>NW_027673037.1:1318000-1977000 GCF_964194105.1 Spermophilus citellus | reverse complement strand
CCAAAAAACTACGAGTTTCCTGAAATCTCAGCACACATTTTTTCACCCAATCTTGATGACACTTTCAGGTAATGATCAGTACCCCAATCCCACTTGGCTCACCAAATTTCGTTCTTCTAGGTTAAACCATTCGTTGGCAGTAATAGGTTTAATTTTTAGGTTTCACTCTGTTTTCTCCTATATGGATACATGTAGTTGGAACTCTAAATCAAACACGGTTTGTGCTAGCTCTTTGAAACTTGACACAATAAAGTAGCTCCAAGTTCTATCTCTATGGTTTGTTTCCTATTGATGTAGCCCTAAGCAGAGACTGGCGCAAATTACTTTAATGGAAAGGGGTTGCCATCTTCAAAAAAACTACGAGTTTCCTGAAATCTCAGCACACATTTTTTCACCCAATCTTGACGACACTTTAAGGTAATGATCAGTACCCCAATCCCACTTGGCTCACCAAATTTCGTTCTTCTAGGTTAAACCGTTCGTTGGCAGTAACAGTTTTAATTTTTAGGTTTCACTCTGTTTTCTCCTATATGGATACATGTAGTTGGAACTCTAAATCAAACACGGTTTGTGCTAGCTCTTTGAAACTTGACACAATAAAGTAGCTCCAAGTTCTATCTCTATGGTTTGTTTCCTATTGATGTAGCCCTAAGCAGAGACTGGCGCAAATCACTTTCATGGAAAGGGGTTGCCAATCTTCCAAAAAACTGCGAGTTTCCTGAAATCTCAGCACACATTTTTTCACCCAATCTTGATGACACTTTCAGGTAATGATCAGCACCCCAATCCCACTTGGCTCACCAAATTTCGTTCTTCTAGGTTAAACCGTTCGTTGGCAGTAACAGTTTTAATTTTTAGGTTTCACTCTGTTTTCTCCTATATGGATACATGTAGTTGGAACTCTAAATCAAACACGGTTTGTGCTAGCTCTTTGAAAGTTGACACAATAAAGTAGCTCCAAGTTCTATCTCTATGGTTTGTTTCCTATTGATGTAGCCCTAAGCAGAGACTGGCGCAAATCACTTTCATGGAAAGGGGTTGCCATCTTCCAAAAAACTACGAGTTTCCTGAAATCTCAGCACACATTTTTTCACCCAATCTTGACGACACTTTAAGGTAATGATCAGTACCCCAATCCCACTTGGCTCACCAAATTTCGTTCTTCTAGGTTAAACCGTTCGTTGGCAGTAACAGTTTTAATTTTTAGGTTTCACTCTGTTTTCTCCTATATGGATACATGTAGTTGGAAGTCTAAATCAAACACGGTTTGTGCTAGCTCTTTGAAACTTGACACAATAAAGTAGCTCCAAGTTCTACCTCTATGGTTTGTTTCCTATTGATGTAGCCCTAATCAGAGACTGGCGCAAATCACTTTCATGGAAAGGGGTTGCCATCTTCCAAAAAACTACGAGTTTCCTGAAATCTCAGCACACATATTTTCACCCAATCTTGATGACACTTTCAGGTAATGATCAGTACCCCAATCCCACTTTTCTCACCAAATTTCGTTCTTCTAGGTTAAACCGTTCGTTGGGAGTAACAGGTTTAATTTTTAGGTTTCACTCTGTTTTCTCCTATATGGATATATGTAGTTGGAAATCTAAATCAAACACGGTTTGTGCTAGCTCTTTGAAACTTGACACAATAAAGTAGCTCCAAGTTCTATCTCTATGGTCTGTTTCCTATTGATGTAGCCCTAAGCAGAGACTGGCGCAAATCACTTTCATGGAAAGGGGTTGACAATCTTCCAAAAAACTAAGAGTTTCCTGAAATCTCAGCACACATTTTTTCACCCAATCTTGATGACACTTTCAGGTAATGATCAGCACCCCAATCCCACTTGGCTCACCAAATTTCGTTCTTCTAAGTTAAACCGTTCATTGGCAGTAACAGTTTTAATATTTAGGTTTCACTCTGTTTTCTCCTATATGGATACATGTAGTTGGAACTCTAAATCAAACACGGTTTGTGCTAGCTCTTTGAAACTTGACACAATAAAGTAGCTCCAAGTTCTATCTCTATGGTTTGTTTCCTATTGATGTAGCCCTAAGCAGAGACTGGCGCAAATCACTTTCATGGAAAGGGGTTGCCAATCTTCCAAAAAACTACGAGTTTCCTGAAATCTCAGCACACATTTTTTCACCCAATCTTGATGACACTTTCAGGTAATGATCAGTACCCCAATCCCACTTGGCTCACCAAATTTCGTTCTTCTAGGTTAAACCATTCGTTGGCAGTAACAGGTTTAATTTTTAGGTTTCACTCTGTTTTCTCCTATATGGATACATGTAGTTGGAACTCTAAATCAAACACGGTTTGTGCTAGCTCTTTGAAACTTGACACAATAAAGTAGCTCCAAGTTCTATCTCTATGGTTTGTTTCCTATTGATGTAGCCCTAAGCAGAGACTGGCGCAAATTACTTTAATGGAAAGGGGTTGCCATCTTCAAAAAAACTACGAGTTTCCTGAAATCTCAGCACACATTTTTTCACCCAATCTTGACGACACTTTAAGGTAATGATCAGTACCCCAATCCCACTTGGCTCACCAAATTTCGTTCTTCTAGGTTAAACCGTTCGTTGGCAGTAACAGTTTTAATTTTTAGGTTTCACTCTGTTTTCTCCTATATGGATACATGTAGTTGGAACTCTAAATCAAACACGGTTTGTGCTAGCTCTTTGAAACTTGACACAATAAAGTAGCTCCAAGTTCTATCTCTATGGTTTGTTTCCTATTGATGTAGCCCTAAGAAGAGACTGGCGCAAATCACTTTCATGGAAAGGGGTTGACAATCTTCCAAAAAACTAAGAGTTTCCTGAAACCTCAGCACACATTTTTTCACCCAATCTTGATGACACTTTCAGGTAATGATCAGTACCCCAATCCCACTTGGCTCACCAAATTTCGTTCTTCTAGGTTAAACCGTTCGTTGGCAGTAACAGTTTTAATTTTTAGGTTTCACTCTGTTTTCTCCTATATGGATACATGTAGTTGGAACTCTAAATCAAACACGGTTTGTGCTAGCTCTTTGAAACTTGACACAATAAAGTAGCTCCAAGTTCTATCTCTATGGTTTGTTTCCTATTGATGTAGCCCTAAGCAGAGACTGGCGCAAATCACTTTCATGGAAAGGGGTTGCCAATCTTCCAAAAAACTGCGAGTTTCCTGAAATCTCAGCACACATTTTTTCACCCAATCTTGATGACACTTTCAGGTAATGATCAGCACCCCAATCCCACTTGGCTCACCAAATTTCGTTCTTCTAGGTTAAACCGTTCGTTGGCAGTAACAGTTTTAATTTTTAGGTTTCACTCTGTTTTCTCCTATATGGATACATGTAGTTGGAACTCTAAATCAAACACGGTTTGTGCTAGCTCTTTGAAAGTTGACACAATAAAGTAGCTCCAAGTTCTATCTCTATGGTTTGTTTCCTATTGATGTAGCCCTAAGCAGAGACTGGCGCAAATCACTTTCATGGAAAGGGGTTGCCATCTTCCAAAAAACTACGAGTTTCCTGAAATCTCAGCACACATTTTTTCACCCAATCTTGATGACACTTTCAGGTAATGATCAGTACCCCAATCCCACTTGGCTCACCAAATTTCGTTCTTCTAGGTTAAACCGTTCGTTGGCAGTAACAGTTTTAATTTTTAGGTTTCACTCTGTTTTCTCCTATATGGATACATGTAGTTGGAACTCTAAATCAAACACGGTTTGTGCTAGCTCTTTGAAACTTGACACAATAAAGTAGCTCCAAGTTCTATCTATCTCTATGGTTTGTTTCCTATTGATGTAGCCCTAAGCAGAGACTGGCGCAAATCACTTTCATTTACAGGGGTTACCAAGCTTCCAAAAAACTACGAGTTTCCTGAAATTTCAGCACACATTTTTTCACCCAATCTTGATGACACTTTCAGGTAATGATCAGTACCCCAATCCCACTTGGCTCACCAAATGTCGTTCTTCTAGGTTAAACCGTTCGTTGGCAGTAATAGTTTTAACTTTTAGGTTTCACTCAATTTTCTCCTATATGAATACATGTAGTTGGAACTCTAAATCCAACATGGTTTGTGCTAGCTCTTTGAAACTTGACACAATAAAGTAGCTCCATGTTCTATCTCTATGGTTTGTTTCCTATTGATGTAGCCCTAAGCAGAGACTGGCGCAAATCACTTTTAAGGAAAGGGGTTGCCAGGCTTCCAAAAAACTACGAGTTTTCTGAAATCTCAGCACACATTTTTTCCCCCAATCTTGATGACACTTTCAGGTAATGATCAGTACAACAAATCCCACTTGGCTCACCAAATTTCGTTCTTCTAGGTTAAACCGTTCGTTGGCAGTAACAGGTTTAATTTTTAGGTTTCACTCTGTTTTCTCCTATATGGATACATGTAGTTGGAACTCTTAATCAAACACGGTTTGTGCTAGCTCTTTGAAACTTGACACAATAAAGTAGCTCCAAGTTCTATCTCTATGGTTTGTTTCCTATTGATGTAGCCCTAAGCAGAGACTGGTGCAAATCACTTTCATGGAAAGGGGTTGCCAATCTTCCAAAAAACTGCGAGTTTCCTGAAATCTCAGCACACATTTTTTCACCCAATCTTGATGACACTTTCAGGTAATGATCAGCACCCCAATCCCACTTGGCTCACCAAATTTTGTTCTTCTAGGTTAAACCGTTCGTTGGCAGTAACAGTTTTAATTTTTAGGTTTCACTCTGTTTTCTCCTATATGGATACATGTAGTTGGAACTCTAAATCAAACACGGTTTGTGCTAGCTCTTTGAAACTTGACACAATAAAGTAGCTCCAAGTTCTATCTCTATGGTTTGTTTCCTATTGATGTAGCCCTAAGCAGAGACTGGCGCAAATCACTTTCATGGAAAGGGGTTGCCAATCTTCCAAAAAACTACGAGTTTCCTGAAATCTCAGCACACATTTTTTCACCCAATCTTGATGACACTTTCAGGTAATGATCAGTACCCCAATCCCACGTGGCTCACCAAATTTCGTTCTTCTAGGTTAAACCGTTCGTTGGCCGTAACAGTTTTAATTTTATGTTTCACTCTGTTTTCTCCTATATGGATACATGTAGTTGGAACTCTAAATCAAACACGGTTTGTGCTAGCTCTTTGAAACTTGACACAATAAAGTAGCTCCAAGTTCTATATCTATGGTTTGTTTCCTATTGATGTAGCCCTAAGAAGAGACTGGCGCAAATCACTTTCATGGAAAGGGGTTGACAATCTTCAAAAAACTAAGAGTTTCCTGAAATCTCAGCACACATTTTTTCACCCAATCTTGATGACACTTTCAGGTAATGATCAGTACCCCAATCCCACTTGGCTCACCAAATTTCGTTCTTCTAGGTTAAACCGTTCGTTGGCAGTAACAGTTTTAATTTTTAGGTTTCACTCTGTTTTCTCCTATATGGATACATGTAGTTGGAACTCTAAATCAAACACGGTTTGTGCTAGCTCTTTGAAACTTGACACAATAAAGTAGCTCCAAGTTCTATCTCTATGGTTTGTTTCCTATTGATGTAGCCCTAAGCAAAGACTGGCGCAAATTACTTTAATGGAAAGGGGTTGCCATCTTCCAAAAAACTACGAGTTTCCTGAAATCTCAGCACACATTTTTTCACCCAATTTTGACGACACGTTAAGGTAATGATCAGTACCCCAATCCCACTTGGCTCACCAAATTTCGTTCTTCTAGGTTAAACCATTCGTTGGCAGTAACAGTTTTAATTTTTAGGTTTCACTCTGTTTTCTCCTATATGCATACATGTAGTTGGAACTCTAAATCAAACACGGTTTGTGCTAGCTCTTTGAAACTTGACACAATAAAGTAGCTCCAAGTTCTATCTCTATGGTTTGTTTCCTATTGATGTAGCCCTAAGCAGAGACTGGCGCAAATCACTTTCATGGAAAGGGGTTGACAATCTTCCAAAAAACTGCGAGTTTCCTGAAATCTCAGCACACATTTTTTTCACCCAATCTTGATGACACTTTCAGGTAATGATCAGCACCCCAATCCCACTTGGCTCACCAAATTTCGTTCTTCTAGGTTAAACCGTTCGTTGGCAGTAACAGTTTTAATTTTTAGGTTTCACTCTGTTTTCTCCTATATGGATACATGTAGTTGGAACTCTAAATCAAACACGGTTTGTGATAGCTCTTTGAAACTTGACACAATAAAGTAGCTCCAAGTTCTATCTCTATGGTTTGTTTCCTATTGATGTAGCCCTAAGCAGAGACTGGCGCAAATCACTTTTAAGGAAAGGGGTTGCCAGGCTTCCAAAAAACTACGAGTTTTCTGAAATCTCAGCACACATTTTTTCACCCAATCTTGATGACACTTTCAGGTAATGATCAGTACAACAAATCCCACTTGGCTCACCAAATTTCGTTCTTCTAGGTTAAACCGTTCGTTGGCAGTAACAGGTTTAATTTTTAGGTTTCACTCTGTTTTCTCCTATATGGATACATGTAGTTGGAACTCTTAATCAAACACGGTTTGTGCTAGCTCTTTGAAACTTGACACAATAAAGTAGCTCCAAGTTCTCTCTCTATGGTTTGTTTCCTATTGATGTAGCCCTAAGCAGAGACTGGTGCAAATCACTTTCCTGGAAAGGGGTTGCCAATCTTCCAAAAAACTGCGAGTTTCCTGAAATCTCAGCACACATTTTTTCACCCAATATTGATGACACTTTCAGGTAATGATCAGCACCCCAATCCCACTTGGCTCACCAAATTTCGTTCTTCTAGGTTAAACCGTTCGTTGGCAGTAACAGTTTTAATTTTTAGGTTTCACTCTGTTTTCTCCTATATGGATACATGTAGTTGGAACTCTAAATCAAACACGGTTTGTGCTAGCTCTTTGAAACTTGACACAATAAAGTAGCTCCAAGTTCTATCTCTATGGTTTGTTTCCTATTGATGTAGCCCTAAGCAGAGACTGGCGCAAATCACTTTCATGGAAAGGGGTTGCCAATCTTCCAAAAAACTACGAGTTTCCTGAAATCTCAGCACACATTTTTTCACCCAATCTTGATGACACTTTCAGGTAATGATCAGTACCCCAATCCCACTTGGCTCACCAAATTTCGTTCTTCTAGGTTAACCCGTTCGTTGGCAGTAACAGTTTTAATTTTTAGGTTTCACTCTGTTTTCTCCTATATGGATACATGTAGTTGGAACTCTAAATCAAACACGGTTTGTGCTAGCTCTTTGAAACTTGACACAATAAAGTAGCTCCAAGTTCTATCTCTATGGTTTGTTTCCTATTGATGTAGCCCTAAGCAGAGACTGGCACAAATTACTTTAATTGAAAGGGGTTGCCATCTTCAAAAAAACTACGAGTTTCCTGAAATCTCAGCACACATTTTTTCACCCAATCTTGATGACACTTTCAGGTAATGATCAGTACCCCAATCCCACGTGGCTCACCAAATTTCGTTCTTCTAGGTTAAACCGTTCGTTGGCAGTAACAGTTTTAATTTTTAGGTTTCACTCTGTTTTCTCCTATATGGATACATGTAGTTGGAAGTCTAAATCAAACACGGTTTGTGCTAGCTCTTTGAAACTTGACACAATAAAGTAGCTCCAAGTTCTACCTCTATGGTTTGTTTCCTATTGATGTAGCCCTAATCAGAGACTGGCGCAAATCACTTTCATGGAAAGGGGTTGCCATCTTCCAAAAAACTACGAGTTTCCTGAAATCTCAGCACACATATTTTCACCCAATCTTGATGACACTTTCAGGTAATGATCAGTACCCCAATCCCACTTTTCTCACCAAATTTCGTTCTTCTAGGTTAAACCGTTCGTTGGGAGTAACAGGTTTAATTTTTAGGTTTCACTCTGTTTTCTCCTATATGGATATATGTAGTTGGAAATCTAAATCAAACACGGTTTGTGCTAGCTCTTTGAAACTTGACACAATAAAGTAGCTCCAAGTTCTATCTCTATGGTCTGTTTCCTATTGATGTAGCCCTAAGCAGAGACTGGCGCAAATCACTTTCATGGAAAGGGGTTGACAATCTTCCAAAAAACTAAGAGTTTCCTGAAATCTCAGCACACATTTTTTCACCCAATCTTGATGACACTTTCAGGTAATGATCAGCACCCCAATCCCACTTGGCTCACCAAATTTCGTTCTTCTAGGATAAACCGTTCGTTGGCAGTAACAGTTTTAATATTTAGGTTTCACTCTGTTTTCTCCTATATGGATACATGTAGTTGGAACTCTAAATCAAACACGATTTGTGCTAGCTCTTTGAAACTTGACACAATAAAGTAGCTCCAAGTTCTATCTCTATGGTTTGTTTCCTATTGATGTAGCCCTAAGCAGAGACTGGCGCAAATCACTTTCATGGAAAGGGGTTGCCAATCTTCCAAAAAACTACGAGTTTCCTGAAATCTCAGCACACATTTTTTCACCCAATCTTGATGACACTTTCAGGTAATGATCAGTACCCCAATCCCACTTGGCTCACCAAATTTCGTTCTTCTAGGTTAAACCATTCGTTGGCAGTAATAGGTTTAATTTTTAGGTTTCACTCTGTTTTCTCCTATATGGATACATGTAGTTGGAACTCTAAATCAAACACGGTTTGTGCTAGCTCTTTGAAACTTGACACAATAAAGTAGCTCCAAGTTCTATCTCTATGGTTTGTTTCCTATTGATGTAGCCCTAAGCAGAGACTGGCGCAAATTACTTTAATGGAAAGGGGTTGCCATCTTCAAAAAAACTACGAGTTTCCTGAAATCTCAGCACACATTTTTTCACCCAATCTTGACGACACTTTAAGGTAATGATCAGTACCCCAATCCCACTTGGCTCACCAAATTTCGTTCTTCTAGGTTAAACCGTTCGTTGGCAGTAACAGTTTTAATTTTTAGGTTTCACTCTGTTTTCTCCTATATGGATACATGTAGTTGGAACTCTAAATCAAACACGGTTTGTGCTAGCTCTTTGAAACTTGACACAATAAAGTAGCTCCAAGTTCTATCTCTATGGTTTGTTTCCTATTGATGTAGCCCTAAGCAGAGACTGGCGCAAATCACTTTCATGGAAAGGGGTTGCCAATCTTCCAAAAAACTGCGAGTTTCCTGAAATCTCAGCACACATTTTTTCACCCAATCTTGATGACACTTTCAGGTAATGATCAGCACCCCAATCCCACTTGGCTCACCAAATTTCGTTCTTCTAGGTTAAACCGTTCGTTGGCAGTAACAGTTTTAATTTTTAGGTTTCACTCTGTTTTCTCCTATATGGATACATGTAGTTGGAACTCTAAATCAAACACGGTTTGTGCTAGCTCTTTGAAAGTTGACACAATAAAGTAGCTCCAAGTTCTATCTCTATGGTTTGTTTCCTATTGATGTAGCCCTAAGCAGAGACTGGCGCAAATCACTTTCATGGAAAGGGGTTGCCATCTTCCAAAAAACTACGAGTTTCCTGAAATCTCAGCACACATTTTTTCACCCAATCTTGACGACACTTTAAGGTAATGATCAGTACCCCAATCCCACTTGGCTCACCAAATTTCGTTCTTCTAGGTTAAACCGTTCGTTGGCAGTAACAGTTTTAATTTTTAGGTTTCACTCTGTTTTCTCCTATATGGATACATGTAGTTGGAACTCTAAATCAAACACGGTTTGTGCTAGCTCTTTGAAACTTGACACAATAAAGTAGCTCCAAGTTCTATCTCTATGGTTTGTTTCCTATTGATGTAGCCCTAAGCAGAGACTGGCGCAAATTACTTTAATGGAAAGGGGTTGCCATCTTCAAAAAAACTACGAGTTTCCTGAAATCTCAGCACACATTTTTTCACCCAATCTTGACGACACTTTAAGGTAATGATCAGTACCCCAATCCCACTTGGCTCACCAAATTTCGTTCTTCTAGGTTAAACCGTTCGTTGGCAGTAACAGTTTTAATTTTTAGGTTTCACTCTGTTTTCTCCTATATGGATACATGTAGTTGGAACTCTAAATCAAACACGGTTTGTGCTAGCTTTTTGAAACTTGACACAATAAAGTAGCTCCAAGTTCTATCTCTATGGTTTGTTTCCTATTGATGTAGCCCTAAGAAGAGACTGGCGTAAATCACTTTCATGGAAAGGGGTTGACAATCTTCCAAAAAACTAAGAGTTTCCTGAAACCTCAGCACACATTTTTTCACCCAATCTTGATGACACTTTCAGGTAATGATCAGTACCCCAATCCCACTTGGCTCACCAAATTTCGTTCTTCTAGGTTAAACCGTTCGTTGGCAGTAACAGTTTTAATTTTTAGGTTTCACTCTGTTTTCTCCTATATGGATACATGTAGTTGGAACTCTAAATCAAACACGGTTTGTGCTAGCTCTTTGAAACTTGACACAATAAAGTAGCTCCAAGTTCTATCTCTATGGTTTGTTTCCTATTGATGTAGCCCTAAGCAGAGACTGGCGCAAATCACTTTCATGGAAAGGGGTTGCCAATCTTCCAAAAAACTGCGAGTTTCCTGAAATCTCAGCACACATTTTTTCACCCAATCTTGATGACACTTTCAGGTAATGATCAGCACCCCAATCCCACTTGGCTCACCAAATTTCGTTCTTCTAGGTTAAACCGTTCGTTGGCAGTAACAGTTTTAATTTTTAGGTTTCACTCTGTTTTCTCCTATATGGATACATGTAGTTGGAACTCTAAATCAAACACGGTTTGTGCTAGCTCGTTGAAAGTTGACACAATAAAGTAGCTCCAAGTTCTATCTCTATGATTTGTTTCCTATTGATGTAGCCCTAAGCAGAGACTGGCGCAAATCACTTTCATGGAAAGGGGTTGCCATCTTCCAAAAAACTACGAGTTTCCTGAAATCTCAGCACACATTTTTTCACCCAATCTTGATGACACTTTCAGGTAATGATCAGTACCCCAATCCCACTTGGCTCACCAAATTTCGTTCTTCTAGGTTAAACCCTTCGTTGGCAGTAACAGTTTTAATTTTTAGGTTTCACTCTGTTTTCTCCTATATGGATACATGTAGTTGGAACTCTAAATCAAACACGGTTTGTGCTAGCTCTTTGAAACTTGACACAATAAAGTAGCTCCAAGTTCTATCTATCACTATGGTTTGTTTCCTATTGATGTAGCCCTAAGCAGAGACTGGCGCAAATCACTTTCATTTAAAGGGGTTGCCAAGCTTCCAAAAAACTACGAGTTTCCTGAAATTTCAGCACACATTTTTTCACCCAATCTTGATGACACTTTCAGGTAATGATCAGTACCCCAATCCCACTTGGCTCACCAAATGTCGTTCTTCTAGGTTAAACCGTTCGTTGGCAGTAATAGTTTTAACTTTTAGGTTTCACTCAATTTTCTCCTATATGAATACATGTAGTTGGAACTCTAAATCCAACATGGTTTGTGCTAGCTCTTTGAAACTTGACACAATAAAGTAGCTCCATGTTCTATCTCTATGGTTTGTTTCCTATTGATGTAGCCCTAAGCAGAGACTGGCGCAAATCACTTTTAAGGAAAGGGGTTGCCAGGCTTCCAAAAAACTACGAGTTTTCTGAAATCTCAGCACACATTTTTTCACCCAATCTTGATGACACTTTCAGGTAATGATCAGTACAACAAATCCCACTTGGCTCACCAAATTTCGTTCTTCTAGGTTAAACCGTTCGTTGGCAGTAACAGGTTTAATATTTAGGTTTCACTCTGTTTTCTCCTATATGGATACATGTAGTTGGAACTCTTAATCAAACACGGTTTGTGCTAGCTCTTTGAAACTTGACACAATAAAGTAGCTCCAAGTTCTATCTCTATGGTTTGTTTCCTATTGATGTAGCCCTAAGCAGAGACTGGTGCAAATCACTTTCATGGAAAGGGGTTGCCAATCTTCCAAAAAACTGCGAGTTTCCTGAAATCTCAGCACACATTTTTTCACCCAATCTTGATGACACTTTCAGGTAATGATCAGCACCCCAATCCCACTTGGCTCACCAAATTTCGTTCTTCTAGGTTAAACCGTTCGTTGGCAGTAACAGTTTTAATTTTTAGGTTTCACTCTGTTTTCTCCTATATGGATACATGTAGTTGGAACTCTAAATCAAACACGGTTTGTGCTAGCTCTTTGAAACTTGACACAATAAAGTAGCTCCAAGTTCTATCTCTATGGTTTGTTTCCTATTGATGTAGCCCTAAGCAGAGACTGGCGCAAATCACTTTCATGGAAAGGGGTTGCCAATCTTCCAAAAAACTACGAGTTTCCTGAAATCTCAGCACACATTTTTTCACCCAATCTTGATGACACTTTCAGGTAATGATCAGTACCCCAATCCCACGTGGCTCACCAAATTTCGTTCTTCTAGGTTAAACCGTTCGTTGGCCGTAATAGTTTTAATTTTATGTTTCACTCTGTTTTCTCCTATATGGATACATGTAGTTGGAACTCTAAATCAAACACGGTTTGTGCTAGCTCTTTGAAACTTGACACAATAAAGTAGCTCCAAGTTCTATATCTATGGTTTGTTTCCTATTGATGTAGCCCTAAGAAGAGACTGGCGCAAATCACTTTCATGGAAAGGGGTTGACAATCTTCAAAAAACTAAGAGTTTCCTGAAATCTCAGCACACATTTTTTCACCCAATCTTGATGACACTTTCAGGTAATGATCAGTACCCCAATCCCACTTGGCTCACCAAATTTCGTTCTTCTAGGTTAAACCGTTCGTTGGCAGTAACAGTTTTAATTTTTAGGTTTCACTCTGTTTTCTCCTATATGGATACATGTAGTTGGAACTCTAAATCAAACACGGTTTGTGCTAGCTCTTTGAAACTTGACACAATAAAGTAGCTCCAAGTTCTATCTCTATGGTTTGTTTCCTATTGATGTAGCCCTAAGCAAAGACTGGCGCAAATTACTTTAATGGAAAGGGGTTGCCATCTTCCAAAAAACTACGAGTTTCCTGAAATCTCAGCACACATTTTTTCACCCAATTTTGACGACACGTTAAGGTAATGATCAGTACCCCAATCCCACTTGGCTCACCAAATTTCGTTCTTCTAGGTTAAACCATTCGTTGGCAGTAACAGTTTTAATTTTTAGGTTTCACTCTGTTTTCTCCTATATGCATACATGTAGTTGGAACTCTAAATCAAACACGGTTTGTGCTAGCTCTTTGAAACTTGACACAATAAAGTAGCTCCAAGTTCTATCTCTATGGTTTGTTTCCTATTGATGTAGCCCTAAGCAGAGACTGGCGCAAATCACTTTCATGGAAAGGGGTTGACAATCTTCCAAAAAACTGCGAGTTTCCTGAAATCTCAGCACACATTTTTTTCACCCAATCTTGATGACACTTTCAGGTAATGATCAGCACCCCAATCCCACTTGGCTCACCAAATTTCGTTCTTCTAGGTTAAACCGTTCGTTGGCAGTAACAGTTTTAATTTTTAGGTTTCACTCTGTTTTCTCCTATATGGATACATGTAGTTGGAACTCTAAATCAAACACGGTTTGTGATAGCTCTTTGAAACTTGACACAATAAAGTAGCTCCAAGTTCTATCTCTATGGTTTGTTTCCTATTGATGTAGCCCTAAGCAGAGACTGGCGCAAATCACTTTTAAGGAAAGGGGTTGCCAGGCTTCCAAAAAACTACGAGTTTTCTGAAATCTCAGCACACATTTTTTCACCCAATCTTGATGACACTTTCAGGTAATGATCAGTACAACAAATCCCACTTGGCTCACCAAATTTCGTTCTTCTAGGTTAAACCGTTCGTTGGCAGTAACAGGTTTAATTTTTAGGTTTCACTCTGTTTTCTCCTATATGGATACATGTAGTTGGAACTCTTAATCAAACACGGTTTGTGCTAGCTCTTTGAAACTTGACACAATAAAGTAGCTCCAAGTTCTATCTCTATGGTTTGTTTCCTATTGATGTAGCCCTAAGCAGAGACTGGTGCAAATCACTTTCCTGGAAAGGGGTTGCCAATCTTCCAAAAAACTGCGAGTTTCCTGAAATCTCAGCACACATTTTTTCACCCAATATTGATGACACTTTCAGGTAATGATCAGCACCCCAATCCCACTTGGCTCACCAAATTTCGTTCTTCTAGGTTAAACCGTTCGTTGGCAGTAACAGTTTTAATTTTTAGGTTTCACTCTGTTTTCTCCTATATGGATACATGTAGTTGGAACTCTAAATCAAACACGGTTTGTGCTAGCTCTTTGAAACTTGACACAATAAAGTAGCTCCAAGTTCTATCTCTATGGTTTGTTTCCTATTGATGTAGCCCTAAGCAGAGACTGGCGCAAATCACTTTCATGGAAAGGGGTTGCCAATCTTCCAAAAAACTACGAGTTTCCTGAAATCTCAGCACACATTTTTTCACCCAATCTTGATGACACTTTCAGGTAATGATCAGTACCCCAATCCCACTTGGCTCACCAAATTTCGTTCTTCTAGGTTAACCCGTTCGTTGGCAGTAACAGTTTTAATTTTTAGGTTTCACTCTGTTTTCTCCTATATGGATACATGTAGTTGGAACTCTAAATCAAACACGGTTTGTGCTAGCTCTTTGAAACTTGACACAATAAAGTAGCTCCAAGTTCTATCTCTATGGTTTGTTTCCTATTGATGTAGCCCTAAGCAGAGACTGGCACAAATTACTTTAATTGAAAGGGGTTGCCATCTTCAAAAAAACTACGAGTTTCCTGAAATCTCAGCACACATTTTTTCACCCAATCTTGATGACACTTTCAGGTAATGATCAGTACCCCAATCCCACTTGGCTCACCAAATTTCGTTCTTCTAGGTTAAACCCTTCGTTGGCAGTAACAGTTTTAATTTTTAGGTTTCACTCTGTTTTCTCCTATATGGATACATGTAGTTGGAACTCTAAATCAAACACGGTTTGTGCTAGCTCTTTGAAACTTGACACAATAAAGTAGCTCCAAGTTCTATCTATCTCTATGGTTTGTTTCCTATTGATGTAGCCCTAAGCAGAGACTGGCGCAAATCACTTTCATTTAAAGGGGTTGCCAAGCTTCCAAAAAACTACGAGTTTCCTGAAATTTCAGCACACATTTTTTCACCCAATCTTGATGACACTTTCAGGTAATGATCAGTACCCCAATCCCACTTGGCTCACCAAATGTCGTTCTTCTAGGTTAAACCGTTCGTTGGCAGTAATAGTTTTAACTTTTAGGTTTCACTCAATTTTCTCCTATATGAATACATGTAGTTGGAACTCTAAATCCAACATGGTTTGTGCTAGCTCTTTGAAACTTGACACAATAAAGTAGCTCCATGTTCTATCTCTATGGTTTGTTTCCTATTGATGTAGCCCTAAGCAGAGACTGGCGCAAATCACTTTTAAGGAAAGGGGTTGCCAGGCTTCCAAAAAACTACGAGTTTTCTGAAATCTCAGCACACATTTTTTCACCCAATCTTGATGACACTTTCAGGTAATGATCAGTACAACAAATCCCACTTGGCTCACCAAATTTCGTTCTTCTAGGTTAAACCGTTCGTTGGCAGTAACAGGTTTAATTTTTAGGTTTCACTCTGTTTTCTCCTATATGGATACATGTAGTTGGAACTCTTAATCAAACACGGTTTGTGCTAGCTCTTTGAAACTTGACACAATAAAGTAGCTCCAAGTTCTATCTCTATGGTTTGTTTCCTATTGATGTAGCCCTAAGCAGAGACTGGTGCAAATCACTTTCATGGAAAGGGGTTGCCAATCTTCCAAAAAACTGCGAGTTTCCTGAAATCTCAGCACACATTTTTTCACCCAATCTTGATGACACTTTCAGGTAATGATCAGCACCCCAATCCCACTTGGCTCACCAAATTTCGTTCTTCTAGGTTAAACCGTTCGTTGGCAGTAACAGTTTTAATTTTTAGGTTTCACTCTGTTTTCTCCTATATGGATACATGTAGTTGGAACTCTAAATCAAACACGGTTTGTGCTAGCTCTTTGAAACTTGACACAATAAAGTAGCTCCAAGTTCTATCTCTATGGTTTGTTTCCTATTGATGTAGCCCTAAGCAGAGACTGGCGCAAATCACTTTCATGGAAAGGGGTTGCCAATCTTCCAAAAAACTACGAGTTTCCTGAAATCTCAGCACACATTTTTTCACCCAATCTTGATGACACTTTCAGGTAATGATCAGTACCCCAATCCCACGTGGCTCACCAAATTTCGTTCTTCTAGGTTAAACCGTTCGTTGGCCGTAACAGTTTTAATTTTATGTTTCACTCTGTTTTCTCCTATATGGATACATGTAGTTGGAACTCTAAATCAAACACGGTTTGTGCTAGCTCTTTGAAACTTGACACAATAAAGTAGCTCCAAGTTCTATATCTATGGTTTGTTTCCTATTGATGTAGCCCTAAGAAGAGACTGGCGCAAATCACTTTCATGGAAAGGGGTTGACAATCTTCAAAAAACTAAGAGTTTCCTGAAATCTCAGCACACATTTTTTCACCCAATCTTGATGACACTTTCAGGTAATGATCAGTACCCCAATCCCACTTGGCTCACCAAATTTCGTTCTTCTAGGTTAAACCGTTCGTTGGCAGTAACAGTTTTAATTTTTAGGTTTCACTCTGTTTTCTCCTATATGGATACATGTAGTTGGAACTCTAAATCAAACACGGTTTGTGCTAGCTCTTTGAAACTTGACACAATAAAGTAGCTCCAAGTTCTATCTCTATGGTTTGTTTCCTATTGATGTAGCCCTAAGCAAAGACTGGCGCAAATTACTTTAATGGAAAGGGGTTGCCATCTTCCAAAAAACTACGAGTTTCCTGAAATCTCAGCACACATTTTTTCACCCAATTTTGACGACACGTTAAGGTAATGATCAGTACCCCAATCCCACTTGGCTCACCAAATTTCGTTCTTCTAGGTTAAACCATTCGTTGGCAGTAACAGTTTTAATTTTTAGGTTTCACTCTGTTTTCTCCTATATGCATACATGTAGTTGGAACTCTAAATCAAACACGGTTTGTGCTAGCTCTTTGAAACTTGACACAATAAAGTAGCTCCAAGTTCTATCTCTATGGTTTGTTTCCTATTGATGTAGCCCTAAGCAGAGACTGGCGCAAATCACTTTCATGGAAAGGGGTTGACAATCTTCCAAAAAACTGCGAGTTTCCTGAAATCTCAGCACACATTTTTTTCACCCAATCTTGATGACACTTTCAGGTAATGATCAGCACCCCAATCCCACTTGGCTCACCAAATTTCGTTCTTCTAGGTTAAACCGTTCGTTGGCAGTAACAGTTTTAATTTTTAGGTTTCACTCTGTTTTCTCCTATATGGATACATGTAGTTGGAACTCTAAATCAAACACGGTTTGTGATAGCTCTTTGAAACTTGACACAATAAAGTAGCTCCAAGTTCTATCTCTATGGTTTGTTTCCTATTGATGTAGCCCTAAGCAGAGACTGGCGCAAATCACTTTTAAGGAAAGGGGTTGCCAGGCTTCCAAAAAACTACGAGTTTTCTGAAATCTCAGCACACATTTTTTCACCCAATCTTGATGACACTTTCAGGTAATGATCAGTACAACAAATCCCACTTGGCTCACCAAATTTCGTTCTTCTAGGTTAAACCGTTCGTTGGCAGTAACAGGTTTAATTTTTAGGTTTCACTCTGTTTTCTCCTATATGGATACATGTAGTTGGAACTCTTAATCAAACACGGTTTGTGCTAGCTCTTTGAAACTTGACACAATAAAGTAGCTCCAAGTTCTATCTCTATGGTTTGTTTCCTATTGATGTAGCCCTAAGCAGAGACTGGTGCAAATCACTTTCCTGGAAAGGGGTTGCCAATCTTCCAAAAAACTGCGAGTTTCCTGAAATCTCAGCACACATTTTTTCACCCAATATTGATGACACTTTCAGGTAATGATCAGCACCCCATTCCCACTTGGCTCACCAAATTTCGTTCTTCTAGGTTAAACCGTTCGTTGTCAGTAACAGTTTTAATTTTTAGGTTTCACTCTGTTTTCTCCTATATGGATACATGTAGTTGGAACTCTAAATCAAACACGGTTTGTGCTAGCTCTTTGAAACTTGACACAATAAAGTAGCTCCAAGTTCTATCTCTATGGTTTGTTTCCTATTGATGTAGCCCTAAGCAGAGACTGGCGCAAATCACTTTCATGGAAAGGGGTTGCCAATCTTCCAAAAAACTACGAGTTTCCTGAAATCTCAGCACACATTTTTTCACCCAATCTTGATGACACTTTCAGGTAATGATCAGTACCCCAATCCCACTTGGCTCACCAAATTTCGTTCTTCTAGGTTAACCCGTTCGTTGGCAGTAACAGTTTTAATTTTTAGGTTTCACTCTGTTTTCTCCTATATGGATACATGTAGTTGGAACTCTAAATCAAACACGGTTTTTGCTAGCTCTTTGAAACTTGACACAATAAAGTAGCTCCAAGTTCTATCTCTATGGTTTGTTTCCTATTGATGTAGCCCTAAGCAGAGACTGGCACAAATTACTTTAATTGAAAGGGGTTGCCATCTTCAAAAAAACTACGAGTTTCCTGAAATCTCAGCACACATTTTTTCACCCAATCTTGATGACACTTTCAGGTAATGATCAGTACCCCAATCCCACGTGGCTCACCAAATTTCGTTCTTCTAGGTTAAACCGTTCGTTGGCAGTAACAGTTTTAATTTTTAGGTTTCACTCTGTTTTCTCCTATATGGATACATGTAGTTGGAAGTCTAAATCAAACACGGTTTGTGCTAGCTCTTTGAAACTTGACACAATAAAGTAGCTCCAAGTTCTACCTCTATGGTTTGTTTCCTATTGATGTAGCCCTAATCAGAGACTGGCGCAAATCACTTTCATGGAAAGGGGTTGCCATCTTCCAAAAAACTACGAGTTTCCTGAAATCTCAGCACACATATTTTCACCCAATCTTGATGACACTTTCAGGTAATGATCAGTACCCCAATCCCACTTTTCTCACCAAATTTCGTTCTTCTAGGTTAAACCGTTCGTTGGGAGTAACAGGTTTAATTTTTAGGTTTCACTCTGTTTTCTCCTATATGGATATATGTAGTTGGAAATCTAAATCAAACACGGTTTGTGCTAGCTCTTTGAAACTTGACACAATAAAGTAGCTCCAAGTTCTATCTCTATGGTCTGTTTCCTATTGATGTAGCCCTAAGCAGAGACTGGCGCAAATCACTTTCATGGAAAGGGGTTGACAATCTTCCAAAAAACTAAGAGTTTCCTGAAATCTCAGCACACATTTTTTCACCCAATCTTGATGACACTTTCAGGTAATGATCAGCACCCCAATCCCACTTGGCTCACCAAATTTCGTTCTTCTAGGATAAACCGTTCGTTGGCAGTAACAGTTTTAATATTTAGGTTTCACTCTGTTTTCTCCTATATGGATACATGTAGTTGGAACTCTAAATCAAACACGGTTTGTGCTAGCTCTTTGAAACTTGACACAATAAAGTAGCTCCAAGTTCTATCTCTATGGTTTGTTTCCTATTGATGTAGCCCTAAGCAGAGACTGGCGCAAATCACTTTCATGGAAAGGGGTTGCCAATCTTCCAAAAAACTACGAGTTTCCTGAAATCTCAGCACACATTTTTTCACCCAATCTTGATGACACTTTCAGGTAATGATCAGTACCCCAATCCCACTTGGCTCACCAAATTTCGTTCTTCTAAATTAAACCATTCGTTGGCAGTAATAGGTTTAATTTTTAGGTTTCACTCTGTTTTCTCCTATATGGATACATGTAGTTGGAACTCTAAATCAAACACGGTTTGTGCTAGCTCTTTGAAACTTGACACAATAAAGTAGCTCCATGTTCTATCTCTATGGTTTGTTTCCTATTGATGTAGCCCTAAGCAGAGACTGGCGCAAATTACTTTAATGGAAAGGGGTTGCCATCTTCAAAAAAACTACGAGTTTCCTGAAATCTCAGCACACATTTTTTCACCCAATCTTGACGACACTTTAAGGTAATGATCAGTACCCCAATCCCACTTGGCTCACCAAATTTCGTTCTTCTAGGTTAAACCGTTCGTTGGCAGTAACAGTTTTAATTTTTAGGTTTCACTCTGTTTTCTCCTATATGGATACATGTAGTTGGAACTCTAAATCAAACACGGTTTGTGCTAGCTCTTTGAAACTTGACACAATAAAGTAGCTCCAAGTTCTATCTCTATGGTTTGTTTCCTATTGATGTAGCCCTAAGAAGAGACTGGCGCAAATCACTTTCATGGAAAGGGGTTGACAATCTTCCAAAAAACTAAGAGTTTCCTGAAACCTCAGCACACATTTTTTCACCCAATCTTGATGACACTTTCAGGTAATGATCAGTACCCCAATCCCACTTGGCTCACCAAATTTCGTTCTTCTAGGTTAAACCGTTCGTTGGCAGTAACAGTTTTAATTTTTAGGTTTCACTCTGTTTTCTCCTATATGGATACATGTAGTTGGAACTCTAAATCAAACACGGTTTGTGCTAGCTCTTTGAAACTTGACACAATAAAGTAGCTCCAAGTTCTATCTCTATGGTTTGTTTCCTATTGATGTAGCCCTAAGCAGAGACTGGCGCAAATCACTTTCATGGAAAGGGGTTGCCAATCTTCCAAAAAACTGCGAGTTTCCTGAAATCTCAGCACACATTTTTTCACCCAATCTTGATGACACTTTCAGGTAATGATCAGCACCCCAATCCCACTTGGCTCACCAAATTTCGTTCTTCTAGGTTAAACCGTTCGTTGGCAGTAACAGTTTTAATTTTTAGGTTTCACTCTGTTTTCTCCTATATGGATACATGTAGTTGGAACTCTAAATCAAACACGGTTTGTGCTAGCTCTTTGAAAGTTGACACAATAAAGTAGCTCCAAGTTCTATCTCTATGGTTTGTTTCCTATTGATGTAGCCCTAAGCAGAGACTGGCGCAAATCACTTTCATGGAAAGGGGTTGCCATCTTCCAAAAAACTACGAGTTTCCTGAAATCTCAGCACACATTTTTTCACCCAATCTTGATGACACTTTCAGGTAATGATCAGTACCCCAATCCCACTTGGCTCACCAAATTTCGTTCTTCTAGGTTAAACCCTTCGTTGGCAGTAACAGTTTTAATTTTTAGGTTTCACTCTGTTTTCTCCTATATGGATACATGTAGTTGGAACTCTAAATCAAACACGGTTTGTGCTAGCTCTTTGAAACTTGACACAATAAATTAGCTCCAAGTTCTATCTATCTCTATGGTTTGTTTCCTATTGATGTAGCCCTAAGCAGAGACTGGCGCAAATCACTTTCATTTAAAGGGGTTGCCAAGCTTCCAAAAAACTACGAGTTTCCTGAAATTTCAGCACACATTTTTTCACCCAATCTTGATGACACTTTCAGGTAATGATCAGTACCCCAATCCCACTTGGCTCACCAAATGTCGTTCTTCTAGGTTAAACCGTTCGTTGGCAGTAATAGTTTTAACTTTTAGGTTTCACTCAATTTTCTCCTATATGAATACATGTAGTTGGAACTCTAAATCCAACATGGTTTGTGCTAGCTCTTTGAAACTTGACACAATAAAGTAGCTCCATGTTCTATCTCTATGGTTTGTTTCCTATTGATGTAGCCCTAAGCAGAGACTGGCGCAAATCACTTTTAAGGAAAGGGGTTGCCAGGCTTCCAAAAAACTACGAGTTTTCTGAAATCTCAGCACACATTTTTTCACCCAATCTTGATGACACTTTCAGGTAATGATCAGTACAACAAATCCCACTTGGCTCACCAAATTTCGTTCTTCTAGGTTAAACCGTTCGTTGGCAGTAACAGGTTTAATTTTTAGGTTTCACTCTGTTTTCTCCTATATGGATACATGTAGTTGGAACTCTTAATCAAACACGGTTTGTGCTAGCTCTTTGAAACTTGACACAATAAAGTAGCTCCAAGTTCTATCTCTATGGTTTGTTTCCTATTGATGTAGCCCTAAGCAGAGACTGGTGCAAATCACTTTCATGGAAAGGGGCTGCCAATCTTCCAAAAAACTGCGAGTTTCCTGAAATCTCAGCACACATTTTTTCACCCAATCTTGATGACACTTTCAGGTAATGATCAGCACCCCAATCCCACTTGGCTCACCAAATTTCGTTCTTCTAGGTTAAACCGTTCGTTGGCAGTAACAGTTTTAATTTTTAGGTTTCACTCTGTTTTCTCCTATATGGATACATGTAGTTGGAACTCTAAATCAAACACGGTTTGTGCTAGCTCTTTGAAACTTGACACAATAAAGTAGCTCCAAGTTCTATCTCTATGGTTTGTTTCCTATTGATGTAGCCCTAAGCAAAGACTGGCGCAAATTACTTTAATGGAAAGGGGTTGCCATCTTCCAAAAAACTACGAGTTTCCTGAAATCTCAGCACACATTTTTTCACCCAATTTTGACGACACGTTAAGGTAACGATCAGTACCCCAATCCCACTTGGCTCACCAAATTTTGTTCTTCTAGGTTAAACCATTCGTTGGCAGTAACAGTTTTAATTTTTAGGTTTCACTCTGTTTTCTCCTATATGCATACATGTAGTTGGAACTCTAAATCAAACACGGTTTGTGCTAGCTCTTTGAAACTTGACACAATAAAGTAGCTCCAAGTTCTATCTCTATGGTTTGTTTCCTATTGATGTAGCCCTAAGCAGAGACTGGCGCAAATCACTTTCATGGAAAGGGGTTGACAATCTTCCAAAAAACTGCGAGTTTCCTGAAATCTCAGCACACATTTTTTTCACCCAATCTTGATGACACTTTCAGGTAATGATCAGCACCCCAATCCCACTTGGCTCACCAAATTTCGTTCTTCTAGGTTAAACCGTTCGTTGGCAGTAACAGTTTTAATTTTTAGGTTTCACTCTGTTTTCTCCTATATGGATACATGTAGTTGGAACTCTAAATCAAACACGGTTTGTGATAGCTCTTTGAAACTTGACACAATAAAGTAGCTCCAAGTTCTATCTCTATGGTTTGTTTCCTATTGATGTAGCCCTAAGCAGAGACTGGCGCAAATCACTTTTAAGGAAAGGGGTTGCCAGGCTTCCAAAAAACTACGAGTTTTCTGAAATCTCAGCACACATTTTTTCACCCAATCTTGATGACACTTTCAGGTAATGATCAGTACAACAAATCCCACTTGGCTCACCAAATTTCGTTCTTCTAGGTTAAACCGTTCGTTGGCAGTAACAGGTTTAATTTTTAGGTTTCACTCTGTTTTCTCCTATATGGATACATGTAGTTGGAACTCTTAATCAAACACGGTTTGTGCTAGCTCTTTGAAACTTGACACAATAAAGTAGCTCCAAGTTCTATCTCTATGGTTTGTTTCCTATTGATGTAGCCCTAAGCAGAGACTGGTGCAAATCACTTTCATGGAAAGGGGTTGCCAATCTTCCAAAAAACTGCGAGTTTCCTGAAATCTCAGCACACATTTTTTCACCCAATATTGATGACACTTTCAGGTAATGATCAGCACCCCAATCCCACTTGGCTCACCAAATTTCGTTCTTCTAGGTTAAACCGTTCGTTGGCAGGAACAGTTTTAATTTTTAGGTTTCACTCTGTTTTCTCCTATATGGATACATGTAGTTGGAACTCTAAATCAAACACGGTTTGTGCTAGCTCTTTGAAACTTGACACAATAAAGTAGCTCCAAGTTCTATCTCTATGGTTTGTTTCCTATTGATGTAGCCCTAAGCAGAGACTGGCGCAAATCACTTTCATGGAAAGGGGTTGCCAATCTTCCAAAAAACTACGAGTTTCCTGAAATCTCAGCACACATTTTTTCACCCAATCTTGATGACACTTTCAGGTAATGATCAGTACCCCAATCCCACGTGGCTCACCAAATTTCGTTCTTCTAGGTTAAACCGTTCGTTGGCCGTAACAGTTTTAATTTTATGTTTCACTCTGTTTTCTCCTATATGGATACATGTAGTTGGAACTCTAAATCAAACACGGTTTGTGCTAGCTCTTTGAAACTTGACACAATAAAGTAGCTCCAAGTTCTATATCTATGGTTTGTTTCCTATTGATGTAGCACTAAGAAGAGACTGGCGCAAATCACTTTCATGGAAAGGGGTTGACAATCTTCAAAAAACTAAGAGTTTCCTGAAATCTCAGCACACATTTTTTCACCCAATCTTGATGACACTTTCAGGTAATGATCAGTACCCCAATCCCACTTGGCTCACCAAATTTCGTTCTTCTAGGTTAAACCGTTCGTTGGCAGTAACAGTTTTAATTTTTAGGTTTCACTCTGTTTTCTCCTATATGGATACATGTAGTTGGAACTCTAAATCAAACACGGTTTGTGCTAGCTCTTTGAAACTTGACACAATAAAGTAGCTCCAAGTTCTATCTCTATGGTTTGTTTCCTATTGATGTAGCCCTAAGCAAAGACTGGCGCAAATTACTTTAATGGAAAGGGGTTGCCATCTTCCAAAAAACTACGAGTTTCCTGAAATCTCAGCACACATTTTTTCACCCAATTTTGACGACACGTTAAGGTAATGATCAGTACCCCAATCCCAGTTGGCTCACCAAATTTCGTTCTTCTACGTTAAACCATTCGTTGGCAGTAACAGTTTTAATTTTTAGGTTTCACTCTATTTTCTCCTATATGCATATATGTAGTTGGAACTCTAAATCAAACACGGTTTGTGCTAGCTCTTTGAAACTTGACACAATAAAGTAGCTCCAAGTTCTATCTCTATGGTTTGTTTCCTATTGATGTAGCCCTAAGCAGAGACTGGCGCAAATCACTTTCATGGAAAGGGGTTGACAATCTTCCAAAAAACTGCGAGTTTCCTGAAATCTCAGCACACATTTTTTTCACCCAATCTTGATGACACTTTCAGGTAATGATCAGCACCCCAATCCTACTTGGCTCACCAAATTTCGTTCTTCTAGGTTAAACCGTTCGTTGGCAGTAACAGTTTTAATTTTTAGGTTTCACTCTGTTTTCTCCTATATGGATACATGTAGTTGGAACTCTAAATCAAACACGGTTTGTGATAGCTCTTTGAAACTTGACACAATAAAGTAGCTCCAAGTTCTATCTCTATGGTTTGTTTCCTATTGATGTAGCCCTAAGCAGAGACTGGCGCAAATCACTTTCATGGAAAGGGGTTGCCATCTTCCAAAAAACTACGAGTTTCCTGAAATCTCAGCACACATTTTTTCACCCAATCTTGATGAGACTTTCAGGTAATGATCAGTACCCCAATCCCACTTGGCTAACTAAATTTCGTTCTTCTAAGTTAAACCGTTCGTTGGCCGTAACAGTTTTAATTTTTAGGTTTCACTCTGTTTTCTCCTATATGGATACATGTAGTTGGAACTCTAAATCAAACACGGTTTGTGCTAGCTCTTTGAAACTTGACACAATAAAGTAGCTCCAAGTTCTATCTCTATGGTTTGTTTCCTATTGATGTAGCCCTAAGAAGAGACTGGCGCAAATCACTTTCATGGAAAGGGGTTGACAATCTTCCAAAAAACTACGAGTTTCCTGAAATCTCAGCACAAATTTTTTCACCCAATCTTGATGACACTTTCAGGTAATGATCAGTACCCCAATCCCACTTGGCTCACCAAATTTCGTTCTTCTAGGTTAACCCGTTCGTTGGCAGTAACAGTTTTAATTTTTAGGTTTCACTCTGTTTTCTCCTATATGGATACATGTAGTTGGAACTCTAAATCAAACACGGTTTGTGCTAGCTCTTTGAAACTTGACACAATAAAGTAGCTCCAAGTTCTATCTCTATGGTTTGTTTCCTATTGATGTAGCCCTAAGCAGAGACTGGCACAAATTACTTTAATGGAAAGGGGTTGCCATCTTCAAAAAAACTACGAGTTTCCTGAAATCTCAGCACACATTTTTTCACCCAATCTTGACGACACTTTAAGGTAATGATCAGTACCCCAATCCCACTTGGCTCACCAAATTTTGTTCTTCTAGGTTAAACCATTCGTTGGCAGTAAGAGTTTTAATTTTTAGGTTTCCCTCTGTTTTCTCCTATATGGATACATGTAGTTGGAACTCTAAATCAAACACGGTTTGTGATAGCTCTTTGAAACTTGACACAATAAAGTAGCTCCAAGTTCTATCTCTATGGTTTGTTTCCTATTGATGTAGCCCTAAGCAGAGACTGGCGCAAATCACTTTTAAGGAAAGGGGTTGCCAGGCTTCCAAAAAACTACGAGTTTTCTGAAATCTCAGCACACATTTTTTCACCCAATCTTGATGACACTTTCAGGTAATGATCAGTACAACAAATCCCACTTGGCTCACCAAATTTCGTTCTTCTAGGTTAAACCGTTCGTTGGCAGTAACAGGTTTAATTTTTAGGTTTCACTCTGTTTTCTCCTATATGGATACATGTAGTTGGAACTCTTAATCAAACACGGTTTGTGCTAGCTCTTTGAAACTTGACACAATAAAGTAGCTCCAAGTTCTATCTCTATGGTTTGTTTCCTATTGATGTAGCCCTAAGCAGAGACTGGTGCAAATCACTTTCATGGAAAGGGGTTGCCAATCTTCCAAAAAACTGCGAGTTTCCTGAAATCTCAGCACACATTTTTTCACCCAATATTGATGACACTTTCAGGTAATGATCAGCACCCCAATCCCACTTGGCTCACCAAATTTCGTTCTTCTAGGTTAAACCGTTCGTTGGCAGTAACAGTTTTAATTTTTAGGTTTCACTCTGTTTTCTCCTATATGGATACATGTAGTTGGAACTCTAAATCAAACACGGTTTGTGCTAGCTCTTTGAAACTTGACACAATAAAGTAGCTCCAAGTTCTATCTCTATGGTTTGTTTCCTATTGATGTAGCCCTAAGCAGAGACTGGCGCAAATCACTTTCATGGAAAGGGGTTGCCAATCTTCCAAAAAACTACGAGTTTCCTGAAATCTCAGCACACATTTTTTCACCCAATCTTGATGACACTTTCAGGTAATGATCAGTACCCCAATCCCACGTGGCTCACCAAATTTCGTTCTTCTAGGTTAAACCGTTCGTTGGCCGTAACAGTTTTAATTTTATGTTTCACTCTGTTTTCTCCTATATGGATACATGTAGTTGGAACTCTAAATCAAACACGGTTTGTGCTAGCTCTTTGAAACTTGACACAATAAAGTAGCTCCAAGTTCTATATCTATTGTTTGTTTCCTATTGATGTAGCCCTAAGAAGAGACTGGCGCAAATCACTTTCATGGAAAGGGGTTGACAATCTTCAAAAAACTAAGAGTTTCCTGAAATCTCAGCACACATTTTTTCACCCAATCTTGATGACACTTTCAGGTAATGATCAGTACCCCAATCCCACTTGGCTCACCAAATTTCGTTCTTCTAGGTTAAACCGTTCGTTGGCAGTAACAGTTTTAATTTTTAGGTTTCACTCTGTTTTCTCCTATATGGATACATGTAGTTGGAACTCTAAATCAAACACGGTTTGTGCTAGCTCTTTGAAACTTGACACAATAAAGTAGCTCCAAGTTCTATCTCTATGGTTTGTTTCCTATTGATGTAGCCCTAAGCAAAGACTGGCGCAAATTACTTTAATGGAAAGGGGTTGCCATCTTCCAAAAAACTACGAGTTTCCTGAAATCTCAGCACACATTTTTTCACCCAATTTTGACGACACGTTAAGGTAATGATCAGTACCCCAATCCCAGTTGGCTCACCAAATTTCGTTCTTCTAGGTTAAACCATTCGTTGGCAGTAACAGTTTTAATTTTTAGGTTTCACTCTGTTTTCTCCTATATGCATACATGTAGTTGGAACTCTAAATCAAACACGGTTTGTGCTAGCTCTTTGAAACTTGACACAATAAAGTAGCTCCAAGTTCTATCTCTATGGTTTGTTTCCTATTGATGTAGCCCTAAGCAGAGACTGGCGCAAATCACTTTCATGGAACGGGGTTGACAATCTTCCAAAAAACTGCGAGTTTCCTGAAATCTCAGCACACATTTTTTTCACCCAATCTTGATGACACTTTCAGGTAATGATCAGCACCCCAATCCCACTTGGCTCACCAAATTTCGTTCTTCTAGGTTAAACCGTTCGTTGGCAGTAACAGTTTTAATTTTTAGGTTTCACTCTGTTTTCTCCTATATGGATACATGTAGTTGGAACTCTAAATCAAACACGGTTTGTGATAGCTCTTTGAAACTTGACACAATAAAGTAGCTCCAAGTTCTATCTCTATGGTTTGTTTCCTATTGATGTAGCCCTAAGCAGAGACTGGCGCAAATCACTTTCATGGAAAGGGGTTGCCATCTTCCAAAAAACTACGAGTTTCCTGAAATCTCAGCACACATTTTTTCACCCAATCTTGATGAGACTTTCAGGTAATGATCAGTACCCCAATCCCACTTGGCTAACTAAATTTCGTTCTTCTAAGTTAAACCGTTCGTTGGCCGTAACAGTTTTAATTTTTAGGTTTCACTCTGTTTTCTCCTATATGGATACATGTAGTTGGAACTCTAAATCAAACACGGTTTGTGCTAGCTCTTTGAAACTTGACACAATAAAGTAGCTCCAAGTTCTATCTCTATGGTTTGTTTCCTATTGATGTAGCCCTAAGAAGAGACTGGCGCAAATCACTTTCATGGAAAGGGGTTGACAATCTTCCAAAAAACTACGAGTTTCCTGAAATCTCAGCACAAATTTTTTCACCCAATCTTGATGACACTTTCAGGTAATGATCAGTACCCCAATCCCACTTGGCTCACCAAATTTCGTTCTTCTAGGTTAACCCGTTCGTTGGCAGTAACAGTTTTAATTTTTAGGTTTCACTCTGTTTTCTCCTATATGGATACATGTAGTTGGAACTCTAAATCAAACACGGTTTGTGCTAGCTCTTTGAAACTTGACACAATAAAGTAGCTCCAAGTTCTATCTCTATGGTTTGTTTCCTATTGATGTAGCCCTAAGCAGAGACTGGCACAAATTACTTTAATGGAAAGGGGTTGCCATCTTCAAAAAAACTACGAGTTTCCTGAAATCTCAGCACACATTTTTTCACCCAATCTTGACGACACTTTAAGGTAATGATCAGTACCCCAATCCCACTTGGCTCACCAAATTTTGTTCTTCTAGGTTAAACCATTCGTTGGCAGTAACAGTTTTAATTTTTAGGTTTCCCTCTGTTTTCTCCTATATGGATACATGTAGTTGGAACTCTAAATCAAACACGGTTTGTGCTAGCTCTTTGAAACTTGACACAATAAAGTAGCTCCAAGTTCTATCTCTATGGTTTCTTTCCTATTGATGTAGCCCTAAGCAGAGACTGGCGCAAATCACTTTCATTTAAAGGGGTTGCCAAGCTTCCAAAAAACTACGAGTTTCCTGAAATCTCAGCACACATTTTTTCACCCAATCTTGCTGACACTTTCAGGTAATGATCAGTACCCCAATCCCACTTGGCTCACCAAAATTCGTTCTTGTAGGTTAAACCGTTCGTTGGCAGTAACAGTTTTAACTTTTAGGTTTCACTCAATTTTCTCCTATATGAATACATGTAGTTGGAACTCTAAATCCAACACGGTTTGTGCTAGCTCTTTGAAACTTGACACAATAAAGTAGCTCCATGTTCTATCTCTATGGTGTGTTTCCTATTGATGTAGCCCTAAGCAGAGACTGGCGCAAATCACTTTCATGGCAAGGGGTTGCCAGGCTTCCAAAAAACTACGAGTTTTCTGAAATCTCAGCACATATTTTTTCACCCAATCTTGATGCCACTTTCAGGTAATGATCAGTACAACAAATCCCACTTGGGTCACCAAGTTTCTTTCTTTTAGGTTAAACCGTTCTTTGGCGCTAACAGTTTTAATTTTTAGGTTTCACTCTGTTTTCTCCTATATGGATACATGTAGTTGGAACTCTAAATCAAACACGGTTTGTGCTAGCTCTTTGAAACTTGACACAATAAAGTAGCTCCAAGTTCTATCTCTATGGTTTGTTTCCTATTGATGTAGCCCTAAGCAGAGACTGGCGCAAATCACTTTCATGGAAAGGGGTTGCCAATCTTCCAAAAAACTGCGAGTTTCCTGAAATCTCAGCACACATTTTTTCACCCAATCTTGATGAGACTTTCAGGTAATGATCAGTACCCCAATCCCACTTGGCTCACCAAATTTCGTTCTTCTAGGTTAAACCGTTCGTTGGCAGTAACAGTTTTAATTTTTAGGTTTCACTCTGTTTTCTCCTATATGGATACATGTAGTTGGAACTCTAAATCAAACACGGTTTGTGCTAGCTCTTTGAAACTTGACACAATAAAGTAGCTCCAAGTTCTATCTCTATGGTTTGTTTCCTATTGATGTAGCCCAAAGCAGAGACTGGCGCAAATCACTTTCATGGAAAGGGGTTGCCAAATTTCCAAAAAACTACGAGTTTCCTGAAATCTCAGCACACATTTTTTCACCCAATCTTGATGAGACTTTCAGGTAATGATCAGTACCCCAATCCCACTTGGCTAACTAAATTTCGTTCTTCTAAGTTAAACCGTTCGTTGGCCGTAACAGTTTTAATTTTTAGGTTTCACTCTGTTTTCTCCTATATGGATACATGTAGTTGGAACTCTAAATCAAACACGGTTTTTGCTACCTCTTTGAAACTTGACACAATAAAGTAGCTCCAAGTTCTATCTATCTCTATGGTTTGTTTCCTATGGATGTAGCCCTAAGCAGAGACTGGCGCAAATCAATTTTATTTAAAGGGGTTGCCATCTTCCAAAAAACTACGAGTTTCCTGAAATCTCAGCACACATTTTTTCAACCAATCTTGATGACACTTTCAGGTAATGGTCAGTACCCCAATCCCACTTGGCTCACCAAATTTCGTTCTTCTAGGTTAAACCGTTCGTTGGCAGTAACAGTTTTAACTTTTAGGTTTCACTCAATTTTCTCCTATATGAATACATGTAGTTGGAACTCTAAATCCAACATGGTTTGTGCTAGCTCTTTGAAACTTGACACACTAAAGTAGCTCCATGTTCTATCTCTATGATTTGTTTCCTATTGATGTAGCCCTAAGCAGAGACTGGCGCAAATCACTTTCATGGAAAGCGGTTGCCAGGCTTCCAAAAATCTACGAGTTTTCTGAAATCTCAGCACACATTTTTTCACCCAATCTTGATGACACTTTCAGGTAATGATCAGTACAACAAATCCCACTTGGGTCACCAAGTTTCTTTCTTTTAGGTTAAACCGTTCTTTGGCGCTAACAGTTTTAATTTTTAGGTTTCACTCTGTTTTCTCCTATATGGATACATGTAGTTGGAACTCTAAATCAAACACGGTTTGTGCTAGCTCTTTGAAACTTGACACAATAAAGTAGCTCCATGTTCTATCTCTATGGTTTGTTTCCTATTGATGTAGCCCTAAGCAGAGACTGGCGCAAATCACTTTCATGGAAAGGGGTTGACAATCTTCCAAAAAACTAAGAGTTTCCTGAAATCTCAGGACACATATTTTCACCCAATCTTGATGACACTTTCAGGTAATGATCAGTACCCCAATCCCACTTGGCTCACCAAATTTCGTTCTTCTAGGTTAAACCGTTCGTTGGCAGTAACAGTTTTAATTTTTAGGTTTCACTCTGTTTTCTCCTATATGGATACATGTAGTTGGAACTCTAAATCAAACACGGTTTGTGCTAGCTCTTTGAAACTTGACACAATAAAGTAGCTCCAAGTTCTATCTCTATGGTTTGTTTCCTATTGATGTAGCCCTAAGCAGAGACTGGCGCAAATCACTTTCATGGAAAGGGGTTGCCAATCTTCCAAAAAACTACGAGTTTCCTGAAATCTCAGCACACATTTTTTCAACCAATCTTGATGACACTTTCAGGTAATGATCAGCACCCCAATCCCACTTGGCTCACCAAATTTCGTTCTTCTAGGTTAAACAGTTCGTTGGCAGTAACAGATTTTATTTCTAGGTTTCACTCTGTTTTCTCCTATATGGATACATGTAGTTGGAACTCTAAATCAAACACGGTTTGTCCTAGCTCTTTGAAACTTGACACAATAAAGTAGTTCCAAATTCTATCTCTATGGTTTGTTTCCTATTGATGTAGCCCTAAGCAGAGACTGGCGAAAATCACTTTCATGGAAAGGGGTTGCCAATCTTCCAAAAAACTACGAGTTTCCTGAAATCTCAGCACACATTTTTTCACCCAATCTTGATGACACTTTCAGGTAATGATCAGTACCCCAATCCCACTTGGCTCACCAAATTTCGTTCTTCTAGGTTAAATCGTTCTTTGGCAGTAACAGTTTTAACTTTTAGGTTTCACTCAATTTTCTCCTATATGAATACATGTATTTGGAACTCTAAATCCAACACGGTTTGTGCTAGCTCTTTGAAACTTGACACAATAAAGTAGCTCCATGTTCTATCTATATGGTGTGTTTCCTATTGATGTAGCCCTAAGCAGAGACTGGCACAAATCACTTTCATGGCAAGGGGTTGCCAGGCTTCCAAAAAACTAACAGTTTCCTGAAATCTCAGCACACATTTTTTCACCCAATCTTGATGACACTTTCAGGTAATGATCAGCACCCCAATCCCACTTGGCTCACCAAATTTCGTTCTTCTAGGTTAAACCGTTCGTTGGCAGTAACATTTTTAATTTTTAGGTTTCACTCTGTTTTCTCCTATATGGATATATGTAGTTGGAATTCTAAATCAAACACGGTTTGTGCTAGCTCTTTGAAACTTGACACAATAAAGTAGCTCCATGTTCTATCTCTATGGTTTGTTTCCTACTGTTGTAGCCCTAAGCAGAGACTGGCGCAAATCACTTTCATGGAAATGGGTTGCCAATCTTCCAAAAAACTGCGAGTTTCCTGAAATCTCAGCACACATTTTTTCACCCAATCTTGATGACACTTTCGGGTAATGATCAGTACCCCAATCCCACTTGGCTCACCAAATTTCGTTCTTCTAGGTTAAACCGTTCGTTGGCAGTAACAGTTTTAATTTTTAGGTTTCACTCTGTTTTCTCCTATATGGATACATGTAGTTGGAACTCTAAATCAAACACGGTTTGTGCTAGCTCTTTGAAACTTGACACAATAAAGTAGCTCCAAGTTCTATCTCTATGGTTTGTTTCCTATTGATGTAGCCCTAAGCAGAGACTGGCGCAAATCACTTTCATGGAAAGGGGTTGCCAATCTTCCAAAAAACTACGAGTTTCCTGAAATCTCAGCACACATTTTTTCAACCAATCTTGATGACACTTTCAGGTAATGATCAGCACCCCAATCCCACTTGGCTCACCAAATTTCGTTCTTCTAGGTTAAACAGTTCGTTGGCAGTAACAGATTTTATTTCTAGGTTTCACTCTGTTTTCTCCTATATGGATACATGTAGTTGGAACTCTAAATCAAACACGGTTTGTCCTAGCTCTTTGAAACTTGACACAATAAAGTAGTTCCAAATTCTATCTCTATGGTTTGTTTCCTATTGATGTAGCCCTAAGCAGAGACTGGCGAAAATCACTTTCATGGAAAGGGGTTGCCAATCTTCCAAAAAACTACGAGTTTCCTGAAATCTCAGCACACATTTTTTCACCCAATCTTGATGACACTTTCAGGTAATGATCAGTACCCCAATCCCACTTGGCTCACCAAATTTCGTTCTTCTAGGTTAAATCGTTCTTTGGCAGTAACAGTTTTAACTTTTAGGTTTCACTCAATTTTCTCCTATATGAATACATGTATTTGGAACTCTAAATCCAACACGGTTTGTGCTAGCTCTTTGAAACTTGACACAATAAAGTAGCTCCATGTTCTATCTATATGGTGTGTTTCCTATTGATGTAGCCCTAAGCAGAGACTGGCGCAAATCACTTTCATGGCAAGGGGTTGCCAGGCTTCCAAAAAACTAACAGTTTCCTGAAATCTCAGCACACATTTTTTCACCCAATCTTGATGACACTTTCAGGTAATGATCAGCACCCCAATCCCACTTGGCTCACCAAATTTCGTTCTTCTAGGTTAAACCGTTCGTTGGCAGTAACATTTTTAATTTTTAGGTTTCACTCTGTTTTCTCCTATATGGATATATGTAGTTGGAATTCTAAATCAAACACGGTTTGTGCTAGCTCTTTGAAACTTGACACAATAAAGTAGCTCCATGTTCTATCTCTATGGTTTGTTTCCTACTGTTGTAGCCCTAAGCAGAGACTGGCGCAAATCACTTTCATGGAAATGGGTTGACAATCTTCCAAAAAACTGCGAGTTTCCTGAAATCTCAGCACACATTTTTTCACCCAATCTTGATGACACTTTCGGGTAATGATCAGTACCCCAATCCCACTTGGCTCACCAAATTTCGTTCTTCTAGGTTAAACCGTTCGTTGGCAGTAACAGTTTTAATTTTTAGGTTTCACTCTGTTTTCTCCTATATGGATACATGTAGTTGGAACTCTAAATCAAACACGGTTTGTGCTAGCTCTTTGAAACTTGACACAATAAAGTAGCTCCAAGTTCTATCTCTATGGTTTGTTTCCTATTGATGTAGCCCTAAGCAGAGACTGGCGCAAATCACTTTCATGGAAAGGGGTTGCCAATCTTCCAAAAAACTACGAGTTTCCTGAAATCTCAGCACACATTTTTTCACCCAATCTTGATGACACTTTCAGGTAATGATCAGTACCCCAATCCCACTTGGCTAACTAAATTTCGTTCTTCTAAGTTAAACCGTTCGTTGGCCGTAACAGTTTTAATTTTTAGGTTTCACTCTGTTTTCTCCTATATGGATACAGGTAGTTGGAACTCTAAATCAAACACGGTTTTTGCTAGCTCTTTGAAACTTGACACAATAAAGTAGCTCCAAGTTCTATCTCTATGGTTTGTTTCCTATTGATGTAGCCCTAAGAAGAGACTGGCGCAAATCACTTTCATGGAAAGGGGTTGACAATCTTCCAAAAAACTAAGAGTTTCCTGAAATCTCAGCACACATTTTTTCACCCAATCTTGATGACTCTTTAAGGTAATGATCAGTACCCCAATCCCACGTGGCTCACCAAATTTCGTTCTTCTAGGTTAAACCGTTCGTTGGCAGTAACATTTTTAATTTTTGGTTTCACTCTGTTTTCTCCTATATGGATACATGTAGTTGGAACTCTAAATCAAACACGGTTTGTGCTAGCTCTTTGAAACTTGACACAATAAAGTAGCTCCAAGTTCTATCTCTATGGTTTGTTTCCTATTGATGTAGCCCTAAGCAGAGACTGGCGCAAATCACTTTCATGGAAAGGGGTTGCTAATCTTCCAAAAGACTGCTAGTTTCCTGAAATCTCAGCACACATTTTTTCACCCAATCTTGATGACACTTTCAGGTAATGATCACTACCCCATTCCCACTTGGCTCACCAAATTTCGTTCTTCTAGGTTAAACCGTTCGTTGGCAGTAACAGTTTTAATTTTTAGGTTTCACTCTGTTTTCTCCTATATGGATACATGTATTTGGAACTCTAAATCAAACACGGTTTGTGCTAGCTCTTTGAAACTTCACACAATAAAGTAGCTCCAAGTTCTATCTCTATGGTTTGTTTCCTATTGACGTAGCCCTAAGCAGAGACTCGCGCAAATCACTTTCATGGAAAGGGGTTGCCATCTTCCAAAAAACTACGAGTTTCCTGAAGTGTCAGGACACATATTTTCACCCAATCTTGATGACACTTTCAGGTAATGATCAGTACCCCAATCCCACTTGGCTCACCAAATTTCGTTCTTCTAGGTTAAACCGTTCATTGGCAGTAACAGGTTTAATTTTTAGGTTTCACTCTGTTTTCTCCTATATGGATACATGTAGTTGGAACTCTAAATCAAACACGGTTTGTGCTAGCTCTTTGAAACTTGACACAATAATGTAGCTCCAAGTTTTATCTCTATGGTTTGTTTCCTATTGATGTAGCCCTAAGCAGAGACTGGCGCAAATCACTTTCATGGAAAGGGGTTGCCAATCTTCCAAAAAACTACGAGTTTCCTGAAATCTCAGCACACATTTTTTCACCCAATCTTGATGACACTTTCAGGTAATGATCAGCACCCCAATCCCACTTGGCTCACCAAATTTCGTTCTTCTAGGTTAAAGAGTTCGTTGGCAGTAACAGTTTTAATTTTTAGGTTACACTCTGTTTTCTCCTATATGGATACATGTAGTTGGAACTCTAAATCAAACACGGTTTGTGCTAGCTCTTTGAAACTTGACACAATAAAGTAGCTCCAAGTTCTATCTCTATGGTTTGTTTCCTATTGATGTAGCCCTAAGCAGAGACTGGCGCAAATCACTTTCATGGAAAGGGGTTGCCAATCTTCCAAAAAACTACGAGTTTCCTGAAATCTCAGCACACATTTTTTCACCCAATCTTGATGACACTTTCAGGTAATGATCAGTACCCCAATCCCACTTGGCTCACCAAATTTCGTTCTTCTAGGTTAAACCGTTCGTTGGCAGTAACAGTTTTAATTTTTAGGTTTCACTCTGTTTTCTCCTATATGGATACATGTAGTTGGAACTCTAAATCAAACACGGTTTGTGCTAGCTCTTTGAAACTTGACACAATAAAGTAGCTCCAAGTTCTATCTCTATGGTTTGTTTCCTATTGATGTAGCCCTAAGCAGAGATTGGCGCAAATCACTTTCATGGAAAGGGGTTGCCATCTTCCAAAAAACTACGTGATTCCTGAAATCTCAGCACACATTTTATCACCCAATCTTGATGACACTTTCAGGTAATGATCAGCACCCCAATCCCACTTGGCTCACCAAATTGCGTTCTTCTAGGTTAAACCGTTCGTTGGCAGTAACAGTTTTAATTTTTAGGTTTCACTCTGTTTTCTCCTATATGGATACATATAGTTGGAACTCTAAATCAAACACGGTTTGTGCTAGCTCTTTGAAACTTGACACAATAAAGTAGCTCCAAGTTCTATCTCTATGGTTTGTTTCCTATTGATGTAGCCCTAAGCAGAGACTGGCGCAAATCACTTTCATATAAAGGGGTTGCCAATCTTCCAAAAAACTACGAGTTTCCTGAAATCTCAGCACACATTTTTTCACCCAATCTTGATGACACTTTCAGGTAACGATCAGTACCCCAATCCTACTTGGCTCACCAAATTTCGTTCTTCTAGGTTAAACCGTTCGTTGGCAGTAACAGTTTTAATTTTTAGGTTTCACTCTGTTTTCTCCTATATGGATACATGTATTTGGAACTCTAAATCAAACACGGTTTGTGCTAGCTGTTTGAAACTTGACACAATAAAGTAGCTCCAAGTTCTATCTCTATGGTTTGTTTCCTATTGATGTAGCCTTAAGCAGAGACTGGCGCAAATCACTTTCATGGAAAGGGGTTGCCATCTCCCAAAAAACTACGAGTTTCCTGAAATCTCAGCAAACATTTTATCACCCAATCTTGATGACACTTTCAGGTAATGATCAGTACCCCAATCCCACTTGGCTCACCAAATTTCGTTCTTCTAGGTTAAAACGTTCGTTGGCAGTAACAGTTTTAATTTTTAGGTTTCAATCTGTTTTCTCTATATGGATACATGTAGTTGGAACTCTAAATCAAACACGGTTTGTGCTAGCTCTTTGAAACTTGACACAATAAAGTAGCTCCAAGTTCTATCTCTATGGTTTGTTTCCTATTGATGTAGCCCTAAGCAGAGACTGGCGCAAATCACTTTCATGGAAAGGGGTTGCCAATCTTCCAAAAAACTACAAGTTTCCTGAAATCTCAGCACACATTTTTTCACCCAATCTTGATGACACTTTCAGGTAATGATCAGTACCCCAATCCCACTTGGCTAACTAAATTTCGTTCTTCTAAGTTAAACCGTTCGTTGGCCGTAACAGTTTTAAATTTTAGGTTTCACTCTGTTTTCTCCTATATGGATACAGGTAGTTGGAACTCTAAATCAAACACGGTTTTTGCTAGCTCTTTGAAACTTGACAGAATAAAGTAGCTCCAAGTTCTATCTCTATGGTTTGTTTCCTATTGATGTAGCCCTAAGAAGAGACTGGCGCAAATCACTTTCATGGAAAGGGGTTGCCAATCTTCCAAAAAACTGCGAGTTTCCTGAAATCTCAGCACACATTTTTTCACCCAATCTTGATGACACTTTCAGGTAATGATCAGTACCCCAATCCCACTTGGCTCACCAAATTTCGTTCTTCTAGGTTAAACCGTTCGTTGGCAGTAACAGTTTTAAGTTTTAGGTTTCACTCTGTTTTCTCCTATATGGATACATGTAGTTGGAACTCTAAATCAAACACGGCTTGTGCTAGCTCTTTGAAACTTGACACAATAAAGTAGCTCCAAGTTCTATCTCTATGGTTTGTTTCCTATTGATGTAGCCCTAAGCAGAGACTGGCGCAAATTACTTTAATGGAAAGGGGTTGCCATCTTCCAAAAAACTACGAGTTTCCTGAAATCTCAGCACACATTTTTTCACCCAATCTTGACGACACTTTCAGGTAATGATCAGTACCCCAATCCCACTTGGCTCACCAAATTTCGTTCTTCTAGGTTAAAACGTTCGTTGGCAGTAACAGTTTTAATTTTTAGGTTTCAATCTGTTTTCTCTATATGGATACATGTAGTTGGAACTCTAAATCAAACACGGTTTTTGCTAGCTCTTTGAAACTTGACACAATAAAGTAGCTCCAAGTTCTATCTCTATGGTTTGTTTCCTATTGATGTAGCCCTAAGAAGAGACTGGCGCAAATCACTTTCATGGAAAGGGGTGGACAATCTTCCAAAAAACTAAGAGTTTCCTGAAATCTCAGCACACATTTTTTTACCCAATCTTGATGACACTTTCAGGTAATGATCAGTACCCCAATCCCACTTGGCTCACCAAATTTCGTTCTTCTAGGTTAAACCGTTCGTTGGCAGTAACAGTTTTAATTTTTGGTTTCACTCTGTTTTCTCCTATATGGATACATGTAGTTGGAACTCTAAATCAAACACGGTTTGTGCTAGCTCTTTGAAACTTGACACAATAAAGTAGCTCCAAGTTCTATCTCTATGGTTTGTTTCCTATTGATGTAGCCCTAAGAAGAGACTGGCGCAAATCACTTTCATGGAAAGGGGTTGACAATCTTCCAAAAAACTGCGAGTTTCCTGAAATCTCAGCACACATTTTTCCACCCAATCTTGATGACACTTTCAGGTAATGATCAGTACCCCATTCCCACTTGGCTCACCAAATTTCGTTCTTCTAGGTTTAACCGTTTGTTGGCAGTAACAGTTTTAATTTTTATGTTTCACTCTGTTTTCTCCTATATGGATACATGTAGTTGGAACTCTAAATCAAACACGGTTTGTGCTAGCTCTTTGAAACTTGACACAATAAAGTAGCTCCAAGTTCTATCTCTATGGTTTGTTTCCTATTGATGTAGCCCTAAGCAGAGACTGGCGCAAATCACTTTCATGGAAAGGGGTTGCCAATCTTCCAAAAAACTAAGAGTTTCCTGAAATCTCAGCACACATTTTTTTAACCAATCTTGATGACACTTTCAGGTAATGATCAGCACCCCAATCCCACTTGGCTCACCAAATTTCGTTCTTCTAGGTTAAACAGTTCATTGGCAGTAACAGATTTAATTTTTAGGTTTCACTCTGTTTTCTCCTATATGGATACATGTAGTTGGAACTCTAAATCAAACACGGTTTGTGCTAGCTCTTTGAAACTTGACACAATAAAGTAGTTCCAAGTTCTATCTCTATGGTTTGTTTCCTATTGATGTAGCCCTAAGCAGAGACTGACGCAAATCACTTTCATGAAAAGGGGTTGACAATCTTCCAAAAAACTGCGAGTTTCCTGAAATCTCAGCACACATTTTTCCACCCAATCTTGATGACACTTTCAGGTAATGATCAGTACCCCATTCCCACTTGGCTCACCAAATTTCGTTCTTCTAGGTTTAACCGTTCGTTGGCAGTAACAGGTTTAATTTTTAGGTTTCACTCTGTTTTCTCCTATATGGATACATGTAGTTGGAACTCTAAATCAAACACGGTTTGTGCTAGCTCTTTGAAACTTCACACAATAAAGTAGCTCCAAGTTCTATCTCTATGGTTTGTTTCCTATTGATGTAGCCCTAAGCAGAGACTGGCGCAAATCACTTTCATTTAAAGGGGTTGCCAATCTTCCAAAAAACTACGAGTTTCCTGAAATCTCAGCACACATTTTTTCACCCAATCTTGATGACACTTTCAGGTAATGATCAGTACAACAAATCCCACTTGGGTAACCAAGTTTCGTTCTTCTAGGTTAAACCGTTCGTTGTCAGTAACAGTTTTAATTTTTAGGTTTCACTGTATTTACTTCTATATGGATACATGTAGTTGGAACTCTAAATCAAACACGGTTTGTGCTAGCTCTTTGAAACTTGACACAATAAAGTAGCTCCAAGTTCTATCTCTATGGTTTGTTTCCTATTGATGTAGCCCTAAGCAGAGACTGGCGCAAATCACTTTCATGGAAAGGGGTTGCCAATCTTCCAAAAAACTACGAGTTTCCTGAAATCTCAGCACATATTTTTTCACCCAATCTTGATGACACTTTCAGGTAATGATCAGTACCCCAATCCCACTTGGCTCACCAAATTTCGTTCTTCTAGGTTAAACAGTTCGTTGGCAGTAACAGGTTTAATTTATAGGTTTCACTCTGTTTTCTCCTATATGGATACATGTAGTTGGAACTCTAAATCAAACACGGTTTGTGCTAGCTCTTTGAAACTTGACACAATAAAGTAGCTCCAAGTTCTATCTCTATGGTTTGTTTCCTATTCATGTAGCCCTAAGCAGAGACTGGCGCAAATCACTTTCATGGAAAGGGGTTGACAATCTTCCAAAAAACTAAGAGTTTCCTGAAATCTCAGCACATATTTTTTCACCCAATCTTTATGACACTTTCAGGTAATGATCAGCACCCCAATCCCACTTGGCTCACCAAATTTCTTTCTTCTAGGTTAAACCGTTCCTTGGCAGTAACAGTTTTAAATTTAGGTTTCACTCTGTTTTCTCCTATATGGATACATGTAGTTGGAACTCTAAATCAAACACGGTTTGTGCTAGCTCTTTGAAACTTGACACAATAAAGTAGCTCCAAGTTCTGTCTCTATGGTTTGTTTCCTATTGATGTAGCCCTAAGCAGAGACTGGCGCAAATCACTTTCATGGAAAGGGGTTGACAATCTTCCAAAAAACTAAGAGTTTCCTGAAATCTCAGCACACATTTTTTCACCCAATCTTGATGACACTTTCAGGTAATGATCAGTACCCCAATCCCACTTGGCTCACCAAATTTCGTTCTTCTAGGTTAAACCGTTCGTTGGCAGTAACAGTTTTAATTTTTAGGTTTCACTCTGTTTTCTCCTATATGGATACATGTAGTTGGAACTCTAAATCAAACACGGTTTGTGCTAGCTCTTTGAAACTTGACACAATAGAGTAGCTCCAAGTTCTATCTATCTCTATGGTTTGTTTCCTATTGATGTAGCCCTAAGCAGAGACTGGCGCAAATAACTTTCATTTAAATGGGTTGCCAAGCTTCCAAAAAACTACGAGTTTCCTGAAATCTCAGCACATATTTTTTCACCCAATCTTGATGACACTTTCAGGTAATGATCAGTACCCCAATCCCACTTGGCTCACCAAATTTCGTTCTTCTAGGTTAAACAGTTCGTTGGCAGTAACAGGTTTAATTTATAGGTTTCACTCTGTTTTCTCCTATATGGATACATGTAGTTGGAACTCTAAATCAAACACGGTTTGTGCTAGCTCTTTGAAACTTGACACAATAAAGTAGCTCCAAGTTCTATCTCTATGGTTTGTTTCCTATTGATGTAGCCCTAAGCAGAGACTGGCGCAAATCACTTTCATGGAAAGGGGTTGACAATCTTCCAAAAAACTAAGAGTTTCCTGAAATCTCAGCACACATTTTTTCACCCAATCTTGATGACACTTTCAGGTAATGATCAGTACCCCAATCCCACTTGGCTCACCAAATTTCGTTCTTCTAGGTTAAACCGTTCGTTGGCAGTAACAGTTTTAATTTTTAGGTTTCACTCTGTTTTCTCCTATATGGATACATTTAGTTGGAACTCTAAATCAAACACGGTTTTTGCTAGGTCTTTGAAACTTGACACAATAAAGTAGCTCCAAGTTCTATCTCTATGGTTTGTTTCCTATTGATGTAGCCCTAAGCAGAGACTGGCGCAAATCACTTTCATTTAAAGGGTTTGCCAATCTTCCAAAAAACTACGAGTTTCCTGAAATCTCAGCACACATTTATTCACCCAATCTTGATGACACTTTCAGGTAATGATCAGTACAACAAATCCCACTTGGGTCACCAAGTTTCGTTCTTCTAGGTTAAACCGTTCGTTGTCAGTAACAGTTTTAATTTTTAGGTTTCACTGTATTTACTCCTATATGGATACATGTAGTTGGAACTCTAAATCAAACACGGTTTGTGCTAGCTCTTTGAAACTTGACACAATAAAGTAGCTCCAAGTTCTATCTCTATGGTTTGTTTCGTATTGATGTAGCCCTAAGCAGAGACTGGCGCAAATCACTTTCATGGAAAGGGGTTGCCAATCTTCCAAAAAACTACGAGTTTCCTGAAATCTCAGCACATATTTTTTCACCCAATCTTGATGACACTTTCAGGTAATGATCAGTACCCCAATCCCACTTGGCTCACCAAATTTCGTTCTTCTAGGTTAAAAGTTCGTTGGCAGTAACAGGTTTAATTTATAGGTTTCACTCTGTTTTCTCCTATATGGATACATGTAGTTGGAACTCTAAATCAAACACGGTTTGTGCTAGCTCTTTGAAACTTGACACAATAAAGTAGCTCCAAGTTCTATCTCTATGGTTTGTTTCCTATTCATGTAGCCCTAAGCAGAGACTGGCGCAAATCACTTTCATGGAAAGGGGTTGACAATCTTCCAAAAAACTAAGAGTTTCCTGAAATCTCAGCACACATTTTTTCACCCAATCTTTATGACACTTTCAGGTAATGATCAGCACCCCAATCCCACTTGGCTCACCAAATTTCGTTCTTCTAGGTTAAACCGTTCCTTGGCAGTAGCAGTTTTAAATTTAGGTTTCACTCTGTTTTCTCCTATATGGATACATGTAGTTGGAACTCTAAATCAAACACGGTTTGTGCTAGCTCTTTGAAACTTGACACAATAAAGTAGCTCCAAGTTCTATCTCTATGGTTTGTTTCCTATTGATGTAGCCCTAAGCAGAGACAGGCACAAATCACTTTCATTTAAAGGGGTTTCCAATCTTCCAAAAAACTACGAGTTTCCTGAAATCTCAGCACACATTTTTTCACCCAATCTTGATGACACTTTCAGGTAATGATCAGTACAACAAATCCCACTTGGGTCACCAAGTTTCGTTCTTCTAGGTTAAACCGTTCATTGGCAGTAACAGTTTTAATTTTTAGGTTTCACTGTGTTTACTCCTATATGGATACATGTAGTTGGAACTCTAAATCAAACACGGTTTGTGCTAGCTCTTTGAAACTTGACACAATAATGTAGCTCCATGTTCTATCTCTATGGTTTGTTTCCTATTGATGTAGCCCTAAGCAGAGACTGGCGCAAATCACTTTCATGGAAAGGGCTTGACAATCTTCCAAAAAACTAAGAGTTTCCTGAAATCTCAGCACACATTTTTCCCCCAATCTTGATGACACTTTCAGGTAATGATCAGCACCCCAATCCCACTTGGCTCACCAAATTTCATTCTTCTAGTTTAAACCGTTCGTTGGCAGTAACAGTTTTAATTTTTAGGTTTCACTCTGTTTTCTCCTATATGGATACATGTAGTTGTAACTCTAAATCAAACACGGTTTGTGCTAGCTCTTTGAAACTTGACACAATAAAGTAGCTCCAAGTTCTATCTCTACGGTTTGTTTCCTATTGATGTAGCCCTAAGCAGAGACTGGCGCAAATCACTTTCATGGAAAGGGGTTGCCAATCTTCCAAAAAACTAAGAGTTTCCTGAAATCACAGCACACATTTTTTCACCCAATCTTGATGACACTTTCAGGTAATTATCACTACCCCAATTCCACTTGGCTCACCAAATTTCGTTCTTCTAGGTTAAACCGTTCATTGGCAGTAACAGTTTTAAATTTTAGGTTTCACTTTGTTTTCTCCTATATGGATACATGTAGTTGGAACTCTAAATCAAACACTTTTTGTGCTAGCTCTTTGAAATTTGACACAATAAAGTAGCTCCAAGTTCTGTCTCTATGGTTTGTTTCCTATTGATGTAGCCCTAAGCAGAGACTGGCGCAAATCACTTTCATGGAAAGGGTTGCCAATCTTCCAAAAAACTGCTAGTTTCCTGAAATCTCAGCACACATTTTTTCACCCAATCTTGATGACACTTTCAGGTAATGATCAGTACCCCAATCCCACTTGGCTCACCAAATTTCGTTCTTCTAGGTTAAACCGTTCGTTGGCAGTAACAGTTTTAATTTTTAGGTTTCACTCTGTTTTCTCCTATATGGATACATGTAGTTGGAACTCTAAATCAAACACGGTTTTTGCTAGCTCTTTGAAACTTGACACAATAAAGTAGCTCCAAGTTCTATCTATCTCTATGGTTTGTTTCCTATTGATGTAGCCCTAAGCAGAGACTGGCGCAAATCACTTTCATTTAAATGGGTTGCCAAGCTTCCAAAAAACTACGAGTTTCCTGAAATCTCAGCACACATTTTTTCACCCAATCTTGATGACACTTTCAGGTAATGATCAGTACCCCAATCCCACTTGGCTCACCAAATTTCGTTCTTCCAGCTTAAACTGTTCGGTGGCACTAACAGTTTTAATTTTTAGGTTTCACTCTGTTTTCTCCTATATGGATACATGTAGTTGGAACTCTAAATCAAACACGGTTTGTGCTAGCTCTTTGAAACTTGACACAATAAAGTAGCTCCAAGTTCTATCTCTATGGTTTGTTTCCTATTGATGTAGCCCTAAGCAGAGACTGGCACAAATCACTTTCATGGAAAGGGGTTGCCTATCTTCCAAAAAACTGCGAGTTTCCTGAAATCTCAGCACACATTTTTTCACCCAATCTTGATGACACTTTCAGGTAATGATCACTACCCCAATTCCACTTGGCTCACCAAATTTCATTCTTCTAGGTTAAACCGTTCATTGGCAGTAACAGTTTTAAATTTTAGGTTTCACTCTGTTTTCTCCTATATGGATACATGTAGTTGGAACTCTAAATCAAACACGGTTTGTGCTAGCTCTTTGAAACTTCACACAATAAAGTAGCTCCAAGTTCTATCTCTATGGTTTGTTTCCTATTGATGTAGCCCTAAGCAGAGACTGGCGCAAATCACTTTCATGGAAAGGGGTTGCCAATATTCCAAAAAACTACGAGTTTCCTGAAATCTCAGCACACATTTTTTCACCCAATCTTGATGACAATTTCAGGTAATGATCAGTACCCCAATCCCACTTGGCTCACCAAATTTCGTTCTTCTAGGTTAAACCGTTCGTTGGCAGTAACAGTTTTAATTTTTAGGTTTCACTCTGTTTTCTCCTATATGCATACATGTAGTTGGAACTCTAAATCAAACACGGTTTGTGCTAGCTCTTTGAAACTTGACACAATAAAGTAGCTCCAATTTCTATCTCTATGGTTTGTTTCCTATTGATGTAGCCCTAAGCAGAGACTGGCTCAAATCACTTTCATGGAAAGGGTTGCCAATCTTCCAAAAAACTGCTAGTTTCCTGAAATCTCAGCACACATTTTTTCACCCAGTCTTGATGACACTTTCAGGTAATGATCAGCACCCCAATCCCACTTGGCTCACCAAATTTCGTTCTTCTAGGTTAAACCTTTTTTTGTCAGTAACAGTTTTAATTTTTAGGTTTCACTCTGTTTTCTCCTATATGGATACATGTAGTTGGAACTCTAAATCAAACACGGATTGTGCTAGCTCTTTGAAACTTGACACAATAAAGTAGCTCCAAGTTCTATCTCTATGGTTTGTTTCCTATTGATGTAGCCCTAAGCAGAGACTGGCGCAAATCACTTTCATTTAAATGGGTTGCCAAGCTTCCAAAAAACTACGAGTTTCCTGAAATCTCAGCACACATTTTTTCACCCAATCTTGATGACACTTTCAGGTAATGATCAGCACCCCAATCCCACTTGGCTCACCAAATTTCGTTCTTCTAGGTTAAACCGTTCGTTGGCAGTAACAGTTTTAATTTTTGGTTTCACTCTGTTTTCTCCTATATGGATACATGTAGTTGGAACTCTAAATCAAACACGGTTTGTGCTAGCTCTTTGAAACTTGACACAATAAAGTAGCTCCAAGTTCTATCTCTATGGTTTGTTTCCTATTGATGTAGCCCTAAGAAGTGACTGGCGCAAATCACTTTCATGGAAAGGGGTTGACAATCTTCCAAAAAACTAAGAGTTTCCTGAAATCTCAGCACACATTTTTTCACCCAATCTTGATGACACTTTCAGGTAATGATCAGTACCCCAATCCCACTTGGCTCACCAAATTTCGTTCTTCTAGGTTAAACCGTTCGTTGGCAGTAACAGTTTTAATTTTTAGGTTTCACTCTGTTTTCTCCTATATGGATACATGTAGTTGGAACTCTAAATCAAACACGGTTTGTGCTAGCTCTTTGAAACTTGACACAATAAAGTAGCTCCAAGTTCTATCTCTATGGTTTGTTTCCTATTGATGTAGCCCTAAGCAGAGACTGGCGCAAATCACTTTCATGGAAAGGGGTTGCCATCTTCCAAAAAACTACGAGTTTCCTGAAATATCAGCACACATTTTTTCACCCAATCTTGACGACACTTTCAGGTAATGATGAGTACCCCAATCCCACTTTGCTCACCAAATTTCGTTCTTCTAGGTTAAACAGTTCGTTGGCAGTAACAGTTTTAATTTTTAGGTTTCACTCTGTTTTCCCCTATATGGATACATGTAGTTGGAACTCTAAATCAAACACGGTTTGTGCTAGCTCTTTAAAACTTGACACAATAAAGTAGCTCCAAGTTCTATCTCTATGGTTTGTTTCCTATTGATGTAGCCCTAAGCAGAAACTGGCGCAAATCACTTTCATGGAAAGGGGTTGCCAGGCTACCAAAAAACTACGAGTTTCCTGAAATCTCAGCACACATTTTTTCACCCAATCTTGATGACACTTTCAGGTAATGATCAGTACCCCAATCCCACTTGGCTCACCAAATTTCGTTCTTCTAGGTTAAACCGTTCGTTGGCAGTAACAGTTTTAATTTTTAGGTTTCACTCTGTTTTCTCCTATATAAATACATGTAGTTGGAAGTCTAAATCAAACACGGTTTGTGCTAGCTCTTTGAAACTTGACACAATAAAGTAGCTCCAAGTTCTATCTCTATGGTTTGTTTCCTATTGATGTAGCCCTAAGCAGAAACTGGCGCAAATCACTTTCATGGAAAGGGGTTGCCATCTTCCAAAAAACTACGAGTTTCCTGAAATCTCAGCACACATTTTTTCACCCAATCTTGATGACACTTTCAGGTAATGCTCAGTACCCCAATCCCACTGGGCTCACCAAATTTCGTTCTTCTAGGATAAACCATTCGTTGGTAGTAACAGTTTTAATTTTTAGGTTTCACTCTGTTTTCTCCTATATGGATACATGTTGTTGGAACTCTAAATCAAACACGGTTTTTGCTAGCTTTTTGAAACTTGACACAATAAAGTAGCTCCAAGTTCTATCTCTATGGTTTTTTTCCTATTGATGTAGCCCTAAGCAGAGACTGGCGCAAATCACTTTCATTTAAAGGGGTTGCCAATCTTCCAAAAAACTACGAGTTTCCTGAAATCTCAGCACACATTTTTTCACACAATCTTGATGACACTTTCAGGTAATGATCAGTACAACAAATCCCACTTGGGTCACCAAGTTTCTTTCTTTTAGGTTAAACCGTTCTTTGGCGCTAACAGTTTTAATTTTTAGGTTTCACTCTGTTTTCTCCTATATGGATACATGTAGTTGGAACTCTAAATCAAACACGGTTTGTGCTAGCTCTTTAAAACTTGACACAATAAAGTAGCTCCAAGTTCTATCTCTATGGTTTGTTTCCTATTGATGTAGCCCTAAGCAGAAACTGGCGCAAATCACTTTCATGGAAAGGGGTTGACAATCTTCCAAAAAACTACGAGTTTCCTGAAATCTCAGCACACATTTTTTCACCCAATCTTTATGACACTTTCAGGTAATGATCAGCACCCCAATCCCACTTGGCTCACCAAATTTCGTTCTTCTAGGTTAAACCGTTCCTTGGCAGTAACAGTTTTAAATTTAGGTTTCACTCTGTTTTCTCCTATATGGATACATGTAGTTGGAACTCTAAATCAAACACGGTTTGTGCTAGCTCTTTGAAACTTGACACAATAAAGTAGCTCCAAGTTCTATCTCTATGGTTTGTTTCCTATTGATGTAGCCCTAAGCAGAGACAGGCACAAATCACTTTCATTTAAAGGGGTTTCCAATCTTCCAAAAAACTACGAGTTTCCTGAAATCTCAGCACACATTTTTTCACCCAATCTTGATGACACTTTCAGGTAATGATCAGTACAACAAATCCCACTTGGGTCACCAAGTTTCGTTCTTCTAGGTTAAACCGTTCATTGGCAGTAACAGTTTTAATTTTTAGGTTTCACTGTGTTTACTCCTATATGGATACATGTAGTTGGAACTCTAAATCAAACACGGTTTGTGCTAGCTCTTTGAAACTTGACACAATAAAGTAGCTCCAAGTTCTATCTCTATGGTTTGTTTCCTATTGATGTAGCCCTAAGCAGAGACTGGCGCAAATCACTTTCATGGAAAGGGCTTGACAATCTTCCAAAAAACTAAGAGTTTCCTGAAATCTCAGCAGACATTTTTCCCCCAATCTTGATGACACTTTCAGGTAATGATCAGCACCCCAATCCCACTTGGCTCACCAAATTTCATTCTTCTAGTTTAAACCGTTCGTTGGCAGTAACAGTTTTAATTTTTAGGTTTCACTCTGTTTTCTCCTATATGGATACATGTAGTTGTAACTCTAAATCAAACACGGTTTGTGCTAGCTCTTTGAAACTTGACACAATAAAGTCGCTCCAAGTTCTATCTCTATGGTTTGTTTCCTATTGATGTAGCCCTAAGCAGAGACTGGCGCAAATCACTTTCATGGAAAGGGGTTGACAATCTTCCAAAAAACTAAGAGTTTCCTGAAATCTCAGCACACATTTTTTCACCCAATCTTGATGACACTTTCAGGTAATGATCAGCACCCCAATCCCACTTGGCTCACCAAATTTCGTTCTTCTAGGTTAAACCGTTCGTTGGCAGTAACAGTTTTAATTTTTGGTTTCACTCTGTTTTCTCCTATATGGATACATGTAGTTGGAACTCTAAATCAAACACGGTTTGTGCTAGCTCTTTGAAACTTGACACAATAAAGTAGCTCCAATTTCTATCTCTATGGTTTGTTTCCTATTGATGTAGCCCTAAGCAGAGACTGGCTCAAATCACTTTCATGGAAAGGGTTGCCAATCTTCCAAAAAACTGCTAGTTTCCTGAAATCTCAGCACACATTTTTTCACCCAATCTTGATGACACTTTCAGGTAATGATCAGTACCCCAATCCCACTTGGCTCACCAAATTTCGTTCTTCTAGGTTAAACCTTTTTTTGTCAGTAACAGTTTAAATTTTTAGGTTTCACTCTGTTTTCTCCTATATGGATACATGTAGTTGGAACTCTAAATCAAACACGGATTGTGCTAGCTCTTTGAAACTTGACACAATAAAGTAGCTCCAAGTTCTATCTCTATGGTTTGTTTCCTATTGATGTAGCCCTAAGCAGAGACTGGCGCAAATCACTTTCATTTAAATGGGTTGCCAAGCTTCCAAAAAACTACGAGTTTCCTGAAATCTCAGCACACATTTTTTTACCCAATCTTGATGACACTTTCAGGTAATGATCAGTACCCCAATCCCACTTGGCTCACCAAATTTCGTTCTTCTAGGTTAAACCGTTCGTTGGCAGTAACAGTTTTAATTTTTGGTTTCACTCTGTTTTCTCCTATATGGATACATGTAGTTGGAACTCTAAATCAAACACGGTTTGTGCTAGCTCTTTGAAACTTGACACAACAAAGTAGCTACAAGTTCTATCTCTATGGTTTGTTTCCTATTGATGTAGCCCTAAGAAGTGACTGGCGCAAATCACTTTCATGGAAAGGGGTTGACAATCTTCCAAAAAACTAAGAGTTTCCTGAAATCTCAGCACACATTTTTTCACCCAATCTTGATGACACTTTCAGGTAATGATCAGTACCCCAATCCCACTTGGCTCACCAAATTTCGTTCTTCTAGGTTAAACCGTTCATTGGCAGTAACAGTTTTAATTTTTAGGTTTCACTCTGTTTTCTCCTATATGGATACATGTAGTTGGAACTCTAAATCAAACACGGTTTGTGCTAGCTCTTTGAAACTTGACACAATAAAGTAGCTCCAAGTTCTATCTCTATGGTTTGTTTCCTATTGATGTAGCCCTAAGCAGAGACTGGCGCAAATCACTTTCATGGAAAGGGATTGCCATCTTCCAAAAAACTACGAGTTTCCTGAAATGTCAGCACACATTTTTTCACCCAATCTTGACGACACTTTCAGGTAATGATGAGTACCCCAATCCCACTTTGCTCACCAAATTTCGTTCTTCTAGGTTAAACAGTTCGTTGGCAGTAACAGTTTTAATTTTTAGGTTTCACTCTGTTTTCCCCTATATGGATACATGTAGTTGGAACTCTAAATCAAACACGGTTTGTGCTAGCTCTTTAAAACTTGACACAATAAAGTAGCTCCAAGTTCTATCTCTATGGTTTGTTTCCTATTGATGTAGCCCTAAGAAGAGACTGGCGCAAATCACTTTCATGGAAAGGGGTTGCCATCTTCCAAAAAACTACGAGTTTCCTGAAATCTCAGCACACATTTTTTCACCCAATCTTGATGACACTTTCAGGTAATGCTCAGTACCCCAATCCCACTGGGCTCACCAAATTTCGTTCTTCTAGGATAAACCATTCGTTGGTAGTAACAGTTTTAATTTTTAGGTTTCACTCTGTTTTCTCCTATATGGATACATGTTGTTGGAACTCTAAATCAAACACGGTTTTTGCTAGCTTTTTGAAACTTGACACAATAAAGTAGCTCCAAGTTCTATCTCTATGGTTTTTTTCCTATTGATGTAGCCCTAAGCAGAGACTGGCGCAAATCACTTTCATTTAAAGGGGTTGCCAATCTTCCAAAAAACTACGAGTTTCCTGAAATCTCAGCACACATTTTTTCACACAATCTTGATGACACTTTCAGGTAATGATCAGTACAACAAATCCCACTTGGGTCACCAAGTTTCTTTCTTTTAGGTTAAACCGTTCTTTGGCGCTAACAGTTTTAATTTTTAGGTTTCACTCTGTTTTCTCCTATATGGATACATGTTGTTGGAACTCTAAATCAAACACAGTTTGTGCTAGCTCTTTGAAACTTGACACAATAAATTAGCTCCAAGATCTATCTCTATGGTTTGTTTCCTATTGATGTAGCCCTAAGCAGAGACTGGCGCAAATCACTTTCATGGAAAGGGGTTGACAATCTTCCAAAAAACTAAGAGTTTCCTGAAATCTCAGCACACATTTTTTCACCCAATCTTGATGACACTTTCAGGTAATGATCAGCACCCCAATCCCACTTGACTCACCAAATTTCGTTCTTCGAGGTTAAACCGTTCGTTGGCAGTAACAGTTTAAATTTTTAGGTTTCACTCTGTTTTCTCCTATATGGATACATGTAGTTGGAACTCTAAATCAAACACGGTTTGTGCTAGCTCTTTGAAACTTGACACAATAAAGTAGCTCCAAGTTCTATCTCTATGGTTTGTTTCCTATTGATGTAGCCCTAAGAAGAGACTGGCGCAAATCACTTTCATGGAAAGGGGTTGCCATCTTCCAAAAAACTACGAGTTTCCTGAAATGTCAGCACACATTTTTTCACCCAATCTTGACGACACTTTCAGGTAATGATCAGTACCCCAATCCCACTTTGCTCACCAAATTTCGTTCTTCTAGGTTAAACAGTTCGTTGGCAGTAACAGTTTTAATTTTTAGGTTTCACTCTGTTTTCTCCTATATGGATACATGTAGTTGGAACTCTAAATCAAACACGGTTTGTGCTAGCTCTTTAAAACTTGACACAATAAAGTAGCTCCAAGTTCTATCTCTATGGTTTGTTTCCTATTGATGTAGCCCTAAGCAGAGACTGGCGCAAATCACTTTCATGGAAAGGGGTTGACAATCTTCCAAAAAACTACGAGTTTCCTGAAATCTCAGCACACATTTTTTCACCCAATCTTTATGACACTTTCAGGTAATGATCAGCACCCCAATCCCACTTGGCTCACCAAATTTCGTTCTTCTAGGTTAAACCGTTCCTTGGCAGTAACAGTTTTAAATTTAGGTTTCACTCTGTTTTCTCCTATATGGATACATGTAGTTGGAACTCTAAATCAAACACGGTTTGTGCTAGCTCTTTGAAACTTGACACAATAAAGTAGCTCCAAGTTCTATCTCTATGGTTTGTTTCCTATTGATGTAGCCCTAAGCAGAGACAGGCACAAATCACTTTCATTTAAAGGGGTTTCCAATCTTCCAAAAAACTACGAGTTTCCTGAAATCTCAGCACACATTTTTTCACCCAATCTTGATGACACTTTCAGGTAATGATCAGTACAACAAATCCCACTTGGGTCACCAAGTTTCGTTCTTCTAGGTTAAACCGTTCATTGGCAGTAACAGTTTTAAATTTTAGGTTTCACTGTGTTTACTCCTATATGGATACATGTAGTTGGAACTCTAAATCAAACACGGTTTGTGCTAGCTCTTTGAAACTTGACACAATAAAGTAGCTCCAAGTTCTATCTCTATGGTTTGTTTCCTATTGATGTAGCCCTAAGCAGAGACTGGCGCAAATCACTTTCATGGAAAGGGCTTGACAATCTTCCAAAAAACTAAGAGTTTCCTGAAATCTCAGCACACATTTTTCCCCCAATCTTGATGACACTTTCAGGTAATGATCAGCACCCCAATCCCACTTGGCTCACCAAATTTCATTCTTCTAGTTTAAACCGTTCGTTGGCAGTAGCAGTTTTAATTTTTAGGTTTCACTCTGTTTTCTCCTATATGGATACATGTAGTTGTAACTCTAAATCAAACACGGTTTGTGCTAGCTCTTTGAAATTTGACACAATAAAGTAGCTCCAAGTTCTGTCTCTATGGTTTGTTTCCTATTGATGTAGCCCTAAGCAGAGACTGGCGCAAATCACTTTCATGGAAAGGGTTGCCAATCTTCCAAAAAACTGCTAGTTTCCTGAAATCTCAGCACACATTTTTTCACCCAATCTTGATGACACTTTCAGGTAATGATCAGCACCCCAATCCCACTTGGCTCACCAAATTTCGTTCTTCTAGGTTAAACCGTTCGTTGGCAGTAACAGTTTTAATTTTTAGGTTTCACTCTGTTTTCTCCTATATGGATACATGTAGTTGGAACTCTAAATCAAACACGGTTTTTGCTAGCTCTTTGAAACTTGACACAATAAAGTAGCTCCAAGTTCTATCTATCTCTATGGTTTGTTTCCTATTGATGTAGCCCTAAGCAGAGACTGGCGCAAATCACTTTCATTTAAATGGGTTGCCAAGCTTCCAAAAAACTACGAGTTTCCTGAAATCTCAGCACACATTTTTTCACCCAAACTTGATGACACTTTCAGGTAATGATCAGCACCCCAATCCCACTTGGCTCACCAAATTTCGTTCTTCTAGGTTAAACTGTTCGTTGGCAGTAACAGTTTTAATTTTTAGGTTTCACTCTGTTTTCTCCTATATGGATACATGTAGTTGGAACTCTAAATCAAACACGTTTTTTGCTAGCTCTTTGAAACTTGACACAATAAAGTCGCTCCAAGTTCTATCTCTATGGTTTGTTTCCTATTGATGTAGCCCTAAGCAGAGACTGGCGCAAATCACTTTCATGGAAAGGGGTTGACAATCTTCCAAAAAACTAAGAGTTTCCTGAAATCTCAGCACACATTTTTTCACCCAATCTTGATGACACTTTCAGGTAATGATCAGCACCCCAATCCCACTTGGCTCACCAAATTTCGTTCTTCTAGGTTAAACCGTTCGTTGGCAGTAACAGTTTTAATTTTTGGTTTCACTCTGTTTTCTCCTATATGGATACATGTAGTTGGAACTCTAAATCAAACACGGTTTGTGCTAGCTCTTTGAAACTTGACACAATAAAGTAGCTCCAAGTTCTATCTCTATGGTTTGTTTCCTATTGATGTAGCCCTAAGCAGAAACTGGCGCAAATCACTTTCATGGAAAGGGGTTGCCATCTTCCAAAAAACTACGAGTTTCCTGAAATCTCAGCACACATTTTTTCACCCAATCTTGATGACACTTTCAGGTAATGCTCAGTACCCCAATCCCACTGGGCTCACCAAATTTCGTTCTTCTAGGATAAACCATTCGTTGGTAGTAACAGTTTTAATTTTTAGGTTTCACTCTGTTTTCTCCTATATGGATACATGTTGTTGGAACTCTAAATCAAACACGGTTTTTGCTAGCTTTTTGAAACTTGACACAATAAAGTAGCTCCAAGTTCTATCTCTATGGTTTTTTTCCTATTGATGTAGCCCTAAGCAGAGACTGGCGCAAATCACTTTCATTTAAAGGGGTTGCCAATCTTCCAAAAAACTACGAGTTTCCTGAAATCTCAGCACACATTTTTTCACACAATCTTGATGACACTTTCAGGTAATGATCAGTACAACAAATCCCACTTGGGTCACCAAGTTTCTTTCTTTTAGGTTAAACCGTTCTTTGGCGCTAACAGTTTTAATTTTTAGGTTTCACTCTGTTTTCTCCTATATGGATACATGTTGTTGGAACTCTAAATCAAACACAGTTTGTGCTAGCTCTTTGAAACTTGACACAATAAATTAGCTCCAAGATCTATCTCTATGGTTTGTTTCCTATTGATGTAGCCCTAAGCAGAGACTGGCGCAAATCACTTTCATGGAAAGGGGTTGACAATCTTCCAAAAAACTAAGAGTTTCCTGAAATCTCAGCACACATTTTTTCACCCAATCTTGATGACACTTTCAGGTAATGATCAGCACCCCAATCCCACTTGACTCACCAAATTTCGTTCTTCGAGGTTAAACCGTTCGTTGGCAGTAACAGTTTAAATTTTTAGGTTTCACTCTGTTTTCTCCTATATGGATACATGTAGTTGGAACTCTAAATCAAACACGGTTTGTGCTAGCTCTTTGAAACTTGACACAATAAAGTAGCTCCAAGTTCTATCTCTATGGTTTGTTTCCTATTGATGTAGCCCTAAGAAGAGACTGGCGCAAATCACTTTCATGGAAAGGGGTTGCCATCTTCCAAAAAACTACGAGTTTCCTGAAATGTCAGCACACATTTTTTCACCCAATCTTGACGACACTTTCAGGTAATGATCAGTACCCCAATCCCACTTTGCTCACCAAATTTCGTTCTTCTAGGTTAAACAGTTCGTTGGCAGTAACAGTTTTAATTTTTAGGTTTCACTCTGTTTTCTCCTATATGGATACATGTAGTTGGAACTCTAAATCAAACACGGTTTGTGCTAGCTCTTTAAAACTTGACACAATAAAGTAGCTCCAAGTTCTATCTCTATGGTTTGTTTCCTATTGATGTAGCCCTAAGCAGAGACTGGCGCAAATCACTTTCATGGAAAGGGGTTGACAATCTTCCAAAAAACTACGAGTTTCCTGAAATCTCAGCACACATTTTTTCACCCAATCTTTATGACACTTTCAGGTAATGATCAGCACCCCAATCCCACTTGGCTCACCAAATTTCGTTCTTCTAGGTTAAACCGTTCCTTGGCAGTAACAGTTTTAAATTTAGGTTTCACTCTGTTTTCTCCTATATGGATACATGTAGTTGGAACTCTAAATCAAACACGGTTTGTGCTAGCTCTTTGAAACTTGACACAATAAAGTAGCTCCAAGTTCTATCTCTATGGTTTGTTTCCTATTGATGTAGCCCTAAGCAGAGACAGGCACAAATCACTTTCATTTAAAGGGGTTTCCAATCTTCCAAAAAACTACGAGTTTCCTGAAATCTCAGCACACATTTTTTCACCCAATCTTGATGACACTTTCAGGTAATGATCAGTACAACAAATCCCACTTGGGTCACCAAGTTTCGTTCTTCTAGGTTAAACCGTTCATTGGCAGTAACAGTTTTAAATTTTAGGTTTCACTGTGTTTACTCCTATATGGATACATGTAGTTGGAACTCTAAATCAAACACGGTTTGTGCTAGCTCTTTGAAACTTGACACAATAAAGTAGCTCCAAGTTCTATCTCTATGGTTTGTTTCCTATTGATGTAGCCCTAAGCAGAGACTGGCGCAAATCACTTTCATGGAAAGGGCTTGACAATCTTCCAAAAAACTAAGAGTTTCCTGAAATCTCAGCACACATTTTTCCCCCAATCTTGATGACACTTTCAGGTAATGATCAGCACCCCAATCCCACTTGGCTCACCAAATTTCATTCTTCTAGTTTAAACCGTTCGTTGGCAGTAGCAGTTTTAATTTTTAGGTTTCACTCTGTTTTCTCCTATATGGATACATGTAGTTGTAACTCTAAATCAAACACGGTTTGTGCTAGCTCTTTGAAACTTGACACAATAAAGTAGCTCCAAGTTCTATCTCTATGGCTTGTTTCCTATTGATGTAGCCCTAAGCAGAGACTGGCGCAAATCACTTTCATGGAAAGGGGTTGCCAATCTTCCAAAAAACTAAGAGTTTCCTGAAATCACAGCACACATTTTTTCACCCAATCTTGATGACACTTTCAGGTAATTATCACTACCCCAATTCCACTTGGCTCACCAAATTTCGTTCTTCTAGGTTAAACCGTTCATTGGCAGTAACAGTTTTAAATTTTAGGTTTCACTTTGTTTTCTCCTATATGGATACATGTAGTTGGAACTCTAAATCAAACACGGTTTGTGCTAGCTCTTTGAAATTTGACACAATAAAGTAGCTCCAAGTTCTGTCTCTATGGTTTGTTTCCTATTGATGTAGCCCTAAGCAGAGACTGGCGCAAATCACTTTCATGGAAAGGGTTGCCAATCTTCCAAAAAACTGCTAGTTTCCTGAAATCTCAGCACACATTTTTTCACCCAATCTTGATGACACTTTCAGGTAATGATCAGCACCCCAATCCCACTTGGCTCACCAAATTTCGTTCTTCTAGGTTAAACCGTTCGTTGGCAGTAACAGTTTTAATTTTTAGGTTTCACTCTGTTTTCTCCTATATGGATACATGTAGTTGGAACTCTAAATCAAACACGGTTTTTGCTAGCTCTTTGAAACTTGACACAATAAAGTAGCTCCAAGTTCTATCTATCTCTATGGTTTGTTTCCTATTGATGTAGCCCTAAGCAGAGACTGGCGCAAATCACTTTCATTTAAATGGGTTGCCAATCTTCCAAAAAACTACGAGTTTCCTGAAATCTCAGCACACATTTTTTCACCCAAACTTGATGACACTTTCAGGTAATGATCAGCACCCCAATCCCACTTGGCTCACCAAATTTCGTTCTTCTAGGTTAAACTGTTCGTTGGCAGTAACAGTTTTAATTTTTAGGTTTCACTCTGTTTTCTCCTATATGGATACATGTAGTTGGAACTCTAAATCAAACACGTTTTTTGCTAGCTCTTTGAAACTTGACACAATAAAGTCGCTCCAAGTTCTATCTCTATGGTTTGTTTCCTATTGATGTAGCCCTAAGCAGAGACTGGCGCAAATCACTTTCATGGAAAGGGGTTGACAATCTTCCAAAAAACTAAGAGTTTCCTGAAATCTCAGCACACATTTTTTCACCCAATCTTGATGACACTTTCAGGTAATGATCAGCACCCCAATCCCACTTGGCTCACCAAATTTCGTTCTTCTAGGTTAAACCGTTCGTTGGCAGTAACAGTTTTAATTTTTGGTTTCACTCTGTTTTCTCCTATATGGATACATGTAGTTGGAACTCTAAATCAAACACGGTTTGTGCTAGCTCTTTGAAACTTGACACAATAAAGTAGCTCCAAGTTCTATCTCTATGGTTTGTTTCCTATTGATGTAGCCCTAAGCAGAGACTGGTGCAAATCACTTTCATGGAAAGGGGTTGACAATCTTCCAAAAAACTAAGAGTTTCCTGAAATCTCAGCACACATTTTTTCACCCAATCTTGATGACACTTTCAGGTAATGATCAGCAACCCAATCCCACTTGGCTCACCAAATTTCGTTCTTCCAGCTTAAACTGTTCGGTGGCACTAACAGTTTTAATTTTTAGGTTTCACTCTGTTTTCTCCTATATGGATACATGTAGTTGGAACTCTAAATCAAACGCGGTTTGTGCTAGCTTTTTGAAACGTGACCCAATAAAGTAGCTCCAAGTTCTATCTCTATGGTTTGTTTCCTATTGATGTAGCCCTAAGCAGAGACTGGCACAAATCACTTTCATGGAAAGGGGTTGCCTATCTTCCAAAAAACTGCGAGTTTCCTGAAATCTCAGCACACATTTTTTCACCCAATCTTGATGACACTTTCAGGTAATGATCACTACCCCAATTCCACTTGGCTCACCAAATTTCATTCTTCTAGGTTAAACCGTTCATTGGCAGTAACAGTTTTAAATTTTAGGTTTCACTCTGTTTTCTCCTATATGGATACATGTAGTTGGAACTCTAAATCAAACACGGTTTGTGCTAGCTCTTTGAAACTTCACACAATAAAGTAGCTCCAAGTTCTATCTCTATGGTTTGTTTCCTATTGATGTAGCCCTAAGCAGAGACTGGCGCAAATCACTTTCATGGAAAGGGGTTGCCAATCTTCCAAAAAACTACGAGTTTCCTGAAATCTCAGCACACATTTTTTCACCCAATCTTGATGACAATTTCAGGTAATGATCAGTACCCCAATCCCACTTGGCTCACCAAATTTCGTTCTTCTAGGTTAAACCGTTCGTTGGCAGTAACAGTTTTAATTTTTAGGTTTCACTCTGTTTTCTCCTATATGCATACATGTAGTTGGAACTCTAAATCAAACACGGTTTGTGCTAGCTCTTTGAAACTTGACACAATAAAGTAGCTCCAATTTCTATCTCTATGGTTTGTTTCCTATTGATGTAGCCCTAAGCAGAGACTGGCTCAAATCACTTTCATGGAAAGGGTTGCCAATCTTCCAAAAAACTGCTAGTTTCCTGAAATCTCAGCACACATATTTTCACCCAATCTTGATGACACTTTCAGGTAATGATCAGTACCCCAATCCCACTTGGCTCACCAAATTTCGTTCTTCTAGGTTAAACCGTTCGTTGGCAGTAACAGTTTTAATTTTTAGGTTTCACTTTTTTTTCTCCTATATGGATACATGTAGTTGGAACTCTAAATCAAACACGGATTGTGCTAGCTCTTTGAAACTTGACACAATAAAGTAGCTCCAAGTTCTATCTCTATGGTTTGTTTCCTATTGATGTAGCCCTAAGCAGAGACTGGCGCAAATCACTTTCATTTAAATGGGTTGCCAAGCTTCCAAAAAACTACGAGTTTCCTGAAATCTCAGCACACATTTTTTCACCCAATCTTGATGACACTTTCAGGTAATGATCAGTACCCCAATCCCACTTGGCTCACCAAATTTCGTTCTTCTAGGTTAAACCGTTCGTTGGCAGTAACAGTTTTAATTTTTGGTTTCACTCTGTTTTCTCCTATATGGATACATGTAGTTGGAACTCTAAATCAAACACGGTTTGTGCTAGCTCTTTGAAACTTGACACAATAAAGTAGCTCCAAGTTCTATCTCTATGGTTTGTTTCCTATTGATGTAGCCCTAAGAAGTGACTGGCGCAAATCACTTTCATGGAAAGGGGTTGACAATCTTCCAAAAAACTAAGAGTTTCCTGAAATCTCAGCACACATTTTTTCACCCAATCTTGATGACACTTTCAGGTAATGATCAGTACCCCAATCCCACTTGGCTCACCAAATTTCGTTCTTCTAGGTTAAACCGTTCATTGGCAGTAACAGTTTTAATTTTTAGGTTTCACTCTGTTTTCTCCTATATGGATACATGTAGTTGGAACTCTAAATCAAACACGGTTTGTGCTAGCTCTTTGAAACTTGACACAATAAAGTAGCTCCAAGTTCTATCTCCATGGTTTGTTTCCTATTGATATAGCCCTAAGCAGAGACTGGCGCAAATCACTTTCATGGAAACGGGTTGCCATCTTCCAAAAAACTACGAGTTTCCTGAAATGTCAGCACACATTTTTTCACCCAATCTTGACGACACTTTCAGGTAATGATGAGTACCCCAATCCCACTTTGCTCACCAAATTTCGTTCTTCTAGGTTAAACAGTTCGTTGGCAGTAACAGTTTTAATTTTTAGGTTTCACTCTGTTTTCTCCTATATGGATACATGTAGTTGGAACTCTAAATCAAACACGGATTGTGCTAGCTCTTTGAAACTTGACACAATAAAGTAGCTCCAAGTTCTATCTCTATGGTTTGTTTCCTATTGATGTAGCCCTAAGCAGAGACTGGCGCAAATCACTTTCATTTAAATGGGTTGCCAAGCTTCCAAAAAACTACGAGTTTCCTGAAATCTCAGCACACATTTTTTCACCCAATCTTGATGACACTTTCAGGTAATGATCAGTACCCCAATCCCACTTGGCTCACCAAATTTCGTTCTTCTAGGTTAAACCGTTCGTTGGCAGTAACAGTTTTAATTTTTGGTTTCACTCTGTTTTCTCCTATATGGATACATGTAGTTGGAACTCTAAATCAAACACGGTTTGTGCTAGCTCTTTGAAACTTGACACAATAAAGTAGCTCCAAGTTCTATCTCTATGGTTTGTTTCCTATTGATGTAGCCCTAAGAAGTGACTGGCGCAAATCACTTTCATGGAAAGGGGTTGACAATCTTCCAAAAAACTAAGAGTTTCCTGAAATCTCAGCACACATTTTTTCACCCAATCTTGATGACACTTTCAGGTAATGATCAGTACCCCAATCCCACTTGGCTCACCAAATTTCGTTCTTCTAGGTTAAACCGTTCATTGGCAGTAACAGTTTTAATTTTTAGGTTTCACTCTGTTTTCTCCTATATGGATACATGTAGTTGGAACTCTAAATCAAACACGGTTTGTGCTAGCTCTTTGAAACTTGACACAATAAAGTAGCTCCAAGTTCTATCTCCATGGTTTGTTTCCTATTGATATAGCCCTAAGCAGAGACTGGCGCAAATCACTTTCATGGAAACGGGTTGCCATCTTCCAAAAAACTACGAGTTTCCTGAAATGTCAGCACACATTTTTTCACCCAATCTTGACGACACTTTCAGGTAATGATGAGTACCCCAATCCCACTTTGCTCACCAAATTTCGTTCTTCTAGGTTAAACAGTTCGTTGGCAGTAACAGTTTTAATTTTTAGGTTTCACTCTGTTTTCTCCTATATGGATACATGTAGTTGGAACTCTAAATCAAACACGGTTTGTGCTAGCTCTTTAAAACTTGACACAATAAAGTAGCTCCAAGTTCTATCTCTATGGTTTGTTTCCTATTGATGTAGCCCTAAGGAGAGACTGGCGCAAATCACTTTCATGGAAAGGGGTTGCCAGGCTACCAAAAAACTACGAGTTTCCTGAAATCTCAGCACACATTTTTTCACCCAATATTGATGACACTTTCAGGTAATGATCAGTACCCCAATCCCACTTGGCTCACCAAATTTCGTTCTTCTAGGTTAAACCGTTCGTTGGCAGTAACAGTTTTAATTTTTAGGTTTCACTCTGTTTTCTCCTATATAAATACATGTAGTTGGAAGTCTAAATCAAACACGGTTTGTGCTAGCTCTTTGAAACTTGACACAATAAAGTAGCTCCAAGTTCTATCTCTATGGTTTGTTTCCTATTGATGTAGCCCTAAGCAGAAACTGGCGCAAATCACTTTCATGGAAAGGGGTTGCCATCTTCCAAAAAACTACGAGTTTCCTGAAATCTCAGCACACATTTTTTCACCCAATCTTGATGACACTTTCAGGTAATGCTCAGTACCCCAATCCCACTGGGCTCACCAAATTTCGTTCTTCTAGGATAAACCATTCGTTGGTAGTAACAGTTTTAATTTTTAGGTTTCACTCTGTTTTCTCCTATGTGGATACATGTAGTTGAAACTCTAAATCAAACACGGTTTTTGCTAGCTCTTTGAAACTTGACACAATAAAGTAGCTCCAAGTTCTATCTATCTCTATGGTTTGTTTCCTATTGATTTAGCCCTAAGCAGAGACTGGTGCAAATCACTTTCATTTAAAGGGGTTGCCAAGCTTCCAAAAACTACGAAATTCCTGAAATCTCAGCACAAATTTTTTCACCCAATCTTGATGACACTTTCAAGTAATGATCAGTACCCCAATCCCACTTGGCTCACCAAATTTCGTTCTTCTAGGTTAAACCGTTCGTTGGCAGTAACAGTTTTAATTTTTGGTTTCACTCTGTTTTCTCCTATATGGATACATGTAGTTGGAACTCTAAATCAAACACGGTTTGTGCTAGCTCTTTGAAACTTGACACAATAAAGTAGCTCCAAGTTCTATCTCTATGGTTTGTTTCCTATTGATGTAGCCCTAAGAAGTGACTGGCGCAAATCACTTTCATGGAAAGGGGTTGACAATCTTCCAAAAAACTAAGAGTTTCCTGAAATCTCAGCACACATTTTTTCACCCAATCTTGATGACACTTTCAGGTAATGATCAGTACCCCAATCCCACTTGGCTCACCAAATTTCGTTCTTCTAGGTTAAACCGTTCGTCGGCAGTAACAGTTTTAATTTTTAGGTTTCACTCTGTTTTCTCCTATATGGATACATGTAGTTGGAACTCTAAATCAAACACGGTTTGTGCTAGCTCTTTGAAACTTGACACAATAAAGTAGCTCCAAATTCTATCTCTATGGTTTGTTTCCTATTGATGTAGCCCTAAGCAGAGACTGGCGCAAATCACTTTCATGGAAAGGGGTTGCCATCTTCCAAAAAACTACGAGTTTCCTGAAATCTCAGCACACATTTTTTCACCCAATCTTGATGACAGTTTCAGGTAATGCTCAGTACCCCAATCCCACTGGGCTCACCAAATTTCGTTCTTCTAGGTTAAACCATTCGTTGGTAGTAACAGTTTTAATTTTTAGGTTTCACTCTGTTTTCTCCTATATGGATATATGTTGTTGGAACTCTAAATCAAACACGGTTTTTGCTAGCTTTTTGAAACTTGACACAATAAAGTAGCTCCAAGTTCTATCTCTATGGTTTGTTTCCTATTGATGTAGCCCTAAGCAGAGACTGGCGCAAATCACTTTCATGGAAAGGGGTTGCCAATCTTCCAAAAAACTACGAGTTTCCTGAAATCTCAGCACACATTTTTTCACCCAATCTTGATGACAATTTCAGGTAATGATCAGTACCCCAATCCCACTTGGCTCACCAAATTTCGTTCTTCTAGGTTAAACCGTTCGTTGGCAGTAACAGTTTTAATTTTTAGGTTTCACTCTGTTTTCTCCTATATGCATACATGTAGTTGGAACTCTAAATCAAACACGGTTTGTGCTAGCTCTTTGAAACTTGACACAATAAAGTAGCTCCAATTTCTATCTCTATGGTTTGTTTCCTATTGATGTAGCCCTAAGCAGAGACTGGCTCAAATCACTTTCATGGAAAGGGTTGCCAATCTTCCAAAAAACTGCTAGTTTCCTGAAATCTCAGCACACATATTTTCACCCAATCTTGATGACACTTTCAGGTAATGATCAGTACCCCAATCCCACTTGGCTCACCAAATTTCGTTCTTCTAGGTTAAACCGTTCGTTGGCAGTAACAGTTTTAATTTTTAGGTTTCACTTTTTTTTCTCCTATATGGATACATGTAGTTGGAACTCTAAATCAAACACGGATTGTGCTAGCTCTTTGAAACTTGACACAATAAAGTAGCTCCAAGTTCTATCTCTATGGTTTGTTTCCTATTGATGTAGCCCTAAGCAGAGACTGGCGCAAATCACTTTCATTTAAATGGGTTGCCAAGCTTCCAAAAAACTACGAGTTTCCTGAAATCTCAGCACACATTTTTTCACCCAATCTTGATGACACTTTCAGGTAATGATCAGTACCCCAATCCCACTTGGCTCACCAAATTTCGTTCTTCTAGGTTAAACCGTTCGTTGGCAGTAACAGTTTTAATTTTTGGTTTCACTCTGTTTTCTCCTATATGGATACATGTAGTTGGAACTCTAAATCAAACACGGTTTGTGCTAGCTCTTTGAAACTTGACACAATAAAGTAGCTCCAAGTTCTATCTCTATGGTTTGTTTCCTATTGATGTAGCCCTAAGAAGTGACTGGCGCAAATCACTTTCATGGAAAGGGGTTGACAATCTTCCAAAAAACTAAGAGTTTCCTGAAATCTCAGCACACATTTTTTCACCCAATCTTGATGACACTTTCAGGTAATGATCAGTACCCCAATCCCACTTGGCTCACCAAATTTCGTTCTTCTAGGTTAAACCGTTCATTGGCAGTAACAGTTTTAATTTTTAGGTTTCACTCTGTTTTCTCCTATATGGATACATGTAGTTGGAACTCTAAATCAAACACGGTTTGTGCTAGCTCTTTGAAACTTGACACAATAAAGTAGCTCCAAGTTCTATCTCCATGGTTTGTTTCCTATTGATATAGCCCTAAGCAGAGACTGGCGCAAATCACTTTCATGGAAACGGGTTGCCATCTTCCAAAAAACTACGAGTTTCCTGAAATGTCAGCACACATTTTTTCACCCAATCTTGACGACACTTTCAGGTAATGATGAGTACCCCAATCCCACTTTGCTCACCAAATTTCGTTCTTCTAGGTTAAACAGTTCGTTGGCAGTAACAGTTTTAATTTTTAGGTTTCACTCTGTTTTCTCCTATATGGATACATGTAGTTGGAACTCTAAATCAAACACGGTTTGTGCTAGCTCTTTAAAACTTGACACAATAAAGTAGCTCCAAGTTCTATCTCTATGGTTTGTTTCCTATTGATGTAGCCCTAAGGAGAGACTGGCGCAAATCACTTTCATGGAAAGGGGTTGCCAGGCTACCAAAAAACTACGAGTTTCCTGAAATCTCAGCACACATTTTTTCACCCAATATTGATGACACTTTCAGGTAATGATCAGTACCCCAATCCCACTTGGCTCACCAAATTTCGTTCTTCTAGGTTAAACCGTTCGTTGGCAGTAACAGTTTTAATTTTTAGGTTTCACTCTGTTTTCTCCTATATAAATACATGTAGTTGGAAGTCTAAATCAAACACGGTTTGTGCTAGCTCTTTGAAACTTGACACAATAAAGTAGCTCCAAGTTCTATCTCTATGGTTTGTTTCCTATTGATGTAGCCCTAAGCAGAAACTGGCGCAAATCACTTTCATGGAAAGGGGTTGCCATCTTCCAAAAAACTACGAGTTTCCTGAAATCTCAGCACACATTTTTTCACCCAATCTTGATGACACTTTCAGGTAATGCTCAGTACCCCAATCCCACTGGGCTCACCAAATTTCGTTCTTCTAGGATAAACCATTCGTTGGTAGTAACAGTTTTAATTTTTAGGTTTCACTCTGTTTTCTCCTATGTGGATACATGTAGTTGAAACTCTAAATCAAACACGGTTTTTGCTAGCTCTTTGAAACTTGACACAATAAAGTAGCTCCAAGTTCTATCTATCTCTATGGTTTGTTTCCTATTGATTTAGCCCTAAGCAGAGACTGGTGCAAATCACTTTCATTTAAAGGGGTTGCCAAGCTTCCAAAAAACTACGAAATTCCTGAAATCTCAGCACAAATTTTTTCACCCAATCTTGATGACACTTTCAAGTAATGATCAGTACCCCAATCCCACTTGGCTCACCAAATTTCGTTCTTCTAGGTTAAACCGTTCGTTGGCAGTAACAGTTTTAATTTTTGGTTTCACTCTGTTTTCTCCTATATGGATACATGTAGTTGGAACTCTAAATCAAACACGGTTTGTGCTAGCTCTTTGAAACTTGACACAATAAAGTAGCTCCAAGTTCTATCTCTATGGTTTGTTTCCTATTGATGTAGCCCTAAGAAGTGACTGGCGCAAATCACTTTCATGGAAAGGGGTTGACAATCTTCCAAAAAACTAAGAGTTTCCTGAAATCTCAGCACACATTTTTTCACCCAATCTTGATGACACTTTCAGGTAATGATCAGTACCCCAATCCCACTTGGCTCACCAAATTTCGTTCTTCTAGGTTAAACCGTTCGTCGGCAGTAACAGTTTTAATTTTTAGGTTTCACTCTGTTTTCTCCTATATGGATACATGTAGTTGGAACTCTAAATCAAACACGGTTTGTGCTAGCTCTTTGAAACTTGACACAATAAAGTAGCTCCAAATTCTATCTCTATGGTTTGTTTCCTATTGATGTAGCCCTAAGCAGAGACTGGCGCAAATCACTTTCATGGAAAGGGGTTGCCATCTTCCAAAAAACTACGAGTTTCCTGAAATCTCAGCACACATTTTTTCACCCAATCTTGATGACAGTTTCAGGTAATGCTCAGTACCCCAATCCCACTGGGCTCACCAAATTTCGTTCTTCTAGGTTAAACCATTCGTTGGTAGTAACAGTTTTAATTTTTAGGTTTCACTCTGTTTTCTCCTATATGGATATATGTTGTTGGAACTCTAAATCAAACACGGTTTTTGCTAGCTTTTTGAAACTTGACACAATAAAGTAGCTCCAAGTTCTATCTCTATGGTTTGTTTCCTATTGATGTAGCCCTAAGCAGAGACTGGCGCAAATCACTTTCATTTAAAGGGGTTGCCAATCTTCCAAAAAACTACGAGTTTCCTGAAATCTCAGCACACATTTTTTCATACAATCTTGATGACACTTTCAGGTAATGATCAGTACAACAAATCCCACTTGGGTCACCAAGTTTCTTTCTTTTAGGTTAAACCGTTCTTTGGCGCTAACAGTTTTAATTTTTAGGTTTCACTCTGTTTTCTCCTATATGGATAATGTAGTTGGAACTCTAAATCAAACACGGTTTGTGCTAGCTCTTTGAAACTTGACACAATAAATTAGCTCCAAGTTCTATCTCTATGGTTTGTTTCCTAATGATGTAGCCCTAAGCAGAGACTGGCGCAAATCACTTTCATGGAAAGGGGTTGCCAATCTTCCAAAAAACTGCGAGTTTCCTGAAATCTCAGCACACATTTTTTCACCCAATCTTGATGACACTTTCAGGTAATGATCAGCACCCCAATCCCACTTGGCTCACCAAATTTCGTTCTTCTAGGTTAAACCGTTCGTTGGCAGTAACAGTTTTAATTTTTAGGTTTCACTCTGTTTTCTCCTATATGGATACATGTAGTTGGAACTCTAAATCAAACACGGTTTGTGCTAGCTCTTTGAAACTTGAAACAATAATGTAGCTCCAAGTTCTATCTCGATGGTTTGTTTGCTACTGATGTACCCCTAAGCAGAGACTGGCGCAAATCACTTTCATGGAAAGGGGTTGCCAGTCTTCCAAAAAACTGCGAGTTTCCTGAAATCTCAGCACACATTTTTTCACCCAATCTTGATGACACTTTCAGGTAATGATCAGTACCCCAATCCCACTTGGCTCACCAAATTTCGTTCTTCTAGGTTAAACCGTTCGTTGGCAGTAACAGTTTTAATTTTTAGGTTTCACTCTGTTTTCTCCTATATGCATACATGTAGTTGGAACTCTAAATCAAACACGGTTTGTGCTAGCTCTTTGAAACTTGACACAATAAAGTAGCTCCAATTTCTATCTCTATGGTTTGTTTCCTATTGATGTAGCCCTAAGCAGAGACTGGCTCAAATCACTTTCATGGAAAGGGTTGCCAATCTTCCAAAAAACTGCTAGTTTCCTGAAATCTCAGCACACATATTTTCACCCAATCTTGATGACACTTTCAGGTAATGATCAGTAGCCCAATCCCACTTGGCTCACCAAATTTCGTTCTTCTAGGTTAAACCGTTCGTTGGCAGTAACAGTTTTAATTTTTGGTTTCACTCTGTTTTCTCCTATATGGATACATGTAGTTGGAACTCTAAATCAAACACGGTTTGTGCTAGCTCTTTGAAACTTGACACAATAAAGTAGCTCCAAGTTCTATCTCTATGGTTTGTTTCCTATTGATGTAGCCCTAAGAAGTGACTGGCGCAAATCACTTTCATGGAAAGGGGTTGACAATCTTCCAAAAAACTAAGAGTTTCCTGAAATCTCAGCACACATTTTTTCACCCAATCTTGATGACACTTTCAGGTAATGATCAGTACCCCAATCCCACTTGGCTCACCAAATTTCGTTCTTCTAGGTTAAACCGTTCATTGGCAGTAACAGTTTTAATTTTTAGGTTTCACTCTGTTTTCTCCTATATGGATACATGTAGTTGGAACTCTAAATCAAACACGGTTTGTGCTAGCTCTTTGAAACTTGACACAATAAAGTAGCTCCAAGTTCTATCTCCATGGTTTGTTTCCTATTGATATAGCCCTAAGCAGAGACTGGCGCAAATCACTTTCATGGAAACGGGTTGCCATCTTCCAAAAAACTACGAGTTTCCTGAAATGTCAGCACACATTTTTTCACCCAATCTTGACGACACTTTCAGGTAATGATGAGTACCCCAATCCCACTTTGCTCACCAAATTTCGTTCTTCTAGGTTAAACAGTTCGTTGGCAGTAACAGTTTTAATTTTTAGGTTTCACTCTGTTTTCTCCTATATGGATACATGTAGTTGGAACTCTAAATCAAACACGGTTTGTGCTAGCTCTTTAAAACTTGACACAATAAAGTAGCTCCAAGTTCTATCTCTATGGTTTGTTTCCTATTGATGTAGCCCTAAGGAGAGACTGGCGCAAATCACTTTCATGGAAAGGGGTTGCCAGGCTACCAAAAAACTACGAGTTTCCTGAAATCTCAGCACACATTTTTTCACCCAATATTGATGACACTTTCAGGTAATGATCAGTACCCCAATCCCACTTGGCTCACCAAATTTCGTTCTTCTAGGTTAAACCGTTCGTTGGCAGTAACAGTTTTAATTTTTAGGTTTCACTCTGTTTTCTCCTATATAAATACATGTAGTTGGAAGTCTAAATCAAACACGGTTTGTGCTAGCTCTTTGAAACTTGACACAATAAAGTAGCTCCAAGTTCTATCTCTATGGTTTGTTTCCTATTGATGTAGCCCTAAGCAGAAACTGGCGCAAATCACTTTCATGGAAAGGGGTTGCCATCTTCCAAAAAACTACGAGTTTCCTGAAATCTCAGCACACATTTTTTCACCCAATCTTGATGACACTTTCAGGTAATGATCAGTACCCCAATCCCACTGGGCTCACCAAATTTCGTTCTTCTAGGATAAACCATTCGTTGGTAGTAACAGTTTTAATTTTTAGGTTTCACTCTGTTTTCTCCTATGTGGATACATGTAGTTGAAACTCTAAATCAAACACGGTTTTTGCTAGCTCTTTGAAACTTGACACAATAAAGTAGCTCCAAGTTCTATCTCTATGGTTTGTTTCCTATTGATGTAGCCCTAAGCAGAGACTGGCGCAAATCACTTTCATTTAAAGGGGTTGCCAATCTTCCAAAAAACTACGAGTTTCCTGAAATCTCAGCACACATTTTTTCATACAATCTTGATGACACTTTCAGGTAATGATCAGTACAACAAATCCCACTTGGGTCACCAAGTTTCTTTCTTTTAGGTTAAACCGTTCTTTGGCGCTAACAGTTTTAATTTTTAGGTTTCACTCTGTTTTCTCCTATATGGATAATGTAGTTGGAACTCTAAATCAAACACGGTTTGTGCTAGCTCTTTGAAACTTGACACAATAAATTAGCTCCAAGTTCTATCTCTATGGTTTGTTTCCTAATGATGTAGCCCTAAGCAGAGACTGGCGCAAATCACTTTCATGGAAAGGGGTTGCCAATCTTCCAAAAAACTGCGAGTTTCCTGAAATCTCAGCACACATTTTTTCACCCAATCTTGATGACACTTTCAGGTAATGATCAGCACCCCAATCCCACTTGGCTCACCAAATTTCGTTCTTCTAGGTTAAACCGTTCGTTGGCAGTAACAGTTTTAATTTTTAGGTTTCACTCTGTTTTCTCCTATATGGATACATGTAGTTGGAACTCTAAATCAAACACGGTTTGTGCTAGCTCTTTGAAACTTGAAACAATAATGTAGCTCCAAGTTCTATCTCGATGGTTTGTTTGCTACTGATGTACCCCTAAGCAGAGACTGGCGCAAATCACTTTCATGGAAAGGGGTTGCCAGTCTTCCAAAAAACTGCGAGTTTCCTGAAATCTCAGCACACATTTTTTCACCCAATCTTGATGACACTTTCAGGTAATGATCAGTACCCCAATCCCACTTGGCTCACCAAATTTCGTTCTTCTAGGTTAAACCGTTCGTTGGCAGTAACAGTTTTAATTTTTAGGTTTCACTCTGTTTTCTCCTATATGGATACATGTAGTTGGAACTCTAAATCAAACACGCTTTGTGCTAGCTCTTTGAAACTTGACACAATAAAGTAGCTCCAAGTTCTATCTCTATGGTTTTTTTCCTATTGATGTAGCCCTAAGCAGAGACTGGCGCAAATCACTTTCATGGAAAGGGGTTGCCAAACTTCCAAAAAACTGCGAGTTTCCTGAAATCTCAGCACACATTTTTTCACCCAATCTTGATGAAACTTTCAGGTAATGATCAGTACCCCAATCTCACTTGGCTCCCCAAATTTCGTTCTTCTAGGTTAAAACGTTCGTTGGCAGTAACAGTTTTAATTTTTAGGTTTCACTCTGTTTTCTCCTATATGGATACATGTAGTTGGAACTCTAAATAAAACACGGTTTGTGCTAGCTCTTTGAAACTTGACACAATAAAGTAGCTCCAAGTTCTATCTCTATGGTTTGTTTCCTATTGATGTAGCCCTAAGCAGAGACTGGCGCAAATCACTTTCATTGAAAGGGGTTGCCAGGCTTCCAAAAAACTACGAGTTTCCTGAAATCTCAGCACATACTTTTTCACCCAATCTTGATGACACTTTCAGGTAATAATCAGTACAACAAATCCCACTTGGGACACCAAGTTTCTTTCTTTTAGGTTAAACCGTTCTTTGGCGCTAACAGTTTTAATTTTTAGGTTTCACTCTGTTTTCTCCTATATGGATACATGTTGTTGGAACTCGAAATCAAACACAGTTTGTGCTAGCTCTTTGAAACTTGACACAATAAATTAGCTCCAAGATCTATCTCTATGGTTTGTTTCCTATTGATGTAGCCCTAAGCAGAGACTGGCGCAAATCACTTTCATGGAAAGGGGTTGACAATCTTCCAAAAAACTAAGAGTTTCCTGAAATCTCAACACACATTTTTTCACCCAATCTTGATGACACTTTCAGGTAATGATCAGCACCCCAATCCCACTTGGCTCACCAAATTTCGTTCTTCTAGGTTAAACCGTTCGTTGGCAGTAACAGTTTTAATTTTTAGGTTTCACTCTGTTTTCTCCTATATGGATACATGTAGTTGGAACTCTAAATCAAACACGGTTTGTGCTAGCTCTTGAAACTTGACACAATAAAGTAGCTCCAAGTTCTATCTCTATGGTTTGTTTTGAATGATGTAGCCCTAAGAAGAGACTGGCGCAAATCACTTTCATGGAAAGGGGTTGCCAATCTTCCAAAAAACTGCTAGTTTCCTGAAATCTCAGCACACATTTTTTCACCCAATCTTGATGACACTTTCAGGTAATGATCAGTACCCCAATCCCACTTGGCTCACCAAATTTCGTTCTTCTAGGTTAAACCGTTCGTTGGCAGTAACAGTTTTAATTTTTAGGTTTCACTCTGTTTTCTCCTATATGGATACATGTAGTTGGAACTCTAAATCAAACACGGTTTGTGCTAGCTCTTTGAAACTTGAAACAATAAAGTAGCTCCAAGTTCTATCTCTATGGTTTGTTTCCTATTGATGTAGCCCTAAGCAGAGACTGGCGCAAATCACTTTCATGGAAAGGGGTTGCCAATCTTCCAAAAAACTGCGAGTTTCCTAAATCTCAGAACACATTTTTTCACCCAATCTTGATGACACTTTCAGGTAATGATCAGTACCCCAATCCCACTTTGCTCACCAAATTTCGTTCTTCTAGGTTAAACCGTTCGTTGGCAGTAACAGTTTTAATTTTTAGGTTTCACTATGTTTTCTCCTATATGGATACATGTAGTTGGAACTCTAAATCAAACACGGTTGTGCTAGCTCTTTGAAACTTGACACAATAAAGTAGCTCCAAGTTCTATCTCTATGGTTTGTTTCCTATTGATGTAGCCCTAAGCAGAGACTGGCGCAAATCACTTTCATGGAAAGGGGTTGCCAATCTTCCAAAAAACTGCGAGTTTCCTGAAATCTCAGCACACATTTTTTCACCCAATCTTGATGACACTTTCAGGTAATGATCAGCACCCCAATCCCACTTGGCTCACCAAATTTCGTTCTTCTAGAATAAACCGTTCGTTGGCAGTAACAGTTTTAATTTTTAGGTTTTACTCGGTTTTCTCCTATATGGATACATGTTGTTGGAACTCGAAATCAAACACAGTTTGTGCTAGCTCTTTGAAACTTGACACAATAAAGTAGCTCCAAATTCTATCTCTATAATTTGTTTCCTATTGATGTAGCCCTAAGCAGAGACTGGCGCAAATCACTTTCATGGAAAGGGGTTGCCAATCTTCCAAACAACTACGAGTTTCTTGAAATCTCAGCACACATTTTTTCACCCAATCTTGATGACACTTTCAGGTAATGATCAGTACCCCAATCCCACTTGGCTCACCAAATTTCGTTCTTCTAGGTTAAACCGTTCGTTGGCAGTAACAGTTTTAATTTTGAGGTTTCACTCTGTTTTCTCCTATATGGATACATGTAGTTGGAACTCTAAATCAAACACGGTTTGTGCTAGCTCTTGAAACTTGACACAATAAAGTAGCTCCAAGTTCTATCTCTATGGTTTGTTTTGAATGATGTAGCCCTAAGAAGAGACTGGCGCAAATCACTTTCATGGAAAGGGGTTGCCAATCTTCCAAAAAACTGCTAGTTTCCTGAAATCTCAGCACACATTTTTTCACCCAATCTTGACGACACTTTCAGGTAATGATCAGTACCCCAATCCCACTTTGCTCACCAAATTTCGTTCTTCTAGGTTAAACAGTTCGTTGGCAGTAACAGTTTTAATTTTTAGGTTCCACTCTGTTTTCTCCTATATGGATACATGTAGTTGGAACTCTAAATCAAACACGGTTTGTGCTAGCTCTTTAAAACTTGACACAATAAAGTAGCTCCAAGTTCTATCTCTATGGTTTGTTTCCTATTGATGTAGCCCTAAGCAGAAACTGGCGCAAATCACTTTCATGGAAAGGGGTTGACAATCTTCCAAAAAACTACGAGTTTCCTGAAATCTCAGCACACATTTTTTCACCCAATCTTTATGACACTTTCAGGTAATGATCAGCACCCCAATCCCACTTGGCTCACCAAATTTCGTTCTTCTAGGTTAAACCGTTCCTTGGCAGTAACAGTTTTAAATTTAGGTTTCACTCTGTTTTCTCCTATATGGATACATGTAGTTGGCTCTAAATCAAACACGGTTTGTGCTAGCTCTTTGAAACTTGACACAATAAAGTAGCTCCAAGTTCTATCTCTATGGTTTGTTTCCTATTGATGTAGCCCTAAGCAGAGACAGGCACAAATCACTTTCATTTAAAGGGGTTTCCAATCTTCCAAAAAACTACGAGTTTCCTGAAATCTCAGCACACATTTTTTCACCCAATCTTGATGACACTTTCAGGTAATGATCAGTACAACAAATCCCACTTGGGTCACCAAGTTTCGTTCTTCTAGGTTAAACCGTTCATTGGCAGTAACAGTTTTAATTTTTAGGTTTCACTGTGTTTACTCCTATATGGATACATGTAGTTGGAACTCTAAATCAAACACGGTTTGTGCTAGCTCTTTGAAACTTGACACAATAAAGTAGCTCCAAGTTCTATCTCTATGGTTTGTTTCCTATTGATGTAGCCCTAAGCAGAGACTGGCGCAAATCACTTTCATGGAAAGGGCTTGACAATCTTCCAAAAAACTAAGAGTTTCCTGAAATCTCAGCAGACATTTTTCCCCCAATCTTGATGACACTTTCAGGTAATGATCAGCACCCCAATCCCACTTGGCTCACCAAATTTCATTCTTCTAGTTTAAACCGTTCGTTGGCAGTAACAGTTTTAATTTTTAGGTTTCACTCTGTTTTCTCCTATATGGATACATGTAGTTGTAACTCTAAATCAAACACGGTTTGTGCTAGCTCTTTGAAACTTGACACAATAAAGTCGCTCCAAGTTCTATCTCTATGGTTTGTTTCCTATTGATGTAGCCCTAAGCAGAGACTGGCGCAAATCACTTTCATGGAAAGGGGTTGACAATCTTCCAAAAAACTAAGAGTTTCCTGAAATCTCAGCACACATTTTTTCACCCAATCTTGATGACACTTTCAGGTAATGATCAGCACCCCAATCCCACTTGGCTCACCAAATTTCGTTCTTCTAGGTTAAACCGTTCGTTGGCAGTAACAGTTTTAATTTTTGGTTTCACTCTGTTTTCTCCTATATGGATACATGTAGTTGGAACTCTAAATCAAACACGGTTTGTGCTAGCTCTTTGAAACTTGACACAATAAAGTAGCTCCAATTTCTATCTCTATGGTTTGTTTCCTATTGATGTAGCCCTAAGCAGAGACTGGCTCAAATCACTTTCATGGAAAGGGTTGCCAATCTTCCAAAAAACTGCTAGTTTCCTGAAATCTCAGCACACATTTTTTCACCCAATCTTGATGACACTTTCAGGTAATGATCAGTACCCCAATCCCACTTGGCTCACCAAATTTCGTTCTTCTAGGTTAAAACTTTTTTTGTCAGTAACAGTTTAAATTTTTAGGTTTCACTCTGTTTTCTCCTATATGGATACATGTAGTTGGAACTCTAAATCAAACACGGATTGTGCTAGCTCTTTGAAACTTGACACAATAAAGTAGCTCCAAGTTCTATCTCTATGGTTTGTTTCCTATTGATGTAGCCCTAAGCAGAGACTGGCGCAAATCACTTTCATTTAAATGGGTTGCCAAGCTTCCAAAAAACTACGAGTTTCCTGAAATCTCAGCACACATTTTTTTACCCAATCTTGATGACACTTTCAGGTAATGATCAGTACCCCAATCCCACTTGGCTCACCAAATTTCGTTCTTCTAGGTTAAACCGTTCGTTGGCAGTAACAGTTTTAATTTTTGGTTTCACTCTGTTTTCTCCTATATGGATACATGTAGTTGGAACTCTAAATCAAACACGGTTTGTGCTAGCTCTTTGAAACTTGACACAACAAAGTAGCTACAAGTTCTATCTCTATGGTTTGTTTCCTATTGATGTAGCCCTAAGAAGTGACTGGCGCAAATCACTTTCATGGAAAGGGGTTGACAATCTTCCAAAAAACTAAGAGTTTCCTGAAATCTCAGCACACATTTTTTCACCCAATCTTGATGACACTTTCAGGTAATGATCAGTACCCCAATCCCACTTGGCTCACCAAATTTCGTTCTTCTAGGTTAAACCGTTCATTGGCAGTAACAGTTTTAATTTTTAGGTTTCACTCTGTTTTCTCCTATATGGATACATGTAGTTGGAACTCTAAATCAAACACGGTTTGTGCTAGCTCTTTGAAACTTGACACAATAAAGTAGCTCCAAGTTCTATCTCTATGGTTTGTTTCCTATTGATGTAGCCCTAAGCAGAGACTGGCGCAAATCACTTTCATGGAAAGGGTTGCCATCTTCCAAAAAACTACGAGTTTCCTGAAATGTCAGCACACATTTTTTCACCCAATCTTGACGACACTTTCAGGTAATGATGAGTACCCCAATCCCACTTTGCTCACCAAATTTCGTTCTTCTAGGTTAAACAGTTCGTTGGCAGTAACAGTTTTAATTTTTAGGTTTCACTCTGTTTTCCCCTATATGGATACATGTAGTTGGAACTCTAAATCAAACACGGTTTGTGCTAGCTCTTTAAAACTTGACACAATAAAGTAGCTCCAAGTTCTATCTCTATGGTTTGTTTCCTATTGATGTAGCCCTAAGAAGAGACTGGCGCAAATCACTTTCATGGAAAGGGGTTGCCAGGCTACCAAAAAACTACGAGTTTCCTGAAATCTCAGCACACATTTTTTCACCCAATCTTGATGACACTTTCAGGTAATGATCAGTACCCCAATCCCACTTTGCTCACCAAATTTCGTTCTTCTAGGTTAAACCGTTCGTTGGCAGTAACAGTTTTAATTTTTAGGTTTCACTCTGTTTTCTCCTATATAAATACATGTAGTTGAAAGTCTAAATCAAACACGGTTTGTGCTAGCTCTTTGAAACTTGACACAATAAAGTAGCTCCAAGTTCTATCTCTATGGTTTGTTTCCTATTGATGTAGCCCTAAGCAGAAACTGGCGCAAATCACTTTCATGGAAAGGGGTTGCCATCTTCCAAAAAACTACGAGTTTCCTGAAATCTCAGCACACATTTTTTCACCCAATCTTGATGACACTTTCAGGTAATGCTCAGTACCCCAATCCCACTGGGCTCACCAAATTTCGTTCTTCTAGGATAAACCATTCGTTGGTAGTAACAGTTTTAATTTTTAGGTTTCACTCTGTTTTCTCCTATATGGATACATGTTGTTGGAACTCTAAATCAAACACGGTTTTTGCTAGCTTTTTGAAACTTGACACAATAAAGTAGCTCCAAGTTCTATCTCTATGGTTTTTTTCCTATTGATGTAGCCCTAAGCAGAGACTGGCGCAAATCACTTTCATTTAAAGGGGTTGCCAATCTTCCAAAAAACTACGAGTTTCCTGAAATCTCAGCACACATTTTTTCACACAATCTTGATGACACTTTCAGGTAATGATCAGTACAACAAATCCCACTTGGGTCACCAAGTTTCTTTCTTTTAGGTTAAACCGTTCTTTGGCGCTAACAGTTTTAATTTTTAGGTTTCACTCTGTTTTCTCCTATATGGATACATGTTGTTGGAACTCTAAATCAAACACAGTTTGTGCTAGCTCTTTGAAACTTGACACAATAAATTAGCTCCAAGATCTATCTCTATGGTTTGTTTCCTATTGATGTAGCCCTAAGCAGAGACTGGCGCAAATCACTTTCATGGAAAGGGGTTGACAATCTTCCAAAAAACTAAGAGTTTCCTGAAATCTCAGCACACATTTTTTCACCCAATCTTGATGACACTTTCAGGTAATGATCAGCACCCCAATCCCACTTGACTCACCAAATTTCGTTCTTCGAGGTTAAACCGTTCGTTGGCAGTAACAGTTTAAATTTTTAGGTTTCACTCTGTTTTCTCCTATATGGATACATGTAGTTGGAACTCTAAATCAAACACGGTTTGTGCTAGCTCTTTGAAACTTGACACAATAAAGTAGCTCCAAGTTCTATCTCTATGGTTTGTTTCCTATTGATGTAGCCCTAAGAAGAGACTGGCGCAAATCACTTTCATGGAAAGGGGTTGCCATCTTCCAAAAAACTACGAGTTTCCTGAAATGTCAGCACACATTTTTTCACCCAATCTTGACGACACTTTCAGGTAATGATCAGTACCCCAATCCCACTTTGCTCACCAAATTTCGTTCTTCTAGGTTAAACAGTTCGTTGGCAGTAACAGTTTTAATTTTTAGGTTTCACTCTGTTTTCTCCTATATGGATACATGTAGTTGGAACTCTAAATCAAACACGGTTTGTGCTAGCTCTTTAAAACTTGACACAATAAAGTAGCTCCAAGTTCTATCTCTATGGTTTGTTTCCTATTGATGTAGCCCTAAGCAGAGACTGGCGCAAATCACTTTCATGGAAAGGGGTTGACAATCTTCCAAAAAACTACGAGTTTCCTGAAATCTCAGCACACATTTTTTCACCCAATCTTTATGACACTTTCAGGTAATGATCAGCACCCCAATCCCACTTGGCTCACCAAATTTCGTTCTTCTAGGTTAAACCGTTCCTTGGCAGTAACAGTTTTAAATTTAGGTTTCACTCTGTTTTCTCCTATATGGATACATGTAGTTGGAACTCTAAATCAAACACGGTTTGTGCTAGCTCTTTGAAACTTGACACAATAAATTAGCTCCAAGTTCTATCTCTATGGTTTGTTTCCTATTGATGTAGCCCTAAGCAGAGACAGGCACAAATCACTTTCATTTAAAGGGGTTTCCAATCTTCCAAAAAACTACGAGTTTCCTGAAATCTCAGCACACATTTTTTCACCCAATCTTGATGACACTTTCAGGTAATGATCAGTACAACAAATCCCACTTGGGTCACCAAGTTTCGTTCTTCTAGGTTAAACCGTTCATTGGCAGTAACAGTTTTAAATTTTAGGTTTCACTGTGTTTACTCCTATATGGATACATGTAGTTGGAACTCTAAATCAAACACGGTTTGTGCTAGCTCTTTGAAACTTGACACAATAAAGTAGCTCCAAGTTCTATCTCTATGGTTTGTTTCCTATTGATGTAGCCCTAAGCAGAGACTGGCGCAAATCACTTTCATGGAAAGGGCTTGACAATCTTCCAAAAAACTAAGAGTTTCCTGAAATCTCAGCACACATTTTTCCCCCAATCTTGATGACACTTTCAGGTAATGATCAGCACCCCAATCCCACTTGGCTCACCAAATTTCATTCTTCTAGTTTAAACCGTTCGTTGGCAGTAGCAGTTTTAATTTTTAGGTTTCACTCTGTTTTCTCCTATATGGATACATGTAGTTGTAACTCTAAATCAAACACGGTTTGTGCTAGCTCTTTGAAACTTGACACAATAAAGTAGCTCCAAGTTCTATCTCTATGGTTTGTTTCCTATTGATGTAGCCCTAAGCAGAGACTGGCGCAAATCACTTTCATGGAAAGGGGTTGCCAATCTTCCAAAAAACTAAGAGTTTCCTGAAATCACAGCACACATTTTTTCACCCAATCTTGATGACACTTTCAGGTAATTATCACTACCCCAATTCCACTTGGCTCACCAAATTTCGTTCTTCTAGGTTAAACCGTTCATTGGCAGTAACAGTTTTAAATTTTAGGTTTCACTTTGTTTTCTCCTATATGGATACATGTAGTTGGAACTCTAAATCAAACACGGTTTGTGCTAGCTCTTTGAAATTTGACACAATAAAGTAGCTCCAAGTTCTGTCTCTATGGTTTGTTTCCTATTGATGTAGCCCTAAGCAGAGACTGGCGCAAATCACTTTCATGGAAAGGGTTGCCAATCTTCCAAAAAACTGCTAGTTTCCTGAAATCTCAGCACACATTTTTTCACCCAATCTTGATGACACTTTCAGGTAATGATCAGCACCCCAATCCCACTTGGCTCACCAAATTTCGTTCTTCTAGGTTAAACCGTTCGTTGGCAGTAACAGTTTTAATTTTTAGGTTTCACTCTGTTTTCTCCTATATGGATACATGTAGTTGGAACTCTAAATCAAACACGGTTTTTGCTAGCTCTTTGAAACTTGACACAATAAAGTAGCTCCAAGTTCTATCTATCTCTATGGTTTGTTTCCTATTGATGTAGCCCTAAGCAGAGACTGGCGAAAATCACTTTCATTTAAATGGGTTGCCAAGCTTCCAAAAAACTACGAGTTTCCTGAAATCTCAGCACACATTTTTTCACCCAAACTTGATGACACTTTCAGGTAATGATCAGCACCCCAATCCCACTTGGCTCACCAAATTTCGTTCTTCTAGGTTAAACTGTTCGTTGGCAGTAACAGTTTTAATTTTTAGGTTTCACTCTGTTTTCTCCTATATGGATACATGTAGTTGGAACTCTAAATCAAACACGTTTTTTGCTAGCTCTTTGAAACTTGACACAATAAAGTCGCTCCAAGTTCTATCTCTATGGTTTGTTTCCTATTGATGTAGCCCTAAGCAGAGACTGGCGCAAATCACTTTCATGGAAAGGGGTTGACAATCTTCCAAAAAACTAAGAGTTTCCTGAAATCTCAGCACACATTTTTTCACCCAATCTTGATGACACTTTCAGGTAATGATCAGCACCCCAATCCCACTTGGCTCACCAAATTTCGTTCTTCTAGGTTAAACCGTTCGTTGGCAGTAACAGTTTTAATTTTTGGTTTCACTCTGTTTTCTCCTATATGGATACATGTAGTTGGAACTCTAAATCAAACACGGTTTGTGCTAGCTCTTTGAAACTTGACACAATAAAGTAGCTCCAAGTTCTATCTCTATGGTTTGTTTCCTATTGATGTAGCCCTAAGCAGAGGCTGGCGCAAATCACTTTCATGGAAAGGGGTTGACAATCTTCCAAAAAACTAAGAGTTTCCTGAAATCTCAGCACACATTTTTTCACCCAATCTTGATGACACTTTCAGGTAATGATCAGCAACCCAATCCCACTTGGCTCACCAAATTTCGTTCTTCCAGCTTAAACTGTTCGGTGGCACTAACAGTTTTAATTTTTAGGTTTCACTCTGTTTTCTCCTATATGGATACATGTAGTTGGAACTCTAAATCAAACGCGGTTTGTGCTAGCTTTTTGAAACGTGACCCAATAAAGTAGCTCCAAGTTCTATCTCTATGGTTTGTTTCCTATTGATGTAGCCCTAAGCAGAGACTGGCACAAATCACTTTCATGGAAAGGGGTTGCCTATCTTCCAAAAAACTGCGAGTTTCCTGAAATCTCAGCACACATTTTTTCACCCAATCTTGATGACACTTTCAGGTAATGATCACTACCCCAATTCCACTTGGCTCACCAAATTTCATTCTTCTAGGTTAAACCGTTCATTGGCAGTAACAGTTTTAAATTTTAGGTTTCACTCTGTTTTCTCCTATATGGATACATGTAGTTGGAACTCTAAATCAAACACGGTTTGTGCTAGCTCTTTGAAACTTGACACAATAAAGTAGCTCCAATTTCTATCTCTATGGTTTGTTTCCTATTGATGTAGCCCTAAGCAGAGACTGGCTCAAATCACTTTCATGGAAAGGGTTGCCAATCTTCCAAAAAACTGCTAGTTTCCTGAAATCTCAGCACACATATTTTCACCCAATCTTGATGACACTTTCAGGTAATGATCAGTACCCCAATCCCACTTGGCTCACCAAATTTCGTTCTTCTAGGTTAAACCTTTTTTTGTCAGTAACAGTTTTAATTTTTAGGTTTCACTCTGTTTTCTCCTATATGGATACATGTAGTTGGAACTCTAAATCAAACACGGATTGTGCTAGCTCTTTGAAACTTGACACAATAAAGTAGCTCCAAGTTCTATCTCTATGGTTTGTTTCCTATTGATGTAGCCCTAAGCAGAGACTGGCGCAAATCACTTTCATTTAAATGGGTTGCCAAGCTTCCAAAAAACTACGAGTTTCCTGAAATCTCAGCACACATTTTTTCACCCAATCTTGATGACACTTTCAGGTAATGATCAGTACCCCAATCCCACTTGGCTCACCAAATTTCGTTCTTCTAGGTTAAACCGTTCGTTGGCAGTAACAGTTTTAATTTTTGGTTTCACTCTGTTTTCTCCTATATGGATACATGTAGTTGGAACTCTAAATCAAACACGGTTTGTGCTAGCTCTTTGAAACTTGACACAATAAAGTAGCTCCAAGTTCTATCTCTATGGTTTGTTTCCTATTGATGTAGCCCTAAGAAGTGACTGGCGCAAATCACTTTCATGGAAAGGGGTTGACAATCTTCCAAAAAACTAAGAGTTTCCTGAAATCTCAGCACACATTTTTTCACCCAATCTTGATGACACTTTCAGGTAATGATCAGTACCCCAATCCCACTTGGCTCACCAAATTTCGTTCTTCTAGGTTAAACCGTTCATTGGCAGTAACAGTTTTAATTTTTAGGTTTCACTCTGTTTTCTCCTATATGGATACATGTAGTTGGAACTCTAAATCAAACACGGTTTGTGCTAGCTCTTTGAAACTTGACACAATAAAGTAGCTCCAAGTTCTATCTCCATGGTTTGTTTCCTATTGATATAGCCCTAAGCAGAGACTGGCGCAAATCACTTTCATGGAAACGGGTTGCCATCTTCCAAAAAACTACGAGTTTCCTGAAATGTCAGCACACATTTTTTCACCCAATCTTGACGACACTTTCAGGTAATGATGAGTACCCCAATCCCACTTTGCTCACCAAATTTCGTTCTTCTAGGTTAAACAGTTCGTTGGCAGTAACAGTTTTAATTTTTAGGTTTCACTCTGTTTTCTCCTATATGGATACATGTAGTTGGAACTCTAAATCAAACACGGTTTGTGCTAGCTCTTTAAAACTTGACACAATAAAGTAGCTCCAAGTTCTATCTCTATGGTTTGTTTCCTATTGATGTAGCCCTAAGGAGAGACTGGCGCAAATCACTTTCATGGAAAGGGGTTGCCAGGCTACCAAAAAACTACGAGTTTCCTGAAATCTCAGCACACATTTTTTCACCCAATATTGATGACACTTTCAGGTAATGATCAGTACCCCAATCCCACTTGGCTCACCAAATTTCGTTCTTCTAGGATAAACCGTTCGTTGGCAGTAACAGTTTTAATTTTTAGGTTTCACTCTGTTTTCTCCTATATAAATACATGTAGTTGGAAGTCTAAATCAAACACGGTTTGTGCTAGCTCTTTGAAACTTGACACAATAAAGTAGCTCCAAGTTCTATCTCTATGGTTTGTTTCCTATTGATGTAGCCCTAAGCAGAAACTGGCGCAAATCACTTTCATGGAAAGGGGTTGCCATCTTCCAAAAAACTACGAGTTTCCTGAAATCTCAGCACACATTTTTTCACCCAATCTTGATGACACTTTCAGGTAATGCTCAGTACCCCAATCCCACTGGGCTCACCAAATTTCGTTCTTCTAGGATAAACCATTCGTTGGTAGTAACAGTTTTAATTTTTAGGTTTCACTCTGTTTTCTCCTATGTGGATACATGTAGTTGAAACTCTAAATCAAACACGGTTTTTGCTAGCTCTTTGAAACTTGACACAATAAAGTAGCTCCAAGTTCTATCTATCTCTATGGTTTGTTTCCTATTGATTTAGCCCTAAGCAGAGACTGGTGCAAATCACTTTCATTTAAAGGGGTTGCCAAGCTTCCAAAAAACTACGAAATTCCTGAAATCTCAGCACAAATTTTTTCACCCAATCTTGATGACACTTTCAAGTAATGATCAGTACCCCAATCCCACTTGGCTCACCAAATTTCGTTCTTCTAGGTTAAACCGTTCGTTGGCAGTAACAGTTTTAATTTTTGGTTTCACTCTGTTTTCTCCTATATGGATACATGTAGTTGGAACTCTAAATCAAACACGGTTTGTGCTAGCTCTTTGAAACTTGACACAATAAAGTAGCTCCAAGTTCTATCTCTATGGTTTGTTTCCTATTGATGTAGCCCTAAGAAGTGACTGGCGCAAATCACTTTCATGGAAAGGGGTTGACAATCTTCCAAAAAACTAAGAGTTTCCTGAAATCTCAGCACACATTTTTTCACCCAATCTTGATGACACTTTCAGGTAATGATCAGTACCCCAATCCCACTTGGCTCACCAAATTTCGTTCTTCTAGGTTAAACCGTTCGTCGGCAGTAACAGTTTTAATTTTTAGGTTTCACTCTGTTTTCTCCTATATGGATACATGTAGTTGGAACTCTAAATCAAACACGGTTTGTGCTAGCTCTTTGAAACTTGACACAATAAAGTAGCTCCAAATTCTATCTCTATGGTTTGTTTCCTATTGATGTAGCCCTAAGCAGAGACTGGCGCAAATCACTTTCATGGAAAGGGGTTGCCATCTTCCAAAAAACTACGAGTTTCCTGAAATCTCAGCACACATTTTTTCACCCAATCTTGATGACAGTTTCAGGTAATGCTCAGTACCCCAATCCCACTGGGCTCACCAAATTTCGTTCTTCTAGGTTAAACCATTCGTTGGTAGTAACAGTTTTAATTTTTAGGTTTCACTCTGTTTTCTCCTATATGGATATATGTTGTTGGAACTCTAAATCAAACACGGTTTTTGCTAGCTTTTTGAAACTTGACACAATAAAGTAGCTCCAAGTTCTATCTCTATGGTTTGTTTCCTATTGATGTAGCCCTAAGCAGAGACTGGCGCAAATCACTTTCATTTAAAGGGGTTGCCAATCTTCCAAAAAACTACGAGTTTCCTGAAATCTCAGCACACATTTTTTCATACAATCTTGATGACACTTTCAGGTAATGATCAGTACAACAAATCCCACTTGGGTCACCAAGTTTCTTTCTTTTAGGTTAAACCGTTCTTTGGCGCTAACAGTTTTAATTTTTAGGTTTCACTCTGTTTTCTCCTATATGGATAATGTAGTTGGAACTCTAAATCAAACACGGTTTGTGCTAGCTCTTTGAAACTTGACACAATAAATTAGCTCCAAGTTCTATCTCTATGGTTTGTTTCCTAATGATGTAGCCCTAAGCAGAGACTGGCGCAAATCACTTTCATGGAAAGGGGTTGCCAATCTTCCAAAAAACTGCGAGTTTCCTGAAATCTCAGCACACATTTTTTCACCCAATCTTGATGACACTTTCAGGTAATGATCAGCACCCCAATCCCACTTGGCTCACCAAATTTCGTTCTTCTAGGTTAAACCGTTCGTTGGCAGTAACAGTTTTAATTTTTAGGTTTCACTCTGTTTTCTCCTATATGGATACATGTAGTTGGAACTCTAAATCAAACACGGTTTGTGCTAGCTCTTTGAAACTTGAAACAATAATGTAGCTCCAAGTTCTATCTCGATGGTTTGTTTGCTACTGATGTACCCCTAAGCAGAGACTGGCGCAAATCACTTTCATGGAAAGGGGTTGCCAGTCTTCCAAAAAACTGCGAGTTTCCTGAAATCTCAGCACACATTTTTTCACCCAATCTTGATGACACTTTCAGGTAATGATCAGTAATCCCAATCCCACTTGGCTCACCAAATTTCGTTCTTCTAGGTTAAACCGTTCGTTGGCAGTAACAGTTTTAATTTTTAGGTTTCACTCTGTTTTCTCCTATATGGATACATGTATTTGGAAATCTAAATCAAACACGGTTTGTGCTAGCTCTTTGAAACTTGACACAATAAAGTAGCTCCAAGTTCTATCTCTATGGTTTTTTTCCTATTGATGTAGCCCTAAGCAGAGACTGGCGCAAATCACTTTCATGGAAAGGGGTTGCCAAACTTCCAAAAAACTGCGAGTTTCCTGAAATCTCAGCACACATTTTTTCACCCAATCTTGATGAAACTTTCAGGTCATGATCAGTACCCCAATCTCACTTGGCTCCCCAAATTTCGTTCTTCTAGGTTAAAACGTTCGTTGGCAGTAACAGTTTTAATTTTTAGGTTTCACTCTGTTTTCTCCTATATGGATACATGTAGTTGGAACTCTAAATAAAACACGGTTTGTGCTAGCTCTTTGAAACTTGACACAATAAAGTAGCTCCAAGTTCTATCTCTATGGTTTGTTTCCTATTGATGTAGCCCTAAGCAGAGACTGGCGCAAATCACTTTCATTGAAAGGGGTTGCCAGGCTTCCAAAAAACTACGAGTTTCCTGAAATCTCAGCACATACTTTTTCACCCAATCTTGATGACACTTTCAGGTAATAATCAGTACAACAAATCCCACTTGGGACACCAAGTTTCTTTCTTTTAGGTTAAACCGTTCTTTGGCGCTAACAGTTTTAATTTTTAGGTTTCACTCTGTTTTCTCCTATATGGATACATGTTGTTGGAACTCGAAATCAAACACAGTTTGTGCTAGCTCTTTGAAACTTGACACAATAAATTAGCTCCAAGATCTATCTCTATGGTTTGTTTCCTATTGATGTAGCCCTAAGCAGAGACTGGCGCAAATCACTTTCATGGAAAGGGGTTGACAATCTTCCAAAAAACTAAGAGTTTCCTGAAATCTCAACACACATTTTTTCACCCAATCTTGATGACACTTTCAGGTAATGATCAGCACCCCAATCCCACTTGGCTCACCAAATTTCGTTCTTCTAGGTTAAACCGTTCGTTGGCAGTAACAGTTTTAATTTTTAGGTTTCACTCTGTTTTCTCCTATATGGATACATGTAGTTGGAACTCTAAAACAAACACGGTTTGTGATAGCTCTTTGAAACTTGACACAATAAAGTAGCTCCAAATTCTATCTCTATGGTTTGTTTCCTATTGATGTAGCCCTAAGCAGAGACTGGCGCAAATCACTTTCATGGAAAGGGGTTGCCAATCTTCCAAACAACTACGAGTTTCTTGAAATCTCAGCACACATTTTTTCACCCAATCTTGATGACACTTTCAGGTAATGATCAGTACCCCAATCCCACTTGGCTCACCAAATTTCGTTCTTCTAGGTTAAACCGTTCGTTGGCAGTAACAGTTTTAATTTTTAGGTTTCACTCTGTTTTCTCCTATATGGATACATGTAGTTGGAACTCTAAATCAAACACGGTTTGTGCTAGCTCTTGAAACTTGACACAATAAAGTAGCTCCAAGTTCTATCTCTATGGTTTGTTTTGAATGATGTAGCCCTAAGAAGAGACTGGCGCAAATCACTTTCATGGAAAGGGGTTGCCAATCTTCCAAAAAACTGCTAGTTTCCTGAAATCTCAGCACACATTTTTTCACCCAATCTTGATGACACTTTCAGGTAATGATCAGTACCCCAATCCCACTTGGCTCACCAAATTTCGTTCTTCTAGGTTAAACCGTTCGTTGGCAGTAACAGTTTTAATTTTTAGGTTTCACTCTGTTTTCTCCTATATGGATACATGTAGTTGGAACTCTAAATCAAACACGGTTTGTGCTAGCTCTTTGAAACTTGAAACAATAAAGTAGCTCCAAGTTCTATCTCTATGGTTTGTTTCCTATTGATGTAGCCCTAAGCAGAGACTGGCGCAAATCACTTTCATGGAAAGGGGTTGCCAATCTTCCAAAAAACTGCGAGTTTCCTAAATCTCAGAACACATTTTTTCACCCAATCTTGATGACACTTTCAGGTAATGATCAGTACCCCAATCCCACTTTGCTCACCAAATTTCGTTCTTCTAGGTTAAACCGTTCGTTGGCAGTAACAGTTTTAATTTTTAGGTTTCACTATGTTTTCTCCTATATGGATACATGTAGTTGGAACTCTAAATCAAACACGGTTGTGCTAGCTCTTTGAAACTTGACACAATAAAGTAGCTCCAAGTTCTATCTCTATGGTTTGTTTCCTATTGATGTAGCCCTAAGCAGAGACTGGCGCAAATCACTTTCATGGAAAGGGGTTGCCAATCTTCCAAAAAACTGCGAGTTTCCTGAAATCTCAGCACACATTTTTTCACCCAATCTTGATGACACTTTCAGGTAATGATCAGCACCCCAATCCCACTTGGCTCACCAAATTTCGTTCTTCTAGAATAAACCGTTCGTTGGCAGTAACAGTTTTAATTTTTAGGTTTTACTCGGTTTTCTCCTATATGGATACATGTTGTTGGAACTCGAAATCAAACACAGTTTGTGCTAGCTCTTTGAAACTTGACACAATAAAGTAGCTCCAAATTCTATCTCTATAATTTGTTTCCTATTGATGTAGCCCTAAGCAGAGACTGGCGCAAATCACTTTCATGGAAAGGGGTTGCCAATCTTCCAAACAACTACGAGTTTCTTGAAATCTCAGCACACATTTTTTCACCCAATCTTGATGACACTTTCAGGTAATGATCAGTACCCCAATCCCACTTGGCTCACCAAATTTCGTTCTTCTAGGTTAAACCGTTCGTTGGCAGTAACAGTTTTAATTTTGAGGTTTCACTCTGTTTTCTCCTATATGGATACATGTAGTTGGAACTCTAAATCAAACACGGTTTGTGCTAGCTCTTGAAACTTGACACAATAAAGTAGCTCCAAGTTCTATCTCTATGGTTTGTTTTGAATGATGTAGCCCTAAGAAGAGACTGGCGCAAATCACTTTCATGGAAAGGGGTTGCCAATCTTCCAAAAAACTGCTAGTTTCCTGAAATCTCAGCACACATTTTTTCACCCAATCTTGATGACACTTTCAGGTAATGATCAGTACCCCAATCCCACTTGGCTCACCAAATTTCGTTCTTCTAGGTTAAACCGTTCGTTGGCAGTAACAGTTTTAATTTTTAGGTTTCACTCTGTTTTCTCCTATATGGATACATGTAGTTGGAACTCTAAATCAAACACGGTTTGTGCTAGCTCTTTGAAACTTGAAACAATAAAGTAGCTCCAAGTTGTATCTCTATGGTTTGATTCCTATTGATGTAGCCCTAAGCAGAGACTGGCGCAAATCACTTTCATGGAAAGGGGTTGCCAATCTTCCAAAAAACTGCGAGTTTCCTGAAATCTCAGAACACATTTTTTCACCCAATCTTGATGACACTTTCAGGTAATGATCAGTACCCCAATCCCACTTGGCTCACCAAATTTCGTTCTTCTAGGTTAAACCGTTCGTTGGCAGTAACAGTTTTAATTTTTAGGTTTCACTCTGTTTTCTCCTATATGGATACATGTAGTTGGAACTCTAAATCAAACACGGTTTGTGCTAGCTCTTTGAAACTTGACACAATAAAGTAGCTCCAAGTTCTATCTCTATGGTTTGTTTCCTATTGATGTAGCCCTAAGCAGAGACTGGCGCAAATCACTTTCATGGAAAGGGGTTGCCAGGTTTCCAAAAAACTGCGAGTTTCCTGAAATCTCAGAACACATTTTTTCACCCAATCTTGATGACACTTTCAGGTAATGATCAGTACCCCAATCCCACTTGGCTCACCAAATTTCGTTCTTCTAGGTTAAACCGTTCGTTGGCAGTAACAGTTTTAATTTTTAGGTTTCACTCTGTTTTCTCCTATATGGATACATGTAGTTGGAACTCTAAATCAAACACGGTTTGTGCTAGCTCTTTGAAACTTGACACAATAAAGTAGCTCCAAGTTCTATCTCTATGGTTTGTTTCCTATTGATGTAGCCCTAAGCAGAGACTGGCGCAAATCACTTTCATTTAAAGGGGTTTCCAATCTTCCAAAAAACTACGAGTTTCCTGAAATCTCAGCACACATTTTTTCACCCAATCTTGATGACACTTTCAGGTAATGATCAGTACAACAAATCCCACTTGGGACACCAAGTTTCTTTCTTTTAGGTTAAACCGTTCTTTGGCGCTAACAGTTTTAATTTTTAGGTTTCACTCTGTTTTCTCCTATATGGATACATGTTGTTGGAACTCGAAATCAAACACAGTTTGTGCTAGCTCTTTGAAACTTGACACAATAAATTAGCTCCAAGATCTATCTCTATGGTTTGTTTCCTATTGATGTAGCCCTAAGCAGAGACTGGCGCAAATCACTTTCATGGAAAGGGGTTGACAATCTTCCAAAAAACTAAGAGTTTCCTGAAATCTCAACACACATTTTTTCACCCAATCTTGATGACACTTTCAGGTAATGATCAGCACCCCAATCCCACTTGGCTCACCAAATTTCGTTCTTCTAGGTTAAACCGTTCGTTGGCAGTAACAGTTTTAATTTTTAGGTTTCACTCTGTTTTCTCCTATATGGATACATGTAGTTGGAACTCTAAATCAAACACGGTTTGTGCTAGCTCTTTGAAACTTGACACAATAAAGTAGCTCCAAGTTCTATCTCTATGGTTTGTTTCCTATTGATGTAGCCCTAAGCAGAGACTGGCGCAAATCACTTTAATGGAAAGGGGTTGCCAAACTTCCAAAAAACTGCGAGTTTCCTGAAATCTCAGCACACATTTTTTCACCCAATCTTGATGAAACTTTCAGGTAATGATCAGTACCCCAATCTCACTTGGCTCCCCAAATTTCGTTCTTCTAGGTTAAAACGTTTGTTGGCAGTAACAGTTTTAATTTTTAGGTTTCACTCTGTTTTCTCCTATATGGATACATGTAGTTGGAACTCTAAATCAAACACGGTTTGTGCTAGCTCTTTGAAACTTGACACAATAAAGTAGCTCCAAGTTCTATCTCTATGGTTTGTTTCCTATTGATGTAGCCCTAAGCAGAGACTGGCGCAAATCACTTTCATTGAAAGGGGTTGCCAGGCTTCCAAAAAACTACGAGTTTCCTGAAATCTCAGCACATACTTTTTCACCCAATCTTGATGACACTTTCAGGTAATAATCAGTACAACAAATCCCACTTGGGACACCAAGTTTCTTTCTTTTAGGTTAAACCGTTCTTTGGCGCTAACAGTTTTAATTTTTAGGTTTCACTCTGTTTTCTCCTATATGGATACATGTTGTTGGAACTCGAAATCAAACACAGTTTGTGCTAGCTCTTTGAAACTTGACACAATAAATTAGCTCCAAGATCTATCTCTATGGTTTGTTTCCTATTGATGTAGCCCTAAGCAGAGACTGGCGCAAATCACTTTCATGGAAAGGGGTTGACAATCTTCCAAAAAACTAAGAGTTTCCTGAAATCTCAACACACATTTTTTCACCCAATCTTGATGACACTTTCAGGTAATGATCAGCACCCCAATCCCACTTGGCTCACCAAATTTCGTTCTTCTAGAATAAACCGTTCGTTGGCAGTAACAGTTTTAATTTTTAGGTTTTACTCGGTTTTCTCCTATATGGATACATGTAGTTGGAACTCTAAATCAAACACGGTTTGTGCTAGCTCTTTGAAACTTGACACAATAAAGTAGCTCCAAGTTCTATCTCTATGGTTTGTTTCCTATTGATGTAGCCCTAAGCAGAGACTGGCGCAAATCACTTTCATGGAAAGGGGTTGCCAATCTTCCAAAAAACTAAGAGTTTCCTGAAATCTCAGCACACATTTTTTCACCCAATCTTGATGACACTTTCAGGTAATGATCTGTACCCGAATCCCACTTGGCTAACCAAATTTCGTTCTTCTAGAATAAACCGTTCGTTGGCAGTAACAGTTTTAATTTTTAGGTTTTACTCGGTTTTCTCCTATATGGATACATGTAGTTGGAACTCTAAATCAAACACGGTTTGTGCTAGCTCTTTGAAACTTGACACAATAAAGTAGCTCCATGTTCTATCTCTATGGTTTGTTTCCTATTGATGTAGCCCTAAGCAGAGACTGGCACAAATCACTTTCATGGAAAGGGGTTGCCAATCTTCCAAAAAACTGCGAGTTTCCTGAAATCTCAGCACACATTTTTTCACCCAATCTTGATGACACTTTCAGGTAATGATCAGTACCCCAATCCCACTTGGCTCACCAAATTTCGTTCTTCTAGGTTAAACCGTTCGTTGGCAGTAACAGTTTGAATTTTTAGGTTTCACTCTGTTTTCTCCTATATGGATACATGTAGTTGGAACTCTAAATCAAACACGGTTTGTGCTAGCTCTTTGAAACTTGACACAATAAAGTAGCTCCAAGTTCTATCTCTATGGTTTGTTTCCTATTGATGTAGCCCTAAGCAGAGACTGGCGCAAATCACTTTCATGGAAAGGGGTTGCCAGGCTTCCAAAAATCTACGAGTTTCCTGAAATCTCAGCACACATTTTTTCACCCAATCTTGATGACACTTTCAGGTAATGATCAGTACAACAAATCCCACTTGGGACACCAAGTTTCTTTCTTTTAGGTTAAACCGTTCTTTGGCGCTAACAGTTTTAATTTTTAGGTTTCACTCTGTTTTCTCCTATATGGATACATGTTGTTGGAACTCGAAATCAAACACAGTTTGTGCTAGCTCTTTGAAACTTGACACAATAAATTAGCTCCAAGATCTATCTCTATGGTTTGTTTCCTATTGATGTAGCCCTAAGCAGAGACTGGCGCAAATCACTTTCATGGAAAGGGGTTGACAATCTTCCAAAAAACTAAGAGTTTCCTGAAATCTCAACATACATTTTTTCACCCAATCTTGATGACACTTTCAGGTAATGATCAGCACCCCAATCCCACTTGGCTCACCAAATTTCGTTCTTCTAGGTTAAACCGTTCGTTGGCAGTAACAGTTTTAATTTTTAGGTTTCACTCTGTTTTCTCCTATATGGATACATGTAGTTGGAACTCTAAATCAAACACGGTTTGTGCTAGCTCTTTGAAACTTGACACAATAAAGTAGCTCCAAGTTCTATCTCTATGGTTTGTTTCCTATTGATGTAGCCCTAAGCAGAGACTGGCGCAAATCACTTTAATGGAAAGGGGTTGCCAAACTTCCAAAAAACTGCGAGTTTCCTGAAATCTCAGCACACATTTTTTCACCCAATCTTGATGAAACTTTCAGGTAATGATCAGTACCCCAATCTCACTTGGCTCCCCAAATTTCGTTCTTCTAGGTTAAAACGTTCGTTGGCAGTAACAGTTTTAATTTTTAGGTTTCACTCTGTTTTCTCCTATATGGATACATGTAGTTGGAACTCTAAATCAAACACGGTTTGTGCTAGCTCTTTGAAACTTGACACAATAAAGTAGCTCCAAGTTCTATCTCTATGGTTTGTTTCCTATTGATGTAGCCCTAAGCAGAGACTGGCGCAAATCACTTTCATTGAAAGGGGTTGCCAGGCTTCCAAAAAACTACGAGTTTCCTGAAATCTCAGCACATACTTTTTCACCCAATCTTGATGACACTTTCAGGTAATAATCAGTACAACAAATCCCACTTGGGACACCAAGTTTCTTTCTTTTAGGTTAAACCGTTCTTTGGCGCTAACAGTTTTAATTTTTAGGTTTCACTCTGTTTTCTCCTATATGGATACATGTTGTTGGAACTCGAAATCAAACACAGTTTGTGCTAGCTCTTTGAAACTTGACACAATAAATTAGCTCCAAGATCTATCTCTATGGTTTGTTTCCTATTGATGTAGCCCTAAGCAGAGACTGGCGCAAATCACTTTCATGGAAAGGGGTTGACAATCTTCCAAAAAACTAAGAGTTTCCTGAAATCTCAACACACATTTTTTCACCCAATCTTGATGACACTTTCAGGTAATGATCAGCACCCCAATCCCACTTGGCTCACCAAATTTCGTTCTTCTAGAATAAACCGTTCGTTGGCAGTAACAGTTTTAATTTTTAGGTTTTACTCGGTTTTCTCCTATATGGATACATGTAGTTGGAACTCTAAATCAAACACGGTTTGTGCTAGCTCTTTGAAACTTGACACAATAAAGTAGCTCCAAGTTCTATCTCTATGGTTTGTTTCCTATTGATGTAGCCCTAAGCAGAGACTGGCACAAATCACTTTCATGGAAAGGGGTTGCCAATCTTCCAAAAAACTTCGAGTTTCCTGAAATCTCAGCACACATTTTTTCACCCAATCTTGATGACACTTTCAGGTAATGATCAGTACCCCAATCCCACTTGGCTTACCAAATTTCGTTCTTCTAGGTTAAACCGTTCGTTGGCAGTAACAGTTTGAATTTTTAGGTTTCACTCTGTTTTCTCCTATATGGATACATGTAGTTGGAACTCTAAATCAAACACGGTTTGTGCTAGCTCTTTGAAACTTGACACAATAAAGTAGCTCCAAGTTCTATCTCTATGGTTTGTTTCCTATTGATGTAGCCCTAAGCAGAGACTGGCGCAAATCACTTTCATGGAAAGGGGTTGCCAATCTTCCAAAAAACTAAGAGTTTCCTGAAATCTCAGCACACATTTTTTCACCCAATCTTGATGACACTTTCAGGTAATGATCTGTACCCGAATCCCACTTGGCTAACCAAATTTCGTTCTTCTAGGTTAAACCGTTCGTTGGCAGTAACAGTTTTAATTTTTAGGTTTCACTCTGTTTTCTCCTATATGGATACATGTAGTTGGAACTCTAAAACAAACACGGTTTGTGCTAGCTCTTTGAAACTTGACACAATAAAGTAGCTCCAAATTCTATCTCTATGGTTTGTTTCCTATTGATGTAGCCCTAAGCAGAGACTGGCGCAAATCACTTTCATGGAAAGGGGTTGCCAATCTTCCAAACAACTATGAGTTTCTTGAAATCTCAGCACACATTTTTTCACCCAATCTTGATGACACTTTCAGGTAATGATCAGTACCCCAATCCCACTTGGCTCACCAAATTTCGTTCTTCTAGGTTAAACCGTTCGTTGGCAGTAACAGTTTTAATTTTTAGGTTTCACTCTGTTTTCTCCTATATGGATACATGTAGTTGGAACTCAAAATCAATCACGGTTTGTGCTAGCTCTTGAAACTTGACACAATAAAGTAGCTCCAAGTTCTATCTCTATGGTTTGTTTTGAATGATGTAGCCCTAAGAAGAGACTGGCGCAAATCACTTTCATGGAAAGGGGTTGCCAATCTTCCAAAAAACTGCTAGTTTCCTGAAATCTCAGCACACATTTTTTCACCCAATCTTGATGACACTTTCAGGTAATGATCAGTACCCCAATCCCACTTGGCTCACCAAATTTCGTTCTTCTAGGTTAAAACGTTCGTTGGCAGTAACAGTTTTAATTTTTAGGTTTCACTCTGTTTTCTCCTATATGGATACATGTAGTTGGAACTCTAAATCAAACACGGTTTGTGCTAGCTCTTTGAAACTTGACACAATAAAGTAGCTCCAAGTTCTATCTCTATGGTTTGTTTCCTATTGATGTAGCCCTAAGCAGAGACTGGCGCAAATCACTTTCATTGAAAGGGGTTGCCAGGCTTCCAAAAAACTACGAGTTTCCTGAAATCTCAGCACATACTTTTTCACCCAATCTTGATGACACTTTCAGGTAATAATCAGTACAACAAATCCCACTTGGGACACCAAGTTTCTTTCTTTTAGGTTAAACCGTTCTTTGGCGCTAACAGTTTTAATTTTTAGGTTTCACTCTGTTTTCTCCTATATGGATACATGTTGTTGGAACTCGAAATCAAACACAGTTTGTGCTAGCTCTTTGAAACTTGACACAATAAATTAGCTCCAAGATCTATCTCTATGGTTTGTTTCCTATTGATGTAGCCCTAAGCAGAGACTGGCGCAAATCACTTTCATGGAAAGGGGTTGACAATCTTCCAAAAAACTAAGAGTTTCCTGAAATCTCAACACACATTTTTTCACCCAATCTTGATGACACTTTCAGGTAATGATCAGCACCCCAATCCCACTTGGCTCACCAAATTTCGTTCTTCTAGAATAAACCGTTCGTTGGCAGTAACAGTTTTAATTTTTAGGTTTTACTCGGTTTTCTCCTATATGGATACATGTAGTTGGAACTCTAAATCAAACACGGTTTGTGCTAGCTCTTTGAAACTTGACACAATAAAGTAGCTCCAAGTTCTATCTCTATGGTTTGTTTCCTATTGATGTAGCCCTAAGCAGAGACTGGCACAAATCACTTTCATGGAAAGGGGTTGCCAATCTTCCAAAAAACTTCGAGTTTCCTGAAATCTCAGCACACATTTTTTCACCCAATCTTGATGACACTTTCAGGTAATGATCAGTACCCCAATCCCACTTGGCTTACCAAATTTCGTTCTTCTAGGTTAAACCGTTCGTTGGCAGTAACAGTTTGAATTTTTAGGTTTCACTCTGTTTTCTCCTATATGGATACATGTAGTTGGAACTCTAAATCAAACACGGTTTGTGCTAGCTCTTTGAAACTTGACACAATAAAGTAGCTCCAAGTTCTATCTCTATGGTTTGTTTCCTATTGATGTAGCCCTAAGCAGAGACTGGCGCAAATCACTTTCATGGAAAGGGGTTGCCAATCTTCCAAAAAACTAAGAGTTTCCTGAAATCTCAGCACACATTTTTTCACCCAATCTTGATGACACTTTCAGGTAATGATCTGTACCCGAATCCCACTTGGCTAACCAAATTTCGTTCTTCTAGGTTAAACCGTTCGTTGGCAGTAACAGTTTTAATTTTTAGGTTTCACTCTGTTTTCTCCTATATGGATACATGTAGTTGGAACTCTAAAACAAACACGGTTTGTGCTAGCTCTTTGAAACTTGACACAATAAAGTAGCTCCAAATTCTATCTCTATGGTTTGTTTCCTATTGATGTAGCCCTAAGCAGAGACTGGCGCAAATCACTTTCATGGAAAGGGGTTGCCAATCTTCCAAACAACTATGAGTTTCTTGAAATCTCAGCACACATTTTTTCACCCAATCTTGATGACACTTTCAGGTAATGATCAGTACCCCAATCCCACTTGGCTCACCAAATTTCGTTCTTCTAGGTTAAACCGTTCGTTGGCAGTAACAGTTTTAATTTTTAGGTTTCACTCTGTTTTCTCCTATATGGATACATGTAGTTGGAACTCAAAATCAATCACGGTTTGTGCTAGCTCTTGAAACTTGACACAATAAAGTAGCTCCAAGTTCTATCTCTATGGTTTGTTTTGAATGATGTAGCCCTAAGAAGAGACTGGCGCAAATCACTTTCATGGAAAGGGGTTGCCAATCTTCCAAAAAACTGCTAGTTTCCTGAAATCTCAGCACACATTTTTTCACCCAATCTTGATGACACTTTCAGGTAATGATCAGTACCCCAATCCCACTTGGCTCACCAAATTTCGTTCTTCTAGGTTAAACAGTTCGTTGGCAGTAACAGTTTTAATTGTTAGGTTTCACTCTGTTTTCTCCTATATGGATACATGTAGTTGGAACTCTAAATCAAACACGGTTTGTGCTAGCTCTTTGAAACTTGAAACAATAAGTAGCTCCAAGTTCTATCTCTATGGTTTGTTTCCTATTGATGTAGCCCTAAGCAGAGACTGGCGCAAATCACTTTCATGGAAAGGGGTTGCCAGGCTTCCAAAAACTACGAGTTTCCTGAAATCTCAGCACACATTTTTTCACCCAATCTTGATGACACTTTCAGGTAATGATCAGTACAACAAATCCCACTTGGGACACCAAGTTTCTTTCTTTTAGGTTAAACCGTTCTTTGGCGCTAACAGTTTTAATTTTTAGGTTTCACTCTGTTTTCTCCTATATGGATACATGTTGTTGGAACTCGAAATCAAACACAGTTTGTGCTAGCTCTTTGAAACTTGACACAATAAATTAGCTCCAAGATCTATCTCTATGGTTTGTTTCCTATTGATGTAGCCCTAAGCAGAGACTGGCGAAAATCACTTTCATGGAAAGGGGTTGCCAAGCTTCCAAAAAACTGCGAGTTTCCTGAAATCTCAGCACATATTTTTTCACCCAATCTTGATGACACTTTCAGGTAATGATCAGTACCCGAATCCCACTTGGCTAACCAAATTTCGTTCTTCTAGGTTAAACCGTTCGTTGGCAGTAACAGTTTTAATTTTTAGGTTTCACTCTGTTTTCTCCTATATGGATACATGTAGTTGGAACTCTAAAACAAACACGGTTTGTGCTAGCTCTTTGAAACTTGACACAATAAAGTAGCTCCAAATTCTATCTCTATGGTTTGTTTCCTATTGATGTAGCCCTAAGCAGAGACTGGCGCAAATCACTTTCATGGAAAGGGGTTGCCAATCTTCCAAACAACTACGAGTTTCTTGAAATCTCAGCACACATTTTTTCACCCAATCTTGATGACACTTTCAAGTAATGATCAGTACCCCAATCCCACTTGGCTCACCAAATTTCGTTCTTCTAGGTTAAACCGTTCGTTGGCAGTAACAGTTTTAATTTTTAGGTTTCACTCTGTTTTCTACTATATGGATACATGTAGTTGGAACTCTAAATCAAACACGGTTTGTGCTAGCTCTTGAAACTTGACACAATAAAATAGCTCCAAGTTCTATCTCTATGGTTTGTTTTGAATGATGTAGCCCTAAGAAGAGACTGGCGCAAATCACTTTCATGGAAAGGGGTTGCCAATCTTCCAAAAAACTGCTAGTTTCCTGAAATCTCAGCACACATTTTTTCACCCAATCTTGATGACACTTTCAGGTAATGATCAGTACCCCAATCCCACTTGGCTCACCAAATTTCGTTCTTCTAGGTTAAACCGTTCGTTGGCAGTAACAGTTTTAATTTTTAGGTTTCACTCTGTTTTCTCCTATATGGATACATGTAGTTGGAACTCTAAATCAAACACGGTTTGTGCTAGCTCTTTGAAACTTGAAACAATAAAGTAGCTCCAAGTTCTATCTCTATGGTTTGTTTCCTATTGATGTAGCCCTAAGCAGAGACTGGCGCAAATCACTTTCATGGAAAGGGGTTGCCAATCTTCCAAAAAACTGCGAGTTTCCTGAAATCTCAGAACACATTTTTTGACCCAATCTTGATGACACTTTCAGGTAATGATCAGTACCCCAATCCCACTTGGCTCACCAAATTTCGTTCTTCTAGGTTAAACCGTTCGTTGGCAGTAACAGTTTTAATTTTTAGGTTTCACTCTGTTTTCTCCTATATGGATACATGTAGTTGGAACTCTAAAACAAACACGGTTTGTGCTAGCTCTTTGAAACTTGACACAATAAAGTAGCTCCAAGTTCTATCTCTATGGTTTGTTTCCTATTGATGTAGCCCTAAGCAGAGACTGGCGCAAATCACTTTCATGGAAAGGGGTTGCCAGGCTTCCAAAAAACTGCGAGTTTCCTGAAATCTCAGAACACATTTTTTCACCCAATCTTGATGACACTTTCAGGTAATGATCAGTACCCCAATCCCACTTGGCTCACCAAATTTCGTTCTTCTAGGTTAAACCGTTCGTTGGCAGTAACAGTTTAAATTTTTAGGTTTCACTCTGTTTTCTCCTATATGGATACATGTAGTTGGAACTCTAAATCAAACACGGTTTGTGCTAGCTCTTTATAACTTGACACAATAAAGTAGCTCCAAGTTCTATCTCTATGGTTTGTTTCCTATTGATGTAGCCCTAAGCAGAGACTGGCGCAAATCACTTTCATGGAAAGGGGTTGCCAGGCTTCCAAAAACTACGAGTTTCCTGAAATCTCAGCACACATTTTTTCACCCAATCTTGATGACACTTTCAGGTAATGATCAGTACAACAAATCCCACTTGGGACACCAAGTTTCTTTCTTTTAGGTTAAACCGTTCTTTGGCGCTAACAGTTTTAATTTTTAGGTTTCACTCTGTTTTCTCCTATATGGATACATGTTGTTGGAACTCGAAATCAAACACAGTTTGTGCTAGCTCTTTGAAACTTGACACAATAAATTAGCTCCAAGATCTATCTCTATGGTTTGTTTCCTATTGATGTAGCCCTAAGCAGAGACTGGCGAAAATCACTTTCATGGAAAGGGGTTGCCAATCTTCCAAAAAACTGCGAGTTTCCTGAAATCTCAGCACACATTTTTTCACCCAATCTTGATGACACTTTCAGGTAATGATCAGTACCCGAATCCCACTTGGCTAACCAAATTTCGTTCTTCTAGGTTAAACCGTTCGTTGGCAGTAACAGTTTTAATTTTTAGGTTTCACTCTGTTTTCTCCTATATGGATACATGTAGTTGGAACTCTAAAACAAACACGGTTTGTGCTAGCTCTTTGAAACTTGACACAATAAAGTAGCTCCAAATTCTATCTCTATGGTTTGTTTCCTATTGATGTAGCCCTAAGCAGAGACTGGCGCAAATCACTTTCATGGAAAGGGGTTGCCAATCTTCCAAACAACTACGAGTTTCTTGAAATCTCAGCACACATTTTTTCACCCAATCTTGATGACACTTTCAGGTAATGATCAGTACCCCAATCCCACTTGGCTCACCAAATTTCGTTCTTCTAGGTTAAACCGTTCGTTGGCAGTAACAGTTTTAATTTTTAGGTTTCACTCTGTTTTCTCCTATATGGATACATGTAGTTGGAACTCTAAATCAAACACGGTTTGTGCTAGCTCTTGAAACTTGACACAATAAAATAGCTCCAAGTTCTATCTCTATGGTTTGTTTTGAATGATGTAGCCCTAAGAAGAGACTGGCGCAAATCACTTTCATGGAAAGGGGTTGCCAATCTTCCAAAAAACTGCTAGTTTCCTGAAATCTCAGCACACATTTTTTCACCCAATCTTGATGACACTTTCAGGTAATGATCAGTACCCCAATCCCACTTGGCTCACCAAATTTCGTTCTTCTAGGTTAAACCGTTCGTTGGCAGTAACAGTTTTAATTTTTAGGTTTCACTCTGTTTTCTCCTATATGGATACATGGAGTTGGAACTCTAAATCAAACACGGTTTGTGCTAGCTATTTGAAACTTGACACAATAAAGTAGCTCCAAGTTCTATCTCTATGGTTTGTTTCCTATTGATGTAGCCCTAAGCAGAGACTGGCGCAAATCACTTTCATGGAAAGGGGTTGCCAGGCTTCCAAAAACTACGAGTTTCCTGAAATCTCAGCACACATTTTTTCACCCAATCTTGATGACACTTTCAGGTAATGATCAGTACAACAAATCCCACTTGGGACACCAAGTTTCTTTCTTTTAGGTTAAACCGTTCTTTGGCGCTAACAGTTTTAATTTTTAGGTTTCACTCTGTTTTCTCCTATATGGATACATGTTGTTGGAACTCAAAATCAAACACAGTTTGTGCTAGCTCTTTGAAACTTGACACAATAAATTAGCTCCAAGATCTATCTCTATGGTTTGTTTCCTATTGATGTAGCCCTAAGCAGAGACTGGCGAAAATCACTTTCATGGAAAGGGGTTGCCAAGCTTCCAAAAAACTGCGAGTTTCCTGAAATCTCAGCACACATTTTTTCACCCAATCTTGATGACACTTTCAGGTAATGATCAGTACCCGAATCCCACTTGGCTAACCAAATTTCGTTCTTCTAGGTTAAACCGTTCGTTGGCAGTAACAGTTTTAATTTTTAGGTTTCACTCTGTTTTCTCCTATATGGATACATGTAGTTGGAACTCTAAAACAAACACGGTTTGTGCTAGCTCTTTGAAACTTGACACAATAAAGTAGCTCCAAATTCTATCTCTATGGTTTGTTTCCTATTGATGTAGCCCTAAGCAGAGACTGGCGCAAATCACTTTCATGGAAAGGGGTTGCCAATCTTCCAAACAACTACGAGTTTCTTGAAATCTCAGCACACATTTTTTCACCCAATCTTGATGACACTTTCAAGTAATGATCAGTACCCCAATCCCACTTGGCTCACCAAATTTCGTTCTTCTAGGTTAAACCGTTCGTTGGCAGTAACAGTTTTAATTTTTAGGTTTCACTCTGTTTTCTCCTATATGGATACATGTAGTTGGAACTCTAAATCAAACACGGTTTGTGCTAGCTCTTGAAACTTGACACAATAAAATAGCTCCAAGTTCTATCTCTATGGTTTGTTTTGAATGATGTAGCCCTAAGAAGAGACTGGCGCAAATCACTTTCATGGAAAGGGGTTGCCAATCTTCCAAAAAACTGCTAGTTTCCTGAAATCTCAGCACACATTTTTTCACCCAATCTTGATGACACTTTCAGGTAATGATCAGTACCCCAATCCCACTTGGCTCACCAAATTTCGTTCTTCTAGGTTAAACCGTTCGTTGGCAGTAACAGTTTTAATTTTTAGGTTTCACTCTGTTTTCTCCTATATGGATACATGTAGTTGGAACTCTAAATCAAACACGGTTTGTGCTAGCTCTTTGAAACTTGAAACAATAAAGTAGCTCCAAGTTCTATCTCTATGGTTTGTTTCCTATTGATGTAGCCCTAAGCAGAGACTGGCGCAAATCACTTTCATGGAAAGGGGTTGCCAATCTTCCAAAAAACTGCGAGTTTCCTGAAATCTCAGAACACATTTTTTCACCCAATCTTGATGACACTTTCAGGTAATGATCAGTACCCCAATCCCACTTGGCTCACCAAATTTCGTTCTTCTAGGTTAAACCGTTCGTTGGCAGTAACAGTTTTAATTTTTAGGTTTCACTCTGTTTTCTCCTATATGGATACATGTAGTTGGAACTCTAAAACAAACACGGTTTGTGCTAGCTCTTTGAAACTTGACACAATAAAGTAGCTCCAAGTTCTATCTCTATGGTTTGTTTCCTATTGATGTAGCCCTAAGCAGAGACTGGCGCAAATCACTTTCATGGAAAGGGGTTGCCAGGCTTCCAAAAAACTGCGAGTTTCCTGAAATCTCAGAACACATTTTTTCACCCAATCTTGATGACACTTTCAGGTAATGATCAGTACCCCAATCCCACTTGGCTCACCAAATTTCGTTTTCTAGGTTAAACCGTTCGTTGGCAGTAACAGTTTAAATTTTTAGGTTTCACTCTGTTTTCTCCTATATGGATACATGTACTTGGAACTCTAAATCAAACACGGTTTGTGCTAGCTCTTTATAACTTGACACAATAAAGTAGCTCCAAGTTCTATCTCTATGGTTTGTTTCCTATTGATGTAGCCCTAAGCAGAGACTGGCGCAAATCACTTTCATGGAAAGGGGTTGCCAGGCTTCCAAAAAACTAAGAGTTTCCTGAAATCTCAGCACACATTTTTTCACCCAATCTTGATGACACTTTCAGGTAATGATCAGTACAACAAATCCCACTTGGGACACCAAGTTTCTTTCTTTTAGGTTAAACCGTTCTTTGGCGCTAACAGTTTTAATTTTTAGGTTTCACTCTGTTTTCTCCTATATGGATAAATGTTGTTGGAACTCGAAATCAAACACAGTTTGTGCTAGCTCTTTGAAACTTGACACAATAAATTAGCTCCAAGATCTATCTCTATGGTTTGTTTCCTATTGATGTAGCCCTAAGCAGAGACTGGCGCAAATCACTTTCATGGAAAGGGGTTGACAATCTTCCAAAAAACTAAGAGTTTCCTGAAATCTCAACACACATTTTTTCACCCAATCTTGATGACACTTTCAGGTAATGATCAGCACCCCAATCCCACTTGGCTCACCAAATTTCGTTCTTCTAGGTTAAACCGTTCGTTGGCAGTAACAGTTTTAATTTTTAGGTTTCACTCTGTTTTCTCCTATATGGATACATGTAGTTGGAACTCTAAATCAAACACGGTTTGTGCTAGCTCTTTGAAACTTGACACAATAAAGTAGCTCCAAGTTCTATCTCTATGGTTTGTTTCCTATTGATGTAGCCCTAAGCAGAGACTGGCGCAAATCACTTTAATGGAAAGGGGTTGCCAAACTTCCAAAAAACTGCGAGTTTCCTGAAATCTCAGCACACATTTTTTCACCCAATCTTGATGAAACTTTCAGGTAATGATCAGTACCCCAATCTCACTTGGCTCCCCAAATTTCGTTCTTCTAGGTTAAAACGTTCGTTGGCAGTAACAGTTTTAATTTTTAGGTTTCACTCTGTTTTCTCCTATATGGATACATGTAGTTGGAACTCTAAATCAAACACGGTTTGTGCTAGCTCTTTGAAACTTGACACAATAAAGTAGCTCCAAGTTCTATCTCTATGGTTTGTTTCCTATTGATGTAGCCCTAAGCAGAGACTGGCGCAAATCACTTTCATTGAAAGGGGTTGCCAGGCTTCCAAAAAACTACGAGTTTCCTGAAATCTCAGCACATACTTTTTCACCCAATCTTGATGACACTTTCAGGTAATAATCAGTACAACAAATCCCACTTGGGACACCAAGTTTCTTTCTTTTAGGTTAAACCGTTCTTTGGCGCTAACAGTTTTAATTTTTAGGTTTCACTCTGTTTTCTCCTATATGGATACATGTTGTTGGAACTCGAAATCAAACACAGTTTGTGCTAGCTCTTTGAAACTTGACACAATAAATTAGCTCCAAGATCTATCTCTATGGTTTGTTTCCTATTGATGTAGCCCTAAGCAGAGACTGGCGCAAATCACTTTCATGGAAAGGGGTTGACAATCTTCGAAAAAACTAAGAGTTTCCTGAAATCTCAACACACATTTTTTCACCCAATCTTGATGACACTTTCAGGTAATGATCAGCACCCCAATCCCACTTGGCTCACCAAATTTCGTTCTTCTAGAATAAACCGTTCGTTGGCAGTAACAGTTTTACTTTTTAGGTTTTACTCGGTTTTCTCCTATATGGATACATGTAGTTGGAACTCTAAATCAAACACGGTTTGTGCTAGCTCTTTGAAACTTGACACAATAAAGTAGCTCCAAGTTCTATCTCTATGGTTTGTTTCCTATTGATGTAGCCCTAAGCAGAGACTGGCGCAAATCACTTTCATGGAAAGGGGTTGACAATCTTCCAAAAAACTAAGAGTTTCCTGAAATCTCAACACACATTTTTTCACCCAATCTTGATGACACTTTCAGGTAATGATCAGCACCCCAATCCCACTTGGCTCACCAAATTTCGTTCTTCTAGGTTAAACCGTTCGTTGGCAGTAACAGTTTTAATTTTTAGGTTTCACTCTGTTTTCTCCTATATGGATACATGTAGTTGGAACTCTAAATCAAACACGGTTTGTGCTAGCTCTTTGAAACTTGACACAATAAAGTAGCTCCAAGTTCTATCTCTATGGTTTGTTTCCTATTGATGTAGCCCTAAGCAGAGACTGGCGCAAATCACTTTAATGGAAAGGGGTTGCCAAACTTCCAAAAAACTGCGAGTTTCCTGAAATCTCAGCACACATTTTTTCACCCAATCTTGATGAAACTTTCAGGTAATGATCAGTACCCCAATCTCACTTGGCTCCCCAAATTTCGTTCTTCTAGGTTAAAACGTTCGTTGGCAGTAACAGTTTTAATTTTTAGGTTTCACTCTGTTTTCTCCTATATGGATACATGTAGTTGGAACTCTAAATCAAACACGGTTTGTGCTAGCTCTTTGAAACTTGACACAATAAAGTAGCTCCAAGTTCTATCTCTATGGTTTGTTTCCTATTGATGTAGCCCTAAGCAGAGACTGGCGCAAATCACTTTCATTGAAAGGGGTTTCCAATCTTCCAAAAAACTACGAGTTTCCTGAAATCTCAGCACATACTTTTTCACCCAATCTTGATGACACTTTCAGGTAATAATCAGTACAACAAATCCCACTTGGGACACCAAGTTTCTTTCTTTTAGGTTAAACCGTTCTTTGGCGCTAACAGTTTTAATTTTTAGGTTTCACTCTGTTTTCTCCTATATGGATACATGTTGTTGGAACTCGAAATCAAACACAGTTTGTGCTAGCTCTTTGAAACTTGACACAATAAATTAGCTCCAAGATCTATCTCTATGGTTTGTTTCCTATTGATGTAGCCCTAAGCAGAGACTGGCGCAAATCACTTTCATGGAAAGGGGTTGACAATCTTCCAAAAAACTAAGAGTTTCCTGAAATCTCAACACACATTTTTTCACCCAATCTTGATGACACTTTCAGGTAATGATCAGCACCCCAATCCCACTTGGCTCACCAAATTTCGTTCTTCTAGAATAAACCGTTCGTTGGCAGTAACAGTTTTAATTTTTAGGTTTTACTCGGTTTTCTCCTATATGGATACATGTAGTTGGAACTCTAAATCAAACACGGTTTGTGCTAGCTCTTTGAAACTTGACACAATAAAGTAGCTCCAAGTTCTATCTCTATGGTTTGTTTCCTATTGATGTAGCCCTAAGCAGAGACTGGCACAAATCACTTTCATGGAAAGGGGTTGCCAATCTTCCAAAAAACTTCGAGTTTCCTGAAATCTCAGCACACATTTTTTCACCCAATCTTGATGACACTTTCAGGTAATGATCAGTACCCCAATCCCACTTGGCTTACCAAATTTCGTTCTTCTAGGTTAAACCGTTCGTTGGCAGTAACAGTTTGAATTTTTAGGTTTCACTCTGTTTTCTCCTATATGGATACATGTAGTTGGAACTCTAAATCAAACACGGTTTGTGCTAGCTCTTTGAAACTTGACACAATAAAGTAGCTCCAAGTTCTATCTCTATGGTTTGTTTCCTATTGATGTAGCCCTAAGCAGAGACTGGCGCAAATCACTTTCATGGAAAGGGGTTGCCAATCTTCCAAAAAACTAAGAGTTTCCTGAAATCTCAGCACACATTTTTTCACCCAATCTTGATGACACTTTCAGGTAATGATCTGTACCCGAATCCCACTTGGCTAACCAAATTTCGTTCTTCTAGGTTAAACCGTTCGTTGGCAGTAACAGTTTTAATTTTTAGGTTTCACTCTGTTTTCTCCTATATGGATACATGTAGTTGGAACTCTAAAACAAACACGGTTTGTGCTAGCTCTTTGAAACTTGACACAATAAAGTAGCTCCAAATTCTATCTCTATGGTTTGTTTCCTATTGATGTAGCCCTAAGCAGAGACTGGCGCAAATCACTTTCATGGAAAGGGGTTGCCAATCTTCCAAACAACTATGAGTTTCTTGAAATCTCAGCACACATTTTTTCACCCAATCTTGATGACACTTTCAGGTAATGATCAGTACCCCAATCCCACTTGGCTCACCAAATTTCGTTCTTCTAGGTTAAACCGTTCGTTGGCAGTAACAGTTTTAATTTTTAGGTTTCACTCTGTTTTCTCCTATATGGATACATGTAGTTGGAACTCAAAATCAAACACGGTTTGTGCTAGCTCTTGAAACTTGACACAATAAAGTAGCTCCAAGTTCTATCTCTATGGTTTGTTTTGAATGATGTAGCCCTAAGAAGAGACTGGCGCAAATCACTTTCATGGAAAGGGGTTGCCAATCTTCCAAAAAACTGCTAGTTTCCTGAAATCTCAGCACACATTTTTTCACCCAATCTTGATGACACTTTCAGGTAATGATCAGTACCCCAATCCCACTTGGCTCACCAAATTTCGTTCTTCTAGGTTAAACCGTTCGTTGGCAGTAACAGTTTTAATTTTTAGGTTTCACTCTGTTTTCTCCTATATGGATACATGTAGTTGGAACTCTAAATCAAACACGGTTTGTGCTAGCTCTTTGAAACTTGAAACAATAAGTAGCTCCAAGTTCTATCTCTATGGTTTGTTTCCTATTGATTTAGCCCTAAGCAGAGACTGGCGCAAATCACTTTCATGGAAAGGGGTTGCCAATCTTCCAAAAAAGTGCGAGTTTCCTGAAATCTCAGAACACATTTTTTCACCCAATCTTGATGACACTTTCAGGTAATGATCAGCACCCCAATCCCACTTGGCTCACCAAATTTCGTTCTTCTAGGTTAAACCGTTCGTTGGCAGTAACAGTTTTAATTTTTAGGTTTCACTCTGTTTTCTCCTATATGGATACATGTAGTTGGAACTCTAAATCAAACACGGTTTGTGCTAGCTATTTGAAACTTGACACAATAAAGTAGCTCCAAGTTATATCTCTATGGTTTGTTTCCTATTGATGTAGCCCTAAGCAGAGACTGGCGCAAATCACTTTCATGGAAAGGGGTTGCCAGGCTTCCAAAAAACTACGAGTTTCCTGAAATCTCAGCACACATTTTTTCACCCAATCTTGATGACACTTTCAGGTAATGATCAGTACAACAAATCCCACTTGGGACACCAAGTTTCTTTCTTTTAGGTTAAACCGTTCTTTGGCGCTAACAGTTTTAATTTTTAGGTTTCACTCTGTTTTCTCCTATATGGATACATGTTGTTGTAACTCGAAATCAAACACAGTTTGTGCTAGCTCTTTGAAACTTGACACAATAAATTAGCTCCAAGATCTATCTCTATGGTTTGTTTCCTATTGATGTAGCCCTAAGCAGAGACTGGCGAAAATCACTTTCATGGAAAGGGGTTGACAATCTTCCAAAAAACTAAGAGTTTCCTGAAATCTCAACACACATTTTTTCACCCAATCTTGATGACACTTTCAGGTAATGATCAGCACCCCAATCCCACTTGGCTCACCAAATTTCGTTCTTCTAGGTTAAACCGTTCGTTGGCAGTAACAGTTTTAATTTTTAGGTTTTACTCGGTTTTCTCCTATATGGATTCATGTAGTTGGAACTCTAAATCAAACACGGTTTGTGCTAGCTCTTTGAAACTTGACACAATAAAGTAGCTCCAAGTTCTATCTCTATGGTTTGTTTCCTATTGATGTAGCCCTAAGCAGAGACTGGCACAAATCACTTTCATGGAAAGGGGTTGCCAATCTTCCAAAAAACTGCGAGTTTCCTGAAATCTCAGCACACATTTTTTCACCCAATCTTGATGACACTTTCAGGTAATGATCAGTACCCCAATCCCACTTGGCTCACCAAATTTCGTTCTTCTAGGTTAAACCGTTCGTTGGCAGTAACAGTTTTAATTTTTAGGTTTCACTCTGTTTTCTCCTATATGGATACATGTAGTTGGAACTCTAAATCAAACACGGTTTGTGCTAGCTCTTTGAAACTTGACACAATAAAGTAGCTCCAAGTTCTATCTCTATGGTTTGTTTCCTATTGATGTAGCCCTAAGCAGAGACTGGCGCAAATCACTTTCATGGAAAGGGGTTGCCAATCTTCCAAAAAACTGCGAGTTTCCTGAAATCTCAGCACACATTTTTTCACCCAATCTTGATGACACTTTCAGGTAATGATCAGCACCCCAATCCCACTTGGCTCACCAAATTTCGTTCTTCTAGGTTAAACCGTTCGTTGGCAGTAACAGTTTTAATTTTTAGGTTTCACTCTGTTTTCTCCTATATGGATACATGTAGTTGGAACTCTAAATCAAACACGGTTTGTGCTAGCTCTTTGAAACTTGACACAATAAAGTAGCTCCAAGTTCTATCTCTATGGTTTGTTTCCTATTGATGTAGCCCTAAGCAGAGACTGGCGCAAATCACTTTCATGGAAAGGGGTTGACAATCTTCCAAAAAACTAAGAGTTTCCTGAAATCTCAGCACACATTTTTTCACCCAATCTTGATGACACTTTCAGGTAATGATCAGCACCCCAATCCCACTTGGCTCACCAAATTTCGTTCTTCTAGGTTAAACCGTTCGTTGGCAGTAACAGTTTTAATTTTTAGGTTTCACTCTGTTTTCTCCTATATGGATACATGTAGTTGGAACTCTAAATCAAACACGGTTTGTGCTAGCTCTTTGAAACTTGACACAATAAAGTAGCTCCAAGTTCTATCTCTATGGTTTGTTTCCTATTGATGTAGCCCTAAGCAGAGACTGGCGCAAATCACTTTCATGGAAAGTGGTTGCCAATCTTCCAAAAAACTGCGAGTTTCCTGAAATCTCAGCACACATTTTTTCACCCAATCTTGATGACACTGTCAGGTAATGATCAGTACCCCAATCCCACTTGGCTTACCAAATTTCGTTCTTCTAGATTAAACCGTTCATTGGCAGTAACAGTTTTAATTTTTAGGTTTCACTCTGTTTTCTCCTATATGGATACATGTAGTTGGAACTCTAAATCAAACACGGTTTGTGCTAGCTCTTTGAAACTTGACATAATAAAGTAGCTCCAAGTTCTATCTCTATGGTTTGTTTCCTATTGATGTAGCCCTAAGCAGAGACTGGCGCAAATCACTTTCATGGAAAGGGGTTGCCAATCTTCCAAAAAACTACGAGTTTCCTGAAATCTCAGCACACATTTTTTCACCCAATCTTGATGACACTTTCAGGTAATGATCAGTACCCCAATCCCACTTGGCTCACCAAATTTCGTTCTTCTAGGTTAAACAGTTCGTTGGCAGTAACAGTTTTAATTTTTAGGTTTCACTCTGTTTTCTCCTATATGGACACATGTAGTTGGAACTCTAAATCAAACACGGTTTGTGCTAGCTCTTTGAAACTTGACACAATAAAGTAGCTCCAAGTTCTATCTCTATGGTTTGTTTCCTATTGATGTAGCCCTAAGCAGAGACTGGCGCAAATCACTTTCATTTAAAGGGGTTGCCAAGCTTCCAAAAAACTACGAGTTTCCTGAAATCTCAGCACACATTTTTTCACCCAATCTTGATGACACTTTCAGGTAATTATCAGTACCCCAATCCCAGTTGGCTCACCTAATTTCGTTCTTCTAGGTTAAACCGTTCGTTGGCAGTAACAGTTTTAATTTTTATGTTTCACTCTGTTTTCTCCTATATGGATACATGTAGTTGGAACTCTAAATCAAACACGGTTTGTGCTAGCTCTTTGAAACTTGACACAATAAAGTAGCTCCAAGTTCTATCTCTATGGTTTGTTTCCTATTGATGAAGCCCTAAGCAGAGACTGGCGCAAATCACTTTCATGGAAAGGGGTTGCCAATCTTCCAAAAAACTGCGAGTTTCCTGAAATCTCAGCACACATTTTTTCACCCAATCTTGATGACACTTTCAGGTAATGATGAGTACCCCAATCCCAATTGGCTCACCAAATTTCCTTCTTCTAGGTTAAACCATTCGTTGGCAGTAACAGTTTTAACTTTTAGGTTTCACTCAATTTTCTCCTATATGAATACATGTAGTTGGAACTCTAAATCCAACACGGTTTGTGCTAGCTCTTTGAAACTTGACACAATAAAGTAGCTCCATGTTCTATCTCTATGGTTTGTTTCCTATTGATGTAGTCCTAAGCAGAGACTGGCGCAAATCACTTTCATGGAAAGGGGTTGCCAATATTCCAAAAAACTGCGAGTTTCCTGAAATCTCAGCACACATTTTTTCACCCAATCTTGATGACACTTTCAGGTAATGATCAGTACCCCAATCCCACTTGGCTCACCAAATTTCTTTCTTCTAGATTAAACTGTTCGTTGGCAGTAACAGTTTTAATTTTTAGGTTTCACTCTGTTTTCTCCTATATGGATACATGTAGTTGGAACTCTAAATCAAACACGGTTTGTGCTAGCTCTTTGAAACTTGACACAATAAAGTAGCTCCAAGTTCTATCTCTATGGTTTGTTTCCTATTGATGTAGCCCTAAGCAGAGACTGGCGCAAATCACTTTCATGGAAAGGGGTTGCCAATCTTCCAAAAAACTGCGAGTTTCCTGAAATCTCAGCACACATTTTTTCACCCAATCTTGATGACACTTTCAGGTAATGATCAGTACCCAATCCCACTTGGCTCACCAAATTTCGTTCTACTAGGTTAAACCGTTCGTTGGCAGTAACAGTTTTAATTTTTAGGTTTCACTCTGTTTTCTCCTATATGGATACATGTAGTTGGAACTCTAAATCAAACACGGTTTGTGCTAGCTCTTTGAAACTTGACACAATAAATTAGCTCCAAGTTCTATCTCTATGGTTTGTTTCCTATTGATGTACCCCTAAGCAGAGACTGGCGCAAATCAGTTTCATGGAAAGGGGTTTCCAATCTTCTAAAAAACTGCTAGTTTCCTGAAATCTCAGCACACATTTTTTCACCCAATCTTGATGACACTTTCAGGAAATGATCAGTACCCAATTCCAACTTGGCTCAACAAATTTCGTTCTTCTAGGTTAAACCGTTCGTTGGCAGTAACAGTTTTAATTTTTAGGTTTCACTCTGTTTTCTCCTATATGGATACATGTAGTTGGAACTCTAAATCAAACACGGTTTGTGCTAGCTCTTTGAAACTTGACACAATAAAGTAGCTCCAAGTTCTATCTCTATGGTTTGTTTCCTATTGATGTAGCCCTAAGCAGAGACTGGCACAAATCACTTTAATGGAAAGGGGTTGCCATCTTCCAAAAAACTAAGAGTTTCCTGAAATCTCAGCACACATTTTTTCACCCAATCTTGATGACACTTTCAGGTAATGATCAGCACCCCAATCCCACTTGGCTCACCAAATTTCGTTCTTCTAGGTTAAACAGTTCGTTGGCAGTAACAGTTTTAATTTTTAGGTTTCACTCTGTTTTCTCCTATATGGATACATGTAGTTGGAACTCTAAATCAAACACGGTTTTTGCTAGCTCTTTGAAACTTGACACAATAAAGTAGCTCCAAGTTCTATCTCTATGGTTTTTTTCCTATTTGATGTAGCCCTAAGAAGAGACTGGCGCAAATCACTTTCATGGAAAGGGGTTACCAATCTTCCAAAAAATTGCGAGTTTCCTGAAATCTCAGCACATATTTTTTCAGCCAATCTTGATGACACTTTCAGGTAATGATCAGTACCCCAATCCCACTTGGCTCACCAAATTTCGTTCTTCTAGGTTAAACCGTTCGTTGGCAGTAACAGTTTTAATTTTTAGGTTTCACTCTGTTTCCTCCTATATGGATACATGTAGTTGGAACTCTAAATCAAACACGGTTTGTGCTAGCTCTTTGAAACTTGACACAATAAAGTAGCTCCAAGTTCTATCTCTATGGTTGTTTCCTATTGATGTAGCCCTAAGCAGAGACTGGCGCAAATCACTTTCATTGAAAGGGGTTGCCAATCTTCTAAAAAACTGCTAGTTTCCTGAAATCTCAGCACACATTTTTTCACCCAATCTTGATGACACTTTCAGGTAATGATCAGTACCCCATTCCAACTTGGCTCAACAAATTTCGTTCTTCTAGGTTAAACCGTTCGTTGGCAGTAACAGTTTTAATTTTTAGGTTTCACTCTGTTTTCTCCTATATGGATACATGTAGTTGGAACTCTAAATCAAACACGGTTTGTGCTAGTTCTTTGAAACTTGACACAATAAAGTAGCTCCAAGTTCTATCTCTATGGTTTGTTTCCTATTGATGTAGCCCTAAGCAGAGACTGGCACAAATCACTTTAATGGAAAGGGGTTGCCATCTTCCAAAAAACTAAGAGTTTCCTGAAATCTCAGCACACATTTTTTCACCCAATCTTGATGACACTTTCAGGTAATGATCAGCACCCCAATCCCACTTGGCTCACCAAATTTCGTTCTTCTAGGTTAAACCGTTCGTTGGCAGTAACAGTTTTAATTTTTAGGTTTCACTTTGTTTTCTCCTATATGGATACATGTAGTTGGAACTCTAAATCAAACACGTTTTTTGCTAGCTCTTTGAAATTTGACACAATAAAGTAGCTCCAAGTTCTATCTCTATGGTTTGTTTCCTATTGATGTAGCCCTACGCAGAGACTGGCGCAAATCACTTTCATGGAAAGGGGTTGCCAATCTTCCAAAAAACTGCGAGTTTCCTGAAATCTCAGAACACATTTTTTCACCCAATCTTGATGATACTTTCAGGTAATGATCAGTACCCCAATCCCACTTGGCTCACCAAATTTCGTTCTTCTAGGTTAAACCGTTCGTTGGCAGTAACAGTTTTAATTTTTAGGTTTCACTCTGTTTTCTCCTATATGGATACATGTAGTTGGAACTCTAAAACAAACACGGTTTGTGCTAGCTCTTTGAAACTTGACACAATAAAGTAGCTCCAAGTTCTATCTCTATGGTTTGTTTCCTATTGATGTAGCCCTAAGCAGAGACTGGCACAAATCACTTTCATGGAAAGGGGTTGCCAGGCTTCCAAAAAACTGCGAGTTTCCTGAAATCTCAGAACACATTTTTTCACCCAATCTTGATGACACTTTCAGGTAATGATCAGTACCCCAATCCCACTTGGCTCACCAAATTTCGTTCTTCTAGGTTAAACCGTTCGTTGGCAGTAACAGTTTAAATTTTTAGGTTTCACTCTGTTTTCTCCTATATGGATACATGTAGTTGGAACTCTAAATCAAACACGGTTTGTGCTAGCTCTTTGAAACTTGACACAATAAAGTAGCTCCAAGTTCTATCTCTATGGTTTGTTTCCTATTGATGTAGCCCTAAGCAGAGACTGGCGCAAATCACTTTCATGGAAAGGGGTTGCCAGGCTTCCAAAAAACTACGAGTTTCCTGAAATCTCAGCACACATTTTTTTCACCCAATCTTGATGACACTTTCAGGTAATGATCAGTACTACAAATCCCACTTGGGACACCAAGTTTCTTTCTTTTAGGTTAAACCGTTCTTTGGCGCTAACAGTTTTAATTTTTAGGTTTCACTCTGTTTTCTCCTATATGGATACATGTTGTTGGAACTCGAAATCAAACACAGTTTGTGCTAGCTCTTTGAAACTTGACACAATAAATTAGCTCCAAGATCTATCTCTATGGTTTGTTTCCTATTGATGTAGCCCTAAGCAGAGACTGGCGCAAATCACTTTCATGGAAAGGGGTTGACAATCTTCCAAAAAACTAAGAATTTCCTGAAATCTCAACACACATTTTTTCACCCAATCTTGATGACACTTTCAGGTAATGATCAGCACCCCAATCCCACTTGGCTCACCAAATTTCGTTCTTCTAGGTTAAACCGTTCGTTGGCAGTAACAGTTTTAATTTTTAGGTTTCACTCTGTTTTCTCCTATATGGATACATGTAGTTGGAACTCTAAATCAAACACGGTTTGTGCTAGCTCTTTGAAACTTGACACAATAAAGTAGCTCCAAGTTCTATCTCTATGGTTTGTTTCCTATTGATGTAGCCCTAAGCAGAGACTGGCGCAAATCACTTTAATGGAAAGGGGTTGCCAAACTTCCAAAAAACTGCGAGTTTCCTGAAATCTCAGCACACATTTTTTCACCCAATCTTGATGAAACTTTCAGGTAATGATCAGTACCCCAATCTCACTTGGCTCCCCAAATTTCGTTCTTCTAGGTTAAAACGTTCGTTGGCAGTAACAGTTTTAATTTTTAGGTTTCACTCTGTTTTCTCCTATATGGATACATGTAGTTGGAACTCTAAATCAAACACGGTTTGTGCTAGCTCTTTGAAACTTGACACAATAAAGTAGCTCCAAGTTCTATCTCTATGGTTTGTTTCCTATTGATGTAGCCCTAAGCAGAGACTGGCGCAAATCACTTTCATTGAAAGGGGTTGCCAGGCTTCCAAAAAACTACGAGTTTCCTGAAATATCAGCAAACATTTTTTCAACCAATCTTGATGACACTTTCAGGTAATGATCAGCACCCCAATCCCACTTGGCTCACCAAATTTCGTTCTTCTAGGTTAAACCGTTCGTTGGCAGTAACAGTTTTAATTTTTAGGTTTCACTCTGTTTTCTCCTATATGGATACATGTAGTTGGAACTCTAAATCAAACACGGTTTTTGCTAGCTCTTTGAAACTTGACACAATAAAGTAGCTCCAAGTTCTATCTCTATGGTTTTTTCCTATTTGATGTAGCCCTAAGAAGAGACTGGCGCAAATCACTTTCATGGAAAGGGGTTACCAATCTTCCAAAAAATTGCGAGTTTCCTGAAATCTCAGCACATATTTTTTCAGCCAATCTTGATGACACTTTCAGGTAATGATCAGTACCGCAATCCCACTTGGCTCACCAAATTTCGTTCTTCTAGGTTAAACCGTTCGTTGGCAGTAACAGTTTTAATTTTTAGGTTTCACTCTGTTTTCTCCTATATGGATACATGTAGTTGGAACTCTAAATCAAACACGGTTTGTGCTAGCTCTTTGAAACTTGACACAATAAAGTAGCTCCAAGTTCTATCTCTATGGTTTGTTTCCTATTGATGTAGCCCTAAGCAGAGACTGGCGCAAATCACTTTAATGGAAAGGGGTTGCCAAACTTCCAAAAAACTGCGAGTTTCCTGAAATCTCAGCACACATTTTTTCACCCAATCTTGATGAAACTTTCAGGTAATGATCAGTACCCCAATCTCACTTGGCTCCCCAAATTTCGTTCTTCTAGGTTAAAACGTTCGTTGGCAGTAACAGTTTTAATTTTTAGGTTTCACTCTGTTTTCTCCTATATGGATACATGTAGTTGGAACTCTAAATCAAACACGGTTTGTGCTAGCTCTTTGAAACTTGACACAATAAAGTAGCTCCAAGTTCTATCTCTATGGTTTGTTTCCTATTGATGTAGCCCTAAGCAGAGACTGGCGCAAATCACTTTCATTGAAAGGGGTTGCCAGGCTTCCAAAAAACTACGAGTTTCCTGAAATCTCAGCACATACTTTTTCACCCAATCTTGATGACACTTTCAGGTAATAATCAGTACAACAAATCCCACTTGGGACACCAAGTTTCTTTCTTTTAGGTTAAACCGTTCTTTGGCGCTAACAGTTTTAATTTTTAGGTTTCACTCTGTTTTCTCCTATATGGATACATGTTGTTGGAACTCGAAATCAAACACAGTTTGTGCTAGCTCTTTGAAACTTGACACAATAAATTAGCTCCAAGATCTATCTCTATGGTTTGTTTCCTATTGATGTAGCCCTAAGCAGAGACTGGAGCAAATCACTTTCATGGAAAGGGGTTGACAATCTTCCAAAAAACTAAGAGTTTCCTGAAATCTCAACACACATTTTTTCACCCAATCTTGATGACACTTTCAGGTAATGATCAGCACCACAATCCCACTTGGCTCACCAAATTTCGTTCTTCTAGAATAAACCGTTCGTTGGCAGTAAAAGTTTTAATTTTTAGGTTTTACTCGGTTTTCTCCTATATGGATACATGTAGTTGGAACTCTAAATCAAACACGGTTTGTGCTAGATCTTTGAAACTTGACACAATAAAGTAGCTCCAAGTTCTATCTCTATGGTTTGTTTCCTATTGATGTAGCCCTAAGCAGAGACTGGCACAAATCACTTTCATGGAAAGGGGTTGCCAATCTTCCAAAAAACTTCGAGTTTCCTGAAATCTCAGCACACATTTTTTCACCCAATCTTGATGACACTTTCAGGTAATGATCAGTACCCCAATCCCACTTGGCTTACCAAATTTCGTTCTTCTAGGTTAAACCGTTCATTGGCAGTAACAGTTTGAATTTTTAGGTTTCACTCTGTTTTCTCCTATATGGATACATGTAGTTGGAACTCTAAATCAAACACGGTTTGTGCTTGCTCTTTGAAACTTGACACAATAAAGTAGCTCCAAGTTCTATCTCTATGGTTTGTTTCCTATTGATGTAGCCCTAAGCAGAGATTGGCGCAAATCACTTTCATGGAAAGGGGTTGCCAATCTTCCAAAAAACTAAGAGTTTCCTGAAATCTCAGCACACATTTTTTCACCCAATCTTGATGACACTTTCAGGTAATGATCTGTACCCGAATCCCACTTGGCTAACCAAATTTCGTTCTTCTAGGTTAAACCGTTCGTTGGCAGTAACAGTTTTAATTTTTAGGTTTCACTCTGTTTTCTCCTATATGGATACATGTAGTTGGAACTCTAAAACAAACACGGTTTGTGCTAGCTCTTTGAAACTTGACACAATAAAGTAGCTCCAAATTCTATCTCTATGGTTTGTTTCCTATTGATGTAGCCCTAAGCAGAGACTGGCGCAAATCACTTTCATGGAAAGGGGTTGCCAATCTTCCAAACAACTATGAGTTTCTTGAAATCTCAGCACACATTTTTTCACCCAATCTTGATGACACTTTCAGGTAATGATCAGTACCCCAATCCCACTTGGCTCACCAAATTTCGTTCTTCTAGGTTAAACCGTTCGTTGGCAGTAACAGTTTTAATTTTTAGGTTTCACTCTGTTTTCTCCTATATGGATACATGTAGTTGGAACTCAAAATCAAACACGGTTTGTGCTAGCTCTTGAAACTTGACACAATAAAGTAGCTCCAAGTTCTATCTCTATGGTTTGTTTTGAATGATGTAGCCCTAAGAAGAGACTGGCGCAAATCACTTTCATGGAAAGGGGTTGCCAATCTTCCAAAAAACTGCTAGTTTCCTGAAATCTCAGCACACATTTTTTCAACCAATCTTGATGACACTTTCAGGTAATGATCAGTACCCCAATCCCACTTGGCTCACCAAATTTCGTTCTTCTAGGTTAAACAGTTCGTTGGCAGTAACAGTTTTAATTTTTAGGTTTCACTCTGTTTTCTCCTATATGGATACATGTAGTTGGAACTCTAAATCAAACACGGTTTGTGCTAGCTCTTTGAAACTTGACACAATAAAGTAGCTCCAAGTTCTATCTCTATGGTTTGTTTCCTATTGATGTAGCCCTAAGCAGAGACTGGCGCAAATCACTTTCATGGAAAGGGGTTGCCAATCTTCCAAAAAACTGCGAGTTTCCTGAAATCTCAGCACACATTTTTTCACCCAATCTTGATGACACTTTCAGGTAATGATCAGTACCCAATCCCACTTGGCTCACCAAATTTCGTTCTACTAGGTTAAACCGTTCGTTGGCAGTAACAGTTTTAATTTTTAGGTTTCACTCTGTTTTCTCCTATATGGATACATGTAGTTGGAACTCTAAATCAAACACGGTTTGTGCTAGATCTTTGAAACTTGACACAATAAATTAGCTCCAAGTTCTATCTCTATGGTTTGTTTCCTATTGATGTACCCCTAAGCAGAGACTGGCGCAAATCAGTTTCATGGAAAGGGGTTTCCAATCTTCTAAAAAACTGCTAGTTTCCTGAAATCTCAGCACACATTTTTTCACCCAATCTTGATGACACTTTCAGGAAATGATCAGTACCCAATTCCAACTTGGCTCAACAAATTTCGTTCTTCTAGGTTAAACCGTTCGTTGGCAGTAACAGTTTTAATTTTTAGGTTTCACTCTGTTTTCTCCTATATGGATACATGTAGTTGGAACTCTAAATCAAACACGGTTTGTGCTAGCTCTTTGAAACTTGACACAATAAAGTAGCTCCAAGTTCTATCTCTATGGTTTGTTTCCTATTGATGTAGCCCTAAGCAGAGACTGGCACAAATCACTTTAATGGAAAGGGGTTGCCATCTTCCAAAAAACTAAGAGTTTCCTGAAATCTCAGCACACATTTTTTCACCCAATCTTGATGACACTTTCAGGTAATGATCAGTACCTCAATCCCACTTGGCTCACCAAATTTCGTTCTTCTAGGTCAAACCGTTCGTTGGCAGTAACAGTTTGAATTTTTAGGTTTCACTCTGTTTTCTCCTATATGGATACATGTAGTTGGAACTCTAAATCAAACACGGTTTTTGCTAGCTCTTTGAAACTTGACACAATAAAGTAGCTTCAAGTTCTATCTCTATGGTTTGTTTCCTATTGATGTAGCCCTAAGCAGAGACTGGCGCAAATCACTTTCATGGAAAGAGGTTGCCAATCTTCCAAAAAACTAAGAGTTTCCTGAAATATCAGCAAACATTTTTTCAACCAATCTTGATGACACTTTCAGGTAATGATCAGCACCCCAATCCCACTTGGCTCACCAAATTTCGTTCTTCTAGGTTAAACAGTTCGTTGGCAGTAACAGTTTTAATTTTTAGGTTTCACTCTGTTTTCTCCTATATGGATACATGTAGTTGGAACTCTAAATCAAACACGGTTTTTGCTAGCTCTTTGAAACTTGACACAATAAAGTAGCTCCAAGTTCTATCTCTATGGTTTTTTTCCTATTTGATGTAGCCCTAAGAAGAGACTGGCGCAAATCACTTTCATGGAAAGGGGTTACCAATCTTCCAAAAAATTGCGAGTTTCCTGAAATCTCAGCACATATTTTTTCAGCCAATCTTGATGACACTTTCAGGTAATGATCAGTACCGCAATCCCACTTGGCTCACCAAATTTCGTTCTTCTAGGTTAAACCGTTCGTTGGCAGTAACAGTTTTAATTTTTAGGTTTCACTCTGTTTCCTCCTATATGGATACATGTAGTTGGAACTCTAAATCAAACACGGTTTGTGCTAGCTCTTTGAAACTTGACACAATAAAGTAGCTCCAAGTTCTATCTCTATGGTTGTTTCCTATTGATGTAGCCCTAAGCAGAGACTGGCGCAAATCACTTTCATTGAAAGGGGTTGCCAATCTTCTAAAAAACTGCTAGTTTCCTGAAATCTCAGCACACATTTTTTCACCCAATCTTGATGACACTTTCAGGTAATGATCAGTACCCCATTCCAACTTGGCTCAACAAATTTCGTTCTTCTAGGTTAAACCGTTCGTTGGCAGTAACAGTTTTAATTTTTAGGTTTCACTCTGTTTTCTCCTATATGGATACATGTAGTTGGAACTCTAAATCAAACACGGTTTGTGCTAGTTCTTTGAAACTTGACACAATAAAGTAGCTCCAAGTTCTATCTCTATGGTTTGTTTCCTATTGATGTAGCCCTAAGCAGAGACTGGCACAAATCACTTTAATGGAAAGGGGTTGCCATCTTCCAAAAAACTAAGAGTTTCCTGAAATCTCAGCACACATTTTTTCACCCAATCTTGATGACACTTTCAGGTAATGATCAGCACCCCAATCCCACTTGGCTCACCAAATTTCGTTCTTCTAGGTTAAACCGTTCGTTGGCAGTAACAGTTTTAATTTTTAGGTTTCACTTTGTTTTCTCCTATATGGATACATGTAGTTGGAACTCTAAATCAAACACGTTTTTTGCTAGCTCTTTGAAATTTGACACAATAAAGTAGCTCCAAGTTCTATCTCTATGGTTTGTTTCCTATTGATGTAGCCCTACGCAGAGACTGGCGCAAATCACTTTCATGGAAAGGGGTTGCCAATCTTCCAAAAAACTGCGAGTTTCCTGAAATCTCAGAACACATTTTTTCACCCAATCTTGATGATACTTTCAGGTAATGATCAGTACCCCAATCCCACTTGGCTCACCAAATTTCGTTCTTCTAGGTTAAACCGTTCGTTGGCAGTAACAGTTTTAATTTTTAGGTTTCACTCTGTTTTCTCCTATATGGATACATGTAGTTGGAACTCTAAAACAAACACGGTTTGTGCTAGCTCTTTGAAACTTGACACAATAAAGTAGCTCCAAGTTCTATCTCTATGGTTTGTTTCCTATTGATGTAGCCCTAAGCAGAGACTGGCACAAATCACTTTCATGGAAAGGGGTTGCCAGGCTTCCAAAAAACTGCGAGTTTCCTGAAATCTCAGAACACATATTTTCACCGAATCTTGATGACACTTTCAGATAATGATCAGTACCCCAATCCCACTTGGCTCACCAAATTTCGTTCTTCTAGGTTAAACCGTTCGTTGGCAGTAACAGTTTAAATTTTTAGGTTTCACTCTGTTTTCTCCTATATGGATACATGTAGTTGGAACTCTAAATCAAACACGGTTTGTGCTAGCTCTTTGAAACTTGACACAATAAAGTAGCTCCAAGTTCTATCTCTATGGTTTGTTTCCTATTGATGTAGCCCTAAGCAGAGACTGGCGCAAATCACTTTCATGGAAAGGGGTTGCCAGGCTTCCAAAAAACTACGAGTTTCCTGAAATCTCAGCACACATTTTTTTCACCCAATCTTGATGACACTTTCAGGTAATGATCAGTACTACAAATCCCACTTGGGACACCAAGTTTCTTTCTTTTAGGTTAAACCGTTCTTTGGCGCTAACAGTTTTAATTTTTAGGTTTCACTCTGTTTTCTCCTATATGGATACATGTTGTTGGAACTCGAAATCAAACACAGTTTGTGCTAGCTCTTTGAAACTTGACACAATAAATTAGCTCCAAGATCTATCTCTATGGTTTGTTTCCTATTGATGTAGCCCTAAGCAGAGACTGGCGCAAATCACTTTCATGGAAAGGGGTTGACAATCTTCCAAAAAACTAAGAGTTTCCTGAAATCTCAACACACATTTTTTCACCCAATCTTGATGACACTTTCAGGTAATGATCAGCACCCCAATCCCACTTGGCTCACCAAATTTCGTTCTTCTAGGTTAAACCGTTCGTTGGCAGTAACAGTTTTAATTTTTAGGTTTCACTCTGTTTTCTCCTATATGGATACATGTAGTTGGAACTCTAAATCAAACACGGTTTGTGCTAGCTCTTTGAAACTTGACACAATAAAGTAGCTCCAAGTTCTATCTCTATGGTTTGTTTCCTATTGATGTAGCCCTAAGGAGAGACTGGCGCAAATCACTTTAATGGAAAGGGGTTGCCAAACTTCCAAAAAACTGCGAGTTTCCTGAAATCTCAGCACACATTTTTTCACCCAATCTTGATGAAACTTTCAGGTAATGATCAGTACCCCAATCTCACTTGGCTCCCCAAATTTCGTTCTTCTAGGTTAAAACGTTCGTTGGCAGTAACAGTTTTAATTTTTAGGTTTCACTCTGTTTTCTCCTATATGGATACATGTAGTTGGAACTCTAAATCAAACACGGTTTGTGCTAGCTCTTTGAAACTTGACACAATAAAGTAGCTCCAAGTTCTATCTCTATGGTTTGTTTCCTATTGATGTAGCCCTAAGCAGAGACTGGCGCAAATCACTTTCATTGAAAGGGGTTGCCAGGCTTCCAAAAAACTACGAGTTTCCTGAAATCTCAGCACATACTTTTTCACCCAATCTTGATGACACTTTCAGGTAATAATCAGTACAACAAATCCCACTTGGGACACCAAGTTTCTTTCTTTTAGGTTAAACCGTTCTTTGGCGCTAACAGTTTTAATTTTTAGGTTTCACTCTGTTTTCTCCTATATGGATACATGTTGTTGGAACTCGAAATCAAACACAGTTTGTGCTAGCTCTTTGAAACTTGACACAATAAATTAGCTCCAAGATCTATCTCTATGGTTTGTTTCCTATTGATGTAGCCCTAAGCAGAGACTGGCGCAAATCACTTTCATGGAAAGGGGTTGACAATCTTCCAAAAAACTAAGAGTTTCCTGAAATCTCAACACACATTTTTTCACCCAATCTTGATGACACTTTCAGGTAATGATCAGCACCCCAATCCCACTTGGCTCACCAAATTTCGTTCTTCTAGAATAAACCGTTCGTTGGCAGTAACAGTTTTAATTTTTAGGTTTTACTCGGTTTTCTCCTATATGGATACATGTAGTTGGAACTCTAAATCAAACACGGTTTGTGCTAGCTCTTTGAAACTTGACACAATAAAGTAGCTCCAAGTTCTATCTCTATGGTTTGTTTCCTATTGATGTAGCCCTAAGCAGAGACTGGCGCAAATCACTTTCATGGAAAGGGGTTGACAATCTTCCAAAAAACTAAGAGTTTCCTGAAATCTCAACACACATTTTTTCACCCAACCTTGATGACACTTTCAGGTAATGATCAGCACCCCAATCCCACTTGGCTCACCAAATTTCGTTCTTCTAGGTTAAACCGTTCGTTGGCAGTAACAGTTTTAATTTTTAGGTTTCACTCTGTTTTCTCCTATATGGATACATGTAGTTGGAACTCTAAATCAAACACGGTTTGTGCTAGCTCTTTGAAAGTTGACACAATAAAGTAGCTCCAAGTTCTATCTCTATGGTTTGTTTCCTATTGATGTAGCCCTAAGCAGAGACTGGCGCAAATCACTTTCATGGAAAGGGGTTGCCAAACTTCCAAAAAACTGCGAGTTTCCTGAAATCTCAGCACACATTTTTTCACCCAATCTTGATGACACTTTCAGGTAATAATCAGTACAACAAATCCCACTTGGGACACCAAGTTTCTTTCTTTTAGGTTAAACCGTTCTTTGGCGCTAACAGTTTTAATTTTTAGGTTTCACTCTGTTTTCTCCTATATGGATACATGTTGTTGGAACTCGAAATCAAACACAGTTTGTGCTAGCTCTTTGAAACTTGACACAATAAATTAGCTCCAAGATCTATCTCTATGGTTTGTTTCCTATTGATGTAGCCCTAAGCAGAGACTGGAGCAAATCACTTTCATGGAAAGGGGTTGACAATCTTCCAAAAAACTAAGAGTTTCCTGAAATCTCAACACACATTTTTTCACCCAATCTTGATGACACTTTCAGTTAATGATCAGCACCACAATCCCACTTGGCTCACCAAATTTCGTTCTTCTAGAATAAACCGTTCGTTGGCAGTAACAGTTTTAATTTTTAGGTTTTACTCGGTTTTCTCCTATATGGATACATGTAGTTGGAACTCTAAATCAAACACGGTTTGTGCTAGATCTTTGAAACTTGACACAATAAAGTAGCTCCAAGTTCTATCTCTATGGTTTGTTTCCTATTGATGTAGCCCTAAGCAGAGACTGGCACAAATCACTTTCATGGAAAGGGGTTGCCAATCTTCCAAAAAACTTCGAGTTTCCTGAAATCTCAGCACACATTTTTTCACCCAATCTTGATGACACTTTCAGGTAATGATCAGTACCCCAATCCCACTTGGCTTACCAAATTTCGTTCTTCTAGGTTAAACCATTCATTGGCAGTAACAGTTTGAATTTTTAGGTTTCACTCTGTTTTCTCCTATATGGATACATGTAGTTGGAACTCTAAATCAAACACGGTTTGTGCTAGCTCTTTGAAACTTGACACAATAAAGTAGCTCCAAGTTCTATCTCTATGGTTTGTTTCCTATTGATGTAGCCCTAAGCAGAGACTGGCGCAAATCACTTTCATGGAAAGGGGTTGCCAATCTTCCAAAAAACTAAGAGTTTCCTGAAATCTCAGCACACATTTTTTCACCCAATCTTGATGACACTTTCAGGTAATGATCTGTACCCGAATCCCACTTGGCTAACCAAATTTCGTTCTTCTAGGTTAAACCGTTCGTTGGCAGTAACAGTTTTAATTTTTAGGTTTCACTCTGTTTTCTCCTATATGGATACATGTAGTTGGAACTCTAAAACAAACACGGTTTGTGCTAGCTCTTTGAAACTTGACACAATAAAGTAGCTCCAAATTCTATCTCTATGGTTTGTTTCCTATTGATGTAGCCCTAAGCAGAGACTGGCGCAAATCACTTTCATGGAAAGGGGTTGCCAATCTTCCAAACAACTATGAGTTTCTTGAAATCTCAGCACACATTTTTTCACCCAATCTTGATGACACTTTCAGGTAATGATCAGTACCCCAATCCCACTTGGCTCACCAAATTTCGTTCTTCTAGGTTAAACCGTTCGTTGGCAGTAACAGTTTTAATTTTTAGGTTTCACTCTGTTTTCTCCTATATGGATACATGTAGTTGGAACTCAAAATCAAACACGGTTTGTGCTAGCTCTTGAAACTTGACACAATAAAGTAGCTCCAAGTTCTATCTCTATGGTTTGTTTTGAATGATGTAGCCCTAAGAAGAGACTGGCGCAAATCACTTTCATGGAAAGGGGTTGCCAATCTTCCAAAAAACTGCTAGTTTCCTGAAATCTCAGCACACATTTTTTCAACCAATCTTGATGACACTTTCAGGTAATGATCAGTACCCCAATCCCACTTGGCTCACCAAATTTCGTTCTTCTAGGTTAAACAGTTCGTTGGCAGTAACAGTTTTAATTTTTAGGTTTCACTCTGTTTTCTCCTATATGGATACATGTAGTTGGAACTCTAAATCAAACACGGTTTGTGCTAGCTCTTTGAAACTTGAAACAATAAGTAGCTCCAAGTTCTATCTCTATGGTTTGTTTCCTATTGATTTAGCCCTAAGCAGAGACTGGCGCAAATCACTTTCATGGAAAGGGGTTGCCAAATTCCAAAAAACTGCGAGTTTCCTGAAATCTCAGAACACATTTTTTCACCCAATCTTGATGACACTTTCAGGTAATGATCAGTACCCCAATCCCACTTGGCTCACCAAATTTCGTTCTTCTAGGTTAAACCGTTCCTTGGCAGTAACAGTTTTAATTTTTAGGTTTCACTCTGTTTTCTCCTATATGGATACATGTAGTTGGAACTCTAAATCAAACACGGTTTGTGCTAGCTATTTGAAACTTGACACAATAAAGTAGCTCCAAGTTATATCTCTATGGTTTGTTTCCTATTGATGTAGCCCTAAGCAGAGACTGGCGCAAATCACTTTCATGGAAAGGGGTTGCCAGGCTTCCAAAAAACTACGAGTTTCCTGAAATCTCAGCACACATTTTTTCACCCAATCTTGATGACACTTTCAGGTAATGATCAGTACAACAAATCCCACTTGGGACACCAAGTTTCTTTCTTTTAGGTTAAACCGTTCTTTGGCGCTAACAGTTTTAATTTTTAGGTTTCACTCTGTTTTCTCCTATATGGATACATGTTGTTGGAACTCGAAATCAAACACAGTTTGTGCTAGCTCTTTGAAACTTGACACAATAAATTAGCTCCAAGATCTATCTCTATGGTTTGTTTCCTATTGATGTAGCCCTAAGCAGAGACTGGCGAAAATCACTTTCATGGAAAGGGGTTGACAATCTTCCAAAAAACTAAGAGTTTCCTGAAATCTCAACACACATTTTTTCACCCAATCTTGATGACACTTTCAGGTAATGATCAGCACCCCAATCCCACTTGGCTCACCAAATTTCGTTCTTCTAGGTTAAACCGTTCGTTGGCAGTAACAGTTTTAATTTTTAGGTTTTACTCGGTTTTCTCCTATATGGATTCATGTAGTTGGAACTCTAAATCAAACACGGTTTGTGCTAGCTCTTTGAAACTTGACACAATAAAGTAGCTCCAAGTTCTATCTCTATGGTTTGTTTCCTATTGATGTAGCCCTAAGCAGAGACTGGCACAAATCACTTTCATGGAAAGGGTTTGCCAATCTTCCAAAAAACTGCGAGTTTCCTGAAATCTCAGCACACATTTTTTCAACCAATCTTGATGACACTTTCAGGTAATGATCAGTACCCCAATCCCACTTGGCTAAGCAAATTTCGTTCTTCTAGGTTAAACCGTTCGTTGGCAGTAACAGTTTTAATTTTTAGGTTTCACTCTGTTTTCTCCTATATGGATACATGTAGTTGGAACTCTAAAACAAACACGGTTTGTGCTAGCTCTTTGAAACTTGACACAATAAAGTAGCTCCAAGTTCTATCTCTATGGTTTGTTTCCTATTGATGTAGCCCTAAGCAGAGACTGGCGCAAATCACTTTCATGGAAAGGGGTTGCCAATCTTCCAAACAACTACGAGTTTCTTGAAATCTCAGCACACATTTTTTCACCCAATCTTGATGACACTTTCAGGTAATGATCAGTACCCCAATCCCACTTGGCTCACCAAATTTCGTTCTTCTAGGTTAAACCGTTCGTTGGCAGTAACAGTTTTAATTTTTAGGTTTCACTCTGTTTTCTCCTATATGGATACATGTAGTTGGAACTCTAAATCAAACACGGGTTGTGCTAGCTCTTTGAAACTTGACACAATAAAGTAGCTCCAAGTTCTATCTATCTCTATGTTTTGTTTCCTATTGATGTAGCCCTATGCAGAGACTGGCGCAAATCACTTTCATTTAAAGGGGTTGCCAAGCTTCCAAAAAACTACGAGTTTCCTGAAATCTCAGCACACATTTTTTCACCCAATCTTGATGACACTTTCAGGTAATGATGAGTACCCCAATCCCAATTGGCTCACCAAATTTCCTTCTTCTAGGTTAAACCATTCGTTGGCAGTAACAGTTTTAACTTTTAGGTTTCACTCAATTTTCTCCTATATGAATACATGTAGTTGGAACTCTAAATCCAACACGGTTTGTGCTAGCTCTTTGAAACTTGACACAATAAAGTAGCTCCATGTTCTATCTCTATGGTTTGTTTCCTATTGATGTAGTCCTAAGCAGAGACTGGCGCAAATCCCTTTCATGGAAAGGGGTTGCCAATATTCCAAAAAACTGCGAGTTTCCTGAAATCTCAGCACACATTTTTTCACCCAATCTTGATGACACTTTCAGGTAATGATCAGTACCCCAATCCCACTTGGCTCACCAAATTTCTTTCTTCTAGATTAAACCGTTCGTTGGCAGTAACAGTTTTAATTTTTAGGTTTCACTCTGTTTTCTCCTATATGGATACATGTAGTTGGAACTCTAAATCAAACACGGTTTGTGCTAGCTCTTTGAAATTGACACAATAAAGTAGCTCCAAGTTCTATCTCTATGGTTTGTTTCCTATTGATGTAGCCCTAAGCAGAGACTGGCGCAAATCACTTTCATGGAAAGGGGTTGCCAATCTTCCAAAAAACTGCGAGTTTCCTGAAATCTCAGCACACATTTTTTCACCCAATCTTGATGACACTTTCAGGTAATGATCAGTACCCAATCCCACTTGGCTCACCAAATTTCGTTCTACTAGGTTAAACCGTTCGTTGGCAGTAACAGTTTTAATTTTTAGGTTTCACTCTGTTTTCTCCTATATGGATACATGTAGTTGGAACTCTAAATCAAACACGGTTTGTGCTAGCTCTTTGAAACTTGACACAATAAATTAGCTCCAAGTTCTATCTCTATGGTTTGTTTCCTATTGATGTACCCCTAAGCAGAGACTGGCGCAAATCAGTTTCATGGAAAGGGGTTTCCAATCTTCTAAAAAACTGCTAGTTTCCTGAAATCTCAGCACACATTTTTTCACCCAATCTTGATGACACTTTCAGGAAATGATCAGTACCCCATTCCAACTTGGCTCAACAAATTTCGTTCTTCTAGGTTAAACCGTTCGTTGGCAGTAACAGTTTTAATTTTTAGGTTTCACTCTGTTTTCTCCTATATGGATACATGTAGTTGGAACTCTAAATCAAACACGGTTTGTGCTAGCTCTTTGAAACTTGACACAATAAAGTAGCTCCAAGTTCTATCTCTATGGTTTGTTTCCTATTGATGTAGCCCTAAGCAGAGACTGGCACAAATCACTTTCATGGAAAGGGGTTGCCATCTTCCAAAAAACTAAGAGTTTCCTGAAATCTCAGCACACATTTTTTCACCCAATCTTGATGACACTTTCAGGTAATGATCAGTACCTCAATCCCACTTGGCTCACCAAATTTCGTTCTTCTAGGTCAAACCGTTCGTTGGCAGTAACAGTTTGAATTTTTAGGTTTCACTCTGTTTTCTCCTATATGGATACATGTAGTTGGAACTCTAAATCAAACACGGTTTTTGCTAGCTCTTTGAAACTTGACACCATAAAGTAGCTCCAAGTTCTATCTCTATGGTTTGTTTCCTATTGATGTAGCCCTAAGCAGAGACTGGCGCAAATCACTTTCATGGAAAGAGGTTGCCAATCTTCCAAAAAACTAAGAGTTTCCTGAAATATCAGCACACATTTTTTCAACCAATCTTGATGACACTTTCAGGTAATGATCAGCACCCCAATCCCACTTGGCTCACCAAATTTCGTTCTTCTAGGTTAAACAGTTCGTTGGCAGTAACAGTTTTAATTTTTAGGTTTCACTCTGTTTTCTCCTATATGGATACATGTAGTTGGAACTCTAAATCAAACACGGTTTTTGCTAGCTCTTTGAAACTTGACACAATAAAGTAGCTCCAAGTTCTATCTCTATGGTTTGTTTCCTATTTGATGTAGCCCTAAGAAGAGACTGGCGCAAATCACTTTCATGGAAAGGGGTTACCAATCTTCCAAAAAATTGCGAGTTTCCTGAAATCTCAGCACATATTTTTTCAGCCAATCTTGATGACACTTTCAGGTAATGATCAGTACCCCAATCCCACTTGGCTCACCAAATTTCGTTCTTCTAGGTTAAACCGTTCGTTGGCAGTAACAGTTTTAATTTTTAGGTTTCACTCTGTTTTCTCCTATATGGATACATGTAGTTGGAACTCTAAATCAAACACGGTTTGTGCTAGCTCTTTGAAACTTGACACAATAAAGTAGCTCCAAGTTCTATCTCTATGGTTTGTTTCCTATTGATGTAGCCCTAAGCAGAGACTGGCGCAAATCACTTTCATGGAAAGGGGTTGCCAATCTTCCAAACAACTACGAGTTTCCTGAAATCTCAGCACACATTTTTTAACCCTATCTTGATGACACTTTCAGGTAATGATCAGTACCCCATTCCCACTTGGCTCACCAAATTTTGTTCTTCTAGGTTAAACTGTTCGTTGGCAGTAACAGTTTTAATTTTTAGGTTTCACTCTGTTTCCTCCTATATGGATACATGTAGTTGGAACTCTAAATCAAACACGGTTTGTGCTAGCTCTTTGAAACTTGACACAATAAAGTAGCTCCAAGTTCTATCTCTATGGTTGTTTCCTATTGATGTAGCCCTAAGCAGAGACTGGCGCAAATCACTTTCATTGAAAGGGGTTGCCAATCTTCTAAAAAACTGCTAGTTTCCTGAAATCTCAGCACACATTTTTTCACCCAATCTTGATGACACTTTCAGGTAATGATCAGTACCCCATTCCAACTTGGCTCAACAAATTTCGTTCTTCTAGGTTAAACCGTTCGTTGGCAGTAACAGTTTTAATTTTTAGGTTTCACTCTGTTTTCTCCTATATGGATACATGTAGTTGGAACTCTAAATCAAACACGGTTTGTGCTAGCTCTTTGAAACTTGACACAATAAAGTAGCTCCAAGTTCTATCTCTATGGTTTGTTTCCTATTGATGTAGCCCTAAGCAGAGACTGGCGCAAATCACTTTCATGGAAAGGGGTTGCCATCTTCCAAAAAACTAAGAGTTTCCTGAAATCTCAGCACACATTTTTTCACCCAATCTTGATGACACTTTCAGGTAATGATCAGCACCCCAATCCCACTTGGCTCACCAAATTTCGTTCTTCTAGGTTAAACCGTTCGTTGGCAGTAACAGTTTTAATTTTTAGGTTTCACTTTGTTTTCTCCTATATGGATACATGTAGTTGGAACTCTAAATCAAACACGTTTTTTGCTAGCTCTTTGAAATTTGACACAATAAAGTAGCTCCAAGTTCTATCTCTATGGTTTGTTTCCTATTGATGTAGCCCTACGCAGAGACTGGCGCAAATCACTTTCATGGAAAGGGGTTGCCAATCTTCCAAAAAACTACGAGTTTCCTGAAATCTCAGCACACATTTTTTCACCCAATCTTGATGACACTTTCAGGTAATGATCAGTACCCCAATCCAACTTGGCTCACCAAATTTCGTTCTTCTAGGTTAAACCGTTCGTTGGCAGTAACAGTTTTAATTTTTAGGTTTCACTCTGTTTTCTCCTATATGGATACATGTAGTTGGAACTCTAAATCAAACACGGTTTGTGCTAGCTCTTTGAAACTTGACACAATAAAGTAGCTCCAAGTTCTATCTCTATGGTTTGTTTCCTATTGATGTAGCCCTAAGCAGAGACTGGCGCAAATCACTTTCATGGAAAGGGGTTGCCATCTTCCAAAAAACTAAGAGTTTCCTGAAATCTCAGCACACATTTTTTCACCCAATCTTGATGACACTTTCAGGTAATGATCAGTACCTCAATCCCACTTGGCTCACCAAATTTCGTTCTTCTAGGTTAAACCGTTCGTTGGCAGTAACAGTTTTAATTTTTAGGTTTCACACTGTTTTCTCCTATATGGATACATGTAGTTGGAACTCTAAATCAAACACGGTTTTTGCTACCTCTTTGAAACTTGACACAATAAAGTAGCTCCAAGTTCTATCTCTATGGTTTGTTTCCTATTGATGTAGCCCTAAGCAGAGACTGGCGCAAATCACTTTCATGGAAAGGGGTTGCCAATCTTCCAAAAAACTAAGAGTTTCCTGAAATATCAGCACACATTTTTTCAACCAATCTTGATGACACTTTCAGGTAATGATCAGCACCCCAATCCCACTTGGCTCACCAAATTTCGTTCTTCTAGGTTAAACCGTTCGTTGGCAGTAACAGTTTTAATTTTTAGGTTTCACTCTGTTTTCTCCTATATGGATACATGTAGTTGGAACTCTAAATCAAACACGGTTTTTGCTACCTCTTTGAAACTTGACACAATAAAGTAGCTCCAAGTTCTATCTCTATGGTTTGTTTCCTATTGATGTAGCCCTAAGCAGAGACTGGCGCAAATCACTTTCATGGAAAGGGGTTGCCAATCTTCCAAAAAACTAAGAGTTTCCTGAAATATCAGCACACATTTTTTCAACCAATCTTGATGACACTTTCAGGTAATGATCAGCACCCCAATCCCACTTGGCTCACCAAATTTCGTTCTTCTAGGTTAAACCGTTCGTTGGCAGTAACAGTTTTAATTTTTAGGTTTCACTCTGTTTTCTCCTATATGGATACATGTAGTTGGAACTCTAAATCAAACACGCTTTGTGCTAGCTCTTTGAAACTTGACACAATAAAGTAGCTCCAAGTTCTATCTCTATGGTTTGTTTCCTATTGATGTAGCCCTAAGTAGAGACTGGCGCAAATCACTTTCATGGAAAGGGGTTGCCAATCTTCCAAAAAATTGCGAGTTTCCTGAAATCTCAGCACACATTTCTTCACCCAATCTTGATGACACTTTCAGGTAATGATCAGTACCCGAATCCCACTTGGCTAACCAAATTTCATTCTTCTAGGTTAAACCGTTCGTTTGCAGTAACAGTTTTAATTTTTAGGTTTCACTCTGTTTTCTCCTATATGGATACATGTAGTTGGAACTCTAAAACAAACACGGTTTGTGCTAGCTCTTTGAAACTTGACACAATAAAGTAGCTCCAAATTCTATCTCTATGGTTTGTTTCCTATTGATGTAGCCCTAAGCAGAGACTGGCGCAAATCACTTTCATGGAAAGGGGTTGCCAATCTTCCAAACAACTATGAGTTTCTTGAAATCTCAGCACACATTTTTTCACCCAATCTTGATGACACTTTCAGGTAATGATCAGTACCCCAATCCCACTTGGCTCACCAAATTTCGTTCTTCTAGGTTAAACCGTTCGTTGGCAGTAACAGTTTTAATTTTTAGGTTTCACTCTGTTTTCTCCTATATGGATACATGTAGTTGGAACTCAAAATCAAACACGGTTTGTGCTAGCTCTTGAAACTTGACACAATAAAGTAGCTCCAAGTTCTATCTCTATGGTTTGTTTTGAATGATGTAGCCCTAAGAAGAGACTGGCGCAAATCACTTTCATGGAAAGGGGTTGCCAATCTTCCAAAAAACTGCTAGTTTCCTGAAATCTCAGCACACATTTTTTCACCCAATCTTGATGACACTTTCAGGTAATGATCAGTACCCCAATCCCACTTGGCTCACCAAATTTCGTTCTTCTAGGTTAAACAGTTCGTTGGCAGTAACAGTTTTAATTTTTAGGTTTCACTCTGTTTTCTCCTATATGGATACATGTAGTTGGAACTCTAAATCAAACACGGTTTGTGCTAGCTCTTTGAAACTTGAAACAATAAGTAGCTCCAAGTTCTATCTCTATGGTTTGTTTCCTATTGATTTAGCCCTAAGCAGAGACTGGCGCAAATCACTTTCATGGAAAGGGGTTGCCAATCTTCCAAAAAAGTGCGAGTTTCATGAAATCTCAGAACACATTTTTTCACCCAATCTTGATGACACTTTCAGGTAATGATCAGTACCCCAATCCCACTTGGCTCACCAAATTTCGTTCTTCTAGGTTAAACCGTTCGTTGGCAGTAACAGTTTTAATTTTTAGGTTTCACTCTGTTTTCTCCTATATGGATACATGTAGTTGGAACTCTAAATCAAACACGGTTTGTGCTAGCTATTTGAAACTTCACACAATAAAGTAGCTCCAAGTTATATCTCTATGGTTTGTTTCCTATTGATGTAGCCCTAAGCAGAGACTGGCGCAAATCACTTTCATGGAAAGGGGTTGCCAGGCTTCCAAAAAACTACGAGTTTCCTGAAATCTCAGCACACATTTTTTCACCCAATCTTGATGACACTTTCAGGTAATGATCAGTACAACAAATCCCACTTGGGACACCAAGTTTCTTTCTTTTAGGTTAAACCGTTCTTTGGCGCTAACAGTTTTAATTTTTAGGTTTCACTCTGTTTTCTCCTATATGGATACATGTTGTTGTAACTCGAAATCAAACACAGTTTGTGCTAGCTCTTTGAAACTTGACACAATAAATTAGCTCCAAGATCTATCTCTATGGTTTGTTTCCTATTGATGTAGCCCTAAGCAGAGACTGGCGAAAATCACTTTCATGGAAAGGGGTTGACAATCTTCCAAAAAACTAAGAGTTTCCTGAAATCTCAACACACATTTTTTCACCCAATCTTGATGACACTTTCAGGTAATGATCAGCACCCCAATCCCACTTGGCTCACCAAATTTCGTTCTTCTAGGTTAAACCGTTCGTTGGCAGTAACAGTTTTAATTTTTAGGTTTTACTCGGTTTTCTCCTATATGGATTCATGTAGTTGGAACTCTAAATCAAACACGGTTTGTGCTAGCTCTTTGAAACTTGACACAATAAAGTAGCTCCAAGTTCTATCTCTATGGTTTGTTTCCTATTGATGTAGCCCTAAGCAGAAACTGGCACAAATCACTTTCATGGAAAGGGGTTGCCAATCTTCCAAAAAACTGCGAGTTTCCTGAAATCTCAGCACACATTTTTTCAACCAATCTTGATGACACTTTCAGGTAATGATCAGTACCCCAATCCCACTTGGCTAAGCAAATTTCGTTCTTCTAGGTTAAACCGTTCGTTGGCAGTAACAGTTTTAATTTTTAGGTTTCACTCTGTTTTCTCCTATATGGATACATGTAGTTGGAACTCTAAAACAAACACGGTTTGTGCTAGCTCTTTGAAACTTGACACAATAAAGTAGCTCCAAGTTCTATCTCTATGGTTTGTTTCCTATTGATGTAGCCCTAAGCAGAGACTGGCGCAAATCACTTTCATGGAAAGGGGTTGCCAATCTTCCAAACAACTACGTGTTTCTTGAAATCTCAGCACACATTTTTTCACCCAATCTTGATGACACTTTCAGGTAATGATCAGTACCCCAATCCCACTTGGCTCACCAAATTTCGTTCTTCTAGGTTAAACCGTTCGTTGGCAGTAACAGTTTTAATTTTTAGGTTTCATTCTGTTTTCTCCTATATGGATACATGTAGTTGGAACTCTAAATCAAACACGGTTTGTGCTAGCTCTTTGAAACTTGACACAATAAAGTAGCTCCAAGTTCTATCTCTATGGTTTGTTTCGAATGATTTAGCCCTAAGAAGAGACTGGCGCAAATCACTTTCATGGAAAGGGGTTGCCAATCTTCCAAAAAACTGCTAGTTTCCTGAAATCTCAGCACACATTTTTTCACCCAATCTTGATGACACTTTCAGGTAATGATCAGTACCCCAATCCCACTTGGCTCACCAAATTTCGTTCTTCTAGGTTAAACCGTTCGTTGGCAGTAACAGTTTTAATTTTTAGGTTTCACTCTGTTTTCTCCTATATGGATACATGTAGTTGGAACTCTAAATCAAACACGGTTTGTGCTAGCTCTTTGAAACTTGACACAATAAAGTAGCTCCAAGTTCTATCTCTATGGTTTGTTTCCTATTGATGTAGCCCTAAGCAGAGACTGGCGCAAATCACTTTCATGGAAAGGGGTTGCCAATCTTCCAAAAAACTGCGAGTTTCCTGAAATCTCAGCACACATTTTTTCACCCAATCTTGATGACACTTTCAGGTAATGATCAGCACCCCAATCCCACTTGGCTCACCAAATTTCGTTCTTCTAGGTTAAACCGTTCGTTGGCAGTAACAGTTTTAATTTTTAGGTTTCACTCTGTTTTCTCCTATATGGATACATGTAGTTGGAACTCTAAATCAAACACGGTTTGTGCTAGCTCTTTGAAACTTGACACAATAAAGTAGCTCCAAGTTCTATCTCTATGGTTTGTTTCCTATTGATGTAGCCCTAAGCAGAGACTGGCGCAAATCACTTTCATGGAAAGGGGTTGCCAATCTTCCAAAAAACTAAGCGTTTCCTGAAATCTCAGCACACATTTTTTCACCCAATCTTGATGACACTGTCAGGTAATGATCAGTACCCCAATCCCACTTGGCTTACCAAATTTCGTTCTTCTAGATTAAACCGTTCATTGGCAGTAACAGTTTTAATTTTTAGGTTTCACTCTGTTTTCTCCTATATGGATACATGTAGTTGGAACTCTAAATCAAACACGGTTTGTGCTAGCTCTTTGAAACTTGACATAATAAAGTAGCTCCAAGTTCTATCTCTATGGTTTGTTTCCTATTGATGTAGCCCTAAGCAGAGACTGGCGCAAATCACTTTCATGGAAAGGGGTTGCCAATCTTCCAAAAAACTACGAGTTTCCTGAAATCTCAGCACACATTTTTTCACCCAATCTTGATGACACTTTCAGGTAATGATCAGTACCCCAATCCCACTTGGCTCACCAAATTTCGTTCTTCTAGGTTAAACAGTTCGTTGGCAGTAACAGTTTTAATTTTTAGGTTTCACTCTGTTTTCTCCTATATGGACACATGTAGTTGGAACTCTAAATCAAACACGGTTTGTGCTAGCTCTTTGAAACTTGACACAATAAAGTAGCTCCAAGTTCTATCTCTATGGTTTGTTTCCTATTGATGTAGCCCTAAGCAGAGACTGGCGCAAATCACTTTCATTTAAAGGGGTTGCCAAGCTTCCAAAAAACTACGAGTTTCCTGAAATCTCAGCACACATTTTTTCACCCAATCTTGATGACACTTTCAGGTAATTATCAGTACCCCAATCCCAGTTGGCTCACCTAATTTCGTTCTTCTAGGTTAAACCGTTCGTTGGCAGTAACAGTTTTAATTTTTATGTTTCACTCTGTTTTCTCCTATATGGATACATGTAGTTGGAACTCTAAATCAAACACGGTTTGTGCTAGCTCTTTGAAACTTGACACAATAAAGTAGCTCCAAGTTCTATCTCTATGGTTTGTTTCCTATTGATGAAGCCCTAAGCAGAGACTGGCGCAAATCACTTTCATGGAAAGGGGTTGCCAATCTTCCAAAAAACTGCGAGTTTCCTGAAATCTCAGCACACATTTTTTCACCCAATCTTGATGACACTTTCAGGTAATGATGAGTACCCCAATCCCAATTGGCTCACCAAATTTCCTTCTTCTAGGTTAAACCATTCGTTGGCAGTAACAGTTTTAACTTTTAGGTTTCACTCAATTTTCTCCTATATGAATACATGTAGTTGGAACTCTAAATCCAACACGGTTTGTGCTAGCTCTTTGAAACTTGACACAATAAAGTAGCTCCATGTTCTATCTCTATGGTTTGTTTCCTATTTATGTAGTCCTAAGCAGAGACTGGCGCAAATCACTTTCATGGAAAGGGGTTGCCAATATTCCAAAAAACTGCGAGTTTCCTGAAATCTCAGCACACATTTTTTCACCCAATCTTGATGACACTTTCAGGTAATGATCAGTACCCCAATCCCACTTGGCTCACCAAATTTCTTTCTTCTAGATTAAACCGTTCGTTGGCAGTAACAGTTTTAATTTTTAGGTTTCACTCTGTTTTCTCCTATATGGATACATGTAGTTGGAACTCTAAATCAAACACGGTTTGTGGTAGCTCTTTGAAACTTGACACAATAAAGTAGCTCCAAGTTCTATCTCTATGGTTTGTTTCCTATTGATGTAGCCCTAAGCAGAGACTGGCGCAAATCACTTTCATGGAAAGGGGTTGCCAATCTTCCAAAAAACTGCGAGTTTCCTGAAATCTCAGCACACATTTTTTCACCCAATCTTGATGACACTTTCAGGTAATGATCAGTACCCAATCCCACTTGGCTCACCAAATTTCGTTCTACTAGGTTAAACCGTTCGTTGGCAGTAACAGTTTTAATTTTTAGGTTTCACTCTGTTTTCTCCTATATGGATACATGTAGTTGGAACTCTAAATCAAACACGGTTTGTGCTAGCTCTTTGAAACTTGACACAATAAATTAGCTCCAAGTTCTATCTCTATGGTTTGTTTCCTATTGATGTACCCCTAAGCAGAGACTGGCGCAAATCAGTTTCATGGAAAGGGGTTTCCAATCTTCTAAAAAACTGCTAGTTTCCTGAAATCTCAGCACACATTTTTTCACCCAATCTTGATGACACTTTCAGGAAATGATCAGTACCCCATTCCAACTTGGCTCAACAAATTTCGTTCTTCTAGGTTAAACCGTTCGTTGGCAGTACCAGTTTTAATTTTTAGGTTTCACTCTGTTTTCTCCTATATGGATACATGTAGTTGGAACTCTAAATCAAACACGGTTTGTGCTAGCTCTTTGAAACTTGACACAATAAAGTAGCTCCAAGTTCTATCTCTATGGTTTGTTTCCTATTGATGTAGCCCTAAGCAGAGACTGGCACAAATCACTTTAATGGAAAGGGGTTGCCATCTTCCAAAAAACTAAGAGTTTCCTGAAATCACAGCACACATTTTTTCACCCAATCTTGATGACACTTTCAGGTAATGATCAGTACCTCAATCCCACTTGGCTCACCAAATTTCGTTCTTCTAGGTCAAACCGTTCGTTGGCAGTAACAGTTTGAATTTTTAGGTTTCACTCTGTTTTCTCCTATATGGATACATGTATTTGGAACTCTAAATCAAACACGGTTTATGCTAGCTCTTTGAAACTTGACACAATAAAGTAGCTCCAAGTTCTATCTCTATGGTTTGTTTCCTATTGATGTAGCCCTAAGCAGAGACTGGCGCAAATCACTTTCATGGAAAGAGGTTGCCAATCTTCCAAAAAACTAAGAGTTTCCTGAAATATCAGCAAACATTTTTTCAACCAATCTTGATGACACTTTCAGGTAATGATCAGCACCCCAATCCCACTTGGCTCACCAAATTTCGTTCTTCTAGGTTAAACAGTTCGTTGGCAGTAACAGTTTTAATTTTTAGGTTTCACTCTGTTTTCTCCTATATGGATACATGTAGTTGGAACTCTAAATCAAACACGGTTTTTGCTAGCTCTTTGAAACTTGACACAATAAAGTAGCTCCAAGTTCTATCTCTATGGTTTGTTTCCTATTTGATGTAGCCCTAAGAAGAGACTGGCGCAAATCACTTTCATGGAAAGGGGTTACCAATCTTCCAAAAAACTGCGAGTTTCCTGAAATCTCAGCACATATTTTTTCAGCCAATCTTGATGACACTTTCAGGTAATGATCAGTACCCCAATCCCACTTGGCTCACCAAATTTCGTTCTTCTAGGTTAAACCGTTCGTTGGCAGTAACAGTTTTAATTTTTAGGTTTCACTCTGTTTCCTCCTATATGGATACATGTAGTTGGAACTCTAAATCAAACACGGTTTGTGCTAGCTCTTTGAAACTTGACACAATAAAGTAGCTCCAAGTTCTATCTCTATGGTTGTTTCCTATTGATGTAGCCCTAAGCAGAGACTGGCGCAAATCACTTTCATTGAAAGGGGTTGCCAATCTTCTAAAAAACTGCTAGTTTCCTGAAATCTCAGCACACATTTTTTCACCCAATCTTGATGACACTTTCAGGTAATGATCAGTACCCCATTCCAACTTGGCTCAACAAATTTCGTTCTTCTAGGTTAAACCGTTCGTTGGCAGTAACAGTTTTAATTTTTAGGTTTCACTCTGTTTTCTCCTATATGGATACATGTAGTTGGAACTCTAAATCAAACACGGTTTGTGCTAGTTCTTTGAAACTTGACACAATAAAGTAGCTCCAAGTTCTATCTCTATGGTTTGTTTCCTATTGATGTAGCCCTACGCAGAGACTGGCGCAAATCACTTTCATGGAAAGGGGTTGCCAATCTTCCAAAAAACTGCGAGTTTCCTGAAATCTCAGAACACATTTTTTCACCATATCTTGATGACACTTTCAGGTAATGATCAGTACCCCAATCCCACTTGGCTCACCAAATTTTGTTCTTCTAGGTTAAACCGTTCGTTGGCAGTAACAGTTTTAATTTTTAGGTTTCACTCTGTTTTCTCCTATATGGATACATGTAGTTGGAACTCTAAAACAAACACGGTTTGTGCTAGCTCTTTGAAACTTGACACAATAAAGTAGCTCCAAGTTCTATCTCTATGGTTTGTTTCCTATTGATGTAGCCCTAAGCAGAGACTGGCACAAATCACTTTCATGGAAAGGGGTTGCCAGGCTTCCAAAAAACTGCGAGTTTCCTGAAATCTCAGAACACATTTTTTCACCCAATCTTGATGACACTTTCAGGTAATGATCAGTACCCCAATCCCACTTGGCTCACCAAATTTCGTTCTTCTAGGTTAAACCGTTCGTTGGCAGTAACAGTTTAAATTTTTAGGTTTCACTCTGTTTTCTCCTATATGGATACATGTAGTTGGAACTCTAAATCAAACACGGTTTGTGCTAGCTCTTTGAAACTTGACACAATAAAGTAGCTCCAAGTTCTATCTCTATGGTTTGTTTCCTATTGATGTAGCCCTAAGCAGAGACTGGCGCAAATCACTTTCATGGAAAGGGGTTGCCAGGCTTCCAAAAAACTACGAGTTTCCTGAAATCTCAGCACACATTTTTTCACCCAATCTTGATGACACTTTCAGGTAATGATCAGTACAACAAATCCCACTTGGGACACCAAGTTTCTTTCTTTTAGGTTAAACCGTTCTTTGGCGCTAACAGTTTTAATTTTTAGGTTTCACTCTGTTTTCTCCTATATGGATACATGTTGTTGGAACTCGAAATCAAACACAGTTTGTGCTAGCTCTTTGAAACTTGACACAATAAATTAGCTCCAAGATCTATCTCTATGGTTTGTTTCCTATTGATGTAGCCCTAAGCAGAGACTGGCGCAAATCACTTTCATGGAAAGGGGTTGACAATCTTCCAAAAAACTAAGAGTTTCCTGAAATCTCAACACACATTTTTTCACCCAATCTTGATGACACTTTCAGGTAATGATCAGCACCCCAATCCCACTTGGCTCACCAAATTTCGTTCTTCTAGGTTAAACCGTTCGTTGGCAGTAACAGTTTTAATTTTTAGGTTTCACTCTGTTTTCTCCTATATGGATACATGTAGTTGGAACTCTAAATCAAACACGGTTTGTGCTAGCTCTTTGAAACTTGACACAATAAAGTAGCTCCAAGTTCTATCTCTATGGTTTGTTTCCTATTGATGTAGCCCTAAGCAGAGACTGGCGCAAATCACTTTAATGGAAAGGGGTTGCCAAACTTCCAAAAAACTGCGAGTTTCCTGAAATCTCAGCACACATTTTTTCACCCAATCTTGATGAAACTTTCAGGTAATGATCAGTACCCCAATCTCACTTGGCTCCCCAAATTTCGTTCTTCTAGGTTAAAACGTTCGTTGGCAGTAACAGTTTTAATTTTTAGGTTTCACTCTGTTTTCTCCTATATGGATACATGTAGTTGGAACTCTAAATCAAACACGGTTTGTGCTAGCTCTTTGAAACTTGACACAATAAAGTAGCTCCAAGTTCTATCTCTATGGTTTGTTTCCTATTGATGTAGCCCTAAGCAGAGACTGGCGCAAATCACTTTCATTGAAAGGGGTTGCCAGGCTTCCAAAAAACTACGAGTTTCCTGAAATCTCAGCACATACTTTTTCACCCAATCTTGATGACACTTTCAGGTAATAATCAGTACAACAAATCCCACTTGGGACACCAAGTTTCTTTCTTTTAGGTTAAACCGTTCTTTGGCGCTAACAGTTTTAATTTTTAGGTTTCACTCTGTTTTCTCCTATATGGATACATGTTGTTGGAACTCGAAATCAAACACAGTTTGTGCTAGCTCTTTGAAACTTGACACAATAAATTAGCTCCAAGATCTGTCTCTATGGTTTGTTTCCTATTGATGTAGCCCTAAGCAGAGACTGGCGCAAATCACTTTCATGGAAAGGGGTTGACAATCTTCCAAAAAACTAAGAGTTTCCTGAAATCTCAACACACATTTTTTCACCCAATCTTGATGACACTTTCAGGTAATGATCAGCACCCCAATCCCACTTGGCTCACCAAATTTCGTTCTTCTAGAATAAACCGTTCGTTGGCAGTAACAGTTTTAATTTTTAGGTTTTACTCGGTTTTCTCCTATATGGATACATGTAGTTGGAACTCTAAAACAAACACGGTTTGTGCTAGCTCTTTGAAACTTGACACAATAAAGTAGCTCCAAGTTCTATCTCTATGGTTTGTTTCCTATTGATGTAGCCCTAAGCAGAGACTGGCGCAAATCACTTTCATGGAAAGGGGTTGACAATCTTCCAAAAAACTAAGAGTTTCCTGAAATCTCAACACACATTTTTTCACCCAATCTTGATGACACTTTCAGGTAATGATCAGCACCCCAATCCCACTTGGCTCACCAAATTTCGTTCTTCTAGGTTAAACCGTTCGTTGGCAGTAACAGTTTTAATTTTTAGGTTTCACTCTGTTTTCTCCTATATGGATACATGTAGTTGGAACTCTAAATCAAACACGGTTTGTGCTAGCTCTTTGAAACTTGACACAATAAAGTAGCTCCAAGTTCTATCTCTATGGTTTGTTTCCTATTGATGTAGCCCTAAGCAGAGACTGGCGCAAATCACTTTAATGGAAAGGGGTTGCCAAACTTCCAAAAAACTGCGAGTTTCCTGAAATCTCAGCACACATTTTTTCACCCAATCTTGATGAAACTTTCAGGTAATGATCATACCCCAATCTCACTTGGCTCCCCAAATTTCGTTCTTCTAGGTTAAAACGTTCGTTGGCAGTAACAGTTTTAATTTTTAGGTTTCACTCTGTTTTCTCCTATATGGATACATGTAGTTGGAACTCTAAATCAAACACGGTTTGTGCTAGCTCTTTGAAACTTGACACAATAAAGTAGCTCCAAGTTCTATCTCTATGGTTTGTTTCCTATTGATGTAGCCCTAAGCAGAGACTGGCGCAAATCACTTTCATTGAAAGGGGTTGCCAGGCTTCCAAAAAACTACGAGTTTCCTGAAATCTCAGCACATACTTTTTCACCCAATCTTGATGACACTTTCAGGTAATAATCAGTACAACAAATCCCACTTGGGACACCAAGTTTCTTTCTTTTAGGTTAAACCGTTCTTTGGCGCTAACAGTTTTAATTTTTAGGTTTCACTCTGTTTTCTCCTATATGGATACATGTTGTTGGAACTCGAAATCAAACACAGTTTGTGCTAGCTCTTTGAAACTTGACACAATAAATTAGCTCCAAGATCTATCTCTATGGTTTGTTTCCTATTGATGTAGCCCTAAGCAGAGACTGGAGCAAATCACTTTCATGGAAAGGGGTTGACAATCTTCCAAAAAACTAAGAGTTTCCTGAAATATCAGCACACATTTTTTCACCCAATCTTGATGACACTTTCAGGTAATGATCAGCACCACAATCCCACTTGGCTCACCAAATTTCGTTCTTCTAGAATAAACCGTTCGTTGGCAGTAACAGTTTTAATTTTTAGGTTTTACTCGGTTTTCTCCTATATGGATACATGTAGTTGGAACTCTAAATCAAACACGGTTTGTGCTAGATCTTTGAAACTTGACACAATAAAGTAGCTCCAAGTTCTATCTCTATGGTTTGTTTCCTATTGATGTAGCCCTAAGCAGAGACTGGCACAAATCACTTTCATGGAAAGGGGTTGCCAATCTTCCAAAAAACTTCGAGTTTCCTGAAATCTCAGCACACATTTTTTCACCCAATCTTGATGACACTTTCAGGTAATGATCAGTACCCCAATCCCACTTGGCTTACCAAATTTCGTTCTTCTAGGTTAAACCGTTCATTGGCAGTAACAGTTTGAATTTTTAGGTTTCACTCTGTTTTCTCCTATATGGATACATGTAGTTGGAACTCTAAATCAAACACGGTTTGTGCTAGCTCTTTGAAACTTGACACAATAAAGTAGCTCCAAGTTCTATCTCTATGGTTTGTTTCCTATTGATGTAGCCCTAAGCAGAGACTGGCGCAAATCACTTTCATGGAAAGGGGTTGCCAATCTTCCAAAAAACTAAGAGTTTCCTGAAATCTCAGCACACATTTTTTCACCCAATCTTGATGACACTTTCAGGTAATGATCTGTACCCGAATCCCACTTGGCTAACCAAATTTCGTTCTTCTAGGTTAAACCGTTCGTTGGCAGTAACAGTTTTAATTTTTAGGTTTCACTCTGTTTTCTCCTATATGGATACATGTAGTTGGAACTCTAAAACAAACACGGTTTGTGCTAGCTCTTTGAAACTTGACACAATAAAGTAGCTCCAAATTCTATCTCTATGGTTTGTTTCCTATTGATGTAGCCCTAAGCAGCGACTGGCGCAAATCACTTTCATGGAAAGGGGTTGCCAATCTTCCAAACAACTATGAGTTTCTTGAAATCTCAGCACACATTTTTTCACCCAATCTTGATGACACTTTCAGGTAATGATCAGTACCCCAATCCCACTTGGCTCACCAAATTTCGTTCTTCTAGGTTAAACCGTTCGTTGGCAGTAACAGTTTTAATTTTTAGGTTTCACTCTGTTTTCTCCTATATGGATACATGTAGTTGGAATTCAAAATCAAACACGGTTTGTGCTAGCTCTTGAAACTTGACACAATAAAGTAGCTCCAAGTTCTATCTCTATGGTTTGTTTTGAATGATGTAGCCCTAAGAAGAGACTGGCGCAAATCACTTTCATGGAAAGGGGTTGCCAATCTTCCAAAAAACTGCTAGTTTCCTGAAATCTCAGCACACATTTTTTCACCCAATCTTGATGACACTTTCAGGTAATGATCAGTACCCCAATCCCACTTGGCTCACCAAATTTCGTTCTTCTAGGTTAAACAGTTCGTTGGCAGTAACAGTTTTAATTTTTAGGTTTCACTCTGTTTTCTCCTATATGGATACATGTAGTTGGAACTCTAAATCAAACACGGTTTGTGCTAGCTCTTTGAAACTTGAAACAATAAGTAGCTCCAAGTTCTATCTCTATGGTTTGTTTCCTATTGATTTAGCCCTAAGCAGAGACTGGCGCAAATCACTTTCATGGAAAGGGGTTGCCAAATTCCAAAAAACTGCGAGTTTCCTGAAATCTCAGAACACATTTTTTCACCCAATCTTGATGACACTTTCAGGTAATGATCAGTACCCCAATCCCACTTGGCTCACCAAATTTCGTTCTTCTAGGTTAAACCGTTCGTTGGCAGTAACAGTTTTAATTTTTAGGTTTCACTCTGTTTTCTCCTATATGGATACATGTAGTTGGAACTCTAAATCAAACACGGTTTGTGCTAGCTATTTGAAACTTGACACAATAAAGTAGCTCCAAGTTATATCTCTATGGTTTGTTTCCTATTGATGTAGCCCTAAGCAGAGACTGGCGCAAATCACTTTCATGGAAAGGGGTTGCCAGGCTTCCAAAAAACTACGAGTTTCCTGAAATCTCAGCACACATTTTTTCACCCAATCTTGATGACACTTTCAGGTAATGATCAGTACAACAAATCCCACTTGGGACACCAAGTTTCTTTCTTTTAGGTTAAACCGTTCTTTGGCGCTAACAGTTTTAATTTTTAGGTTTCACTCTGTTTTCTCCTATATGGATACATGTTGTTGTAACTCGAAATCAAACACAGTTTGTGCTAGCTCTTTGAAACTTGACACAATAAATTAGCTCCAAGATCTATCTCTATGGTTTGTTTCCTATTGATGTAGCCCTAAGCAGAGACTGGCGAAAATCACTTTCATGGAAAGGGGTTGACAATCTTCCAAAAAACTAAGAGTTTCCTGAAATCTCAACACACATTTTTTCACCCAATCTTGATGACACTTTCAGGTAATGATCAGCACCCCAATCCCACTTGGCTCACCAAATTTCGTTCTTCTAGGTTAAACCGTTCGTTGGCAGTAACAGTTTTAATTTTTAGGTTTTACTCGGTATTCTCCTATATGGATTCATGTAGTTGGAACTCTAAATCAAACACGGTTTGTGCTAGCTCTTTGAAACTTGACACAATAAAGTAGCTCCAAGTTCTATCTATCTCTATGTTTTGTTTCCTATTGATGTAGCCCTATGCAGAGACTGGCGCAAATCACTTTCATTTAAAGGGGTTGCCAAGCTTCCAAAAAACTACGAGTTTCCTGAAATCTCAGCACACATTTTTTCACCCAATCTTGATGACACTTTCAGGTAATGATGAGTACCCCAATCCCAATTGGCTCACCAAATTTCCTTCTTCTAGGTTAAACCATTCGTTGGCAGTAACAGTTTTAACTTTTAGGTTTCACTCAATTTTCTCCTATATGAATACATGTAGTTGGAACTCTAAATCCAACACGGTTTGTGCTAGCTCTTTGAAACTTGACACAATAAAGTAGCTCCATGTTCTATCTCTATGGTTTGTTTCCTATTGATGTAGTCCTAAGCAGAGACTGGCGCAAATCACTTTCATGGAAAGGGGTTGCCAATATTCCAAAAAACTGCGAGTTTCCTGAAATCTCAGCACACATTTTTTCACCCAATCTTGATGACACTTTCAGGTTATGATCAGTACCCCAATCCCACTTGGCTCACCAAATTTCTTTCTTCTAGATTAAACCGTTCGTTGGCAGTAACAGTTTTAATTTTTAGGTTTCACTCTGTTTTCTCCTATATGGATACATGTAGTTGGAACTCTAAATCAAACACGGTTTGTGCTAGCTCTTTGAAACTTGACACAATAAAGTAGCTCCAAGTTCTATCTCTATGGTTTGTTTCCTATTGATGTAGCCCTAAGCAGAGACTGGCGCAAATCACTTTCATGGAAAGGGGTTGCCAATCTTCCAAAAAACTGCGAGTTTCCTGAAATCTCAGCACACATTTTTTCACCCAATCTTGATGACACTTTCAGGTAATGATCAGTACCCAATCCCACTTGGCTCACCAAATTTCGTTCTACTAGGTTAAACCGTTCGTTGGCAGTAACAGTTTTAATTTTTAGGTTTCACTCTGTTTTCTCCTATATGGATACATGTAGTTGGAACTCTAAATCAAACACGGTTTGTGCTAGCTCTTTGAAACTTGACACAATAAATTAGCTCCAAGTTCTATCTCTATGGTTTGTTTCCTATTGATGTACCCCTAAGCAGAGACTGGCGCAAATCAGTTTCATGGAAAGGGGTTTCCAATCTTCTAAAAAACTGCTAGTTTCCTGAAATCTCAGCACACATTTTTTCACCCAATCTTGATGACACTTTCAGGAAATGATCAGTACCCCATTCCAACTTGGCTCAACAAATTTCGTTCTTCTAGGTTAAACCGTTCGTTGGCAGTAACAGTTTTAATTTTTAGGTTTCACTCTGTTTTCTCCTATATGGATACATGTAGTTGGAACTCTAAATCAAACACGGTTTGTGCTAGCTCTTTGAAACTTGACACAATAAAGTAGCTCCAAGTTCTATCTCTATGGTTTGTTTCCTATTGATGTAGCCCTAAGCAGAGACTGGCACAAATCACTTTCATGGAAAGGGGTTGCCATCTTCCAAAAAACTAAGAGTTTCCTGAAATCTCAGCACACATTTTTTCACCCAATCTTGATGACACTTTCAGGTAATGATCAGTACCTCAATCCCACTTGGCTCACCAAATTTCGTTCTTCTAGGTTAAACCGTTCGTTGGCAGTAACAGTTTGAATTTTTAGGTTTCACTCTGTTTTCTCCTATATGGATACATGTAGTTGGAACTCTAAATCAAACACGGTTTTTGCTAGCTCTTTGAAACTTGACACAATAAAGTAGCTCCAAGTTCTATCTCTATGGTTTGTTTCCTATTGATGTAGCCCTAAGCAGAGACTGGCGCAAATCACTTTCATGGAAAGAGGTTGCCAATCTTCCAAAAAACTAAGAGTTTCCTGAAATATCAGCACACATTTTTTCAACCAATCTTGATGACACTTTCAGGTAATGATCAGCACCCCAATCCCACTTGGCTCACCAAATTTCGTTCTTCTAGGTTAAACAGTTCGTTGGCAGTAACAGTTTTAATTTTTAGGTTTCACTCTGTTTTCTCCTATATGGATACATGTAGTTGGAACTCTAAATCAAACACGGTTTTTGCTAGCTCTTTGAAACTTGACACAATAAAGTAGCTCCAAGTTCTATCTCTATGGTTTGTTTCCTATTTGATGTAGCCCTAAGAAGAGACTGGCGCAAATCACTTTCATGGAAAGGGGTTACCAATCTTCCAAAAAATTGCGAGTTTCCTGAAATCTCAGCACATATTTTTTCAGCCAATCTTGATGACACTTTCAGGTAATGATCAGTACCCCAATCCCACTTGGCTCACCAAATTTCGTTCTTCTAGGTTAAACCGTTCGTTGGCAGTAACAGTTTTAATTTTTAGGTTTCACTCTGTTTTCTCCTATATGGATACATGTAGTTGGAACTCTAAATCAAACACGGTTTGTGCTAGCTCTTTGAAACTTGACACAATAAAGTAGCTCCAAGTTCTATCTCTATGGTTTGTTTCCTATTGATGTATCCCTAAGCAGAGACTGGCGCAAATCACTTTCATGGAAAGGGGTTGCCAATCTTCCAAACAACTACGAGTTTCCTGAAATCTCAGCACACATTTTTTAACCCTATCTTGATGACACTTTCAGGTAATGATCAGTACCCCATTCCCACTTGGCTCACCAAATTTTGTTCTTCTAGGTTAAACTGTTCGTTGGCAGTAACAGTTTTAATTTTTAGGTTTCACTCTGTTTCCTCCTATATGGATACATGTAGTTGGAACTCTAAATCAAACACGGTTTGTGCTAGCTCTTTGAAACTTGACACAATAAAGTAGCTCCAAGTTCTATCTCTATGGTTGTTTCCTATTGATGTAGCCCTAAGCAGAGACTGGCGCAAATCACTTTCATTGAAAAAGGTTGCCAATCTTCTAAAAAACTGCTAGTTTCCTGAAATCTCAGCACACATTTTTTCACCCAATCTTGATGACACTTTCAGGTAATGATCAGTACCCCATTCCAACTTGGCTCAACAAATTTCGTTCTTCTAGGTTAAACCGTTCGTTGGCAGTAACAGTTTTAATTTTTAGGTTTCACTCTGTTTTCTCCTATATGGATACATGTAGTTGGAACTCTAAATCAAACACGGTTTGTGCTAGCTCTTTGAAACTTGACACAATAAAGTAGCTCCAAGTTCTATCTCTATGGTTTGTTTCCTATTGATGTAGCCCTAAGCAGAGACTGGCGCAAATCACTTTAATGGAAAGGGGTTGCCATCTTCCAAAAAACTAAGAGTTTCCTGAAATCTCAGCACACATTTTTTCACCCAATCTTGATGACACTTTCAGGTAATGATCAGCACCCCAATCCCACTTGGCTCACCAAATTTCGTTCTTCTAGGTTAAACCGTTCGTTGGCAGTAACAGTTTTAATTTTTAGGTTTCACTTTGTTTTCTCCTATATGGATACTTGTAGTTGGAACTCTAAATCAAACACGTTTTTTGCTAGCTCTTTGAAATTTGACACAATAAAGTAGCTCCAAGTTCTATCTCTATGGTTTGTTTCCTATTGATGTAGCCCTACGCAGAGACTGGCGCAAATCACTTTCATGGAAAGGGGTTGCCAATCTTCCAAAAAACTACGAGTTTCCTGAAATCTCAGCACACATTTTTTCACCCAATCTTGATGACACTTTCAGGTAATGATCAGTACCCCAATCCAACTTGGCTCACCAAATTTCGTTCTTCTAGGTTAAACCGTCCGTTGGCAGTAACAGTTTTAATTTTTAGGTTTCACTCTGTTTTCTCCTATATGGATACATGTAGTTGGAACTCTAAATCAAACACGGTTTGTGCAAGCTCTTTGAAACTTGACACAATAAAGTAGCTCCAAGTTCTATCTCTACGGTTTGTTTCCTATTGATGTAGCCCTAAGCAGAGACTGGCGCAAATCACTTTCATGGAAAGGGTTTGCCATCTTCCAAAAAACTAAGAGTTTCCTGAAATCTCAGCACACATTTTTTCACCCAATCTTGATGACACTTTCAGGTAATGATCAGTACCTCAATCCCACTTGGTTCACCAAATTTCGTTCTTCTAGGTTAAACCGTTCGTTGGCAGTAACAGTTTTAATTTTTAGGTTTCACACTGTTTTCTCCTATATGGATACATGTAGTTGGAACTCTAAATCAAACACGGTTTTTGCTACCTCTTTGAAACTTGACACAATAAAGTAGCTCCAAGTTCTATCTCTATGGTTTGTTTCCTATTGATGTAGCCCTAAGCAGAGACTGGCGCAAATCACTTTCATGGAAAGGGGTTGCCAATCTTCCAAAAAACTAAGAGTTTCCTGAAATATCAGCACACATTTTTTCAACCAATCTTGATGACACTTTCAGGTAATGATCAGCACCCCAATCCCACTTGGCTCACCAAATTTCGTTCTTCTAGGTTAAACCGTTCGTTGGCAGTAACAGTTTTAATTTTTAGGTTTCACTCTGTTTTCTCCTATATGGATACATGTAGTTGGAACTCTAAATCAAACACGGTTTTTGCTACCTCTTTGAAACTTGACACAATAAAGTAGCTCCAAGTTCTATCTCTATGGTTTGTTTCCTATTGATGTAGCCCTAAGCAGAGACTGGCGCAAATCACTTTCATGGAAAGGGGTTGCCAATCTTCCAAAAAACTAAGAGTTTCCTGAAATATCAGCACACATTTTTTCAACCAATCTTGATGACACTTTCAGGTAATGATCAGCACCCCAATCCCACTTGGCTCACCAAATTTCGTTCTTCTAGGTTAAACCGTTCGTTGGCAGTAACAGTTTTAATTTTTAGGTTTCACTCTGTTTTCTCCTATATGGATACATGTAGTTGGAACTCTAAATCAAACACGCTTTGTGCTAGCTCTTTGAAACTTGACACAATAAAGTAGCTCCAAGTTCTATGTCTATGGTTTGTTTCCTATTGATGTAGCCCTAAGTAGAGACTGGCGCAAATCACTTTCATGGAAAGGGGTTGCCAATCTTCCAAAAAATTGCGAGTTTCCTGAAATCTCAGCACACATTTTTTCACCCAATCTTGATGACACTTTCAGGTAATGATCAGTACCCCATTCCCACCTGGCTCACCAAATTTCGTTCTTCTAGGTTAAACCGTTCGTTGGCAGTAACAGTTTTAATTTTTAGGTTTCACTCTGTTTTCTCCTATATGGATACATGTAGTTGGAACTCTAAATCAAACACGGTTTGTGCTAGCTCTTTGAAACTTGACACAATAAATTAGCTCCAAGTTCTATCTCTATGGTTTGTTTCCTATTGATGTAGCCCTAAGAAGAGACTGGCGCAAATCACTTTCATGGAAAGGGGTTGCCAATCTTCCAAAAAACTGCGAGTTTCCTGAAATCTCAGCACACATTTTTTCACCCAATCTTGATGACACTTTCAGGTAATGATCAGTACCCCAATCCCACTTGGCTCACCAAATTTCGTTCTTCTAGGTTAAACCGTTCGTTGGCAGTAACAGTTTTAATTTTTAGGTTTCACTCTGTTTTCTCCTATATGGATACATGTATTTGGAACTCTAAATCAAACACGCTTTGTGCTAGCTCTTTGAAACTTGACACAATAAATTAGCTCCAAGTTCTATCTCTATTTTTTGTTTCCTATTGATGTAGCCCTAAGCAGAGACTGGCGCAAATCACTTTCATGGAAAGGGGTTGCCAATCTTCCAAAAAACTAAGAGTTTCCTGAAAACTCAGCACACATTTTTTCACCCAATCTTGATGACACTTTCAGGTAATGATCAGCACCCCAATCTCACTTGGCTCACCAAATTTCGTTCTTCTAGGTTAAACCGTTCGTTGGCAGTAACAGTTTTAATTTTTAGGTTCCACTTTGTTTTCTCCTATATGGATACATGTAGTTGGAACTCTAAATCAAACACGTTTTTTGCTAGCTCTTTGAAACTTGACACAATAAAATAGCTCCAAGTTCTATCTCTATGGTTTGTTTCCTATTGATGTAGCCCTAAGCAGAGACTGGCGCAAATCACTTTCATGGAAAGGGGTTGCCAATCTTCCAAAAAACTACGAGTTTCCTGAAATCTCAGCACACATTTTTTCACCCAATCTTGATGACACTTTCAAGTAATGATCAGTACCCCAATCCCACTTGGCTCACCAAATTTCGTTCTTCTAGGTTAAACCGTTCGTTGGCAGTAACAGTTTTAATTTTTAGGTTTCACTCTGTTTTCTCCTATATGGATACATGTAGTTGGAACTCTAAATCAAACACGCTTTGTGCTAGCTCTTTGAAACTTGACACAATAAAGTAGCTCCAAGTTCTATCTCTATGGTTTGTTTCCTATTGATGTAGCCCTATGTAGAGACTGGCGCAAATCACTTTCATGGAAAGGGGTTGCCAATCTTCCAAAAAATTGCGAGTTTCCTGAAATCTCAGCACACATTTTTTCACCCAATCTTGATGACACTTTCAGGTAATGATCAGTACCCCATTCCCACTTGGCTCACCAAATTTCGTTCTTCTAGGTTAAACCGTTCGTTGGCAGTAACAGTTTTAATTTTTAGGTTTCACTCTGTTTTCTCCTATATGGATACATGTAGTTGGAACTCTAAATCAAACACGGTTTGTGCTAGCTCTTTGAAACTTGACACAATAAATTAGCTCCAAGTTCTATCTCTATGGTTTGTTTCCTATTGATGTAGCCCTAAGAAGAGACTGGCGCAAATCACTTTCATGGAAAGGGGTTGCCAATCTTCCAAAAAACTGCGAGTTTCCTGAAATCTCAGCACACATTTTTTCACCCAATCTTGATGACACTTTCAGGTAATGATCAGTACCCCAATCCCACTTGGCTCACCAAATTTCGTTCTTCTAGGTTAAACCGTTCGTTGGCAGTAACAGTTTTAATTTTTAGGTTTCACTCTGTTTTCTCCTATATGGATACATGTATTTGGAACTCTAAATCAAACACGCTTTGTGCTAGCTCTTTGAAACTTGACACAATAAATTAGCTCCAAGTTCTATCTCTATTTTTTGTTTCCTATTGATGTAGCCCTAAGCAGAGACTGGCGCAAATCACTTTCATGGAAAGGGGTTGCCAATCTTCCAAAAAACTAAGAGTTTCCTGAAAACTCAGCACACATTTTTTCACCCAATCTTGATGACACTTTCAGGTAATGATCAGCACCCCAATCTCACTTGGCTCACCAAATTTCGTTCTTCTAGGTTAAACCGTTCGTTGGCAGTAACAGTTTTAATTTTTAGGTTCCACTTTGTTTTCTCCTATATGGATACATGTAGTTGGAACTCTAAATCAAACACGTTTTTTGCTAGCTCTTTGAAACTTGACACAATAAAATAGCTCCAAGTTCTATCTCTATGGTTTGTTTCCTATTGATGTAGCCCTAAGCAGAGACTGGCGCAAATCACTTTCATGGAAAGGGGTTGCCAATCTTCCAAAAAACTACGAGTTTCCTGAAATCTCAGCACACATTTTTTCACCCAATCTTGATGACACTTTCAAGTAATGATCAGTACCCCAATCCCACTTGGCTCACCAAATTTCGTTCTTCTAGGTTAAACCGTTCGTTGGCAGTAACAGTTTTAATTTTTAGGTATCACTCTGTTTTCTCCTATATGGATACATGTAGTTGGAACTCTAAATCAAACACGGTTTGTGCTAGCTTTTTGAAACTTGACACAATAAATTAGCTCCAAGTTCTATCTCTATGGTTTGTTTAATATTGATGTAGCCCTAAGCAGAGACTGGCGCAAATCACTTTCATGGAAAGGGGTTGACAATCTTCCAAAAAACTAAGAGTTTCCTGAAATCTCAGCACACATTTTTTCACCCAATATTGATGACACTTTCAGGTAATGATCAGAAGCCCAATCCCACTTGGCTCACCAAATTTCGTTCTTCTAGGTTAAACCGTTCGTTGGCAGTAACAGTTTTAATTTTTAGGTTTCACTCTGTTTTCTCCTATATGGATACATGTAGTTGGAACTCTAAATCAAACACGGTTTGTGCTAGCTCTTTGAAACTTGACACAATAAATTAGCTCCAAGTTCTATGTCTATGGTTTGTTTCCTATTGATGTAGCCCTAAGAAGAGACTGGTGCAAATCACTTTCATGGAAAGGGGTTGCCAATCTTCCAAACAACTACGAGTTTCCTGAAATCTCAGCACACATTTTTTCACCCAATCTTGATGACACTTTCAGGTAATGATCAGTACCCCATTCCCACTTGGCTCACCAAATTTCGTTCTTCTAGGTTAAACCGTTCATTGGCAGTAACAGTTTTAATTTTTAGGTTTCACTCTGTTTTCTCCTATATGGATACATGTAGTTGGAACTCTAAATCAAACACGGTTTGTGCTAGCTCTTTGAAACTTGACACAATAAATTAGCTCCAAGTTCTATCTCTATTTTTTGTTTCCTATTGATGTAGAAATAAGCAGAGACTGGCGCAAATCACTTTCATGGAAAGGGGTTGCCAATCTTCCAAAAAACTAAGAGTTTCCTGAAAACTCAGCACACATTTTTTCACCCAATCTTGATGACACTTTCAGGTAATGATCAGCACCCCATTCCCACTTGGCTCACCAAATTTCGTTCTTCTAGGTTAAACCGTTCGTTGGCAGTAACAGTTTTAATTTTTAGGTTTCACTCTGTTTTCTCCTAAATGGATACATGTAGTTGGAACTCTAAATCAAACACGGTTTGTGCTAGCTCTTTGAAACTTGACACAATAAAGTAGCTCCAAATTCTATCTCTATGGTTTGTTTCCTATTGATGTAGCCCTAAGCAGAGACTGGCACAAATCACTTTCATGGAAAGGGGTTGCCAATCTTCGAAAAAACTGCGAGTTTCCTGAAATCTCAGCACACATTTTTTCACCCAATCTTGATGACACTTTCAGGTAATGATCAGTATCCCAATCCCACTTGGCTCACCAAATTTCGTTCTTCTAGGTTAAACCGTTCGTTGGCAGTAACAGTTTTAATTTTTAGGTTTCACTCTGTTTTCTCCTATATGGATACATGTAGTTGGAACTCTAAATCAAACACGCTTTGTGCTAGCTCTTTGAAACTTGACACAATAAAGTAGCTCCAAGTTCTATCTCTATTTTTTGTTTCCTATTGATGTAGCCCTAAGCAGAGACTGGCGCAAATCACTTTCATGGAAAGGGTTTGCCAATCTTCCAAAAAACTAAGAGTTTCCTGAAAACTCAGCACACATTTTTTCACCCAATCTTGATGACACTTTCAGGTAATGATCAGCACCCCAATCCCACTTGGCTCACCAAATTTCGTTCTTCTAGGTTAAACCGTTCGTTGGCAGTAACAGTTTTAATTTTTAGGTTTCACTTTGTTTTCTCCTATATGGATACATGTAGTTGGAACTCTAAATCAAACACGTTTTTTGCTAGCTCTTTGAAACTTGACACAATAAAGTAGCTCCAAGTTCTATCTCTATGGTTTGTTTCCTATTGATGTAGCCCTACGCAGAGACTGGCGTAAATCACTTTCATGGAAAGGGGTTGCCAATCTTCCAAAAAACTACCAGTTTCCTGAAATCTCAGCACACATTTTTTCACCCAATCTTGATGACACTTTCAAGTAATGATCAGTACCCATTTCCCACTTGGCTCACCAAATTTCGTTCTTCTAGGTTAAACCGTTCGTTGGCAGTAACAGTTTTAATTTTTAGGTTTCACTCTGTTTTCTCCTATATGGATACATGTAGTTGGAACTCTAAATCAAACACGGTTTGTGCTAGCTCTTTGAAACTTGACACAATAAATTAGCTCCAAGTTCTATCTCTATGGTTTGTTTCCTATTGATGTAGCCCTAAGCAGAGACTGGCGCAAATCACTTTCATGGAAAGGGGTTGCCAATCTTCCAAACAACTACGAGTTTCCTGAAATCTCAGCACACATTTTTTCACCCAATCTTGATGACACTTTCAGGTAATGATCAGTACCCCATTCCCACTTGGCTCACCAAATTTCGTTCTTCTAGGTTAAACCGTTCATTGGCAGTAACAGTTTTAATATTTAGGTTTCACTCTGTTTTCTCCTATATGGATACATGTAGTTGGAACTCTAAATCAAACACGGTTTGTGCTAGCTCTTTGAAACTTGACACAATAAATTAGCTCCAAGTTCTATCTCTATGGTTTGTTTCCTATTGATGTAGCCCTAAGAAGAGACTGGCTCAAATCACTTTCATGGAAAGGGGTTGCCAATCTTCCAAAAAACTGCGAGTTTCCTGAAATCTCAGCACACATTTTTTCACCCAATCTTGATGACACTTTCAGGTAATGATCAGTACTCCAATCCCACTTGGCTCACCAAATTTCGTTCTTCTAGGTTAAACCGTTCGTTGGCAGTAACAGTTTTAATTTTTAGGTTTCACTTTGTTTTCTCCTATATGGATACATGTAGTTGGAACTCTAAATCAAACACGCTTTGTGCTAGCTCTTTGAAACTTGATACAATAAATTAGCTCCAAGTTCTATCTCTATTTTTTGTTTCCTATTGATGTAGACCTAAGCAGAGACTGGCGCAAATCACTTTCATGGAAAGGGGTTGCCAATCTTCCAAAAAACTAAGAGTTTCCTGAAAACTCAGCACACATTTTTTCACCCAATCTTGATGACACTTTCAGGTAATGATCAGCACCGCAATCCCACTTGGCTCACCAAATTTCGTTCTTCTAGGTTAAACCGTTCGTTGGCAGTAACAGTTTTAATTTTTAGGTTTCACTTTGTTTTCTCCTATATGGATACATGTAGTTGGAACTCTAAATCAAACACGTTTTTTGCTAGCTCTTTGAAACTTGACACAATAAAGTAGCTCCAAGTTCTATCTCTATGGTTTGTTTCCTATTGATGTAGCCCTACACAGAGACTGGCGCAAATCACTTTCATGGAAAGGGGTTGCCAATCTTCCAAAAAACTACGAGTTTCCTGAAATCTCAGCACACATTTTTTCACCCAATCTTGATGACACTTTCAAGTAATGATCAGTACCCCAATCCCACTTGGCTCACCAAATTTCGTTCTTCTAGGTTAAACCGTTCGTTGGCAGTAACAGTTTTAATTTTTAGGTTTCACTCTGTTTTCTCCTATATGGATACATGTAGTAGGAACTCTAAATCAAACACGGTTTGTGCTAGCTCTTTGAAACTTGACACAATAAAGTAGCTCCAAGTTCTATCTCTATGGTTTGTTTCCTATTGATGTTGCCCTAAGCAGAGACTGGCACAAATCACTTTCATGGAAAGGGGTTGACAATCTTCCAAAAAACTAAGAGTTTCCTGAAAACTCAGCACACATTTTTTCACCCAATCTTGATGACACTTTCAGGTAATGATCAGCACCCCAATCCCACTTGGCTCACCAAATTTCGTTCTTCTAGGTTAAACCGTTCGTTGGCAGTAACAGTTTTAATTTTTAGGTTTCACTCTGTTTTCTCCTATATGGATACATGTAGTTGGGACACTAAATCAAACACGGTTTGTGCTAGCTCTATGAAACTTGACACAATAAAGTAGCTCCAAGTTCTATCTCTATGGTTTGTTTCCTATTGATGTAGCCCTAAGCAGAGACTGGCGCAAATCACTTTCATGGAAAGGGGTTGACAATCTTCCAAAAAACTAAGAGTTTCCTGAAAACTCAGCACACATTTTTTCACCCAATCTTGATGACACTTTCAGGTAATGATCAGCACCCCAATCCCACTTGGCTCACCAAATTTCGTTCTTCTAGGTTAAACCGTTCGTTGGCAGTAACAGTTTTAATTTTTAGGTTTCACTCTGTTTTCTCCTATATGGATACATGTAGTTGGAACTCTAAATCAAACACGGTTTGTGCTAGCTCTTTGAAACTTGACACAATAAAGTAGCTCCAAGTTCTATCTCTATGGTTTGTTTCCTATTGATGTAGCCCTAAGCAGAGACTAGCGCAAATCACTTTCATGGAAAGGGGTTGACAATCTTCCAAAAATCTACCAGTTTCCTGAAATCTCAGCACACATTTTTTCACCCAATCTTGATGACACTTTCAAGTAATGATCAGTACCCCATTCCCACTTGGCTCACCAAATTTCGTTCTTCTAGGTTAAACCGTTCGTTGGCAGTAACAGTTTTAATTTTTAGGTTTCACTCTGTTTTCTCCTATATGGATACATGTAGTTGGAACTCTAAATCAAACACGGTTTGTGCTAGCTCTTTGAAACTTGACACAATAAATTAGCTCCAAGTTCTATCTCTATGGTTTGTTTCCTATATGTAGCCCTAAGCAGAGACTGGCGCAAATCACTTTCATGGAAAGGGGTTGCCAATCTTCCAAAAAACTGCGAGTTTCCTGAAATCTCAGCACACATTTTTTCACCCAATCTTGATGACACTTTCAGGTAATGATCAGTACCCCAATCCCACTTGGCTCACCTAATTTCGTTCTTCTAGGTTAAACCGTTCGTTGGCAGTAACAGTTTAAATTTTTAGGTTTCACTCTGTTTTCTCCTATATGGATACATGTAGTTGGAACTCTAAATCAAACACGCTTTGTGCTAGCTCTTTGAAACTTGATACAATAAATTAGCTCCAAGTTCTATCTCTATTTTTTGTTTCCTATTGATGTAGACCTAAGCAGAGACTGGCGCAAATCACTTTCATGGAAAGGGGTTGCCAATCTTCCAAAAAACTAAGAGTTTCCTGAAAACTCAGCACACATTTTTTCACCCAATCTTGATGACACTTTCAGGTAATGATCAGCACCCCAATCCCACTTGGCTCACCAAATTTCGTTCTTCTAGGTTAAACCGTTCGTTGGCAGTAACAGTTTTAATTTTTAGGTTTCACTTTGTTTTCTCCTATATGGATACATGTAGTTGGAACTCTAAATCAAACACGTTTTTTGCTAGCTCTTTGAAACTTGACACAATAAAGTAGCTCCAAGTTCTATCTCTATGGTTTGTTTCCTATTGATGTAGCCCTACGCAGAGACTGGCGCAAATCACTTTCATGGAAAGGGGTTGCCAATCTTCCAAAAAACTACGAGTTTCCTGAAATCTCAGCACACATTTTTTCACCCAATCTTGATGACACTTTCAAGTAATGATCAGTACCCCAATCCCACTTGGCTCACCAAATTTCGTTCTTCTAGGTTAAACCGTTCGTTGGCAGTAACAGTTTTAATTTTTAGGTTTCACTCTGTTTTCTCCTATATGGATACATGTAGTAGGATCTCTAAATCAAACACGGTTTGTGCTAGCTCTTTGAAACTTGACACTATAAATTAGCTCCAAGTTCTATCTCTATGGTTTGTTTCCTATTGATGTTGCCCTAAGCAGAGACTGGCACAAATCACTTTCATGGAAAGGGGTTGACAATCTTCCAAAAAACTAAGAGTTTCCTGAAAACTCAGCACACATTTTTTCACCCAATCTTGATGACACTTTCAGGTAATGATCAGCAACCCAATCCCACTTGGCTCACCAAATTTCGTTCTTCTAGGTTAAACCGTTCGTTGGCAGTAACAGTTTTAATTTTTAGGTTTCACTCTGTTTTCTCCTATATGGATACATGTAGTTGGAACACTAAATCAAACACGGTTTGTGCTAGCTCTTTGAAACTTGACACAATAAAGTAGCTCCAAGTTCTATCTCTATGGTTTGTTTCCTATTGATGTAGTCTAAGCAGAGAATGGCGGAAATCACTTTCATGGAAAGGGGTTGCCAATCTTCCTAAAAACTACGAGTTTCCTGAAATCTCAGCACACATTTTTTCACCCAATATTGATGACACTGTCAGGTAATGATCAGAAGCCCAATCCCACTTGGCTCACCAAATTTCGTTCTTCTAGGTTAAACCGTTCGTTGGCAGTAACAGTTTTAATTTTTAGGTTTCACTCTGTTTTCTCCTATATGGATACATGTAGTTGGAACTCTAAATCAAACACGGTTTGTGCTAGCTCTTTGAAACTTGACACAATAAAGTAGCTCCAAGTTCTATCTCTATGGTTTGTTTCCTATTGATGTAGCCCTAAGCAGAGACTGGCGCAAATCACTTTCATGGAAAGGGGTTGACAATCTTCCAAAAAACTACGAGTTTCCTGAAATCTCAGCACACATTTTTTCACCCAATCTTGATGACACTTTCAAGTAATGATCAGTACCCCATTCCCACTTGGCTCACCAAATTTCGTTCTTCTAGGTTAAACCGTTCGTTGGCAGTAACAGTTTTAATTTTTAGGTTTCAATATGTTTTCTCCTATATGGATACATGTAGTTGGAACTCTAAATCAAACACGGTTTGTGCTAGCTCTTTGAAACTTGACACAATAAAGTAGCTCCAAGTTCTATGTCTATGGTTTGTTTCCTATTGATGTAGCCCTAAGAAGAGACTGGCGCAAATCACTTTCATGGAAAGGGGTTGCCAATCTTCCAAAAAACTGCGAGTTTCCTGAAATCTCAGCACACATTTTTTCACCCAATCTTGATGACACTTTCAGGTAATGATCAGCACCCCAATCCCACTTGGCTCACCAAATTTCGTTCTTCTAGGTTAAACCGTTCGTTGGCAGTAACAGTTTTAATTTTTAGGTTTCACTCTGTTTTCTCCTATATGGATACATGTAGTTGGAACTCTAAATCAAACACGGTTTGTGCTAGCTCTTTGAAACTTGACACAATAAATTAGCTCCAAGTTCTATCTCTATGGTTTGTTTCCTATTGATGTAGCCCTAAGAAGAGACTGGCGCAAATCACTTTCATGGAAAGGGGTTGCCAATCTTCCAAAAAACTGCGAGTTTCCTGAAATCTCAGCACACATTTTTTCACCCAATCTTGATGACACTTTCAGGTAATGATCAGTACCCCAATCCCACTTGGCTCACCAAATTTCGTTCTTCTAGGTTAAACCGTTCGTTGGCAGTAACAGTTTAAATTTTTAGGTTTCACTCTGTTTTCTCCTATATGGATACATGTAGTTGGAACTCTAAATCAAACACGGTTTGTGCTAGCTCTTTGAAACTTGACACAATAAATTAGCTCCAAGTTCTATCTCTATGGTTTGTTTCCTATTGATGTAGCCCTAAGAAGAGACTGGCGCAAATCACTTTCATGGAAAGGGGTTGCCAATCTTCCAAAAAACTGCGAGTTTCCTGAAATCTCAGCACACATTTTTTCACCCAATCTTGATGACACTTTCAGGTAATGATCAGTACCCCAATCCCACTTGGCTCACCAAATTTCGTTCTTCTAGGTTAAACCGTTCGTTGGCAGTAACAGTTTTAATTTTTAGGTTTCACTCTGTTTTCTCCTATATGGATACATGTAGTAGGAACTCTAAATCAAACACGGTTTGTGCTAGCTCTTTGAAACTTGACACAATAAAGTAGCTCCAAGTTCTATCTCTATGGTTTGTTTCCTATTGATGTTGCCCTAAGCAGAGACTGGCACAAATCACTTTCATGGAAAGGGGTTGACAATCTTCCAAAAAACTAAGAGTTTCCTGAAAACTCAGCACACATTTTTTCACCCAATCTTGATGACACTTTCAGGTAATGATCAGCACCCCAATCCCACTTGGCTCACCAAATTTCGTTCTTCTAGGTTAAACCGTTCGTTGGCAGTAACAGTTTTAATTTTTAGGTTTCACTCTGTTTTCTCCTATATGGATACATGTAGTTGGGACACTAAATCAAACACGGTTTGTGCTAGCTCTATGAAACTTGACACAATAAAGTAGCTCCAAGTTCTATCTCTATGGTTTGTTTCCTATTGATGTAGCCCTAAGCAGAGACTGGCGCAAATCACTTTCATGGAAAGGGGTTGACAATCTTCCAAAAAACTAAGAGTTTCCTGAAAACTCAGCACACATTTTTTCACCCAATCTTGATGACACTTTCAGGTAATGATCAGCACCCCAATCCCACTTGGCTCACCAAATTTCGTTCTTCTAGGTTAAACCGTTCGTTGGCAGTAACAGTTTTAATTTTTAGGTTTCACTCTGTTTTCTCCTATATGGATACATGTAGTTGGAACTCTAAATCAAACACGGTTTGTGCTAGCTCTTTGAAACTTGACACAATAAAGTAGCTCCAAGTTCTATCTCTATGGTTTGTTTCCTATTGATGTAGCCCTAAGCAGAGACTAGCGCAAATCACTTTCATGGAAAGGGGTTGACAATCTTCCAAAAATCTACCAGTTTCCTGAAATCTCAGCACACATTTTTTCACCCAATCTTGATGACACTTTCAAGTAATGATCAGTACCCCATTCCCACTTGGCTCACCAAATTTCGTTCTTCTAGGTTAAACCGTTCGTTGGCAGTAACAGTTTTAATTTTTAGGTTTCACTCTGTTTTCTCCTATATGGATACATGTAGTTGGAACTCTAAATCAAACACGCTTTGTGCTAGCTCTTTGAAACTTGATACAATAAATTAGCTCCAAGTTCTATCTCTATTTTTTGTTTCCTATTGATGTAGACCTAAGCAGAGACTGGCGCAAATCACTTTCATGGAAAGGGGTTGCCAATCTTCCAAAAAACTAAGAGTTTCCTGAAAACTCAGCACACATTTTTTCACCCAATCTTGATGACACTTTCAGGTAATGATCAGCACCCCAATCCCACTTGGCTCACCAAATTTCGTTCTTCTAGGTTAAACCGTTCGTTGGCAGTAACAGTTTTAATTTTTAGGTTTCACTTTGTTTTCTCCTATATGGATACATGTAGTTGGAACTCTAAATCAAACACGTTTTTTGCTAGCTCTTTGAAACTTGACACAATAAAGTAGCTCCAAGTTCTATCTCTATGGTTTGTTTCCTATTGATGTAGCCCTACGCAGAGACTGGCGCAAATCACTTTCATGGAAAGGGGTTGCCAATCTTCCAAAAAACTACGAGTTTCCTGAAATCTCAGCACACATTTTTTCACCCAATCTTGATGACACTTTCAAGTAATGATCAGTACCCCAATCCCACTTGGCTCACCAAATTTCGTTCTTCTAGGTTAAACCGTTCGTTGGCAGTAACAGTTTTAATTTTTAGGTTTCACTCTGTTTTCTCCTATATGGATACATGTAGTAGGATCTCTAAATCAAACACGGTTTGTGCTAGCTCTTTGAAACTTGACACTATAAATTAGCTCCAAGTTCTATCTCTATGGTTTGTTTCCTATTGATGTTGCCCTAAGCAGAGACTGGCACAAATCACTTTCATGGAAAGGGGTTGACAATCTTCCAAAAAACTAAGAGTTTCCTGAAAACTCAGCACACATTTTTTCACCCAATCTTGATGACACTTTCAGGTAATGATCAGCAACCCAATCCCACTTGGCTCACCAAATTTCGTTCTTCTAGGTTAAACCGTTCGTTGGCAGTAACAGTTTTAATTTTTAGGTTTCACTCTGTTTTCTCCTATATGGATACATGTAGTTGGAACACTAAATCAAACACGGTTTGTGCTAGCTCTTTGAAACTTGACACAATAAAGTAGCTCCAAGTTCTATCTCTATGGTTTGTTTCCTATTGATGTAGTCTAAGCAGAGAATGGCGGAAATCACTTTCATGGAAAGGGGTTGCCAATCTTCCTAAAAACTACGAGTTTCCTGAAATCTCAGCACACATTTTTTCACCCAATATTGATGACACTGTCAGGTAATGATCAGAAGCCCAATCCCACTTGGCTCACCAAATTTCGTTCTTCTAGGTTAAACCGTTCGTTGGCAGTAACAGTTTTAATTTTTAGGTTTCACTCTGTTTTCTCCTATATGGATACATGTAGTTGGAACTCTAAATCAAACACGGTTTGTGCTAGCTCTTTGAAACTTGACACAATAAAGTAGCTCCAAGTTCTATCTCTATGGTTTGTTTCCTATTGATGTAGCCCTAAGCAGAGACTGGCGCAAATCACTTTCATGGAAAGGGGTTGACAATCTTCCAAAAAACTACGAGTTTCCTGAAATCTCAGCACACATTTTTTCACCCAATCTTGATGACACTTTCAAGTAATGATCAGTACCCCATTCCCACTTGGCTCACCAAATTTCGTTCTTCTAGGTTAAACCGTTCGTTGGCAGTAACAGTTTTAATTTTTAGGTTTCAATATGTTTTCTCCTATATGGATACATGTAGTTGGAACTCTAAATCAAACACGGTTTGTGCTAGCTCTTTGAAACTTGACACAATAAAGTAGCTCCAAGTTCTATCTCTATGGTTTGTTTCCTATTGATGTAGCCCTAAGCAGCGACTGGCGCAAATCACTTTCATGGAAAGGGGTTGCCAATCTTCCAAACAACTATGAGTTTCTTGAAATCTCAGCACACATTTTTTCACCCAATCTTGATGACACTTTCAGGTAATGATCAGTACCCCAATCCCACTTGGCTCACCAAATTTCGTTCTTCAAGGTTAAACCGTTCGTTGGCAGTAACAGTTTTAATTTTTAGGTTTCACTCTGTTTTCTCCTATATGGATACATGTAGTTGGAATTCAAAATCAAACACGGTTTGTGCTAGCTCTTGAAACTTGACACAATAAAGTAGCTCCAAGTTCTATCTCTATGGTTTGTTTTGAATGATGTAGCCCTAAGAAGAGACTGGCGCAAATCACTTTCATGGAAAGGGGTTGCCAATCTTCCAAAAAACTGCTAGTTTCCTGAAATCTCAGCACACATTTTTTCACCCAATCTTGATGACACTTTCAGGTAATGATCAGTACCCCAATCCCACTTGGCTCACCAAATTTCGTTCTTCTAGGTTAAACAGTTCGTTGGCAGTAACAGTTTTAATTTTTAGGTTTCACTCTGTTTTCTCCTATATGGATACATGTAGTTGGAACTCTAAATCAAACACGGTTTGTGCTAGCTCTTTGAAACTTGAAACAATAAGTAGCTCCAAGTTCTATCTCTATGGTTTGTTTCCTATTGATTTAGCCCTAAGCAGAGACTGGCGCAAATCACTTTCATGGAAAGGGGTTGCCAAATTCCAAAAAACTGCGAGTTTCCTGAAATCTCAGAACACATTTTTTCACCCAATCTTGATGACAGTTTCAGGTAATGATCAGTACCCCAATCCCACTTGGCTCACCAAATTTCGTTCTTCTAGGTTAAACCGTTCGTTGGCAGTAACAGTTTTAATTTTTAGGTTTCACTCTGTTTTCTCCTATATGGATACATGTAGTTGGAACTCTAAATCAAACACGGTTTGTGCTAGCTATTTGAAACTTGACACAATAAAGTAGCTCCAAGTTATATCTCTATGGTTTGTTTCCTATTGATGTAGCCCTAAGCAGAGACTGGCGCAAATCACTTTCATGGAAAGGGGTTGCCAGGCTTCCAAAAAACTACGAGTTTCCTGAAATCTCAGCACACATTTTTTCACCCAATCTTGATGACACTTTCAGGTAATGATCAGTACAACAAATCCCACTTGGGACACCAAGTTTCTTTCTTTTAGGTTAAACCGTTCTTTGGCGCTAACAGTTTTAATTTTTAGGTTTCACTCTGTTTTCTCCTATATGGATACATGTTGTTGTAACTCGAAATCAAACACAGTTTGTGCTAGCTCTTTGAAACTTGACACAATAAATTAGCTCCAAGATCTATCTCTATGGTTTGTTTCCTATTGATGTAGCCCTAAGCAGAGACTGGCGAAAATCACTTTCATGGAAAGGGGTTGACAATCTTCCAAAAAACTAAGAGTTTCCTGAAATCTCAACACACATTTTTTCACCCAATCTTGATGACACTTTCAGGTAATGATCAGCACCCCAATCCCACTTGGCTCACCAAATTTCGTTCTTCTAGGTTAAACCGTTCGTTGGCAGTAACAGTTTTAATTTTTAGGTTTTACTCGGTATTCTCCTATATGGATTCATGTAGTTGGAACTCTAAATCAAACACGGTTTGTGCTAGCTCTTTGAAACTTGACACAATAAAGTAGCTCCAAGTTCTATCTATCTCTATGTTTTGTTTCCTATTGATGTAGCCCTATGCAGAGACTGGCGCAAATCACTTTCATTTAAAGGGGTTGCCAAGCTTCCAAAAAACTACGAGTTTCCTGAAATCTCAGCACACATTTTTTCACCCAATCTTGATGACACTTTCAGGTAATGATGAGTACCCCAATCCCAATTGGCTCACCAAATTTCCTTCTTCTAGGTTAAACCATTCGTTGGCAGTAACAGTTTTAACTTTTAGGTTTCACTCAATTTTCTCCTATATGAATACATGTAGTTGGAACTCTAAATCCAACACGGTTTGTGCTAGCTCTTTGAAACTTGACACAATAAAGTAGCTCCATGTTCTATCTCTATGGTTTGTTTCCTATTGATGTAGTCCTAAGCAGAGACTGGCGCAAATCACTTTCATGGAAAGGGGTTGCCAATATTCCAAAAAACTGCGAGTTTCCTGAAATCTCAGCACACTTTTTTTCACCCAATCTTGATGACACTTTCAGGTTATGATCAGTACCCCAATCCCACTTGGCTCACCAAATTTCTTTCTTCTAGATTAAACCGTTCGTTGGCAGTAACAGTTTTAATTTTTAGGTTTCACTCTGTTTTCTCCTATATGGATACATGTAGTTGGAACTCTAAATCAAACACGGTTTGTGCTAGCTCTTTGAAACTTGACACAATAAAGTAGCTCCAAGTTCTATCTCTATGGTTTGTTTCCTATTGATGTAGCCCTAAGCAGAGACTGGCGCAAATCACTTTCATGGAAAGGGGTTGCCAATCTTCCAAAAAACTGCGAGTTTCCTGAAATCTCAGCACACATTTTTTCACCCAATCTTGATGACACTTTCAGGTAATGATCAGTACCCAATCCCACTTGGCTCACCAAATTTCGTTCTACTAGGTTAAACCGTTCGTTGGCAGTAACAGTTTTAATTTTTAGGTTTCACTCTGTTTTCTCCTATATGGATACATGTAGTTGGAACTCTAAATCAAACACGGTTTGTGCTAGCTCTTTGAAACTTGACACAATAAATTAGCTCCAAGTTCTATCTCTATGGTTTGTTTCCTATTGATGTACCCCTAAGCAGAGACTGGCGCAAATCAGTTTCATGGAAAGGGGTTTCCAATCTTCTAAAAAACTGCTAGTTTCCTGAAATCTCAGCACACATTTTTTCACCCAATCTTGATGACACTTTCAGGAAATGATCAGTACCCCATTCCAACTTGGCTCAACAAATTTCGTTCTTCTAGGTTAAACCGTTCGTTGGCAGTAACAGTTTTAATTTTTAGGTTTCACTCTGTTTTCTCCTATATGGATACATGTAGTTGGAACTCTAAATCAAACACGGTTTGTGCTAGCTCTTTGAAACTTGACACAATAAAGTAGCTCCAAGTTCTATCTCTATGGTTTGTTTCCTATTGATGTAGCCCTAAGCAGAGACTGGCACAAATCACTTTCATGGAAAGGGGTTGCCATCTTCCAAAAAACTAAGAGTTTCCTGAAATCTCAGCACACATTTTTTCACCCAATCTTGATGACACTTTCAGGTAATGATCAGTACCTCAATCCCACTTGGCTCACCAAATTTCGTTCTTCTAGGTCAAACCGTTCGTTGGCAGTAACAGTTTGAATTTTTAGGTTTCACTCTGTTTTCTCCTATATGGATACATGTAGTTGGAACTCTAAATCAAACACGGTTTTTGCTAGCTCTTTGAAACTTGACACAATAAAGTAGCTCCAAGTTCTATCTCTATGGTTTGTTTCCTATTGATGTAGCCCTAAGCAGAGACTGGCGCAAATCACTTTCATGGAAAGAGGTTGCCAATCTTCCAAAAAACTAAGAGTTTCCTGAAATATCAGCACACATTTTTTCAACCAATCTTGATGACACTTTCAGGTAATGATCAGCACCCCAATCCCACTTGGCTCACCAAATTTCGTTCTTCTAGGTTAAACAGTTCGTTGGCAGTAACAGTTTTAATTTTTAGGTTTCACTCTGTTTTCTCCTATATGGATACATGTAGTTGGAACTCTAAATCAAACACGGTTTTTGCTAGCTCTTTGAAACTTGACACAATAAAGTAGCTCCAAGTTCTATCTCTATGGTTTGTTTCCTATTTGATGTAGCCCTAAGAAGAGACTGGCGCAAATCACTTTCATGGAAAGGGGTTACCAATCTTCCAAAAAATTGCGAGTTTCCTGAAATCTCAGCACATATTTTTTCAGCCAATCTTGATGACACTTTCAGGTAATGATCAGTACCCCAATCCCACTTGGCTCACCAAATTTCGTTCTTCTAGGTTAAACCGTTCGTTGGCAGTAACAGTTTTAATTTTTAGGTTTCACTCTGTTTTCTCCTATATGGATACATGTAGTTGGAACTCTAAATCAAACACGGTTTGTGCTAGCTCTTTGAAACTTGACACAATAAAGTAGCTCCAAGTTCTATCTCTATGGTTTGTTTCCTATTGATGTATCCCTAAGCAGAGACTGGCGCAAATCACTTTCATGGAAAGGGGTTGCCAATCTTCCAAACAACTACGAGTTTCCTGAAATCTCAGCACACATTTTTTAACCCTATCTTGATGACACTTTCAGGTAATGATCAGTACCCCATTCCCACTTGGCTCACCAAATTTTGTTCTTCTAGGTTAAACTGTTCGTTGGCAGTAACACTTTTAATTTTTAGGTTTCACTCTGTTTCCTCCTATATGGATACATGTAGTTGGAACTCTAAATCAAACACGGTTTGTGCTAGCTCTTTGAAACTTGACACAATAAAGTAGCTCCAAGTTCTATCTCTATGGTTGTTTCCTATTCATGTAGCCCTAAGCAGAGACTGGCGCAAATCACTTTCATTGAAAAAGGTTGCCAATCTTCTAAAAAACTGCTAGTTTCCTGAAATCTCAGCACACATTTTTTCACCCAATCTTGATGACACTTTCAGGTAATGATCAGTACCCCATTCCAACTTGGCTCAACAAATTTCGTTCTTCTAGGTTAAACCGTTCGTTGGCAGTAACAGTTTTAATTTTTAGGTTTCACTCTGTTTTCTCCTATATGGATACATGTAGTTGGAACTCTAAATCAAACACGGTTTGTGCTAGCTCTTTGAAACTTGACACAATAAAGTAGCTCCAAGTTCTATCTCTATGGTTTGTTTCCTATTGATGTAGCCCTAAGCAGAGACTGGCGCAAATCACTTTAATGGAAAGGGGTTGCCATCTTCCAAAAAACTAAGAGTTTCCTGAAATCTCAGCACACATTTTTTCACCCAATCTTGATGACACTTTCAAGTAATGATCAGCACCCCAATCCCACTTGGCTCACCAAATTTCGTTCTTCTAGGTTAAACCGTTCGTTGGCAGTAACAGTTTTAATTTTTAGGTTTCACTTTGTTTTCTCCTATATGGATACTTGTAGTTGGAACTCTAAATCAAACACGTTTTTTGCTAGCTCTTTGAAATTTGACACAATAAAGTAGCTCCAAGTTCTATCTCTATGGTTTGTTTCCTATTGATGTAGCCCTACGCAGAGACTGGCGCAAATCACTTTCATGGAAAGGGGTTGCCAATCTTCCAAAAAACTACGAGTTTCCTGAAATCTCAGCACACATTTTTTCACCCAATCTTGATGACACTTTCAGGTAATGATCAGTACCCCAATCCAACTTGGCTCACCAAATTTCGTTCTTCTAGGTTAAACCGTTCGTTGGCAGTAACAGTTTTAATTTTTAGGTTTCACTCTGTTTTCTCCTATATGGATACATGTAGTTGGAACTCTAAATCAAACACGGTTTGTGCAAGCTCTTTGAAACTTGACACAATAAAGTAGCTCCAAGTTCTATCTCTACGGTTTGTTTCCTATTGATGTAGCCCTAAGCAGAGACTGGCGCAAATCACTTTCATGGAAAGGGGTTGCCATCTTCCAAAAAACTAAGAGTTTCCTGAAATCTCAGCACACATTTTTTCACCCAATCTTGATGACACTTTCAGGTAATGATCAGTACCTCAATCCCACTTGGTTCACCAAATTTCGTTCTTCTAGGTTAAACCGTTCGTTGGCAGTAACAGTTTTAATTTTTAGGTTTCACACTGTTTTCTCCTATATGGATACATGTAGTTGGAACTCTAAATCAAACACGGTTTTTGCTACCTCTTTGAAACTTGACACAATAAAGTAGCTCCAAGTTCTATCTCTATGGTTTGTTTCCTATTGATGTAGCCCTAAGCAGAGACTGGCGCAAATCACTTTCATGGAAAGGGGTTGCCAATCTTCCAAAAAACTAAGAGTTTCCTGAAATATCAGCACACATTTTTTCAACCAATCTTGATGACACTTTCAGGTAATGATCAGCACCCCATCCCACTTGGCTCACCAAATTTCGTTCTTCTAGGTTAAACCGTTCGTTGGCAGTAACAGTTTTAATTTTTAGGTTTCACTCTGTTTTCTCCTATATGGATACATGTAGTTGGAACTCTAAATCAAACACGGTTTTTGCTACCTCTTTGAAACTTGACACAATAAAGTAGCTCCAAGTTCTATCTCTATGGTTTGTTTCCTATTGATGTAGCCCTAAGCAGAGACTGGCGCAAATCACTTTCATGGAAAGGGGTTGCCAATCTTCCAAAAAACTAAGAGTTTCCTGAAATATCAGCACACATTTTTTCAACCAATCTTGATGACACTTTCAGGTAATGATCAGCACCCCAATCCCACTTGGCTCACCAAATTTCGTTCTTCTAGGTTAAACCGTTCGTTGGCAGTAACAGTTTTAATTTTTAGGTTTCACTCTGTTTTCTCCTATATGGATACATGTAGTTGGAACTCTAAATCAAACACGCTTTGTGCTAGCTCTTTGAAACTTGACACAATAAAGTAGCTCCAAGTTCTATCTCTATGGTTTGTTTCCTATTGATGTAGCCCTAAGTAGAGACTGGCGCAAATCACTTTCATGGAAAGGGGTTGCCAATCTTCCAAAAAATTGCGAGTTTCCTGAAATCTCAGCACACATTTTTTCACCCAATCTTGATGACACTTTCAGGTAATGATCAGTACCCCATTCCCACTTGGCTCACCAAATTTCGTTCTTCTAGGTTAAACCGTTCGTTGGCAGTAACAGTTTTAATTTTTAGGTTTCACTCTGTTTTCTCCTATATGGATACATGTAGTTGGAACTCTAAATCAAACACGGTTTGTGCTAGCTCTTTGAAACTTGACACAATAAATTAGCTCCAAGTTCTATCTCTATGGTTTGTTTCCTATTGATGTAGCCCTAAGAAGAGACTGGCGCAAATCACTTTCATGGAAAGGGGTTGCCAATCTTCCAAAAAACTGCGAGTTTCCTGAAATCTCAGCACACATTTTTTCACCCAATCTTGATGACACTTTCAGGTAATGATCAGTACCCCAATCCCACTTGGCTCACCAAATTTCGTTCTTCTAGGTTAAACCGTTCGTTGGCAGTAACAGTTTTAATTTTTAGGTTTCACTCTGTTTTCTCCTATATGGATACATGTATTTGGAACTCTAAATCAAACACGCTTTGTGCTAGCTCTTTGAAACTTGACACAATAAATTAGCTCCAAGTTCTATCTCTATTTTTTGTTTCCTATTGATGTAGCCCTAAGCAGAGACTGGCGCAAATCACTTTCATGGAAAGGGGTTGCCAATCTTCCAAAAAACTAAGAGTTTCCTGAAAACTCAGCACACATTTTTTCACCCAATCTTGATGACACTTTCAGGTAATGATCAGCACCCCAATCTCACTTGGCTCACCAAATTTCGTTCTTCTAGGTTAAACCGTTCGTTGGCAGTAACAGTTTTAATTTTTAGGTTCCACTTTGTTTTCTCCTATATGGATACATGTAGTTGGAACTCTAAATCAAACACGTTTTTTGCTAGCTCTTTGAAACTTGACACAATAAAATAGCTCCAAGTTCTATCTCTATGGTTTGTTTCCTATTGATGTAGCCCTAAGCAGAGACTGGCGCAAATCACTTTCATGGAAAGGGGTTGCCAATCTTCCAAAAAACTACGAGTTTCCTGAAATCTCAGCACACATTTTTTCACCCAATCTTGATGACACTTTCAAGTAATGATCAGTACCCCAATCCCACTTGGCTCACCAAATTTCGTTCTTCTAGGTTAAACCGTTCGTTGGCAGTAACAGTTTTAATTTTTAGGTATCACTCTGTTTTCTCCTATATGGATACATGTAGTTGGAACTCTAAATCAAACACGGTTTGTGCTAGCTTTTTGAAACTTGACACAATAAATTAGCTCCAAGTTCTATCTCTATGGTTTGTTTAATATTGATGTAGCCCTAAGCAGAGACTGGCGCAAATCACTTTCATGGAAAGGGGTTGACAATCTTCCAAAAAACTAAGAGTTTCCTGAAATCTCAGCACACATTTTTTCACCCAATATTGATGACACTTTCAGGTAATGATCAGAAGCCCAATCCCACTTGGCTCACCAAATTTCGTTCTTCTAGGTTAAACCGTTCGTTGGCAGTAACAGTTTTAATTTTTAGGTTTCACTCTGTTTTCTCCTATATGGATACATGTAGTTGGAACTCTAAATCAAACACGGTTTGTGCTAGCTCTTTGAAACTTGACACAATAAATTAGCTCCAAGTTCTATGTCTATGGTTTGTTTCCTATTGATGTAGCCCTAAGCAGAGACTGGTGCAAATCACTTTCATGGAAAGGGGTTGCCAATCTTCCAAACAACTACGAGTTTCCTGAAATCTCAGCACACATTTTTTCACCCAATCTTGATGACACTTTCAGGTAATGATCAGTACCCCATTCCCACTTGGCTCACCAAATTTCGTTCTTCTAGGTTAAACCGTTCATTGGCAGTAACAGTTTTAATTTTTAGGTTTCACTCTGTTTTCTCCTATATGGATACATGTAGTTGGAACTCTAAATCAAACACGGTTTGTGCTAGCTCTTTGAAACTTGACACAATAAATTAGCTCCAAGTTCTATCTCTATTTTTTGTTTCCTATTGATGTAGAAATAAGCAGAGACTGGCGCAAATCACTTTCATGGAAAGGGGTTGCCAATCTTCCAAAAAACTAAGAGTTTCCTGAAAACTCAGCACACATTTTTTCACCCAATCTTGATGACACTTTCAGGTAATGATCAGCACCCCATTCCCACTTGCCTCACCAAATTTCGTTCTTCTAGGTTAAACCGTTCGTTGGCAGTAACAGTTTTAATTTTTAGGTTTCACTCTGTTTTCTCCTAAATGGATACATGTAGTTGGAACTCTAAATCAAACACGGTTTGTGCTAGCTCTTTGAAACTTGACACAATAAAGTAGCTCCAAATTCTATCTCTATGGTTTGTTTCCTATTGATGTAGCCCTAAGCAGAGACTGGCACAAATCACTTTCATGGAAAGGGGTTGCCAATCTTCGAAAAAACTGCGAGTTTCCTGAAATCTCAGCACACATTTTTTCACCCAATCTTGATGACACTTTCAGGTAATGATCAGTATCCCAATCCCACTTGGCTCACCAAATTTCGTTCTTCTAGGTTAAACCGTTCGTTGGCAGTAACAGTTTTAATTTTTAGGTTTCACTCTGTTTTCTCCTATATGGATACATGTAGTTGGAACTCTAAATCAAACACGCTTTGTGCTAGCTCTTTGAAACTTGACACAATAAAGTAGCTCCAAGTTCTATCTCTATTTTTTGTTTCCTATTGATGTAGCCCTAAGCAGAGACTGGCGCAAATCACTTTCATGGAAAGGGTTTGCCAATCTTCCAAAAAACTAAGAGTTTCCTGAAAACTCAGCACACATTTTTTCACCCAATCTTGATGACACTTTCAGGTAATGATCAGCACCCCAATCCCACTTGGCTCACCAAATTTCGTTCTTCTAGGTTAAAACGTTCGTTGGCAGTAACAGTTTTAATTTTTAGGTTTCACTTTGTTTTCTCCTATATGGATACATGTAGTTGGAACTCTAAATCAAACACGTTTTTTGCTAGCTCTTTGAAACTTGACACAATAAAGTAGCTCCAAGTTCTATCTCTATGGTTTGTTTCCTATTGATGTAGCCCTACGCAGAGACTGGCGTAAATCACTTTCATGGAAAGGGGTTGCCAATCTTCCAAAAAACTACCAGTTTCCTGAAATCTCAGCACACATTTTTTCACCCAATCTTGATGACACTTTCAAGTAATGATCAGTACCCATTTCCCACTTGGCTCACCAAATTTCGTTCTTCTAGGTTAAACCGTTCGTTGGCAGTAACAGTTTTAATTTTTAGGTTTCACTCTGTTTTCTCCTATATGGATACATGTAGTTGGAACTCTAAATCAAACACGGTTTGTGCTAGCTCTTTGAAACTTGACACAATAAATTAGCTCCAAGTTCTATCTCTATGGTTTGTTTCCTATTGATGTAGCCCTAAGCAGAGACTGGCGCAAATCACTTTCATGGAAAGGGGTTGCCAATCTTCCAAACAACTACGAGTTTCCTGAAATCTCAGCACTCATTTTTTCACCCAATCTTGATGACACTTTCAGGTAATGATCAGTACCCCATTCCCACTTGGCTCACCAAATTTCGTTCTTCTAGGTTAAACCGTTCATTGGCAGTAACAGTTTTAATATTTAGGTTTCACTCTGTTTTCTCCTATATGGATACATGTAGTTGGAACTCTAAATCAAACACGGTTTGTGCTAGCTCTTTGAAACTTGACACAATAAATTAGCTCCAAGTTCTATCTCTATGGTTTGTTTCCTATTGATGTAGCCCTAAGAAGAGACTGGCTCAAATCACTTTCATGGAAAGGGGTTGCCAATCTTCCAAAAAACTGCGAGTTTCCTGAAATCTCAGCACACATTTTTTCACCCAATCTTGATGACACTTTCAGGTAATGATCAGTACTCCAATCCCACTTGGCTCACCAAATTTCGTTCTTCTAGGTTAAACCGTTCGTTGGCAGTAACAGTTTTAATTTTTAGGTTTCACTTTGTTTTCTCCTATATGGATACATGTAGTTGGAACTCTAAATCAAACACGCTTTGTGCTAGCTCTTTGAAACTTGATACAATAAATTAGCTCCAAGTTCTATCTCTATTTTTTGTTTCCTATTGATGTAGACCTAAGCAGAGACTGGCGCAAATCACTTTCATGGAAAGGGGTTGCCAATCTTCCAAAAAACTAAGAGTTTCCTGAAAACTCAGCACACATTTTTTCACCCAATCTTGATGACACTTTCAGGTAATGATCAGCACCGCAATCCCACTTGGCTCACCAAATTTCGTTCTTCTAGGTTAAACCGTTCGTTGGCAGTAACAGTTTTAATTTTTAGGTTTCACTTTGTTTTCTCCTATATGGATACATGTAGTTGGAACTCTAAATCAAACACGTTTTTTGCTAGGTCTTTGAAACTTGACACAATAAAGTAGCTCCAAGTTCTATCTCTATGGTTTGTTTCCTATTGATGTAGCCCTACACAGAGACTGGCGCAAATCACTTTCATGGAAAGGGGTTGCCAATCTTCCAAAAAACTACGAGTTTCCTGAAATCTCAGCACACATTTTTTCACCCAATCTTGATGACACTTTCAAGTAATGATCAGTACCCCAATCCCACTTGGCTCACCAAATTTCGTTCTTCTAGGTTAAACCGTTCGTTGGCAGTAACAGTTTTAATTTTTAGGTTTCACTCTGTTTTCTCCTATATGGATACATGTAGTAGGAACTCTAAATCAAACACGGTTTGTGCTAGCTCTTTGAAACTTGACACAATAAAGTAGCTCCAAGTTCTATCTCTATGGTTTGTTTCCTATTGATGTTGCCCTAAGCAGAGACTGGCACAAATCACTTTCATGGAAAGGGGTTGACAATCTTCCAAAAAACTAAGAGTTTCCTGAAAACTCAGCACACATTTTTTCACCCAATCTTGATGACACTTTCAGGTAATGATCAGCACCCCAATCCCACTTGGCTCACCAAATTTCGTTCTTCTAGGTTAAACCGTTCGTTGGCAGTAACAGTTTTAATTTTTAGGTTTCACTCTGTTTTCTCCTATATGGATACATGTAGTTGGGACACTAAATCAAACACGGTTTGTGCTAGCTCTATGAAACTTGACACAATAAAGTAGCTCCAAGTTCTATCTCTATGGTTTGTTTCCTATTGATGTAGCCCTAAGCAGAGACTGGCGCAAATCACTTTCATGGAAAGGGGTTGACAATCTTCCAAAAAACTAAGAGTTTCCTGAAAACTCAGCACACATTTTTTCACCCAATCTTGATGACACTTTCAGGTAATGATCAGCACCCCAATCCCACTTGGCTCACCAAATTTCGTTCTTCTAGGTTAAACCGTTCGTTGGCAGTAACAGTTTTAATTTTTAGGTTTCACTCTGTTTTCTCCTATATGGATACATGTAGTTGGAACTCTAAATCAAACACGGTTTGTGCTAGCTCTTTGAAACTTGACACAATAAAGTAGCTCCAAGTTCTATCTCTATGGTTTGTTTCCTATTGATGTAGCCCTAAGCAGAGACTAGCGCAAATCACTTTCATGGAAAGGGGTTGACAATCTTCCAAAAATCTACCAGTTTCCTGAAATCTCAGCACACATTTTTTCACCCAATCTTGATGACACTTTCAGGTAATGATCAGTACCCCAATCCCACTTGGCTCACCTAATTTCGTTCTTCTAGGTTAAACCGTTCGTTGGCAGTAACAGTTTAAATTTTTAGGTTTCACTCTGTTTTCTCCTATATGGATACATGTAGTTGGAACTCTAAATCAAACACGCTTTGTGCTAGCTCTTTGAAACTTGATACAATAAATTAGCTCCAAGTTCTATCTCTATTTTTTGTTTCCTATTGATGTAGACCTAAGCAGAGACTGGCGCAAATCACTTTCATGGAAAGGGGTTGCCAATCTTCCAAAAAACTAAGAGTTTCCTGAAAACTCAGCACACATTTTTTCACCCAATCTTGATGACACTTTCAGGTAATGATCAGCACCCCAATCCCACTTGGCTCACCAAATTTCGTTCTTCTAGGTTAAACCGTTCGTTGGCAGTAACAGTTTTAATTTTTAGGTTTCACTTTGTTTTCTCCTATATGGATACATGTAGTTGGAACTCTAAATCAAACACGTTTTTTGCTAGCTCTTTGAAACTTGACACAATAAAGTAGCTCCAAGTTCTATCTCTATGGTTTGTTTCCTATTGATGTAGCCCTACGCAGAGACTGGCGCAAATCACTTTCATGGAAAGGGGTTGCCAATCTTCCAAAAAACTACGAGTTTCCTGAAATCTCAGCACACATTTTTTCACCCAATCTTGATGACACTTTCAAGTAATGATCAGTACCCCAATCCCACTTGGCTCACCAAATTTCGTTCTTCTAGGTTAAACCGTTCGTTGGCAGTAACAGTTTTAATTTTTAGGTTTCACTCTGTTTTCTCCTATATGGATACATGTAGTAGGATCTCTAAATCAAACACGGTTTGTGCTAGCTCTTTGAAACTTGACACTATAAATTAGCTCCAAGTTCTATCTCTATGGTTTGTTTCCTATTGATGTTGCCCTAAGCAGAGACTGGCACAAATCACTTTCATGGAAAGGGGTTGACAATCTTCCAAAAAACTAAGAGTTTCCTGAAAACTCAGCACACATTTTTTCACCCAATCTTGATGACACTTTCAGGTAATGATCAGCAACCCAATCCCACTTGGCTCACCAAATTTCGTTCTTCTAGGTTAAACCGTTCGTTGGCAGTAACAGTTTTAATTTTTAGGTTTCACTCTGTTTTCTCCTATATGGATACATGTAGTTGGAACACTAAATCAAACACGGTTTGTGCTAGCTCTTTGAAACTTGACACAATAAAGTAGCTCCAAGTTCTATCTCTATGGTTTGTTTCCTATTGATGTAGTCTAAGCAGAGAATGGCGGAAATCACTTTCATGGAAAGGGGTTGCCAATCTTCCTAAAAACTACGAGTTTCCTGAAATCTCAGCACACATTTTTTCACCCAATATTGATGACACTGTCAGGTAATGATCAGAAGCCCAATCCCACTTGGCTCACCAAATTTCGTTTTTCTAGGTTAAACCGTTCGTTGGCAGTAACAGTTTTAATTTTTAGGTTTCACTCTGTTTTCTCCTATATGGATACATGTAGTTGGAACTCTAAATCAAACACGGTTTGTGCTAGCTCTTTGAAACTTGACACAATAAAGTAGCTCCAAGTTCTATCTCTATGGTTTGTTTCCTATTGATGTAGCCCTAAGCAGAGACTGGCGCAAATCACTTTCATGGAAAGGGGTTGACAATCTTCCAAAAAACTACGAGTTTCCTGAAATCTCAGCACACATTTTTTCACCCAATCTTGATGACACTTTCAAGTAATGATCAGTACCCCATTCCCACTTGGCTCACCAAATTTCGTTCTTCTAGGTTAAACCGTTCGTTGGCAGTAACAGTTTAAATTTTTAGGTTTCACTCTGTTTTCTCCTATATGGATACATGTAGTTGGAACTCTAAATCAAACACGCTTTGTGCTAGCTCTTTGAAACTTGATACAATAAATTAGCTCCAAGTTCTATCTCTATTTTTTGTTTCCTATTGATGTAGACCTAAGCAGAGACTGGCGCAAATCACTTTCATGGAAAGGGGTTGCCAATCTTCCAAAAAACTAAGAGTTTCCTGAAAACTCAGCACACATTTTTTCACCCAATCTTGAAGACACTTTCAGGTAATGATCAGCACCCCAATCCCACTTGGCTCACCAAATTTCGTTCTTCTAGGTTAAACCGTTCGTTGGCAGTAACAGTTTTAATTTTTAGGTTTCACTTTGTTTTGTCCTATATGGATACATGTAGTTGGAACTCTAAATCAAACACGTTTTTTGCTAGCTCTTTGAAACTTGACAGAATAAAGTAGCTCCAAGTTCTATCTCTATGGTTTGTTTCCTATTGATGTAGCCCTACGCAGAGACTGGCGCAAATCACTTTCATGGAAAGGGGTTGCCAATCTTCCAAAAAACTACGAGTTTCCTGAAATCTCAGCACACATTTTTTCACCCAATCTTGATGACACTTTCAAGTAATGATCAGTACCCCAATCCCACTTGGCTCACCAAATTTCGTTCTTCTAGGTTAAACCGTTCGTTGGCAGTAACAGTTTTAATTTTTAGGTTTCACTCTGTTTTCTCCTATATGGATACATGTAGTAGGATCTCTAAATCAAACACGGTTTGTGCTAGCTCTTTGAAACTTGACACAATAAATTAGCTCCAAGTTCTATCTCTATGGTTTGTTTCCTATTGATGTTGCCCTAAGCAGAGACTGGCACAAATCACTTTCATGGAAAGGGGTTGACAATCTTCCAAAAAACTAAGAGTTTCCTGAAAACTCAGCACACATTTTTTCACCCAATCTTGATGACACTTTCAGGTAATGATCAGTACCCCAATCCCACTTGGCTCACCTAATTTCGTTCTTCTAGGTTAAACCGTTCGTTGGCAGTAACAGTTTAAATTTTTAGGTTTCACTCTGTTTTCTCCTATATGGATACATGTAGTTGGAACTCTAAATCAAACACGCTTTGTGCTAGCTCTTTGAAACTTGATACAATAAATTAGCTCCAAGTTCTATCTCTATTTTTTGTTTCCTATTGATGTAGACCTAAGCAGAGACTGGCGCAAATCACTTTCATGGAAAGGGGTTGCCAATCTTCCAAAAAACTAAGAGTTTCCTGAAAACTCAGCACACATTTTTTCACCCAATCTTGATGACACTTTCAGGTAATGATCAGCACCCCAATCCCACTTGGCTCACCAAATTTCGTTCTTCTAGGTTAAACCGTTCGTTGGCAGTAACAGTTTTAATTTTTAGGTTTCACTTTGTTTTCTCCTATATGGATACATGTAGTTGGAACTCTAAATCAAACACGTTTTTTGCTAGCTCTTTGAAACTTGACACAATAAAGTAGCTCCAAGTTCTATCTCTATGGTTTGTTTCCTATTGATGTAGCCCTACGCAGAGACTGGCGCAAATCACTTTCATGGAAAGGGGTTGCCAATCTTCCAAAAAACTACGAGTTTCCTGAAATCTCAGCACACATTTTTTCACCCAATCTTGATGACACTTTCAAGTAATGATCAGTACCCCAATCCCACTTGGCTCACCAAATTTCGTTCTTCTAGGTTAAACCGTTCGTTGGCAGTAACAGTTTTAATTTTTAGGTTTCACTCTGTTTTCTCCTATATGGATACATGTAGTAGGATCTCTAAATCAAACACGGTTTGTGCTAGCTCTTTGAAACTTGACACTATAAATTAGCTCCAAGTTCTATCTCTATGGTTTGTTTCCTATTGATGTTGCCCTAAGCAGAGACTGGCACAAATCACTTTCATGGAAAGGGGTTGACAATCTTCCAAAAAACTAAGAGTTTCCTGAAAACTCAGCACACATTTTTTCACCCAATCTTGATGACACTTTCAGGTAATGATCAGCAACCCAATCCCACTTGGCTCACCAAATTTCGTTCTTCTAGGTTAAACCGTTCGTTGGCAGTAACAGTTTTAATTTTTAGGTTTCACTCTGTTTTCTCCTATATGGATACATGTAGTTGGAACACTAAATCAAACACGGTTTGTGCTAGCTCTTTGAAACTTGACACAATAAAGTAGCTCCAAGTTCTATCTCTATGGTTTGTTTCCTATTGATGTAGTCTAAGCAGAGAATGGCGGAAATCACTTTCATGGAAAGGGGTTGCCAATCTTCCTAAAAACTACGAGTTTCCTGAAATCTCAGCACACATTTTTTCACCCAATATTGATGACACTGTCAGGGAATGATCAGAAGCCCAATCCCACTTGGCTCACCAAATTTCGTTCTTCTAGGTTAAACCGTTCGTTGGCAGTAACAGTTTTAATTTTTAGGTTTCACTCTGTTTTCTCCTATATGGATACATGTAGTTGGAACTCTAAATCAAACACGGTTTGTGCTAGCTCTTTGAAACTTGACACAATAAAGTAGCTCCAAGTTCTATCTCTATGGTTTGTTTCCTATTGATGTAGCCCTAAGCAGAGAATGGCGCAAATCACTTTCATGGAAAGGGGTTGACAATCTTCCAAAAAACTACGAGTTTCCTGAAATCTCAGCACACATTTTTTCACCCAATCTTGATGACACTTTCAAGTAATGATCAGTACCCCATTCCCACTTGGCTCACCAAATTTCGTTCTTCTAGGTTAAACCGTTCGTTGGCAGTAACAGTTTTAATTTTTAGGTTTCAATATGTTTTCTCCTATATGGATACATGTAGTTGGAACTCTAAATCAAACACGGTTTGTGCTAGCTCTTTGAAACTTGACACAATAAAGTAGCTCCAAGTTCTATCTCTATGGTTTGTTTCCTATTGATGTAGCCCTAAGAAGAGACTGGCGCAAATCACTTTCATGGAAAGGGGTTGCCAATCTTCCAAAAAACTGCGAGTTTCCTGAAATCTCAGCACACATTTTTTCACCCAATCTTGATGACACTTTCAGGTAATGATCAGCACCCCAATCCCACTTGGCTCACCAAATTTCGTTCTTCTAGGTTAAACCGTTCGTTGGCAGTAACAGTTTTAATTTTTAGGTTTCACTCTGTTTTCTCCTATATGGATACATGTAGTTGGAACTCTAAATCAAACACGGTTTGTGCTAGCTCTTTGAAACTTGACACAATAAATTAGCTCCAAGTTCTATCTCTATGGTTTGTTTCCTATTGATGTAGCCCTAAGAAGAGACTGGCGCAAATCACTTTCATGGAAAGGGGTTGCCAATCTTCCAAAAAACTGCGAGTTTCCTGAAATCTCAGCACACATTTTTTCACCCAATCTTGATGACACTTTCAGGTAATGATCAGTACCCCAATCCCACTTGGCTCACCAAATTTCGTTCTTCTAGGTTAAACCGTTCGTTGGCAGTAACAGTTTAAATTTTTAGGTTTCACTCTGTTTTCTCCTATATGGATACATGTAGTTGGAACTCTAAATCAAACACGCTTTGTGCTAGCTCTTTGAAACTTGATACAATAAATTAGCTCCAAGTTCTATCTCTATTTTTTGTTTCCTATTGATGTAGACCTAAGCAGAGACTGGCGCAAATCACTTTCATGGAAAGGGGTTGCCAATCTTCCAAAAAACTAAGAGTTTCCTGAAAACTCAGCACACATTTTTTCACCCAATCTTGATGACACTTTCAGGTAATGATCAGCACCCCAATCCCACTTGGCTCACCAAATTTCGTTCTTCTAGGTTAAACCGTTCGTTGGCAGTAACAGTTTTAATTTTTAGGTTTCACTTTGTTTTGTCCTATATGGATACATGTAGTTGGAACTCTAAATCAAACACGTTTTTTGCTAGCTCTTTGAAACTTGACAGAATAAAGTAGCTCCAAGTTCTATCTCTATGGTTTGTTTCCTATTGATGTAGCCCTACGCAGAGACTGGCGCAAATCACTTTCATGGAAAGGGGTTGCCAATCTTCCAAAAAACTACGAGTTTCCTGAAATCTCAGCACACATTTTTTCACCCAATCTTGATGACACTTTCAAGTAATGATCAGTACCCCAATCCCACTTGGCTCACCAAATTTCGTTCTTCTAGGTTAAACCATTCGTTGGCAGTAACAGTTTTAATTTTTAGGTTTCACTCTGTTTTCTCCTATATGGATACATGTAGTAGGATCTCTAAATCAAACACGGTTTGTGCTAGCTCTTTGAAACTTGACACAATAAATTAGCTCCAAGTTCTATCTCTATGGTTTGTTTCCTATTGATGTTGCCCTAAGCAGAGACTGGCACAAATCACTTTCATGGAAAGGGGTTGACAATCTTCCAAAAAACTAAGAGTTTCCTGAAAACTCAGCTCACATTTTTTCACCCAATCTTGATGACACTTTCAGGTAATGATCAGCAACCCAATCCCACTTGGCTCACCAAATTTCGTTCTTCTAGGTTAAACCGTTCGTTGGCAGTAACAGTTTTAATTTTTAGGTTTCACTCTGTTTTCTCCTATATGGATACATGTAGTTGGAACACTAAATCAAACACGGTTTGTGCTAGCTCTTTGAAACTTGACACAATAAAGTAGCTCCAAGTTCTATCTCTATGGTTTGTTTCCTATTGATGTAGTCTAAGCAGAGAATGGCGGAAATCACTTTCATGGAAAGGGGTTGCCAATCTTCCTAAAAACTACGAGTTTCCTGAAATCTCAGCACACATTTTTTCACCCAATATTGATGACACTGTCAGGTAATGATCAGAAGCCCAATCCCACTTGGCTCACCAAATTTCGTTCTTCTAGGTTAAACCGTTCGTTGGCAGTAACAGTTTTAATTTTTAGGTTTTACTCTGTTTTCTCCTATATGGATACATGTAGTTGGAACTCTAAATCAAACACGGTTTGTGCTAGCTCTTTGAAACTTGACACAATAAAGTAGCTCCAAGTTCTATCTCTATGGTTTGTTTCCTATTGATGTAGCCCTAAGCAGAGACTGGCGCAAATCACTTTCATGGAAAGGGGTTGACAATCTTCCAAAAAACTAAGAGTTTCCTGAAATCTCAGCAGACATTTTTTCACCCAATCTTGATGACACTTTCAAGTAATGATCAGTACCCCATTCCCACTTGGCTCACCAAATTTCGTTCTTCTAGGTTAAACCGTTCGTTGGCAGTAACAGTTTTAATTTTTAGGTTTCAATATGTTTTCTCCTATATGGCTACATGTAGTTGGAACTCTAAATCAAACACGGTTTGTGCTAGCTCTTTGAAACTTGACACAATAAATTAGCTCCAAGTTCTATCTCTATGGTTTGTTTCCTATTGATGTAGCCCTAAGAAGAGACTGGCGCAAATCACTTTCATGGAAAGGGGTTGCCAATCTTCCAAAAAACTGCGAGTTTCCTGAAATCTCAGCACACATTTTTTCACCCAATCTTGATGACACTTTCAGGTAATGATCAGCACCCCAATCCCACTTGGCTCACCAAATTTCGTTCTTCTAGGTTAAACCGTTCGTTGGCAGTAACAGTTTTAATTTTTAGGTTTCACTCTGTTTTCTCCTATATGGATACATGTAGTTGGAACTCTAAATCAAACACGGATTGTGCTAGCTCTTTGAAACTTGACACAATAAATTAGCTCCAAGTTCTATCTCTATGGTTTGTTTCCTATTGATGTAGCCCTAAGCAGAGACTGGCGCAAATCACTTTCATGGAAAGGGGTTGCCAATCTTCCAAAAAACTAAGAGTTTCCTGAAAACTCAGCACACATTTTTTCAACCAATCTTGATGACACTTTCAGGTAATGATCAGCATCCCAATCCCACTTGGCTCACCAAATTTCGTTCTTCTAGGTTAAACCGTTCGTTGGCAGTAACAGTTTTAATTTTTAGGTTTCACTCTGTTTTCTCCTATATGGATACATGTAGTTGGAACTCTAAATCAAACACGGTTTGTGCTAGCTCTTTGAAACTTGACACAATAAAGTAGCTCCAAGTTCTATCTCTATGGTTTGTTTCCTATTGATGTAGCCCTAAGCAGAGACTGGCGCAAATCACTTTCATGGAAAGGGGTTGAAAATCTTCCAAAAAACTACGAGTTTCCTGAAATCTCAGCACACATTTTTTCACCCAATCTTGATAACACTTTCAAGTAATGATCAGTACCCCAATCCCACTTGGCTCACCAAATTTCGTTCTTCTAGTTTAAACCGTTCGTTGGCAGTAACAGTTTTAATTTTTAGGTTTCACTCTGTTTTCTCCTATATGGATACATGTAGTTGGAACTCTAAATCAAACACGGTTTGTGGTAGCTCTTTAAAACTTGACACAATAAAGTAGCTCCAAGTTCTATCTCTATGGTTTGTTTCCTATTGATGTAGCCCTAAGAAGAGCCTGGCGCAAATCACTTTCATGGAAAGGGGTTGACAATCTTCCAAAAAACTAAGAGTTTCCTGAAATCTCAGCACACATTTTTTCACCCAATCTTGATGACACTTTCAGGTAATGATCAGTACCCGAATCCCACTTGGCTCACCAAATTTCGTTCTTCTAGGTTAAACTGTTCGTTGGCAGTAACAGTTTTAATTTTTAGGTTTCACTCTGTTTTCTCCTATATGGCTACATGTAGTTGGAACTCTAAATCAAACACGGTTTGTGCTAGCTCTTTGAAACTTGACACAATAAAGTAGCTCCAAGTTCTATCTCTATGGTTTGTTTCCTATTTGATGTAGCCCTAAGAAGAGACTGGCGCAAATCACTTTCAGGGAAAGGGGTTACCAATCTTCCAAAAAATTGCGAGTTTCCTGAAATCTCAGCACATATTTTTTCAGCCAATCTTGATGACACTTTCAGGTAATGATCAGTACCCCAATCCCACTTGGCTCACCAAATTTCGTTCTTCTAGGTTAAACTGTTCGTTGGCAGTAACAGTTTTAATTTTTAGGTTTCACTCTGTTTTCTCCTATATGGCTACATGTAGTTGGAACTCTAAATCAAACACGGTTTGTGCTAGCTCTTTGAAACTTGACACAATAAAGTAGCTCCAAGTTCTATCTCTATGGTTGTTTCCTATTGATGTAGCCCTAAGCAGAGACTGGCGCAAATCACTTTCATTGGAAGGGGTTGCCAATCTTCTAAAAAACTGCTAGTTTCCTGAAATCTCAGCACACATTTTTTCACCCAATCTTGATGACACTTTCAGGTAATGATCAGCACCCCAATCCCACTTGGCTCACCAAATTTCGTTCTTCTAGGTTAAACCGTTCATTGGCAGTAACAGTTTTAATTTTTAGGTTTCACTCTGTTTTCTCCTATATGGATACATGTAGTTGGAACTCTAAATCAAACACTGTTTGTGCTAGCTCTTTGAAACTTGACACAATAAATTAGCTCCAAGTTCTATCTCTATGGTTTGTTTCCTATTGATGTAGCCCTAAGAAGAGACTGGCGCAAATCACTTTCATGGAAAGGGGTTGACAATCTTCCAAAAAAACTAAGAGTTTCCTGAAATCTCAGCACACATTTTTTTACCCAATCTTGATGACACTTTCAGGTAATGATCAGTACCCCAATCCCACTTGGCTCACCAAATTTCGTTCTTCTAGGTTAAACCGTTCGTTGGCAGTAACAGTTTTAATTTTTAGGTTTCACTCTGTTTTCTCCTATATGGATACATGTAGTTGGAACTCTAAATCAAACACGGTTTGTGCTAGCTCTTTGAAACTTGACACAATAAAGTAGCTCCAAGTTCTATCTCTATGGTTTGTTTCCTATTGATGTAGCCCTAAGCAGAGACTGGCGCAAATCACTTTCATGGAAAGGGGTTGCCATCTTCCAAAAAACTAAGAGTTTCCTGAAATCTCAGCACACATTTTTTCACCCAATCTTGATGACACTTTCAGGTAATGATCAGTACCTCAATCCCACTTGGCTCACCAAATTTCGTTCTTCTAGGTTAAACCGTTCGTTGGCAGTAACAGTTTTAATTTTTAGGTTTCACTCTGTTTTCTCCTATATGGATACATGTAGTTGGAACTCTAAATCAAACACGCTTTGTGCTAGCTCTTTGAAACTTGACACAATAAAGTAGCTCCAAGTTCTATCTCTATGGTTTGTTTCCTATTGATGTAGCCCTAAGCAGAGACTGGCGCAAATCACTTTCATTGAAAGGGGTTGCCAATCTTCTAAAAAACTGCTAGTTTCCTGAAATCTCAGCACACATTTTTTCACCCAATCTTGATGACACTTTCAGGTAATGATCAGTACCCCATTCCAACTTGGCTCAACAAATTTCGTTCTTCTAGGTTAAACCGTTCGTTGGCAGTAACAGTTTTAATTTTTAGGTTTCACTCTGTTTTCTCCTATATGGATACATGTTGTTGGAACTCTAAATCAAACACGGTTTGTGCTAGCTCTTTGAAACTTGACACAATAAAGTAGCTCCAAGTTCTATCTCTATGGTTTGTTTCCTATTGATGTAGCCCTAAGCAGAGACTGGCGCAAATCACTTTAATGGAAAGGGGTTGCCATCTTCCAAAAAACTAAGAGTTTCCTGAAATCTCAGCACACATTTTTTCACCCAATCTTGATGACACTTTCAGGTAATGATCAGCACCCCAATCCCACTTGGCTCACCAAATTTCGTTCTTCTAGGTTAAACCGTTCGTTGGCAGTAACAGTTTTAATTTTTAGGTTTCACTTTGTTTTCTCCTATATGGATACATGTAGTTGGAACTCTAAATCAAACACGTTTTTTGCTAGCTCTTTGAAATTTGACACAATAAAGTAGCTCCAAGTTCTATCTCTATGGTTTGTTTCCTATTGATGTAGCCCTACGCAGAGACTGGCGCAAATCACTTTCATGGAAAGGGGTTGCCAATCTTCCAAAAAACTACGAGTTTCTTGAAATCTCAGCACACATTTTTTCACCCAATCTTGATGACACTTTCAAGTAATGATCAGTACCCCAATCCCACTTGGCTCACCAAATTTCGTTCTTCTAGGTTAAACCGTTCATTGGCAGTAACAGTTTTAATTTTTAGGTTTCACTCTGTTTTCTCCTATATGGATACATGTAGTTGGAACTCTAAATCAAACACTGTTTGTGCAAGCTCTTTGAAACTTGACACAATAAATTAGCTCCAAGTTCTATCTCTATGGTTTGTTTCCTATTGATGTAGCCCTAAGAAGAGACTGGCGCAAATCACTTTCATGGAAAGGGGTTGACAATCTTCCAAAAAAACTAAGAGTTTCCTGAAATCTCAGCACACATTTTTTCACCCAATCTTGATGACACTTTCAGGTAATGATCAGTACCCCAATCCCACTTGGCTCACCAAATTTCGTTCTTCTAGGTTAAACCGTTCGTTGGCAGTAACAGTTTTAATTTTTAGGTTTCACTCTGTTTTCTCCTATATGGATACATGTAGTTGGAACTCTAAATCAAACACGCTTTGTGCTAGCTCTTTGAAACTTGACACAATAAAGTAGCTCCAAGTTCTATCTCTATGGTTTGTTTCCTATTGATGTAGCCCTAAGCAGAGACTGGCGCAAATCACTTTCATGGAAAGGGGTTGCCAATCTTCCAAACAACTACGAGTTTCCTGAAATCTCAGCACACATTTTTTCACCCAATCTTGATGACACTTTCAGGTAATGATCAGTACCCCATTCCCACTTGGCTCACCAAATTTTGTTCTTCTAGGTTAAACTGTTCGTTGGCAGTAACAGTTTTAATTTTTAGGTTTCACTCTGTTTTCTCTTATATGGATGCATGTAGTTGGATCTCTAAATCAAACACGGTTTGTGCTAGCTCTTTGAAACTTGACACAATAAAGTAGCTCCAAGTTCTATCTCTATGGTTGTTTCCTATTGATGTAGCCCTTAGCAGAGACTGGCGCAAATCACTTTCATTGGAAGGGGTTGCGAATCTTCTAAAAAACTGCTAGTTTCCTGAAATCTCAGCACACATTTTTTCACCCAATCTTGATGACACTTTCAGGTAATGATCAGTACCCCATTCCAACTTGGCTCAACAAATTTCGTTATTCTAGGTTAAACCGTTCGTTGGCAGTAACAGTTTTAATTTTTAGGTTTCACTCTGTTTTCTCCTATATGGATACAAGTAGTTGGAACTCTAAATCAAACACGGTTTGTGCTAGCTCTTTGAAACTTGACACAATAAAGTAGCTCCAAGTTCTATCTCTATGGTTTGTTTCCTATTGATGTAGCCCTAAGCAGAGACTGGCGCAAATCACTTTAATGGAAAGGGGTTGCCATCTTCCAAAAAACTAAGTGTTTCCTGAAATCTCAGCACACATTTTTTCACCCAATCTTGATGACACTTTCAGGTAATGATCAGCACCCCAATCCCACTTGGCTCACCAAATTTCGTTCTTCTAGGTTAAACCGTTCGTTGGCAGTAACAGTTTTAATTTTTAGGTTTCACTTTGTTTTCTCCTATATGGATACATGTAGTTGGAACTCTAAATCAAACACGTTTTTTGCTAGCTCTTTGAAATTTGACACAATAAAGTAGCTCCAAGTTCTATCTCTATGGTTTGTTTCCTATTGATGTAGCCCTAAGCAGAGACTGGCGCAAATCCCTTTCATGGAAAGGGGTTGCCAATCTTCCAAAAAACTACGAGTTTCCTGAAATCTCAGCACATATTTTTTCACCCAATCTTGATGACACTTTCAAGTAATGATCAGTACCCCAATCCCACTTGGCTCACCAAATTTCGTTCTTCTAGGTTAAACCGTTCATTGGCAGTAACAGTTTTAATTTTTAGGTTTCACTCTGTTTTCTCCTATATGGATACATGTAGTTGGAACTCTAAATCAAACACTGTTTGTGCTAGCTCTTTGAAACTTGACACAATAAATTAGCTCCAAGTTCTATCTCTATGGTTTGTTTCCTATTGATGTAGCCCTAAGAAGAGACTGGCGCAAATCACTTTCATGGAAAGGGGTTGACAATCTTCCAAAAAAACTAAGAGTTTCCTGAAATCTCAGCACACATTTTTTTACCCAATCTTGATGACACTTTCAGGTAATGATCAGTACCCCAATCCCACTTGGCTCACCAAATTTCGTTCTTCTAGGTTAAACCGTTCGTTGGCAGTAACAGTTTTAATTTTTAGGTTTCACTCTGTTTTCTCCTATATGGATACATGTAGTTGGAACTCTAAATCAAACACGGTTTGTGCTAGCTCTTTGAAACTTGACACAATAAAGTAGCTCCAAGTTCTATCTCTATGGTTTGTTTCCTATTGATGTAGCCCTAAGCAGAGACTGGCGCAAATCACTTTCATGGAAAGGGGTTGCCATCTTCCAAAAAACTAAGAGTTTCCTGAAATCTCAGCACACATTTTTTCACCCAATCTTGATGACACTTTCAGGTAATTATCAGTACCTCAATCCCACTTGGCTCACCAAATTTCGTTCTTCTAGGTTAAACCGTTCGTTGGCAGTAACAGTTTTAATTTTTAGGTTTCACTCTGTTTTCTCCTATATGGATACATGTAGTTGGAACTCTAAATCAAACACGGTTTTTGCTACCTCTTTGAAACTTGACACAATAAAGTAGCTCCAAGTTCTATCTCTATGGTTTGTTTCCTATTGATGTAGCCCTAAGCAGAGACTGGCGCAAATCACTTTCATGGAAAGGGGTTGCCAATCTTCCAAAGAACTAAGAGTTTCCTGAAATATCAGCACACATTTTTTCAACCAATCTTGATGACACTTTCAGGTAATGATCAGCACCCCAATCCCACTTGGCTCACCAAATTTCGTAATTCTAGGTTAAACCGTTCGTTGGCAGTAACAGTTTTAATTTTTAGGTTTCACTCTGTTTTCTCCTATATGGATACATGTAGTTGGAACTCTAAATCAAACACGCTTTGTGCTAGCTCTTTGAAACTTGACACAATAAAGTAGCTCCAAGTTCTATCTCTATGGTTTGTTTCCTATTGATGTAGCCCTAAGAAGAGACTGGCGCAAATCACTTTCATGGAAAGGGGTTGCCAATCTTCCAAAAAATTGCGAGTTTCCTGAAATCTCAGCACACATTTTTTCACCCAATCTTGATGACACTTTCAGGTAATGATCAGTACCCCAATCCCACTTGGCTCACCAAATTTCGTTCTTCTAGGTTAAACCGTTCGTTGGCAGTAACAGTTTTAATTTTTAGGTTTCACTCTGTTTTCTCCTATATGGATACATGTAGTTGGAACTCTAAATCAAACACGCTTTGTGCTAGCTCTTTGAAACTTGACACAATAAATTAGCTCCAAGTTCTATCTCTATATTTTGTTTCCTATTGATGTAGCCCTAAGCAGAGACTGGCGCAAATCACTTTCATGGAAAGGGGTTGCCAATCTTCCAAAAAACTACGAGTTTCCTGAAAACTCAGCACACATTTTTTCACCCAATCTTGATACACTTTCAGGTAATGATCAGCACCCCAATCCCACTTGGCTCACCAAATTTCGTTCTTCTAGGTTAAACCGTTCGTTGGCAGTAACAGTTTTAATTTTTAGGTTTCACTCTGTTTTCTCCTATATGGATACATGTAGTTGGAAAACTAAATCAAACACGGTTTGTACTAGCTCTTTGAAACTTGACACAATAAAGTAGCTCCAAGTTCTATCTCTATGGTTTGTTTCCTATTGATGTAGTCTAAGCAGAGAATGGCGGAAATCACTGTCATCGAAAGGGGTTGCCAATCTTCCTAAAAACTACGAGTTTCCTGAAATCTCAGCACACATTTTTTCACCCAATATTGATGACACTTTCAGGTAATGATCAGAGGCCCAATCCCACTTGGCTCACCAAATTTCGTTCTTCTAGGTTAAACCGTTCATTGGCAGTAACAGTTTTAATTTTTAGGTTTCACTCTGTTTTCTCCTATATGGATACATGTAGTTGGAACTCTAAATCAAACACTGTTTGTGCTAGCTCTTTGAAACTTGACACAATAAATTAGCTCCAAGTTCTATCTCTATGGTTTGTTTCCTATTGATGTAGCCCTAAGAAGAGACTGGCGCAAATCACTTTCATGGAAAGGGGTTGACAATCTTCCAAAAAAACTAAGAGCTTCCTGAAATCTCAGCACACATTTTTTTACCCAATCTTGATGACACTTTCAGGTAATGATCAGTACCCCAATCCCACTTGGCTCACCAAATTTCGTTCTTCTAGGTTAAACCGTTCGTTGGCAGTAACAGTTTTAATTTTTAGGTTTCACTCTGTTTTCTCCTATATGGATACATGTAGTTGGAACTCTAAATCAAACACGGTTTGTGCTAGCTCTTTGAAACTTGACACAATAAAGTAGCTCCAAGTTCTATCTCTATGGTTTGTTTCCTATTGATGTAGCCCTAAGCAGAGACTGGCGCAAATCACTTTCATGGAAAGGGGTTGCCATCTTCCAAAAAACTAAGAGTTTCCTGAAATCTCAGCACACATTTTTTCACCCAATCTTGATGACACTTTCAGGTAATGATCAGTACCTCAATCCCAATTGGCTCACCAAATTTCGTTCTTCTAGGTTAAACCGTTCGTTGGCAGTAACAGTTTTAATTTTTAGGTTTCACTCTTTTTTCTCCTATATGGATACATGTAGTTGGAACTCTAAATCAAACACGGTTTTTGCTACCTCTTTGAAACTTGACACAATAAAGTAGCTCCAAGTTCTATCTCTATGGTTTGTTTCCTATTGATGTAGCCCTAAGCAGAGACTGGCGCAAATCACTTTCATGGAAAGGGGTTGCCAATCTTCCAAAAAACTAAGAGTTTCCTGAAATATCAGCACACATTTTTTCAACCAATCTTGATGACACTTTCAGGTAATGATCAGCACCCCAATCCCACTTGGCTCACCAAATTTCGTTCTTCTAGGTTAAACCGTTCGTTGGCAGTAACAGTTTTAATTTTTAGGTTTCACTCTGTTTTCTCCTATATGGATACATGTAGTTGGAACTCTAAATCAAACACGCTTTGTGCTAGCTCTTTGAAACTTGACACAATAAAGTAGCTCCAAGTTCTATCTCTATGGTTTGTTTCCTATTGATGTAGCCCTAAGCAGAGACTGGCGCAAATCACTTTCATTGAAAGGGGTTGCCAATCTTCTAAAAAACTGCTAGTTTCCTGAAATCTCAGCACACATTTTTTCACCCAATCTTGATGACACTTTCAGGTAATGATCAGTACCCCATTCCAACTTGGCTCAACAAATTTCGTTCTTCTAGGTTAAACCGTTCGTTGGCAGTAACAGTTTTAATTTTTAGGTTTCACTCTGTTTTCTCCTATATGGATATATCTAGTTGGAACTCTAAATCAAACACGGTTTGTGCTAGCTCTTTGAAACTTGACACAATAAAGTAGCTCCAAGTTCTATCTCTATGGTTTGTTTCCTATTGATGTAGCCCTAAGCAGAGACTGGCGCAAATCACTTTAATGGAAAGGGGTTGCCATCTTCCAAAAAACTAAGAGTTTCCTGAAATCTCAGCACACATTTTTTCACCCAATCTTGATGACACTTTCAGGTAATGATCAGCACCCCAATCCCACTTGGCTCACCAAATTTCGTTCTTCTAGGTTAAACCGTTCGTTGGCAGTAACAGTTTTAATTTTTAGGTTTCACTTTGTTTTCTCCTATATGGATACATGTAGTTGGAACTCTAAATCAAACACGTTTTTTGCTAGCTCTTTGAAATTTGACACAATAAAGTAGCTCCAAGTTCTATCTCTATGGTTTGTTTCCTATTGATGTAGCCCTACGCAGAGACTGGCGCAAATCACTTTCATGGAAAGGGGTTGCCAATCTTCCAAAAAACTACGAGTTTCCTGAAATCTCAGCACACATTTTTTCACCCAATCTTGATGACACTTTCAAGTAATGATCAGTACCCCAATCCCACTTGGCTCACCAAATTTCGTTCTTCTAGGTTAAACCGTTCATTGGCAGTAACAGTTTTAATTTTTAGGTTTCACTCTGTTTTCTCCTATATGGATACATGTAGTTGGAACTCTAAATCAAACACTGTTTGTGCTAGCTCTTTGAAACTTGACACAATAAATTAGCTCCAAGTTCTATCTCTATCGTTTGTTTCCTATTGATGTAGCCCTAAGAAGAGACTGGCGCAAATCACTTTCATGGAAAGGGGTTGACAATCTTCCAAAAAAACTAAGAGTTTCCTGAAATCTCAGCACACATTTTTTCACCCAATCTTGATGACACTTTCAGGTAATGATCAGTACCCCAATCCCACTTGGCTCACCAAATTTCGTTCCTCTAGGTTAAACCGTTCGTTGGCAGTAACAGTTTTAATTTTTAGGTTTCACTCTGTTTTCTCCTATATGGATACATGTAGTTGGAACTCTAAATCAAACACGGTTTGTGCTAGCTCTTTGAAACTTGACACAATAAAGTAGCTCCAAGTTCTATCTCTATGGTTTGTTTCCTATTGATGTAGCCCTAAGCAGAGACTGGCGCAAATCACTTTCATGGAAAGGGGTTGCCATCTTCCAAAAAACTAAGAGTTTCCTGAAATCTCAGCACACATTTTTTCACCCAATCTTGATGACACTTTCAGGTAATGATCAGTACCTCAATCCCACTTGGCTCACCAAATTTCGTTCTTCTAGGTTAAACCGTTCGTTGGCAGTAACAGTTTTAATTTTTAGGTTTCACTCTGTTTTCTCCTATATGGATACATGTAGTTGGAACTCTAAATCAAACACGGTTTTTGCTACCTTTTGAAACTTGACACAATAAAGTAGCTCCAAGTTCTATCTCTATGGTTTGTTTCCTATTGATGTAGCCCTAAGCAGAGACTGGCCCAAATCACTTTCATGGAAAGGGGTTGCCAATCTTCCAAAAAACTAAGAGTTTCCTGAAATATCAGCACACATTTTTTCAACCAATCTTGATTACACTTTCAGGTAATGATCAGCACCCCAATCCCACTTGGCTCACCAAATTTCGTTCTTCTAGGTTAAACCGTTCGTTGGCAGTAACAGTTTTAATTTTTAGGTTTCACTCTGTTTTCTCCTATATGGATACATGTAGTTGGAACTCTAAATCAAACACGCTTTGTGCTAGCTCTTTGAAACTTGACACAATAAAGTAGCTCCAAGTTCTATCTCTATGGTTTGTTTCCTATTGATGTAGCCCTAAGCAGAGACTGGCGCAAATCACTTTCATGGAAAGTGGTTGCCAATCTTCCAAACAACTACGAGTTTCCTGAAATCTCAGCACACATTTTTTCACCCAATCTTGATGACACTTTCAGGTAATGATCAGCACCCCAATCCCACTTGGCTCACCAAATTTCGTTCTTCTAGGTTAAACCGTTCGTTGGCAGTAACAGTTTTAATTTTTAGGTTTCACTCTGTTTTCTCCTATATGGACACATGTAGTTGGAACTCAAAATCAAACACGGTTTGTGCTAGCTCTTTGAAACTTGACACAATAAATTAGCTCCAAGTTCTATCTCTATGGTTTGTTTCCTATTGATGTAGCCCTAAGAAGAGACTGGCGCAAATCACTTTCATGGAAAGGGGTTGCCAATCTTCCAAAAAACTGCGAGTTTCCTGAAATCTCAGCACACATTTTTTCACCCAATCTTGATGACACTTTCAGGTAATGATCAGTACCCCAATCCCACTTGGCTCACCAAATTTCGTTCTTCTAGGTTAAACCGTTCGTTGGCAGTAACAGTTTTAATTTTTAGGTTTCACTCTGTTTTCTCCTATATGGATACATGTAGTTGGAACTCTAAATCAAACACGCTTTGTGCTAGCTCTTTGAAACTTGACACAATAAATTAGCTCCAAGTTCTATCTCTATGGTTTGTTTCCTATTGATGTAGCCCTAAGCAGAGACTGGCGCAAATCACTTTCAGGGAAAGGGGTTGCCAATCTTCCAAAAAACTAAGAGTTTCCTGAAAACTCAGCACACATTTTTTCACCCAATCTTGATGACACTTTCAGGTAATGATCAGCACCCCAATCCCACTTGGCTCACCAAATTTCGTTCTTCTAGGTTAAACCGTTCGTTGGCAGTAACAGTTTTAATTTTTAGGTTTCACTCTGTTTTCTCCTATATGGATACATGTAGTTGGAACTCTAAATCAAACACTGTTTGTGCTAGCTCTTTGAAACTTGACACAATAAATTAGCTCCAAGTTCTATCTCTATGGTTTGTTTCCTATTGATGTAGCCCTAAGAAGAGACTGGCGCAAATCACTTACTTGGAAAGGGGTTGACAATCTTCCAAAAAAACGAAGAGTTTCCTGAAATCTCAGCACACATTTTTTCACCCAATCTTGATGACACTTTCAGGTAATGATCAGTACCCCAATCCCACTTGGCTCACCAAATTTCGTTCTTCTAGGTTAAACCGTTCGTTGGCAGTAACAGTTTTAATTTTTAGGTTTCACTCTGTTTTCTCCTATATGGATACATGTAGTAGGAACTCTAAATCAAACACGGTTTGTGCTAGCTCTTTGAAACTTGACACAATAAATTAGCTCCAAGTTCTATCTCTATGGTTTGTTTCCTATTGATGTTGCCCTAAGCAGAGACTGGCGCAAATCACTTTCATGGAAAGGGGTTGACAATCTTCCAAAAAACTAAGAGTTTCCTGAAAACTCAGCACACATTTTTTCACCCAATCTTGATGACACTTTCAGGTAAAGATCAGCACCCCAATCCCACTTGGCTCACCAAATTTCGTTCTTCTAGGTTAAACCGTTCGTTGGCAGTAACAGTTTTAAATTTTAGGTTTCACTCTGTTTTCTCCTATATGGATACATGTAGTTGGAAAACTAAATCAAACACGGTTTGTACTAGCTCTTTGAAACTTGACACAATAAAGTAGCTCCAAGTTCTATCTCTATGGTTTGTTTCCTATTGATGTAGTCTAAGCAGAGAATGGCGGAAATCACTGTCATCGAAAGGGGTTGCCAATCTTCCTAAAAACTACGAGTTTCCTGAAATCTCAGCACACATTTTTTCACCCAATATTGATGACACTTTCAGGTAATGATCAGAGGCCCAATCCCACTTGGCTCACCAAATTTCGTTCTTCTAGGTTAAACCGTTCGTTGGCAGTAACAGTTTTAATTTTTAGGTTTCACTCTGTTTTCTCCTATATGGATACATGTAGTTGGAACTCTAAATCAAACACGGTTTGTGCTAGCTCTTTGAAACTTGACACAATAAAGTAGCTCCAAGTTCTATCTCTATGGTTTGTTTCCTATTGATGTAGCCCTAAGTAGAGACTGGCGCAAATCACTTTCATGGAAAGGGGTTGCCATCTTCCAAAAAACTAAGAGTTTCCTGAAATCTCAGCACACATTTTTTCACCCAATCTTGATGACACTTTCAGGTAATGATCAGTACCTCAATCCCACTTGGCTCACCAAATTTCGTTCTTCTAGGTTAAACCGTTCGTTGGCAGTAACAGTTTTAATTTTTAGGTTTCACTCTGTTTTCTCCTATATGGATACATGTAGTTGGAACTCTAAATCAAACACGGTTTTTGCTACCTCTTTGAAACTTGACACAATAAAGTAGCTCCAAGTTCTATCTCTATGGTTTGTTTCCTATTGATGTTGCCCTAAGCAGAGACTGGCGCAAATCACTTTCATGGATAGGGGTTGACAATCTTCCAAAAAACTGCGAGTTTCCTGAAAATTCAGCACACATTTTTTCACCCAATATTGATGACACTGTCAGGTAATGATCAGAAGCCCAATCCCACTTGGCTCACCAAATTTCGTTCTTCTAGGTTAAACCGTTCGTTGGCAGTAACAGTTTTAAATTTTAGGTTTCACTCTGTTTTCTCCTATATGGATACATGTAGTTGGAACTCTAAATCAAACACGCTTTGTGCTAGCTCTTTGAAACTTGACACAATAAATTAGCTCCAAGTTCTATCTCTATGGTTTTTTCCTATTGATGTAGCCCTAAGCAGAGACTGGCGCAAACCACTTTCATGGAAAGGGGTTGACAATCTTCCAAAAAACTAAGAGTTTCCTGAAAACTCAGCACACATTTTTTCACCCAATCTTGATGACACTTTCAGGTAATGATCAGCACCCCAATCCCACTTGGCTCACCAAATTTCGTTCTTCTAGGTTAAACCGTTCGTTGGCAGTAACAGTTTTAATTTTTAGGTTTCACTCTGTTTTCTCCTATATGGATACATGTAGTTGGAACTCTAAATCAAACACGGTTTGTGCTAGCTCTTTGAAACTTGACACAATAAAGTAGCTCCAAATTCTATCTCAATGGTTTGTTTCCTATTGATGTAGCCCTAAGCAGAGACTGGCACAAATCACTTTCATGGAAAGGGGTTGCCAATCTTCCAAAAAACTGCGAGTTTCCTGAAATCTCAGCACACATTTTTTCACCCAATCTTGATGACACTTTCAGGTAATGATCAGTACCCCAATCCCACTTGGCTCACCAAATTTCGTTCTTCTAGGTTAAACCGTTCGTTGGCAGTAACAGTTTTAATTTTTAGGTTTCACTCTGTTTTCTCCTATATGGATACATGTAGTTGGAACTCTAAATCAAACACGCTTTGTGCTAGCTCTTTGAAACTTGACACAATAAATTAGCTCCAAGTTCTATCTCTATATTTTGTTTCCTATTGATGTAGCCCTAAGCAGAGACTGGCGCAAATCACTTTCATGGAAAGGGGTTGCCAATCTTCCAAAAAACTACGAGTTTCCTGAAAACTCAGCACACATTTTTTCACCCAATCTTGATGACACTTTCAGGTAATGATCAGCACCCCAATCCCACTTGGCTCACCAAATTTCGTTCTTCTAGGTTAAACCGTTCGTTGGCAGTAACAGTTTTAATTTTTAGGTTTCACTCTGTTTTCTCCTATATGGATACATGTAGTTGGAACTCTAAATCAAACACTGTTTGTGCTAGCTCTTTGAAACTTGACACAATAAATTAGCTCCAAGTTCTATCTCTATGGTTTGTTTCCTATTGATGTAGCCCTAAGAAGAGACTGGCGCAAATCACTTACTTGGAAAGGGGTTGACAATCTTCCAAAAAAACGAAGAGTTTCCTGAAATCTCAGCACACATTTTTTCACCCAATCTTGATGACACTTTCAGGTAATGATCAGTACCCCAATCCCACTTGGCTCACCAAATTTCGTTCTTCTAGGTTAAACCGTTCGTTGGCAGTAACAGTTTTAATTTTTAGGTTTCACTCTGTTTTCTCCTATATGGATACATGTAGTAGGAACTCTAAATCAAACACGGTTTGTGCTAGCTCTTTGAAACTTGACACAATAAATTAGCTCCAAGTTCTATCTCTATGGTTTGTTTCCTATTGATGTTGCCCTAAGCAGAGACTGGCGCAAATCACTTTCATGGAAAGGGGTTGACAATCTTCCAAAAAACTAAGAGTTTCCTGAAAACTCAGCACACATTTTTTCAACCAATCTTGATGACACTTTCAGGTAAAGATCAGCACCCCAATCCCACTTGGCTCACCAAATTTCGTTCTTCTAGGTTAAACCGTTCGTTGGCAGTAACAGTTTTAATTTTTAGGTTTCACTCTGTTTTCTCCTATATGGATACATGTAGTTGGAAAACTAAATCAAACACGGTTTGTACTAGCTCTTTGAAACTTGACACAATAAAGTAGCTCCAAGTTCTATCTCTATGGTTTGTTTCCTATTGATGTAGTCTAAGCAGAGAATGGCGGAAATCACTGTCATCGAAAGGGGTTGCCAATCTTCCTAAAAACTACGAGTTTCCTGAAATCTCAGCACACATTTTTTCACCCAATATTGATGACACTTTCAGGTAATGATCAGAGGCCCAATCCCACTTGGCTCACCAAATTTCGTTCTTCTAGGTTAAACCGTTCATTGGCAGTAACAGTTTTAATTTTTAGGTTTCACTCTGTTTTCTCCTATATGGATACATGTAGTTGGAACTCTAAATCAAACACTGTTTGTGCTAGCTCTTTGAAACTTGACACAATAAATTAGCTCCAAGTTCTATCTCTATGGTTTGTTTCCTATTGATGTAGCCCTAAGAAGAGACTGGCGCAAATCACTTTCATGGAAAGGGGTTGACAATCTTCCAAAAAAACTAAGAGCTTCCTGAAATCTCAGCACACATTTTTTTACCCAATCTTGATGACACTTTCAGGTAATGATCAGTACCCCAATCCCACTTGGCTCACCAAATTTCGTTCTTCTAGGTTAAACCGTTCGTTGGCAGTAACAGTTTTAATTTTTAGGTTTCACTCTGTTTTCTCCTATATGGATACATGTAGTTGGAACTCTAAATCAAACACGGTTTGTGCTAGCTCTTTGAAACTTGACACAATAAAGTAGCTCCAAGTTCTATCTCTATGGTTTGTTTCCTATTGATGTAGCCCTAAGCAGAGACTGGCGCAAATCACTTTCATGGAAAGGGGTTGCCATCTTCCAAAAAACTAAGAGTTTCCTGAAATCTCAGCACACATTTTTTCACCCAATCTTGATGACACTTTCAGGTAATGATCAGTACAACAAATCCCACTTGGGTCACCAAGTTTCTTTCTTTTAGGTTAAACCATTCGTTGGCAGTAACAGTTTTAATTTTTAGGTTTCACTCTGTTTTCTCCTATATGGACACATGTAGTTGGAACTCAAAATCAAACACGGTTTGTGCTAGCTCTTTGAAACTTGACACAATAAATTAGCTCCAAGTTCTATCTCTATGGTTTGTTTCCTATTGATGTAGCCCTAAGCAGAGACTGGCGCAAATCACTTTCATGGAAAGTGGTTGCCAATCTTCCAAACAACTACGAGTTTCCTGAAATCTCAGCACACATTTTTTCACCCAATCTTGATGACACTTTCAGGTAATGATCAGCACCCCAATCCCACTTGGCTCACCAAATTTCGTTCTTCTAGGTTAAACCGTTCGTTGGCAGTAACAGTTTTAATTTTTAGGTTTCACTCTGTTTTCTCCTATATGGACACATGTAGTTGGAACTCAAAATCAAACACGGTTTGTGCTAGCTCTTTGAAACTTGACACAATAAATTAGCTCCAAGTTCTATCTCTATGGTTTGTTTCCTATTGATGTAGCCCTAAGAAGAGACTGGCGCAAATCACTTTCATGGAAAGGGGTTGCCAATCTTCCAAAAAACTGCGAGTTTCCTGAAATCTCAGCACACATTTTTTCACCCAATCTTGATGACACTTTCAGGTAATGATCAGTACCCCAATCCCACTTGGCTCACCAAATTTCGTTCTTCTAGGTTAAACCGTTCGTTGGCAGTAACAGTTTTAATTTTTAGGTTTCACTCTGTTTTCTCCTATATGGATACATGTAGTTGGAACTCTAAATCAAACACGCTTTGTGCTAGCTCTTTGAAACTTGACACAATAAATTAGCTCCAAGTTCTATCTCTATGGTTTGTTTCCTATTGATGTAGCCCTAAGCAGAGACTGGCGCAAATCACTTTCAGGGAAAGGGGTTGCCAATCTTCCAAAAAACTAAGAGTTTCCTGAAAACTCAGCACACATTTTTTCACCCAATCTTGATGACACTTTCAGGTAATGATCAGCACCCCAATCCCACTTGGCTCACCAAATTTCGTTCTTCTAGGTTAAACCGTTCGTTGGCAGTAACAGTTTTAATTTTTAGGTTTCACTCTGTTTTCTCCTATATGGATACATGTAGTTGGAACTCTAAATCAAACACTGTTTGTGCTAGCTCTTTGAAACTTGACACAATAAATTAGCTCCAAGTTCTATCTCTATGGTTTGTTTCCTATTGATGTAGCCCTAAGAAGAGACTGGCGCAAATCACTTACTTGGAAAGGGGTTGACAATCTTCCAAAAAAACGAAGAGTTTCCTGAAATCTCAGCACACATTTTTTCACCCAATCTTGATGACACTTTCAGGTAATGATCAGTACCCCAATCCCACTTGGCTCACCAAATTTCGTTCTTCTAGGTTAAACCGTTCGTTGGCAGTAACAGTTTTAATTTTTAGGTTTCACTCTGTTTTCTCCTATATGGATACATGTAGTAGGAACTCTAAATCAAACACGGTTTGTGCTAGCTCTTTGAAACTTGACACAATAAATTAGCTCCAAGTTCTATCTCTATGGTTTGTTTCCTATTGATGTTGCCCTAAGCAGAGACTGGCGCAAATCACTTTCATGGAAAGGGGTTGACAATCTTCCAAAAAACTAAGAGTTTCCTGAAAACTCAGCACACATTTTTTCAACCAATCTTGATGACACTTTCAGGTAAAGATCAGCACCCCAATCCCACTTGGCTCACCAAATTTCGTTCTTCTAGGTTAAACCGTTCGTTGGCAGTAACAGTTTTAAATTTTAGGTTTCACTCTGTTTTCTCCTATATGGATACATGTAGTTGGAAAACTAAATCAAACACGGTTTGTACTAGCTCTTTGAAACTTGACACAATAAAGTAGCTCCAAGTTCTATCTCTATGGTTTGTTTCCTATTGATGTAGTCTAAGCAGAGAATGGCGGAAATCACTGTCATCGAAAGGGGTTGCCAATCTTCCTAAAAACTACGAGTTTCCTGAAATCTCAGCACACATTTTTTCACCCAATATTGATGACACTTTCAGGTAATGATCAGAGGCCCAATCCCACTTGGCTCACCAAATTTCGTTCTTCTAGGTTAAACCGTTCGTTGGCAGTAACAGTTTTAATTTTTAGGTTTCACTCTGTTTTCTCCTATATGGATACATGTAGTTGGAACTCTAAATCAAACACGGTTTGTGCTAGCTCTTTGAAACTTGACACAATAAAGTAGCTCCAAGTTCTATCTCTATGGTTTGTTTCCTATTGATGTAGCCCTAAGTAGAGACTGGCGCAAATCACTTTCATGGAAAGGGGTTGCCATCTTCCAAAAAACTAAGAGTTTCCTGAAATCTCAGCACACATTTTTTCACCCAATCTTGATGACACTTTCAGGTAATGATCAGTACCTCAATCCCACTTGGCTCACCAAATTTCGTTCTTCTAGGTTAAACCGTTCGTTGGCAGTAACAGTTTTAATTTTTAGGTTTCACTCTGTTTTCTCCTATATGGATACATGTAGTTGGAACTCTAAATCAAACACGGTTTTTGCTACCTCTTTGAAACTTGACACAATAAAGTAGCTCCAAGTTCTATCTCTATGGTTTGTTTCCTATTGATGTTGCCCTAAGCAGAGACTGGCGCAAATCACTTTCATGGATAGGGGTTGACAATCTTCCAAAAAACTGCGAGTTTCCTGAAAATTCAGCACACATTTTTTCACCCAATATTGATGACACTGTCAGGTAATGATCAGAAGCCCAATCCCACTTGGCTCACCAAATTTCGTTCTTCTAGGTTAAACCGTTCGTTGGCAGTAACAGTTTTAAATTTTAGGTTTCACTCTGTTTTCTCCTATATGGATACATGTAGTTGGAACTCTAAATCAAACACGCTTTGTGCTAGCTCTTTGAAACTTGACACAATAAATTAGCTCCAAGTTCTATCTCTATGGTTTTTTCCTATTGATGTAGCCCTAAGCAGAGACTGGCGCAAACCACTTTCATGGAAAGGGGTTGACAATCTTCCAAAAAACTAAGAGTTTCCTGAAAACTCAGCACACATTTTTTCACCCAATCTTGATGACACTTTCAGGTAATGATCAGCACCCCAATCCCACTTGGCTCACCAAATTTCGTTCTTCTAGGTTAAACCGTTCGTTGGCAGTAACAGTTTTAATTTTTAGGTTTCACTCTGTTTTCTCCTATATGGATACATGTAGTTGGAACTCTAAATCAAACACGGTTTGTGCTAGCTCTTTGAAACTTGACACAATAAAGTAGCTCCAAATTCTATCTCAATGGTTTGTTTCCTATTGATGTAGCCCTAAGCAGAGACTGGCACAAATCACTTTCATGGAAAGGGGTTGCCAATCTTCCAAAAAACTGCGAGTTTCCTGAAATCTCAGCACACATTTTTTCACCCAATCTTGATGACACTTTCAGGTAATGATCAGTACCCCAATCCCACTTGGCTCACCAAATTTCGTTCTTCTAGGTTAAACCGTTCGTTGGCAGTAACAGTTTTAATTTTTAGGTTTCACTCTGTTTTCTCCTATATGGATACATGTAGTTGGAACTCTAAATCAAACACGCTTTGTGCTAGCTCTTTGAAACTTGACACAATAAATTAGCTCCAAGTTCTATCTCTATATTTTGTTTCCTATTGATGTAGCCCTAAGCAGAGACTGGCGCAAATCACTTTCATGGAAAGGGGTTGCCAATCTTCCAAAAAACTACGAGTTTCCTGAAAACTCAGCACACATTTTTTCACCCAATCTTGATGACACTTTCAGGTAATGATCAGCACCCCAATCCCACTTGGCTCACCAAATTTCGTTCTTCTAGGTTAAACCGTTCGTTGGCAGTAACAGTTTTAATTTTTAGGTTTCACTCTGTTTTCTCCTATATGGATACATGTAGTTGGAACTCTAAATCAAACACTGTTTGTGCTAGCTCTTTGAAACTTGACACAATAAATTAGCTCCAAGTTCTATCTCTATGGTTTGTTTCCTATTGATGTAGCCCTAAGAAGAGACTGGCACAAATCACTTACTTGGAAAGGGGTTGACAATCTTCCAAAAAAACGAAGAGTTTCCTGAAATCTCAGCACACATTTTTTCACCCAATCTTGATGACACTTTCAGGTAATGATCAGTACCCCAATCCCACTTGGCTCACCAAATTTCGTTCTTCTAGGTTAAACCGTTCGTTGGCAGTAACAGTTTTAATTTTTAGGTTTCACTCTGTTTTCTCCTATATGGATACATGTAGTAGGAACTCTAAATCAAACACGGTTTGTGCTAGCTCTTTGAAACTTGACACAATAAATTAGCTCCAAGTTCTATCTCTATGGTTTGTTTCCTATTGATGTTGCCCTAAGCAGAGACTGGCGCAAATCACTTTCATGGAAAGGGGTTGACAATCTTCCAAAAAACTAAGAGTTTCCTGAAAACTCAGCACACATTTTTTCAACCAATCTTGATGACACTTTCAGGTAAAGATCAGCACCCCAATCCCACTTGGCTCACCAAATTTCGTTCTTCTAGGTTAAACCGTTCGTTGGCAGTAACAGTTTTAATTTTTAGGTTTCACTCTGTTTTCTCCTATATGGATACATGTAGTTGGAAAACTAAATCAAACACGGTTTGTACTAGCTCTTTGAAACTTGACACAATAAAGTAGCTCCAAGTTCTATCTCTATGGTTTGTTTCCTATTGATGTAGTCTAAGCAGAGAATGGCGGAAATCACTGTCATCGAAAGGGGTTGCCAATCTTCCTAAAAACTACGAGTTTCCTGAAATCTCAGCACACATTTTTTCACCCAATATTGATGACACTTTCAGGTAATGATCAGAGGCCCAATCCCACTTGGCTCACCAAATTTCGTTCTTCTAGGTTAAACCGTTCATTGGCAGTAACAGTTTTAATTTTTAGGTTTCACTCTGTTTTCTCCTATATGGATACATGTAGTTGGAACTCTAAATCAAACACTGTTTGTGCTAGCTCTTTGAAACTTGACACAATAAATTAGCTCCAAGTTCTATCTCTATGGTTTGTTTCCTATTGATGTAGCCCTAAGAAGAGACTGGCGCAAATCACTTTCATGGAAAGGGGTTGACAATCTTCCAAAAAAACTAAGAGCTTCCTGAAATCTCAGCACACATTTTTTTACCCAATCTTGATGACACTTTCAGGTAATGATCAGTACCCCAATCCCACTTGGCTCACCAAATTTCGTTCTTCTAGGTTAAACCGTTCGTTGGCAGTAACAGTTTTAATTTTTAGGTTTCACTCTGTTTTCTCCTATATGGATACATGTAGTTGGAACTCTAAATCAAACACGGTTTGTGCTAGCTCTTTGAAACTTGACACAATAAAGTAGCTCCAAGTTCTATCTCTATGGTTTGTTTCCTATTGATGTAGCCCTAAGCAGAGACTGGCGCAAATCACTTTCATGGAAAGGGGTTGCCATCTTCCAAAAAACTAAGAGTTTCCTGAAATCTCAGCACACATTTTTTCACCCAATCTTGATGACACTTTCAGGTAATGATCAGTACCTCAATCCCAATTGGCTCACCAAATTTCGTTCTTCTAGGTTAAACCGTTCGTTGGCAGTAACAGTTTTAATTTTTAGGTTTCACTCTTTTTTCTCCTATATGGATACATGTAGTTGGAACTCTAAATCAAACACGGTTTTTGCTACCTCTTTGAAACTTGACACAATAAAGTAGCTCCAAGTTCTATCTCTATGGTTTGTTTCCTATTGATGTAGCCCTAAGCAGAGACTGGCGCAAATCACTTTCATGGAAAGGGGTTGCCAATCTTCCAAAAAACTAAGAGTTTCCTGAAATATCAGCACACATTTTTTCAACCAATCTTGATGACACTTTCAGGTAATGATCAGCACCCCAATCCCACTTGGCTCACCAAATTTCGTTCTTCTAGGTTAAACCGTTCGTTGGCAGTAACAGTTTTAATTTTTAGGTTTCACTCTGTTTTCTCCTATATGGATACATGTAGTTGGAACTCTAAATCAAACACGCTTTGTGCTAGCTCTTTGAAACTTGACACAATAAAGTAGCTCCAAGTTCTATCTCTATGGTTTGTTTCCTATTGATGTAGCCCTAAGCAGAGACTGGCGCAAATCACTTTCATTGAAAGGGGTTGCCAATCTTCTAAAAAACTGCTAGTTTCCTGAAATCTCAGCACACATTTTTTCACCCAATCTTGATGACACTTTCAGGTAATGATCAGTACCCCATTCCAACTTGGCTCAACAAATTTCGTTCTTCTAGGTTAAACCGTTCGTTGGCAGTAACAGTTTTAATTTTTAGGTTTCACTCTGTTTTCTCCTATATGGATATATGTAGTTGGAACTCTAAATCAAACACGGTTTGTGCTAGCTCTTTGAAACTTGACACAATAAAGTAGCTCCAAGTTCTATCTCTATGGTTTGTTTCCTATTGATGTAGCCCTAAGCAGAGACTGGCGCAAATCACTTTAATGGAAAGGGGTTGCCATCTTCCAAAAAACTAAGAGTTTCCTGAAATCTCAGCACACATTTTTTCACCCAATCTTGATGACACTTTCAGGTAATGATCAGCACCCCAATCCCACTTGGCTCACCAAATTTCGTTCTTCTAGGTTAAACCGTTCGTTGGCAGTAACAGTTTTAATTTTTAGGTTTCACTTTGTTTTCTCCTATATGGATACATGTAGTTGGAACTCTAAATCAAACACGTTTTTTGCTAGCTCTTTGAAATTTGACACAATAAAGTAGCTCCAAGTTCTATCTCTATGGTTTGTTTCCTATTGATGTAGCCCTACGCAGAGACTGGCGCAAATCACTTTCATGGAAAGGGGTTGCCAATCTTCCAAAAAACTACGAGTTTCCTGAAATCTCAGCACACATTTTTTCACCCAATCTTGATGACACTTTCAAGTAATGATCAGTACCCCAATCCCACTTGGCTCACCAAATTTCGTTCTTCTAGGTTAAACCGTTCATTGGCAGTAACAGTTTTAATTTTTAGGTTTCACTCTGTTTTCTCCTATATGGATACATGTAGTTGGAACTCTAAATCAAACACTGTTTGTGCTAGCTCTTTGAAACTTGACACAATAAATTAGCTCCAAGTTCTATCTCTATCGTTTGTTTCCTATTGATGTAGCCCTAAGAAGAGACTGGCGCAAATCACTTTCATGGAAAGGGGTTGACAATCTTCCAAAAAAACTAAGAGTTTCCTGAAATCTCAGCACACATTTTTTCACCCAATCTTGATGACACTTTCAGGTAATGATCAGTACCCCAATCCCACTTGGCTCACCAAATTTCGTTCCTCTAGGTTAAACCGTTCGTTGGCAGTAACAGTTTTAATTTTTAGGTTTCACTCTGTTTTCTCCTATATGGATACATGTAGTTGGAACTCTAAATCAAACACGGTTTGTGCTAGCTCTTTGAAACTTGACACAATAAAGTAGCTCCAAGTTCTATCTCTATGGTTTGTTTCCTATTGATGTAGCCCTAAGCAGAGACTGGCGCAAATCACTTTCATGGAAAGGGGTTGCCATCTTCCAAAAAACTAAGAGTTTCCTGAAATCTCAGCACACATTTTTTCACCCAATCTTGATGACACTTTCAGGTAATGATCAGTACCTCAATCCCACTTGGCTCACCAAATTTCGTTCTTCTAGGTTAAACCGTTCGTTGGCAGTAACAGTTTTAATTTTTAGGTTTCACTCTGTTTTCTCCTATATGGATACATGTAGTTGGAACTCTAAATCAAACACGGTTTTTGCTACCTTTTGAAACTTGACACAATAAAGTAGCTCCAAGTTCTATCTCTATGGTTTGTTTCCTATTGATGTAGCCCTAAGCAGAGACTGGCCCAAATCACTTTCATGGAAAGGGGTTGCCAATCTTCCAAAAAACTAAGAGTTTCCTGAAATATCAGCACACATTTTTTCAACCAATCTTGATTACACTTTCAGGTAATGATCAGCACCCCAATCCCACTTGGCTCACCAAATTTCGTTCTTCTAGGTTAAACCGTTCGTTGGCAGTAACAGTTTTAATTTTTAGGTTTCACTCTGTTTTCTCCTATATGGATACATGTAGTTGGAACTCTAAATCAAACACGCTTTGTGCTAGCTCTTTGAAACTTGACACAATAAAGTAGCTCCAAGTTCTATCTCTATGGTTTGTTTCCTATTGATGTAGCCCTAAGCAGAGACTGGCGCAAATCACTTTCATGGAAAGTGGTTGCCAATCTTCCAAACAACTACGAGTTTCCTGAAATCTCAGCACACATTTTTTCACCCAATCTTGATGACACTTTCAGGTAATGATCAGCACCCCAATCCCACTTGGCTCACCAAATTTCGTTCTTCTAGGTTAAACCGTTCGTTGGCAGTAACAGTTTTAATTTTTAGGTTTCACTCTGTTTTCTCCTATATGGACACATGTAGTTGGAACTCAAAATCAAACACGGTTTGTGCTAGCTCTTTGAAACTTGACACAATAAATTAGCTCCAAGTTCTATCTCTATGGTTTGTTTCCTATTGATGTAGCCCTAAGAAGAGACTGGCGCAAATCACTTTCATGGAAAGGGGTTGACAATCTTCCAAAAAACTGCGAGTTTCCTGAAATCTCAGCACACATTTTTTCACCCAATCTTGATGACACTTTCAGGTAATGATCAGTACCCCAATCCCACTTGGCTCACCAAATTTCGTTCTTCTAGGTTAAACCGTTCGTTGGCAGTAACAGTTTTAATTTTTAGGTTTCACTCTGTTTTCTCCTATATGGATACATGTAGTTGGAACTCTAAATCAAACACGCTTTGTGCTAGCTCTTTGAAACTTGACACAATAAATTAGCTCCAAGTTCTATCTCTATGGTTTGTTTCCTATTGATGTAGCCCTAAGCAGAGACTGGCGCAAATCACTTTCAGGGAAAGGGGTTGCCAATCTTCCAAAAAACTAAGAGTTTCCTGAAAACTCAGCACACATTTTTTCACCCAATCTTGATGACACTTTCAGGTAATGATCAGCACCCCAATCCCACTTGGCTCACCAAATTTCGTTCTTCTAGGTTAAACCGTTCGTTGGCAGTAACAGTTTTAATTTTTAGGTTTCACTCTGTTTTCTCCTATATGGATACATGTAGTTGGAACTCTAAATCAAACACTGTTTGTGCTAGCTCTTTGAAACTTGACACAATAAATTAGCTCCAAGTTCTATCTCTATGGTTTGTTTCCTATTGATGTAGCCCTAAGAAGAGACTGGCGCAAATCACTTACTTGGAAAGGGGTTGACAATCTTCCAAAAAAACGAAGAGTTTCCTGAAATCTCAGCACACATTTTTTCACCCAATCTTGATGACACTTTCAGGTAATGATCAGTACCCCAATCCCACTTGGCTCACCAAATTTCGTTCTTCTAGGTTAAACCGTTCGTTGGCAGTAACAGTTTTAATTTTTAGGTTTCACTCTGTTTTCTCCTATATGGATACATGTAGTAGGAACTCTAAATCAAACACGGTTTGTGCTAGCTCTTTGAAACTTGACACAATAAATTAGCTCCAAGTTCTATCTCTATGGTTTGTTTCCTATTGATGTTGCCCTAAGCAGAGACTGGCGCAAATCACTTTCATGGAAAGGGGTTGACAATCTTCCAAAAAACTAAGAGTTTCCTGAAAACTCAGCACACATTTTTTCAACCAATCTTGATGACACTTTCAGGTAAAGATCAGCACCCCAATCCCACTTGGCTCACCAAATTTCGTTCTTCTAGGTTAAACCGTTCGTTGGCAGTAACAGTTTTAAATTTTAGGTTTCACTCTGTTTTCTCCTATATGGATACATGTAGTTGGAAAACTAAATCAAACACGGTTTGTACTAGCTCTTTGAAACTTGACACAATAAAGTAGCTCCAAGTTCTATCTCTATGGTTTGTTTCCTATTGATGTAGTCTAAGCAGAGAATGGCGGAAATCACTGTCATCGAAAGGGGTTGCCAATCTTCCTAAAAACTACGAGTTTCCTGAAATCTCAGCACACATTTTTTCACCCAATATTGATGACACTTTCAGGTAATGATCAGAAGCCCAATCCCACTTGGCTCACCAAATTTCGTTCTTCTAGGTTAAACCGTTCGTTGGCAGTAACAGTTTTAATTTTTAGGTTTCACTCTGTTTTCTCCTATATGGATACATGTAGTTCGAACTCTAAATCAAACACGGTTTGTGCTAGCTCTTTGAAACTTGACACAATAAAGTAGCTCCAAGTTCTATCTCTATGGTTTGTTTCCTATTGATGTAGCCCTAAGTAGAGACTGGCGCAAATCACTTTCATGGAAAGGGGTTGCCATCTTCCAAAAAACTAAGAGTTTCCTGAAATCTCAGCACACATTTTTTCACCCAATCTTGATGACACTTTCAGGTAATGATCAGTACCTCAATCCCACTTGGCTCACCAAATTTCGTTCTTCTAGGTTAAACCGTTCGTTGGCAGTAACAGTTTTAATTTTTAGGTTTCACTCTGTTTTCTCCTATATGGATACATGTAGTTGGAACTCTAAATCAAACACGGTTTTTGCTACCTCTTTGAAACTTGACACAATAAAGTAGCTCCAAGTTCTATCTCTATGGTTTGTTTCCTATTGATGTTGCCCTAAGCAGAGACTGGCGCAAATCACTTTCATGGATAGGGGTTGACAATCTTCCAAAAAACTGCGAGTTTCCTGAAAATTCAGCACACATTTTTTCACCCAATATTGATGACACTGTCAGGTAATGATCAGAAGCCCAATCCCACTTGGCTCACCAAATTTCGTTCTTCTAGGTTAAACCGTTCGTTGGCAGTAACAGTTTTAAATTTTAGGTTTCACTCTGTTTTCTCCTATATGGATACATGTAGTTGGAACTCTAAATCAAACACGGTTTGTGCTAGCTCTTTGAAACTTGACACAATAAATTAGCTCCAAGTTCTATCTCTATGGTTTTTTCCTATTGATGTAGCCCTAAGCAGAGACTGGCGCAAACCACTTTCATGGAAAGGGGTTGACAATCTTCCAAAAAACTAAGAGTTTCCTGAAAACTCAGCACACATTTTTTCACCCAATCTTGATGACACTTTCAGGTAATGATCAGCACCCCAATCCCACTTGGCTCACCAAATTTCGTTCTTCTAGGTTAAACCGTTCGTTGGCAGTAACAGTTTTAATTTTTAGGTTTCACTCTGTTTTCTCCTATATGGATACATGTAGTTGGAACTCTAAATCAAACACGGTTTGTGCTAGCTCTTTGAAACTTGACACAATAAAGTAGCTCCAAATTCTATCTCTATGGTTTGTTTCCTATTGATGTAGCCCTAAGCAGAGACTGGCACAAATCACTTTCATGGAAAGGGGTTGCCAATCTTCCAAAAAACTGCGAGTTTCCTGAAATCTCAGCACACATTTTTTCACCCAATCTTGATGACACTTTCAGGTAATGATCAGTATCCCAATCCCACTTGGCTCACCAAATTTCGTTCTTCTAGGTTAAACCGTTCGTTGGCAGTAACAGTTTTAATTTTTAGGTTTCACTCTGTTTTCTCCTATATGGATACATGTAGTTGGAACCCTAAATCAAACACGCTTTGTGCTAGCTCTTTGAAACTTGACACAATAAATTAGCTCCAAGTTATATCTCTATTTTTTGTTTCCTATTGATGTAGCCCTAAGCAGAGACTGGCGCAAATCACTTTCATGGAAAGGGGTTGCCAATCTTCCAAAAAACTAAGAGTTTCCTGAAAACTCAGCACACATTTTTTCACCCAATCTTGATGACACTTTCAGGTAATGATCAGCACCCCAATCCCACTTGGCTCACCAAATTTCGTTCTTCTAGGTTAAACCGTTCGTTGGCAGTAACAGTTTTAATTTTTAGGTTTCACTTTGTTTTCTCCTATATGGATACATGTAGTTGGAACTCTAAATCAAACACGTTTTTTGCTAGCTCTTTGAAACTTGACACAATAAAGTAGCTCCAAGTTCTATCTCTATGGTTTGTTTCCTATTGATGTAGCCCTACGCAGAGACTGGCGCAAATCACTTTCATGGAAAGGGGTTGCCAATCTTCCAAAAAAGTACAAGTTTCCTGAAATCTCAGCACACATTTTTTCACCCAATCTTGATGACACTTTCAAGTAATGATCAGTACCCCAATCCCACTTGGCTCACCAAATTTCGTTCTTCTAGGTTAAACCGTTCGTTGGCAGTAACAGTTTTAATTTTTAGGATTCACTCTGTTTTCTCCTATATGGATACATGTAGTTGGAACTCTAAATCAAACACGGTTTGTGCTAGCTCTTTGAAACTTGACACAATAAATTAGCTCCAAGTTCTATCTCTATGGTTTGTTTCCTATTGATGTAGCCGTAAGCAGAGACTGGCGCAAATCACTTTCATGGAAAGGGGTTGCCAATCTTCCAAACAACTACGAGTTTCCTGAGATCTCAGCACACATTTTTTCACCCAATCTAGGTGACACTTTCAGGTAATGATCAGTACCCCATTCCCACTTGGCTCACCAAATTTCGTTCTTCTAGGTTAAACCGTTCATTGGCAGTAACAGTTTTAATTTTTAGGTTTCACTCTGTTTTCTCCTATATGGATACATGTAGTTGGAACTCTAAATCAAACACGGTTTGTGCTAGCTCTTTGAAACTTGACACAATAAATTAGCTCCAAGTTCTATCTCTATGGTTTGTTTCCTATTGATGTAGCCCTAAGAAGAGACTGGCGCAAATCACTTTCATGGAAAGGGGTTGCCAATCTTCCAAAAAACTGCGAGTTTCCTGAAATCTCAGCACACATTTTTTCACCCAATCTTGATGACACTTTCAGGTAATGATCAGTACCCCAATCCCACTTGGCTCACCAAATTTCGTTCTTCTAGGTTAAACCGTTCGTTGGCAGTAACAGTTTTAATTTTTAGGTTTCACTCTGTTTTCTCCTATATGGATACATGTAGTTGGAACTCTAAATCAAACACGCTTTGTGCTAGCTCTTTGAAACGTGATACAATAAATTAGCTCCAAGTTCTATCTCTATTTTTTGTTTCCTATTGATGTAGACCTAAGCAGAGACTGGCGCAAATCACTTTCATGGAAAGGGGTTGACAATCTTCCAAAAAACTACGAGTTTCCTGAAATCTCAGCACACATTTTTTCAAAAAATCTTGATGACACTTTCAAGTAATGATCAGTACCCCAATCCCACTTGGCTCACCAAATTTCGTTCTTCTAGGTTAAACCATTCGTTGGCAGTAACAGTTTTAATTTTTAGGTTTCACTCTGTTTTCTCCTATATGGATACATGTAGTAGGAACTCTAAATCAAACACGGTTTGTGCTAGCTCTTTGAAACTTGACACAATAAATTAGCTCCAAGTTCTATCTCTATGGTTTGTTTCCTATTGATGTTGCCCTAAGCAGAGACTGGCGCAAATCACTTTCATGGAAAGGGGTTGACAATCTTCCAAAAAACGAAGAGTTTCCTGAAATCTCAGCACACATTTTTTCACCCAATCTTGATGACACTTTCAGGTAATGATCAGCACCCCAATCCCACTTGGCTCACCAAATTTCGTTCTTCTAGGTTAAACCGTTCGTTGGCAGTAACAGTTTTAATTTTTAGGTTTCACTCTGTTTTCTCCTATATGGATACATGTAGTTGGAACTCTAAATCAAACACGGTTTGTGCTAGCTCTTTGAAACTTGACACAATAAATTAGCTCCAAGTTCTATCTCTATGGTTTGTTTCCTATTGATGTAGCCCTAAGAAGAGACTGGCGCAAATCACTTTCATGGAAAGGGGTTGCCAATCTTCCAAAAAACTGCGAGTTTCCTGAAATCTCAGCACACATTTTTTCACCCAATCTTGATGACACTTTCAGGTAATGATCAGTATCCCAATCCCACTTGGCTCACCAAATTTCGTTCTTCTAGGTTAAACCGTTCGTTGGCAGTAACAGTTTTAATTTTTAGGTTTCACTCTGTTTTCTCCTATATGGATACATGTAGTTGGAACTCTAAATCAAACACGCTTTGTGCTAGCTCTTTGAAACTTGACACAATAAATTAGCTCCAAGTTCTATCTCTATTTTTTGTTTCCTATTGATGTAACCCGTAAGCAGTGACTGGCGCAAATCACTTTCATGGAAAGGGGTTGCCAATCTTCCAAAAAACGAAGAGTTTCCTGAAAACTCAGCACACATTTTTTCACCCAATCTTGATGACACTTTCAGGTAATAATCAGCACCCCAATCCCACTTGGCTCACCAAATTTCGTTCTTCTAGGTTAAACCGTTCGTTGGCAGTAACAGTTTTAATTTTTAGGTTTCACTTTGTTTTCTCCTATATGGATACATGTAGTTGGAACTCTAAATCAAACACGTTTTTTGCTAGCTCTTTGAAACTTGACACAATAAAGTAGCTCCAAGTTCTATCTCTATGGTTTGTTTCCTATTGATGTAGCCCTACGCAGAGACTGGCGCAAATCACTTTCATGGAAAGGGGTTGCCAATCTTCCAAAAAAGTACAAGTTTCCTGAAATCTCAGCACACATTTTTTCACCCAATCTTGATGACACTTTCAAGTAATGATCAGTACCCCAATCCCACTTGGCTCACCAAATTTCGTTCTTCTAGGTTAAACCGTTCGTTGGCAGTAACAGTTTTAATTTTTAGGTTTCACTCTGTTTTCTCCTATATGGATACATGTAGTTGGAACTCTAAATCAAACACGGTTTGTGCTAGCTCTTTGAAACTTGACACAATTAATTAGCTCCAAGTTCTATCTCTATGGTTTGTTTCCTATTGATGTAGCCCTAAGCAGAGACTGGCGCAAATCACTTTCATGGAAAGGGGTTGCCAATCTTCCAAACAACTACGAGTTTCCTGAAATCTCAGCACACATTTTTTCACCCAATCTTGATGACACTTTCAGGTAATGATCAGTACCCCATTCCCACTTGGCTCACCAAATTTCGTTCTTCTAGGTTAAACCGTTCATTGGCAGTAACAGTTTTAATTTTTAGGTTTCACTCTGTTTTCTCCTATATGGATACATGTAGTTGGAACTCTAAATCAAACACGGTTTGTGCTAGCTCTTTGAAACTTGACACAATAAATTAGCTCCAAGTTCTATCTCTATGGTTTGTTTCCTATTGATGTAGCCCTAAGCAGAGACTGGCGCAAATCACTTTCATGGAAAGGGGTTGCCATCTTCCAAAAAACTGCGAGTTTCCTAAAATCTCAGCACACATTTTTTCACCCAATCTTGATGACACTTTCAGGTAATGATCAGTACCCCAATCCCACTTGGCTCACCAAATTTCGTTCTTCTAGGTTAAACCGTTCGTTGGCAGTAACAGTTTAAATTTGTAGGTTTCACTCTGTTTTCTCCTATATGGATACATGTAGTTGGAACTCTAAATCAAACACGCTTTGTGCTAGCTCTTTGAAACTTGATACAATAAATTAGCTCCAAGTTCTATCTCTATTTTTTGTTTCCTACTGATGTAGACCTAAGCAGAGACTGGCGCAAATCACTTTCATGGAAAGGGGTTGCCAATCTTCCAAAAAACTAAGAGTTTCCTGAAAACTCAGCACACATTTTTTCACCCAAACTTGATGACACTTTCAGGTAATGATCAGCACCCCAATCCCACTTGGCTCACCAAATTTCGTTCTTCTAGGTTAAACCGTTCGTTGGCAGTAACAGTTTTAATTTTTAGGTTTCACTTTGTTTTCTCCTATATGGATACATGTAGTTGGAACTCTAAATCAAACACGTTTTTTGCTAGCTCTTTGAAACTTGACACAATAAAGTAGCTCCAAGTTCTATCTCTATGGTTTGTTTCCTATTGATGTAGCCCTACGCAGAGACTGGCGCAAATCACTTTCATGGAAAGGGGTTGCCAATCTTCCAAAAAACTACGAGTTTCCTGAAATCTCAGCACACATTTTTTCACCCAATCTTGATGACACTTTCAAGTAATGATCAGTACCCCAATCCCACTTGGCTCACCAAATTTCGTTCTTCTAGGTTAAACCGTTCGTTGGCAGTAACAGTTTTAATTTTTAGGTTTCACTCTGTTTTCTCCTATATGGATACATGTAGTAGGATCTCTAAATCAAACACGGTTTGTGCTAGCTCTTTGAAACTTGACACAATAAATTAGCTCCAAGTTCTATCTCTATGGTTTGTTTCCTATTGATGTTGCCCTAAGCAGAGACTGGTGCAAATCACTTTCATGGAAAGGGGTTGACAATCTTCCAAAAAACTAAGAGTTTCCTGAAAACTCAGCACACATTTTTTCACCCAATCTTGATGACACTTTCAGGTAATGATCAGCAACCCAATCCCACTTGGCTCACCAAATTTCGTTCTTCTAGGTTAAACCGTTCGTTGGCAGTAACAGTTTTAATTTTTAGGTTTCACTCTGTTTTCTCCTATATGGATACATGTAGTTGGAACTCTAAATCAAACACGGTTTGTGCTAGCTCTTTGAAACTTGACACAATAAAGTAGCTCCAAGTTCTATCTCTATGGTTTGTTTCCTATTGATGTAGCCCTAAGCAGAGACTGGCGCAAATCACTTTCATGGAAAGGGGTTGACAATCTTCCAAAAAACTACGAGTTTTCTGAAATCTCAGCACACATTTTTTCACCCAATCTTGATGACACTTTCAAGTAATGATCAGTACCCCATTCCCACTTGGCTCACCAAATTTCGTTCTTCTAGGTTAAACCGTTCGTTGGCAGTAACAGTTTTAATTTTTAGGTTTCACTCTGTTTTCTCCTATATGGATACATGTAGTTGGAACTCTAAATCAAACACGGTTTGTGCTAGCTCTTTGAAACTTGACACAATAAATTAGCTCCAAGTTCTATCTCTATGGTTTGTTTCCTATTGATGTAGCCCTAAGAAGAGACTGGCGCAAATCACTTTCATGGAAAGGGGTTGCCAATCTTCCAAAAAACTGCGAGTTTCCTGAAATCTCAGCACACATTTTTTCACCCAATCTTGATGACACTTTCAGGTAATGATCAGTATCCCAATCCCACTTGGCTCACCAAATTTCGTTCTTCTAGGTTAAACCGTTCGTTGGCAGTAACAGTTTTAATTTTTAGGTTTCACTCTGTTTTCTCCTATATGGATACATGTAGTTGGAACTCTAAATCAAACACGCTTTGTGCTAGCTCTTTGAAACTTGACACAATTAATTAGCCCCAAGTTCTATCTCTATTTTTTGTTTCCTATTGATGTAGCCCTAAGCAGAGACTGGCGCAAATCACTTTCATGGAAAGGGGTTGCCAATCTTCCAAAAAACTAAGAGTTTCCTGAAAACTCAGCACACATTTTTTCACCCAATCTTGATGACACTTTCAGGTAATGATCAGCACCCCAATCCCACTTGGCTCACCAAATTTCGTTCTTCTAGGTTAAACCGTTCGTTGGCAGTAACAGTTTTAATTTTTAGGTTTCACTCTGTTTTCTCCTATATGGATACATGTAGTTGGAACTCTAAATCAAACACGGTTTGTGCTAGCTCTTTGAAACTTGACACAATAAAGTAGCTCCAAGTTCTATCTCTATGGTTTGTTTCCTATTGATGTAGCCCTACGCAGAGACTGGCGCAAATCACTTTCATGGAAAGGGGTTGCCAATCTTCCAAAAAAGTACAAGTTTCCTGAAATCTCAGCACACATTTTTTCACCCAATCTTGATGACACTTTCAAGTAATGATCAGTACCCCAATTTCACTTGGCTCACCAAATTTCGTTCTTCTAGGTTAAACCGTTCGTTGGCAGTAACAGTTTTAATTTTTAGGATTCACTCTGTTTTCTCCTATATGGATACATGTAGTTGGAACTCTAAATCAAACACGGTTTGTGCTAGCTCTTTGAAACTTGACACAATAAATTAGCTCCAAGTTCTATCTCTATGGTTTGTTTCCTATTGATGTAGCCCTAAGCAGAGACTGGCGCAAATCACTTTCATGGAAAGGGGTTGCCAATCTTCCAAACAACTACGAGTTTCCTGAGATCTCAGCACACATTTTTTCACCCAATCTTGGTGACACTTTCAGGTAATGATCAGTACCCCATTCCCACTTGGCTCACCAAATTTCGTTCTTCTAGGTTAAACCGTTCATTGGCAGTAACAGTTTTAATTTTTAGGTTTCACTCTGTTTTCTCCTATATGGATACATGTAGTTGGAACTCTAAATCAAACACGGTTTGTGCTAGCTCTTTGAAACTTGACACAATAAATTAGCTCCAAGTTCTATCTCTATGGATTGTTTCCTATTGATGTAGCCCTAAGAAGAGACTGGCGCAAATCACTTTCATGGAAAGGGGTTGCCAACCTTCCAAAAAACTGCGAGTTTCCTGAAATCTCAGCACACATTTTTTCACCCAATCTTGATGACACTTTCAGGTAATGATCAGTACCCCAATCCCACTTGGCTCACCAAATTTCGTTCTTCTAGGTTAAACCGTTCGTTGGCAGTAACAGTTTTAATTTTTAGGTTTCACTCTGTTTTCTCCTATATGGATACATGTAGTTGGAACTCTAAATCAAACACGCTTTGTGCTAGCTCTTTGAAACGTGATACAATAAATTAGCTCCAAGTTCTATCTCTATTTTTTGTTTCCTATTGATGTAGACCAAAGCAGAGACTGGCGCAAATCACTTTCATGGAAAGGGGTTGACAATCTTCCAAAAAACTACGAGTTTCCTGAAATCTCAGCACACATTTTTTCAAAAAATCTTGATGACACTTTCAAGTAATGATCAGTACCCCAATCCCACTTGGCTCACCAAATTTCGTTCTTCTAGGTTAAACCGTTCGTTGGCAGTAACAGTTTTAATTTTTAGGTTTCACTCTGTTTTCTCCTATATGGATACATGTAGTAGGAACTCTAAATCAAACACGGTTTGTGCTAGCTCTTTGAAACTTGACACAATAAATTAGCTCCAAGTTCTATCTCTATGGTTTGTTTCCTATTGATGTTGCCCTAAGCAGAGACTGGCGCAAATCACTTTCATGGAAAGGGGTTGACAATCTTCCAAAAAACGAAGAGTTTCCTGAAATCTCAGCACACATTTTTTCACCCAATCTTGATGACACTTTCAGGTAATGATCAGCACCCCAATCCCACTTGGCTCACCAAATTTCGTTCTTCTAGGTTAAACCGTTCGTTGGCAGTAACAGTTTTAATTTTTAGGTTTCACTCTGTTTTCTCCTATATGGATACATGTAGTTGGAACTCTAAATCAAACACGGTTTGTGCTAGCTCTTTGAAACTTGACACAATAAATTAGCTCCAAGTTCTATCTCTATGGTTTGTTTCCTATTGATGTAGCCCTAAGAAGAGACTGGCGCAAATCACTTTCATGGAAAGGGGTTGCCAATCTTCCAAAAAACTGCGAGTTTCCTGAAATCTCAGCACACATTTTTTCACCCAATCTTGATGACACTTTCAGGTAATGATCAGTATCCCAATCCCACTTGGCTCACCAAATTTCGTTCTTCTAGGTTAAACCGTTCGTTGGCAGTAACAGTTTTAATTTTTAGGTTTCACTCTGTTTTCTCCTATATGGATACATGTAGTTGGAACTCTAAATCAAACACGCTTTGTGCTAGCTCTTTGAAACTTGACACAATAAATTAGCTCCAAGTTCTATCTCTATTTTTTGTTTCCTATTGATGTAACCCGTAAGCAGTGACTGGCGCAAATCACTTTCATGGAAAGGGGTTGCCAATCTTCCAAAAAACGAAGAGTTTCCTGAAAACTCAGCACACATTTTTTCACCCAATCTTGATGACACTTTCAGGTAATGATCAGCACCCCAATCCCACTTGGCTCACCAAATTTCGTTCTTCCATGTTAAACCGTTCGTTGGCAGTAACAGTTTTAATTTTTAGGTTTCACTCTGTTTTCTCCTATATGGATACATGTAGTTGGAACTCTAAATCAAACACGGTTTGTGCTAGCTCTTTGAAACTTGACACAATAAATTAGCTCCAAGTTCTATCTCTATGGTTTGTTTCCTATTGATGTAGCCCTAAGAAGAGACTGGCGCAAATCACTTTCATGGAAAGGGGTTGCCAATCTTCCAAAAAACTGCGAGTTTCCTGAAATCTCAGCACACATTTTTTCACCCAATCTTGATGACACTTTCAGGTAATGATCAGTACCCCAATCCCACTTGGCTCACCAAATTTCGTTCTTCTAGGTTAAACCGTTCGTTGGCAGTAACAGTTTAAATTTTTAGGTTTCACTCTGTTTTCTCCTATATGGATACATGTAGTTGGAACTCTAAATCAAACACGCTTTGTGCTAGCTCTTTGAAACTTGATACAATAAATTAGCTCCAAGTTCTGTCTCTATTTTTTGTTTCCTACTGATGTAGACCTAAGCAGAGACTGGCGCAAATCACTTTCATGGAAAGGGGTTGCCAATCTTCCAAAAAACTAAGAGTTTCCTGAAAACTAGGCACACATTTTTTCACCCAAACTTGATGACACTTTCAGGTAATGATCAGCACCCCAATCCCACTTGGCTCACCAAATTTCGTTCTTCTAGGTTAAACCGTTCGTTGGCAGTAACAGTTTTAATTTTTAGGTTTCACTTTGTTTTCTCCTATATGGATACATGTAGTTGGAACTCTAAATCAAACACGTTTTTTGCTAGCTCTTTGAAACTTGACACAATAAAGTAGCTCCAAGTTCTATCTCTATGGTTTGTTTCCTATTGATGTAGCCCTACGCAGAGACTGGCGCAAATCACTTTCATGGAAAGGGGTTGCCAATCTTCCAAAAAACTACGAGTTTCCTGAAATCTCAGCACACATTTTTTCACCCAATCTTGATGACACTTTCAAGTAATGATCAGTACCCCAATCCCACTTGGCTCACCAAATTTCGTTCTTCTAGGTTAAACCGTTCGTTGGCAGTAACAGTTTTAATTTTTAGGTTTCACTCTGTTTTCTCCTATATGGATACATGTAGTAGGATCTCTAAATCAAACACGGTTTGTGCTAGCTCTTTGAAACTTGACACAATAAATTAGCTCCAAGTTCTATCTCTATGGTTTGTTTCCTATTGATGTTGCCCTAAGCAGAGACTGGCGCAAATCACTTTCATGGAAAGGGGTTGACAATCTTCCAAAAAACTAAGAGTTTCCTGAAATCTCAACACACATTTTTTCACCCAATCTTGATGACACTTTCAAGTAATGATCAGTACCCCATTCCCACTTGGCTCACCAAATTTCGTTCTTCTAGGTTAAACCGTTCGTTGGCAGTAACAGTTTTAATTTTTAGGTTTCAATATGTTTTCTCCTATATGGATACATGTAGTTGGAACTCTAAATCAAACACGGTTTGTGCTAGCTCTTTGAAACTTGACACAATAAATTAGCTCCAAGTTCTATCTCTATGGTTTGTTTCCTATTGATGTAGCCCTAAGAAGAGACTGGCGCAAATCACTTTCATGGAAAGGGGTTGCCAATCTTCCAAAAAACTGCGAGTTTCCTGAAATCTCAGCACACATTTTTTCACCCAATCTTGATGACACTTTCAGGTAATGATCAGTACCCCAATCCCACTTGGCTCACCAAATTTCATTCTTCTAGGTTAAACCGTTCGTTGGCAGTAACAGTTTAAATTTTTAGGTTTCACTCTGTTTTCTCCTATATGGATACATGTAGTTGGAACTCTAAATCAAACACGCTTTGTGCTAGCTCTTTGAAACTTGATACAATAAATTAGCTCCAAGTTCTGTCTCTATTTTTTGTTTCCTACTGATGTAGACCTAAGCAGAGACTGGCGCAAATCACTTTCATGGAAAGGGGTTGCCAATCTTCCAAAAAACTAAGAGTTTCCTGAAAACTAGGCACACATTTTTTCACCCAAACTTGATGACACTTTCAGGTAATGATCAGCACCCCAATCCCACTTGGCTCACCAAATTTCGTTCTTCTAGGTTAAACCGTTCGTTGGCAGTAACAGTTTTAATTTTTAGGTTTCACTTTGTTTTCTCCTATATGGATACATGTAGTTGGAACTCTAAATCAAACACGTTTTTTGCTAGCTCTTTGAAACTTGACACAATAAAGTAGCTCCAAGTTCTATCTCTATGGTTTGTTTCCTATTGATGTAGCCCTACGCAGAGACTGGCGCAAATCACTTTCATGGAAAGGGGTTGCCAATCTTCCAAAAAACTACGAGTTTCCTGAAATCTCAGCACACATTTTTTCACCCAATCTTGATGACACTTTCAAGTAATGATCAGTACCCCAATCCCACTTGGCTCACCAAATTTCGTTCTTCTAGGTTAAACCGTTCGTTGGCAGTAACAGTTTTAATTTTTAGGTTTCACTCTGTTTTCTCCTATATGGATACATGTAGTAGGATCTCTAAATCAAACACGGTTTGTGCTAGCTCTTTGAAACTTGACACAATAAATTAGCTCCAAGTTCTATCTCTATGGTTTGTTTCCTATTGATGTTGCCCTAAGCAGAGACTGGCGCAAATCACTTTCATGGAAAGGGGTTGACAATCTTCCAAAAAACTAAGAGTTTCCTGAAAACTCAGCACACATTTTTTCACCCAATCTTGATGACACTTTCAGGTAATGATCAGCAACCCAATCCCACTTGGCTCACCAAATTTCGTTCTTCTAGGTTAAACCGTTCGTTGGCAGTAACAGTTTTAATTTTTAGGTTTCACTCTGTTTTCTCCTATATGGATACATGTAGTTGGAACTCTAAATCAAACACGGTTTGTGCTAGCTCTTTGAAACTTGACACAATAAAGTAGCTCCAAGTTCTATCTCTATGGTTTGTTTCCTATTGATGTAGCCCTAAGCAGAGACTGGCGCAAATCACTTTCATGGAAAGGGGTTGACAATCTTCCAAAAAACTACGAGTTTTCTGAAATCTCAGCACACATTTTTTCACCCAATCTTGATGACACTTTCAAGTAATGATCAGTACCCCATTCCCACTTGGCTCACCAAATTTCGTTCTTCTAGGTTAAACCGTTCGTTGGCAGTAACAGTTTTAATTTTTAGGTTTCAATATGTTTTCTCCTATATGGATACATGTAGTTGGAACTCTAAATCAAACACGGTTTGTGCTAGCTCTTTGAAACTTGACACAATAAATTAGCTCCAAGTTCTATCTCTATGGTTTGTTTCCTATTGATGTAGCCCTAAGAAGAGACTGGCGCAAATCACTTTCATGGAAAGGGGTTGCCAATCTTCCAAAAAACTGCGAGTTTCCTGAAATCTCAGCACACATTTTTTCACCCAATCTTGATGACACTTTCAGGTAATGATCAGTATCCCAATCCCACTTGGCTCACCAAATTTCGTTCTTCTAGGTTAAACCGTTCGTTGGCAGTAACAGTTTTAATTTTTAGGTTTCACTCTGTTTTCTCCTATATGGATACATGTAGTTGGAACTCTAAATCAAACACGCTTTGTGCTAGCTCTTTGAAACTTGACACAATTAATTAGCCCCAAGTTCTATCTCTATTTTTTGTTTCCTATTGATGTAGCCCTAAGCAGAGACTGGCGCAAATCACTTTCATGGAAAGGGGTTGCCAATCTTCCAAAAAACTAAGAGTTTCCTGAAAACTCAGCACACATTTTTTCACCCAATCTTGATGACACTTTCAGGTAATGATCAGCACCCCAATCCCACTTGGCTCACCAAATTTCGTTCTTCTAGGTTAAACCGTTCGTTGGCAGTAACAGTTTTAATTTTTAGGTTTCACTCTGTTTTCTCCTATATGGATACATGTAGTTGGAACTCTAAATCAAACACGGTTTGTGCTAGCTCTTTGAAACTTGACACAATAAAGTAGCTCCAAGTTCTATCTCTATGGTTTGTTTCCTATTGATGTAGCCCTAAGCAGAGACTGGCGCAAATCACTTTCATGGAAAGGGGTTGACAATCTTCCAAAAAACTACGAGTTTCCTGAAATCTCAGCACACATTTTTTCACCCAATCTTGATAACACTTTCAAGTAATAATCAGTACCCCAATCCCGCTTGGCTCACCAAATTTCGTTCTTCTAGTTTAAACCGTTCGTTGGCAGTAACAGTTTTAATTTTTAGGTTTCACTCTGTTTTCTCCTATATGGATACATGTAGTTGGAACTCTAAATCAAACACGGTTTGTGGTAGCTCTTTGAAACTTGACACAATAAATTAGCTCCAAGTTCTATCTCTATGGTTTGTTTCCTATTGATGTAGCCCTAAGAAGAGCCTGGCGCAAATCACTTTCATGGAAAGGGGTTGACAATCTTCCAAAAAACTAAGAGTTTCCTGAAATCTCAGCACACATTTTTTCACCCAATCTTGATGACACTTTCAGGTAATGATCAGTACCCCAATCCCACTTGGCTCACCAAATTTCGTTCTTCTAGGTTAAACCGTTCGTTGGCAGTAACAGTTTTAATTTTTAGGTTTCACTCTGTTTTCTCCTATATGGCTACATGTAGTTGGAACTCTAAATCAAACACGGTTTGTGCTAGCTCTTTGAAACTTGACACAATAAAGTAGCTCCAAGTTCTATCTCTATGGTTTGTTTCCTATTGATGTAGCCCTACGCAGAGACTGGCGCAAATCACTTTCATGGAAAGGGGTTGCCAATCTTCCAAAAAACTACGAGTTTCCTGAAAACTCAGCACACATTTTTTCACCCAATCTTGATGACACTTTCAGGTAATGATCAGTACCCCAATCCTACTTGGCTCAACAAATTTCGTTCTTCTAGGTTAAACCGTTCGTTGGCAGTAACAGTTTTAATTTTTAGTTTTCACTCTGTTTTCTCCTATATGGACACATGTAGTTGGAACTCTAAATCAAACACGGTTTGTGCTAGCTCTTTGAAACTTGACACAATAAAGTAGCTCCAAGTTCTATCTCTATGGTTTGTTTCCTATTGATGTAGCCCTAAGCAGAGACTGGCGCAAATCACTTTCATGGAAAGGGGTTGCCATCTTCCAAAAAACTAAGAGTTTCCTGAAATCTCAGCACACATTTTTTCACCCAATCTTGATGACACTTTCAGGTAATGATCAGTACCTCAATCCCACTTGGCTCACCAAATTTCGTTCTTCTAGATTAAACCGTTTGTTGGCAGTAACAGTTTTAATTTTTAGGTTTCACTCTGTTTTCTCCTATATGGATACATGTAGTTGGAACTCTAAATCAAACACGGTTTTTGCTAGCTCTTTGAAACTTGACACAATAAAGTACCTCAAGTTCTATCTCTATGGTTTGTTTCCTATTGATGTAGCCCTAAGCATAGACTGGCGCAAATCACTTTCATGGAAAGGGGTTGCCAATCTTCCAAAAAACTAAGAGTTTCCTGAAATATCAGCACACATTTTTTCAACCAATCTTGATGACACTTTCAGGTAATGATCAGCACCCCAATCCCACTTGGCTCACCAAATTTCGTTCTTCTAGGTTAAACAGTTCGTTGGCAGTAACAGTTTTAATTTTTAGGTTTCACTCTGTTTTCTCCTATATGGATACATGTAGTTGGAACTCTAAATCAAACACGGTTTGTGCTAGCTCTTTGAAACTTGACACAATAAAGTAGCTCCAAGTTCTATCTCTATGGTTTGTTTCCTATTGATGTAGCCCTACGCAGAGACTGGCGCAAATCACTTTCATGGAAAGGGGTTGCCAATCTTCCAAAAAACTACGAGTTTCCTGAAATCTCAGCACACATTTTTTCACCCAATCTTGATGACACTTTCAAGTAATGATCAGTACCCCAATCCCACTTGGCTCACCAAATTTTGTTCTTCTAGGTTAAACCGTTCGTTGGCAGAAACAGTTTTAATTTTTAGGTTTCATACTGTTTTCTCCCATATGGATACATGTAGTAGGAACTCTAAATCAAACACGGTTTGTGCTAGCTCTTTGAAACTTGACACAATTAATTAGCCCCAAGTTCTATCTCTATTTTTTGTTTCCTATTGATGTAGCCCTAAGCAGAGACTGGCGCAAATCACTTTCATGGAAAGGGGTTGCCAATCTTCCAAAAAACTACGAGTTTCCTGAAATCTCAGCACACATTTTTTCACCCAATCTTGATAACACTTTCAAGTAATGATCAGTACCCCAATCCCGCTTGGCTCACCAAATTTCGTTCTTCTAGTTTAAACCGTTCGTTGGCAGTAACAGTTTTAATTTTTAGGTTTCACTCTGTTTTCTCCTATATGGATACATGTAGTTGGAACTCTAAATCAAACACGGTTTGTGGTAGCTCTTTGAAACTTGACACAATAAATTAGCTCCAAGTTCTATCTCTATGGTTTGTTTCCTATTGATGTAGCCCTAAGAAGAGCCTGGCGCAAATCACTTTCATGGAAAGGGGTTGACAATCTTCCAAAAAACTAAGAGTTTCCTGAAATCTCAGCACACATTTTTTCACCCAATCTTGATGACACTTTCAGGTAATGATCAGTACCCCAATCCCACTTGGCTCACCAAATTTCGTTCTTCTAGGTTAAACCGTTCGTTGGCAGTAACAGTTTTAATTTTTAGGTTTCACTCTGTTTTCTCCTATATGGCTACATGTAGTTGGAACTCTAAATCAAACACGGTTTGTGCTAGCTCTTTGAAACTTGACACAATAAAGTAGCTCCAAGTTCTATCTCTATGGTTTGTTTCCTATTGATGTAGCCCTACGCAGAGACTGGCGCAAATCACTTTCATGGAAAGGGGTTGCCAATCTTCCAAAAAACTACGAGTTTCCTGAAATCTCAGCACACATTTTTTCACCCAATCTTGATGACACTTTCAAGTAATGATCAGTACCCCATTCCCACTTGGCTCACCAAATTTCGTTCTTCTAGGTTAAACCGTTCGTTGGCAGTAACAGTTTTAATTTTTAGGTTTCACTCTGTTTTCTCCTATATGGATACATGTAGTTGGAACTCTAAATCAAACACGGTTTGTGCTAGCTCTTTGAAACTTGACACAATAAATTAGCTCCAAGTTCTATCTCTATGGTTTGTTTCCTATTGATGTAGCCCTAAGAAGAGACTGGCGCAAATCACTTTCATGGAAAGGGGTTGCCAATCTTCCAAAAAACTGCGAGTTTCCTGAAATCTCAGCACACATTTTTTCACCCAATCTTGATGACACTTTCAGGTAATGATCAGTATCCCAATCCCACTTGGCTCACCAAATTTCGTTCTTCTAGGTTAAACCGTTCGTTGGCAGTAACAGTTTTAATTTCTAGGTTTCACTTTGTTTTCTCCTATATGGATACATGTAGTTGGAACTCTAAATCAAACACGTTTTTTGCTAGCTCTTTGAAACTTGACACAATAAAGTAGCTCCAAGTTCTATCTCTATGGTTTGTTTCCTATTGATGTAGCCCTACGCAGAGACTGGCGCAAATCACTTTCAGGGAAAGGGGTTGCCAATCTTCCAAAAAACTACCAGTTTCCTGAAATCTCAGCACACATTTTTTCACCCAATCTTGATGACACTTTCAAGTAATGATCAGTACCCCAATCCCACTTGGCTCACCAAATTTCGTTCTTCTAGGTTAAACCGTTCGTTGGCAGTAACAGTTTTAATTTTTAGGTTTCACTCTGTTTTCTCCTATATGGATACATGTAGTTGGAACTCTAAATCAAACACTGTTTGTGCTAGCTCTTTGAAACTTGACACAATAAATTAGCTCCAAGTTCTATCTCTATGGTTTGTTTCCTATTGATGTTGCCCTAAGCAGAGACTGGCGCAAATCACTTTCATGGAAAGGGGTTGACAATCTTCCAAAAAACTAAGAGTTTCCTGAAAACTCAGCACACATTTTTTCACCCAATCTTGATGACACTTTCAGGTAATGATCAGAAGCCCAATCCCACTTGGCTCACCAAATTTCGTTCTTCTAGGTTAAACAGTTCGTTGGCAGTAACAGTTTTAATTTTTAGGTTTCACTCTGTTTTCTTCTATATGGATACATGTAGTTGGAACTCTAAATCAAACACGGTTTGTGGTAGCTCTTTGAAACTTGACACAATAAATTAGCTCCAAGTTCTATCTCTATGGTTTGTTTCCTATTGCTGTAGCCCCAAGAAGAGACTGCCGCAAATCACTTTCATGGAAAGGGGTAGACAATCTTCCAAAAAACTAAGAGTTTCCTGAAATCTCAGCACACATTTATTCACCCAATCTTGATGACACTTTCAGGTAATGATCAGAAGCCCAATCCCACTTGGCTCACCAACTTTCGTTCTTCTAGGTTAAACCGTTCGTTGGCAGTAACAGTTTTAATTTTTAGGTTTCTCTCTGTTTTCTCCTATATGGATACATGTAGTTGGAACTCTAAATCAAACACGGTTTGTGCTAGCTCTTTGAAACTTGACACAATAAATTAGCTCCAAGTTCTATCTCTATGGTTTGTTTCCTATTGATGTAGCCCTAAGCAGAGACTGGCGCAAATCACTTTCATGGAAAGGGGTTGACAATCTTCCAAAAAACTAAGAGTTTCCTGAAAACTCAGCACACATTTTTTCACCCAATCTTGATGACACTTTCAGGTAATGATCAGCACCCCAATCCCACTTGGCTCACCAAATTTCGTTCTTGTAGTTTAAACCGTTCGTTGGCAGTAACAGTTTTAATTTTTAGGTTTCACTTTGTTTTCTCCTATATGGATACATGTAGTTGGAACTCTAAATCAAACACGGTTTGTGCTAGCTCTTTGAAACTTGACACAATAAAGTAGCTCCAAGTTCTATCTCTATGGTTTGTTTCCTATTGATGTAGCCCTAAGCAGAGACTGGCGCAAATCACTTTCATGGAAAGGGGTTGACAATCTTCCAAAAAACTACGAGTTTCCTGAAATCTCAGCACACATTTTTTCACCCAATCTTGACAACACTTTCAAGTAATGATCAGTATCCCAATCCCACTTGGATCACCAAATTTCGTTCTTGTAGTGTAAACCGTTCGTTGGCAGTAACAGTTTTAATTTTTAGGTTTCACTCTGTTTTCTCCTATATGGATACATGTAGTTGGAACTCTAAATCAAACACGGTTTGTGGTAGCTCTTTGAAACTTGACACAATAAAGTAGCTCCAAGTTCTATCTCTATGGTTTGTTTCCTATTGATGTAGCCCTAAGAAGAGACTGGCGCAAATCACTTTCATGGACAGGGGTTGACAATCTTCCAAAAAACTAAGAGTTTCCTGAAATCTCAGCACACATTTTTTCACCCAATCTTGATGACACTTTCAGGTAATGATCAGTACCCCAATCCCACTTGGCTCACCAAATTTCGTTCTTTTAGGTTAAACCGTTCGTTGGCAGTAACAGTTTTAATTTTTAGGTTTCACTCTGTTTTCTCCTATATGGATACATGTAGTTGGAACTCTAAATCAAACACGGTTTGTGCTAGCTCTTTGAAAATTGACACAATAAAGTAGCTCCAAGTTCTATCTCTGTGGTTTGTTTCCTATTGATGTAGCCCTAAGCAGAGACTGGCGCAAATGACTTTCATGGAAAGGGGTTGCCATCTTCCAAAAAACTAAGAGTTTCCTGAAATCTCAGCACACATTTTTTCACCCAATCTTGATGACACTTTCAGGTAATGATCAGTACCTCAATCCCACTTGGCTCACCAAATTTTGTTCTTCTAGGTTAAACCGTTCGTTGGCAGTAACAGTTTTAATTTTTAGGTTTCACTCTGTTTTCTCCTATATGGATACATGTAGTTGGAACTCTAAATCAAACACGGTTTTTGCTAGCTCTTTGAAACTTGACACAATAAAGTACCTCAAGTTCTATCTCTATGGTTTGTTTCCTATTGATGTAGCCCTAAGCAGAGACTGGCGCAAATCACTTTCATGGAAAGGGGTTGCCAATCTTCCAAAAAACTGCGAGTTTCCTGAAATCTCAGCACACATTTTTTCAACCAATCTTGATGACACTTTCAGGTAATGATCAGCATCCCAATCCCACTTGGCTCACCAAATTTCGTTCTTCTAGGTTAAACCGTTCGTTGGCAGTAACAGTTTTAATTTTTAGGTTTCACTCTGTTTTCTCCTATATGGATACATGTAGTTGGAACTCTAAATCAAACACGGTTTGTGCTAGCTCTTTGAAACTTGACACAATTAATTAGCTCCAAGTTCTATCTCTATTTTTTGTTTCCTATTGATGTAGCCCTAAGCAGAGACTGGCGCAAATCACTTTCATGGAAAGGGGTTGCCAATCTTCCAAAAAACTAAGAGTTTCCTGAAAACTCAGCACACATTTTTTCACCCAATCTTGATCACACTTTCAGGTAATGATCAGTACCCCAATCCCACTTGGCTCACCAAATTTCGTTCTTCTAGGTTAAACAGTTCGTTGGCAGTAACAGTTTTAATTTTTAGGTTTCACTCTGTTTTCTCCTATATGGATACATCTAGTTGGAACTCTAAAGCAAACACGTTTTTTGCTAGCTCTTTGAAACTTGACACAATAAAGTAGCTCCAAGTTCTATCTCTATGGTTTGTTTCCTATTGATGTAGCCCTACGCAGAGACTGGCGCAAATCACTTTCAGGGAAAGGGGTTGCCAATCTTCCAAAAAACTACCAGTTTCCTGAAATCTCAGCACACATTTTTTCACCCAATCTTGATGACACTTTCAAGTAATGATCAGTACCCCAATCCCACTTGGCTCACCAAATTTCGTTCTTCTAGGTTAAACCGTTCGTTGGCAGTACAGTTTTAATTTTTAGGTTTCACTCTGTTTTCTCCTATATGGATACATGTAGTTGGAACTCTAAATCAAACACTGTTTGTGCTAGCTCTTTGAAACTTGACACAATAAAGTAGCTCCAAGTTCTATCTCTATGGTTTGTTTCCTATTGATGTAGTCTAAGCAGAGAATGGCGGAAATCACTTTCATGGAAAGGGGTTGCCAATCTTCCTAAAAACTACGAGTTTCCTGAAATCTCAGCACACATTTTTTCACCCAATATTGATGACACTTTCAGGTAATGATCAGAAGCCCAATCCCACTTGGCTCACCAACTTTTGTTGTTCTAGGTTAAACCGTTCGTTGGCAGTAACAGTTTTAATTTTTAGGTTTCACTCTGTTTTCTCCTATATGGATACATGTAGTTGGAACTCTAAATCAAACACGGTTTGTGCTAGCTCTTTGAAACTTGACACAATAAATTAGCTCCAAGTTCTATCGCTATGGTTTGTTTCCTATTGATGTAGCCCTAAGCAGAGACTGGCGCAAATCACTTTCATGGAAAGGGGTTGACAATCTTCCAAAAAACTAAGAGTTTCCTGAAAACTCAGCACACATTTTTTCACCCAATCTTGATGACACTTTCAGGTAATGATCAGCACCCCAATCCCACTTGGCTCACCAAATTTCGTTCTTGTAGTTTAAACCGTTCGTTGGCAGTAACAGTTTTAATTTTTAGGTTTCACTTTGTTTTCTCCTATATGGATACATGTAGTTGGAACTCTAAATCAAACACGGTTTGTGCTAGCTCTTTGAAACTTGACACAATAAAGTAGCTCCAAGTTCTATCTCTATGGTTTGTTTCCTATTGATGTAGCCCTAAGCAGAGACTGGCGCAAATCACTTTCATGGAAAGGGGTTGACAATCTTCCAAAAAACTACGAGTTTCCTGAAATCTCAGCACACATTTTTTCACCCAATCTTGACAACACTTTCAAGTAATGATCAGTACCCCAATCCTACTTGGCTCAACAAATTTCGTTCTTCTAGGTTAAACCGTTCGTTGGCAGTAACAGTTTTAATTTTTAGGTTTCACTCTGTTTTCTCCTATATGGACACATGTAGTTGGAACTCTAAATCAAACACGGTTTGTGCTAGCTCTTTGAAACTTGACACAATAAAGTAGCTCCAAGTTCTATCTCTATGGTTTGTTTCCTATTGATGTAGCCCTAAGAAGAGACTGGCGCAAATCACTTTCATGGACAGGGGTTGACAATCTTCCAAAAAACTAAGAGTTTCCTGAAATCTCAGCACACATTTTTTCACCCAATCTTGATGACACTTTCAGGTAATGATCAGTACCCCAATCCCACTTGGCTCACCAAATTTCGTTCTTTTAGGTTAAACCGTTCGTTGGCAGTAACAGTTTTAATTTTTAGGTTTCACTCTGTTTTCTCCTATATGGATACATGTAGTTGCAACTCTAAATCAAACACGGTTTGTGCTAGCTCTTTGAAAATTGACACAATAAAGTAGCTCCAAGTTCTATCTCTATGGTTTGTTTCCTATTGATGTAGCCCTAAGCAGAGACTGGCGCAAATCACTTTCATGGAAAGGGGTTGCCATCTTCCAAAAAACTAAGAGTTTCCTGAAATCTCAGCACACATTTTTTCACCCAATCTTGATGATACTTTCAGGTAATGATCAGTACCTCAATCCCACTTGGCTCACCAAATTTTGTTCTTCTAGGTTAAACCGTTCGTTGGCAGTAACAGTTTTAATTTTTAGGTTTCACTCTGTTTTCTCCTATATGGATACATGTAGTTGGAACTCTAAATCAAACACGGTTTGTGCTAGCTCTTTGAAACTTGACACAATAAAGTAGCTCCAAGTTCTATCTCTATGGTTTGTTTCCTATTGATGTAGCCCTAAGCAGAGACTGGCGCAAATCACTTTCATGGAAAGGGGTTGCCAATCTTCCAAAAAACTGCGAGTTTCCTGAAATCTCAGCACACATTTTTTCAACCAATCTTGATGACACTTTCAGGTAATGATCACCATCCCAATCCCACTTGGCTCACCAAATTTCGTTCTTCTAGGTTAAACCGTTCGTTGGCAGTAACAGTTTTAATTTTTAGGTTTCACTCTGTTTTCTCCTATATGGATACACGTATTTGGAACTCTAAATCAAACACGGTTTGTGCTAGCTCTTTGAAACTTGACACAATTAATTAGCTCCAAGTTCTATCTCTATTTTTTGTTTCCTATTGATGTAGCCCTAAGCAGAGACTGGCGCAAATCACTTTCATGGAAAGGGGTTGCCAATCTTCCAAAAAACTAAGAGTTTCCTGAAAACTCAGCACACATTTTTTCACCCAATCTTGATCACACTTTCAGGTAATGATCAGTACCCCAATCCCACTTGGCTCACCAAATTTCGTTCTTCTAGGTTAAACAGTTCGTTGGCAGTAACAGTTTTAATTTTTAGGTTTCACTCTGTTTTCTCCTATATGGATACATGTAGTTGGAACTCTAAATCAAACACGTTTTTTGCTAGCTCTTTGAAACTTGACACAATAAAGTAGCTCCAAGTTCTATCTCTATGGTTTGTTTCCTATTGATGTAGCCCTACGCAGAGACTGGCGCAAATCACTTTCAGGGAAAGGGGTTGCCAATCTTCCAAAAAACTACCAGTTTCCTGAAATCTCAGCACACATTTTTTCACCCAATCTTGATGACACTTTCAAGTAATGATCAGTACCCCAATCCCACTTGGCTCACCAAATTTCGTTCTTCTAGCTTAAACCGTTCGTTGGCAGTAACAGTTTTAATTTTTAGGTTTCACTCTGTTTTCTCCTATATGGATACATGTAGTTGGAACTCTAAATCAAACACTGTTTGTGCTAGCTCTTTGAAACTTGACACAATAAAGTAGCTCCAAGTTCTATCTCTATGGTTTGTTTCCTATTGATGTAGTCTAAGCAGAGAATGGCGGAAATCACTGTCATGGAAAGGGGTTGCCAATCTTCCTAAAAACTACGAGTTTCCTGAAATCTCAGCACACATTTTTTCACCCAATATTGATGACACTTTCAGGTAATGATCAGAAGCCCAATCCCACTTGGCTCACCAACTTTCGTTCTTCTAGGTTAAACCGTTCGTTGGCAGTAACAGTTTTAATTTTTAGGTTTCACTCTGTTTTCTCCTATATGGATACATGTAGTTGGAACTCTAAATCAAACACGGTTTGTGTAGCTCTTTGAAACTTGACACAATAAATTAGCTCCAAGTTCTATCTCTATGGTTTGTTTCCTATTGATGTAGCCCTAAGCAGAGACTGGCGCAAATCACTTTCATGGAAAGGGGTTGACAATCTTCCAAAAAACTAAGAGTTTCCTGAAAACTCAGCACACATTTTTTCACCCAATCTTGATGACACTTTCAGGTAATGATCAGCACCCCAATGCCACTTGGCTCACCAAATTTCGTTCTTGTAGTTTAAACCGTTCGTTGGCAGTAACAGTTTTAATTTTTAGGTTTCACTTTGTTTTCTCCTATATGGATACATGTAGTTGGAACTCTAAATCAAACACGGTTTGTGCTAGCTCTTTGAAACTTGACACAATAAAGTAGCTCCAAGTTCTATCTCTATGGTTTGTTTCCTATTGATGTAGCCCTAAGCAGAGACTGGCGCAAATCACTTTCATGGAAAGGGGTTGACAATCTTCCAAAAAACTACGAGTTTCCTGAAATCTCAGCACACATTTTTTCACCCAATCTTGACAACACTTTCAAGTAATGATCAGCACCCCAATCCCACTTGGATCACCAAATTTCGTTCTTGTAGTTTAAACCGTTCGTTGGCAGTAACAGTTTTAATTTTTAGGTTTCACTCTGTTTTCTCCTATATGGATAAATGTAGTTGGAACTCTAAATCAAACACGGTTTGTGGTAGCTCTTTGAAACTTGACACAATAAATTAGCTCCAAGTTCTATCTCTATGGTTTGTTTCCTATTGATGTAGCCCTAAGAAGAGCCTGGCGCAAATCACTTTCATGGAAAGGGGTTGACAATCTTCCAAAAAACTAAGAGTTTCCTGAAATCTCAGCACACATTTTTTCACCCAATATTGATGACACTTTCAGGTAATGATCAGAAGCCCAATCCCACTTGGCTCACCAACTTTCGTTCTTCTAGGTTAAACCGTTCGTTGGCAGTAACAGTTTTAATTTTTAGGTTTCACTCTGTTTTCTCCTATATGGCTACATGTAGTTGGAACTCTAAATCAAACACGGTTTGTGCTAGCTCTTTGAAACTTGACACAATAAAGTAGCTCCAAGTTCTATCTCTATGGTTTGTTTCCTATTGATGTAGCCCTACGCAGAGACTGGCGCAAATCACTTTCATGGAAAGGGGTTGCCAATCTTCCAAAAAACTACGAGTTTCCTGAAATCTCAGCACACATTTTTTCACCCAATCTTGATGACACTTTCAAGTAATGATCAGTACCCCAATCCTACTTGGCTCAACAAATTTCGTTCTTCTAGGTTAAACCGTTCGTTGGCAGTAACAGTTTTAATTTTTAGGTTTCACTCTGTTTTCTCCTATATGGACACATGTAGTTGGAACTCTAAATCAAACACGGTTTGTGCTAGCTCTTTGAAACTTGACACAATAAAGTAGCTCCAAGTTCTATCTCTATGGTTTGTTTCCTATTGATGTAGCCCTAAGAAGAGACTGGCGCAAATCACTTTCATGGACAGGGGTTGACAATCTTCCAAAAAACTAAGAGTTTCCTGAAATCTCAGCACACATTTTTTCACCCAATCTTGATGACACTTTCAGGTAATGATCAGTACCCCAATCCCACTTGGCTCACCAAATTTCGTTCTTTTAGGTTAAACCGTTCGTTGGCAGTAACAGTTTTAATTTTTAGGTTTCACTCTGTTTTCTCCTATATGGATACATGTAGTTGGAACTCTAAATCAAACACGGTTTGTGCTAGCTCTTTGAAAATTGACACAATAAAGTAGCTCCAAGTTCTATCTCTATGGTTTGTTTCCTATTGATGTAGCCCTAAGCAGAGACTGGCGCAAATCACTTTCATGGAAAGGGGTTGCCATCTTCCAAAAAACTAAGAGTTTCCTGAAATCTCAGCACACATTTTTTCACCCAATCTTGATGACACTTTCAGGTAATGATCAGTACCTCAATCCCACTTGGCTCACCAAATTTTGTTCTTCTAGGTTAAACCGTTCGTTGGCAGTAACAGTTTTAATTTTTAGGTTTCACTCTGTTTTCTCCTATATGGATACATGTAGTTGGAACTCTAAATCAAACACGGTTTTCGCTAGCTCTTTGAAACTTGACACAATAAAGTACCTCAAGTTCTATCTCTATGGTTTGTTTCCTATTGATGTAGCCCTAAGCAGAGACTGGCGCAAATCACTTTCATGGAAAGGGGTTGCCAATCTTCCAAAAAACTAAGAGTTTCCTGAAATATCAGCACACATTTTTTCAACCAATCTTGATGACACTTTCAGGTAATCATCAGCACCCCAATCCCACTTGGCTCACCAAATTTCGTTCTTCTAGGTTAAACAGTTCGTTGGCAGTAACAGTTTTAATTTTTAGGTTTCACTCTGTTTTCTCCTATATGGATACATGTAGTTGGAACTCTAAATCAAACACGGTTTGTGCTAGCTCTTTGAAACTTGACACAATAAAGTAGCTCCAAGTTCTATCTGTATGGTTTGTTTCCTATTGATGTAGCCCTAAGCAGAGACTGGCGCAAATCACTTTCATGGAAAGGGGTTGCCAATCTTCCACAAAACTACGAGTTTCCTGAAATCTCAGCACACATTTTTTCACCCAATCTTGATCACACTTTCAGGTAATGATCAGTACCCCATTCCCACTTGGCTCACCAAATTTCGTTCTTCTAGGTTAAACAGTTCGTTGGCAGTAACAGTTTTAATTTTTAGGTTTCACTCTGTTTTCTCCTATATGGATACATGTAGTTGGAACTCTAAATCAAATACGGTTTGTGCTAGCTCTTTGAAACTTGACACAATAAATTAGCTCCAAGTTCTATCTCTATGGTTTGTTTCCTATTGCTGTAGCCCCAAGAAGAGACTGGCGCAAATCACTTTCATGGAAAGGGGTTGACAATCTTCCAAAAAACTAAGAGTTTCCTGAAATCTCAGCACACATTTTTTCACCTAATCTTGATGACACTTTCAGGTAATGATCAGTACCCCAATCCCACTTGGCTCACCAAATTTCGTTCTTCTAAGTTAAACCGTTCGTTGGCAGTAACAGTTTTGATTTTTAGGTTTCACTCTGTTTTCTCCTATATGGATACATGTAGTTGGAACTCTAAATCAAACACGGTTTGTGCTAGCTCTTTGAAACTTGACACAATAAATTAGCTCCAAGTTCTATCTCTATGGTTTGTTTCCTATTGATTTAGCCCTAAGCAGAGACTGGCGCAAATCACTTTCATGGAAAGGGGTTGACAATCTTCCAAAAAACTAAGAGTTTCCTGAAAACTCAGCACACATTTTTTCACCCAATCTTGATGACACTTTCAGGTAATGATCAGCACCCCAATCCCACTTGGCTCACCAAATTTCGTTCTTCCAGGTTAAACCGTTCGTTGGCAGTAACAGTTTTAATTTTTAGGTTTCACTCTGTTTTCTCCTATATGGATACATGTAGTTGGAACACTAAATCAAACACGGTTTGTGCTAGCTCTTTGAAACTTGACACAATAAAGTAGCTCCAAGTTCTATCTCTATGGTTTGTTTCCTATTGATGTAGTCTAAGCAGAGAATGGCGGAAATCACTTTCATGGAAAGGGGTTGCCAATCTTCCTAAAAACTACGAGTTTCCTGAAATCTCAGCACACAATTTTTCACCCAATATTGATGACACTTTCAGGTAATGATCAGAAGCCCAATCCCACTTGGCTCACCAAATTTCGTTCTTCTAGGTTAAACCGTTCGTTGGCAGTAACAGTTTTAATTTTTATTTTTCACTCTGTTTTCTCCTATATGGATACATGTAGTTGGAACTCTAAATCAAACACGGTTTGTGCTAGCTTTTTGAAACTTGACACAATAAATTAGCTCCAAGTTCTATCTCTATGGTTTGTTTCCTATTGATGTAGCCCTAAGCAGAGACTGGCGCAAATCACTTTCATGGAAAGGGGTTGACAATCTTCCAAAAAACTAAGAGTTTCCTGAAAACTCAGCACACATTTTTTCACCCAATATTGATGACACTTTCAGGTAATGATCAGTTCCCCAATCCCACTTGGCTCACCAAATTTCGTTCTTCTAGGTTAAACCGTTCGTTGGCAGTAACAGTTTTAATTTTTAGGTTTCACTCTGTTTTCTCCTATATGGACACATGTAGTTGGAACTCTAAATCAAATACGGTTTGTGCTAGCTCTTTGAAACTTGACACAATAAAGTAGCTCCAAGTTCTATCTCTATGGTTTGTTTCCTATTGATGTAGCCCTACGCAGAGACTGGCGCAAATCACTTTCATGGAAAGGGGTTGCCAATCTTCCAAAAAACTACGAGTTTCCTGAAATCTCAGCACACATTTTTTCACCCAATCTTGATGACACTTTCAAGTAATGATCAGTACCCCAATCCTACTTGGCTCAACAAATTTCGTTCTTCTAGGTTAAACCGTTCGTTGGCAGTAACAGTTTTAATTTTTAGGTTTCACTCTGTTTTCTCCTATATGGATACATGTAGTTGGAACTCTAAATCAAACACGGTTTGTGCTAGCTCTTTGAAACTTGACACAATAAAGTAGCTCCAAGTTCTATCTCTATGGTTTGTTTCCTATTGATGTATCCCTAAGAAGAGACTGGCGCAAATCACTTTCATGGAAAGGGGTTGACAATCTTCCAAAAAACTAAGAGTTTCCTGAAATCTCAGCACACATTTTTTCACCCAATCTTGATGACACTTTCAGGTAATGATCAGTACCTCAATCCCACTTGGCTCACCAAATTTCGTTCTTCTAGGTTAAACCGTTCGTTGGCAGTAACAGTTTTAATTTTTAGGTTTCACTCTGTTTTCTCCTATATGGATACATGTAGTTGGAACTCTAAATCAAACACGGTTTTTGCTAGCACTTTGAAACTTGACACAATAAAGTAGCTCAAGTTCTATCTCTATGGTTTGTTTCCTATTGATGTAGCCCTAAGCAGAGACTGGCGCAAATCACTTGCATTGAAAGGGGTTGCCAATCTTCCAAAAAATTGCTAGTTTCCTGAAATCTCAGCACACATTTTTCACCCAATCTTGATGACACTTTCAGGTAATGATCAGAAGCCCAATCCCACTTGGCTCACCAAATTTCGTTCTTCTAGGTTAAACCGTTCGTTGGCAGTAACAGTTTTAATTTTTATTTTTCACTCTGTTTTCTCCTATATGGATACATGTAGTTGGAACTCTAAATCAAACACGGTTTGTGCTAGCTTTTTGAAACTTGACACAATAAATTAGCTCCAAGTTCTATCTCTATGGTTTGTTTCCTATTGATGTAGCCCTAAGCAGAGACTGGCGCAAATCACTTTCATGGAAAGGGGTTGACAATCTTCCAAAAAACTAAGAGTTTCCTGAAAACTCAGCACACATTTTTTCACCCAATATTGATGACACTTTCAGGTAATGATCAGTTCCCCAATCCCACTTGGCTCACCAAATTTCGTTCTTCTAGGTTAAACCGTTCGTTGGCAGTAACAGTTTTAATTTTTAGGTTTCACTCTGTTTTCTCCTATATGGACACATGTAGTTGGAACTCTAAATCAAATACGGTTTGTGCTAGCTCTTTGAAACTTGACACAATAAAGTAGCTCCAAGTTCTATCTCTATGGTTTGTTTCCTATTGATGTAGCCCTACGCAGAGACTGGCGCAAATCACTTTCATGGAAAGGGGTTGCCAATCTTCCAAAAAACTACGAGTTTCCTGAAATCTCAGCACACATTTTTTCACCCAATCTTGATGACACTTTCAAGTAATGATCAGTACCCCAATCCTACTTGGCTCAACAAATTTCGTTCTTCTAGGTTAAACCGTTCGTTGGCAGTAACAGTTTTAATTTTTAGGTTTCACTCTGTTTTCTCCTATATGGATACATGTAGTTGGAACTCTAAATCAAACACGGTTTGTGCTAGCTCTTTGAAACTTGACACAATAAAGTAGCTCCAAGTTCTATCTCTATGGTTTGTTTCCTATTGATGTATCCCTAAGAAGAGACTGGCGCAAATCACTTTCATGGAAAGGGGTTGACAATCTTCCAAAAAACTAAGAGTTTCCTGAAATTTCAGCACACATTTTTTCACCCAATCTTGATGACACTTTCAGGTAATGATCAGTACCTCAATCCCACTTGGCTCACCAAATTTCGTTCTTCTAGGTTAAACCGTTCGTTGGCAGTAACAGTTTTAATTTTTAGGTTTCACTCTGTTTTCTCCTATATGGATACATGTAGTTGGAACTCTAAATCAAACACGGTTTTTGCTAGCACTTTGAAACTTGACACAATAAAGTAGCTCAAGTTCTATCTCTATGGTTTGTTTCCTATTGATGTAGCCCTAAGCAGAGACTGGCGCAAATCACTTGCATTGAAAGGGGTTGCCAATCTTCCAAAAAATTGCTAGTTTCCTGAAATCTCAGCACACATTTTTCACCCAATCTTGATGACACTTTCAGGTAATGATCAGTACCCCATTCCCACTTGCCTCACCAAATTTCGTTTCTCTAGGTTAAACCGTTCGTTGGCAGTAACAGTTTTTATTTTTAGGTTTCACTCTGTTTTCTCCTATATGGATACATGTAGTTGGAACTCTAAATCAAACACGGTTTGTGCTAGCTCTTTGAAACTTGACACAATAAAGTACCTCCAAGTTCTATCTCTATGGTTTGTTTCCTATTGATGTAGCCCTAAGCAGAGACTGGCGCAAATCACTTTCATGGAAAGGGGTTGCCATCTTTCAAAAAACTAAGGGTTTCCTGAAATCTCAGCACACATTTTTCCCCCAATCTTGATGACACTTTCAGGTAATGATCAGTACCCCAATCCCACTTGGCTCACCAAATTTCGTTCTTCTATGTTAAACCGTTCGTTGGCAGTAACAGTTTTAATTTTTAGGTTTCACTCTGTTTTCTCCTATATGGACACATGTAGTTGAAACTCTAAATCAAACAGGGTTTGTGCTAGCTCTTTGAAACTTGACACAATAAAGTAGCTCTAAGTTCTATCTCTATGGTTTGTTTCCTATTGATGTAGCCCTAAGAAGAGACTGGTGCAAATCACTTACATGGAAAGGGGTTGACAATCTTCCAAAAAAGTAAGAGTTTCCTGAAATCTCAGCACACATTTTTTCACCCAATCTTGATGACACTTTCAGGAAATGATCAGTACCCCAATCCCACTTGGCTCACCAAATTTCATTTTTTTAGGTTAAACCGTTCGTTGGCAGTAACAGTTTTAATTTTTAGGTTTCACTCTTTTTTCTCCTATATGGATACATGTAGTTGGAACTCTAAATCAAACACGGTTTGTGCTAGCTCTTTGAAACTTGACACAATAAAGTAGCTCCAAGTTCTATCTCTATGGTTTGTTTCCTATTGATGTAGCCCTAAGCAGAGACTGGCGCAAATCACTTTCATGGAAAGGGGTTGCCATCTTCCAAAAAACTACGAGTTTCCTGAAATCTCAGCACACATTTTTTCACCCAATCTTGATGACACTTTCAGGTAATGATCAGTACCCCAATCCCACTTGGCTCACCAAATTTCGTTCTTTTAGGTTAAAATGTTCGTTGGCAGTAACAGTTTTAATTTTTAGGTTTCACTCTGTTTTCTCCTATATGGATACATGTAGTTGGAACTCTAAATCAAACACGGTTTGTGCTAGCTCTTTGAAACTTGACACAATAAAGTAGCTCCAAGTTCTATCTCTATGGTTTGTTTCCTATTGATGTAGCCCTAAGCAGAGACTGGCGCAAATCACTTTCATGGAAAGGGGTTGCCATCTTCCAAAAAACTAAGAGTTTCCTGAAATGTCAGCACACATTTTTTCACCCAATCTTGATGACACTTTCAGGTAATGATCAGTACCTCAATCCCATTTGGCTCACCAAATTTCGTTCTTCTAGGTTAAACCGTTCGTTGGCAGTAACAGTTTTAATTTTTAGGTTTCACTCTGTTTTCTCCTATATGGATACATGTAGTTGGAACTCTAAATCAAACACGGTTTTTGCTAGCTCTTTGAAACTTGACACAATAAAGTAGCTCAAGTTCTATCTCTATGGTTTGTTTCCTATTGATGTAGCCCTAAGCAGAGACTGGCGGAAATCACTTTCATGGAAAGGGGTTGCCAATCTTCCAAAAAACTAATAGTTTCCTGAAATATCAGCACACATTTTTTCAACCAATCTTGATGACACTTTCAGGTAATGATCAGCACCCCAATCCCACTTGGCTCACCAAATTTCGTTCTTCTAGGTTAAACAGTTCGTTGGCAGTAACAGTTTTAATTTTTAGGTTTCACTCTGTTTTCTCCTATATGGATACATGTAGTTGGAACTCTAAATCAAACACGGTTTGTGCTAGCTCTTTGAAACTTGACACAATAAAGTAGCTCCAAGTTCTATCTCTATGGTTTGTTTCCTATTGATGTAGCCCTAAGAAGAGACTGGCGCAAATCACTTTCATGGAAAGGGGTTGACAATCTTCCAAAAAACTAAGAGTTTCCTGAAATCTCAGCACACATTTTTTCACCCAAACTTGATGACACTTTCAGGTAATGATCAGTACCCCAATCCCACTTGGCTCACCAAATTTCGTTCTTTTAGGTTAAACCGTTCGTTGGCAGTAACAGTTTTAATTTTTAGGTTTCACTCTGTTTTCTCCTATATGGATACATGTATTTGGAACACTAAATCAAACACGGTTTGTGCTAGCTCTTTGAAACTTGACACAATAAAGTAGCTCCAAGTTCTATCTCTATGGTTTGTTTCCTATTGATGTAGCCCTAAGCAGAGACTGGCGCAAATCACTTTCATGGAAAGGGGTTGCCAATCTTCCAAAAAACTGCGAGTTTCCTGAAATCTCAGCACACATTTTTTCACCCAATCTTGATGACACTTTCAGGTAATGATCAGTACCCCAATCCAACTTGGCTCACCAAATTTCGTTCTTCTAAGTTAAACCGTTCGTTGGCAGTAACAGTTTTGATTTTTAGGTTTCACTCTGTTTTCTCCTATATGGACACATGTAGTTGGTACTCTAAATCAAACACGGTTTGTGCTAGCTCTTTGAAACTTGACACAATAAATTAGCTCCAAGTTCTATCTCTATGGTTTGTTTCCTATTGATTTAGCCCTAAGCAGAGACTGGCGCAAATCACTTTCATGGAAAGGGGTTGACAATCTTCCAAAAAACTACGAGTTTCCTGAAATCTCAGCACACATTTTTTCACCCAATCTTGATGACACTTTCAAGTAATGATCAGTTCCCCAATCCCACTTGGCTCACCAAATTTCGTTCTTCTAGGTTAAACCGTTCGTTGGCAGTAACAGTTTTAATTTTTAGGTTTCACTCTGTTTTCTCCTATATGGATACATGTAGTTGGAACACTAAATCAAACACGGTTTGTGCTAGCTCTTTGAAACTTGACACAATAAAGTAGCTCCAAGTTCTATCTCTATGGTTTGTTTCCTATTGATGTAGCCCTAAGCAGAGACTGGCACAAATCACTTTCATGGAAAGGGGTTGCCAATCTTCCAAAAAACTGCGAGTTTCCTGAAATCTCAGCACATATTTTTTCACCCAATCTTGATGACACTTTCAGGTAATGATCAGTACCCCAATCCAACTTAGCTCACCAAATTTCATTCTTCTAGGTTAAACCGTTCGTTGGCAGTAACAGTTTTAATTTTTAGGTTTCAATCTGTTTTCTCCTATATGGATACATGTAGTTGGAACTCTAAATCAAACACGGTTTGTGCTAGCTCTTTGAAACTTGACACAATAAAGTAGCTCCAAGTTCTATCTCTATGGTTTGTTTCTTATTGATGTAGCCCTAAGCAGAGACTGGCGCAAATCACTTTCATGGAAAGGGGTTGCCATCTTCCAAAAAACTAAGAGTTTCCTGAAATCTCAGCACACATTTTTCACCCAATCTTGATGACACTTTCAGGTAATGATCAGTACCTCAATCCCACTTGGCTCACCAAATTTCGTTCTTCTAGGTTAAACCGTTCGTTGGCAGTAACAGTTTTAATTTTTAGGTTTCACTCTGTTTTCTCCTATATGGATACATGTAGTTGGAACTCTAAATCAAACACGGTTTTTGCTAGCTCTTTGAAACTTGACACAATAAAGTAGCTCAAGTTCTATCTCTATGGTTTGTTTCCTATTGATGTAGCCCTAAGCAGAGACTGGCGCAAATCACTTGCATTGAAAGGGGTTGCCAATCTTCCAAAAAATTGCTAGTTTCCTGAAATCTCAGCACACATTTTTCACCCAATCTTGATGACACTTTCAGGTAATGATCAGTACCCCATTCCCACTTGCCTCACCAAATTTCGTTTCTCTAGGTTAAACCGTTCGTTGGCAGTAACAGTTTTTATTTTTAGGTTTCACTCTGTTTTCTCCTATATGGATACATGTAGTTGGAACTCTAAATCAAACACGGTTTGTGCTAGCTCTTTGAAACTTGACACAATAAAGTACCTCCAAGTTCTATCTCTATGGTTTGTTTCCTATTGATGTAGCCCTAAGCAGAGACTGGCGCAAATCACTTTCATGGAAAGGGGTTGCCATCTTTCAAAAAACTAAGGGTTTCCTGAAATCTCAGCACACATTTTTCCCCCAATCTTGATGACACTTTCAGGTAATGATCAGTACCCCAATCCCACTTGGCTCACCAAATTTCGTTCTTCTATGTTAAACCGTTCGTTGGCAGTAACAGTTTTAATTTTTAGGTTTCACTCTGTTTTCTCCTATATGGACACATGTAGTTGAAACTCTAAATCAAACAGGGTTTGTGCTAGCTCTTTGAAACTTGACACAATAAAGTAGCTCTAAGTTCTATCTCTATGGTTTGTTTCCTATTGATGTAGCCCTAAGAAGAGACTGGCGCAAATCACTTACATGGAAAGGGGTTGACAATCTTCCAAAAAAGTAAGAGTTTCCTGAAATCTCAGCACATATTTTTTCACCCAATCTTGATGACACTTTCAGGAAATGATCAGGACCCCAATCCCACTTGGCTCACCAAATTTCATTTTTTTAGGTTAAACCGTTCGTTGGCAGTAACAGTTTTAATTTTTAGGTTTCACTCTTTTTTCTCCTATATGGATACATGTAGTTGGAACTCTAAATCAAACACGGTTTGTGCTAGCTCTTTGAAACTTGACACAATAAAGTAGCTCCAAGTTCTATCTCTATGGTTTGTTTCCTATTGATGTAGCCCTAAGCAGAGACTGGCGCAAATCACTTTCATGGAAAGGGGTTGCCATCTTCCAAAAAACTAAGAGTTTCCTGAAATCTCAGCACACATTTTTTCACCCAATCTTGATGACACTTTCAGGTAATGATCAGTACCCCAATCCCACTTGGCTCACCAAATTTCGTTCTTTTAGGTTAAAATGTTCGTTGGCAGTAACAGTTTTAATTTTTAGGTTTCACTCTGTTTTCTCCTATATGGATACATGTAGTTGGAACTCTAAATCAAACACGGTTTGTGCTAGCTCTTTGAAACTTGACACAATAAAGTAGCTCCAAGTTCTATCTCTATGGTTTGTTTCCTATTGATGTAGCCCTAAGCAGAGACTGGCGCAAATCACTTTCATGGAAAGGGGTTGCCATCTTCCAAAAAACTAAGAGTTTCCTGAAATGTCAGCACACATTTTTTCACCCAATCTTGATGACACTTTCAGGTAATGATCAGTACCTCAATCCCATTTGGCTCACCAAATTTCGTTCTTCTAGGTTAAACCGTTCGTTGGCAGTAACAGTTTTAATTTTTAGGTTTCACTCTGTTTTCTCCTATATGGATACATGTAGTTGGAACTCTAAATCAAACACGGTTTTTGCTAGCTCTTTGAAACTTGACACAATAAAGTAGCTCAAGTTCTATCTCTATGGTTTGTTTCCTATTGATGTAGCCCTAAGCAGAGACTGGCGCAAATCACTTTCATGGAAAGGGGTTGCCAATCTTCCAAAAAACTAATAGTTTCCTGAAATATCAGCACACATTTTTTCAACCAATCTTGATGACACTTTCAGGTAATGATCAGCACCCAATCCCACTTGGCTCACCAAATTTCGTTCTTCTAGGTTAAACTGTTCGTTGGCAGTAACAGTTTTAATTTTTAGGTTTCACTCTGTTTTCTCCTATATGGATACATGTAGTTGGAACTCTAAATCAAACACGGTTTGTGCTAGCTCTTTGAAACTTGACACAATAATGTAGCTCCAAGTTCTATCTCTATGGTTTGTTTCCTATTGATGTAGCCCTAAGAAGAGACTGGCGCAAATCACTTTCATGGAAAGGGGTTGACAATCTTCCAAAAAACTAAGAGTTTCCTGAAATCTCAGCACACATTTTTTCACCCAAACTTGATGACACTTTCAGGTAATGATCAGTACCCCAATCCCACTTGGCTCACCAAATTTCGTTCTTTTAGGTTAAACCGTTCGTTGGCAGTAACAGTTTTAATTTTTAGGTTTCACTCTGTTTTCTCCTATATGGATACATGTATTTGGAACACTAAATCAAACACGGTTTGTGCTAGCTCTTTGAAACTTGACACAATAAAGTAGCTCCAAGTTCTATCTCTATGGTTTGTTTCCTATTGATGTAGCCCTAAGCAGAGACTGGCGCAAATCACTTTCATGGAAAGGGGTTGCCAATCTTCCAAAAAACTGCGAGTTTCCTGAAATCTCAGCACACATTTTTTCACCCAATCTTGATGACACTTTCAGGTAATGATCAGTACCCCAATCCAACTTGGCTCACCAAATTTCGTTCTTCTAAGTTAAACCGTTCGTTGGCAGTAACAGTTTTGATTTTTAGGTTTCACTCTGTTTTCTCCTATATGGACACATGTAGTTGGTACTCTAAATCAAACACGGTTTGTGCTAGCTCTTTGAAACTTGACACAATAAATTAGCTCCAAGTTCTATCTCTATGGTTTGTTTCCTATTGATTTAGCCCTAAGCAGAGACTGGCGCAAATCACTTTCATGGAAAGGGGTTGACAATCTTCCAAAAAACTACGAGTTTCCTGAAATCTCAGCACACATTTTTTCACCCAATCTTGATGACACTTTCAAGTAATGATCAGTTCCCCAATCCCACTTGGCTCACCAAATTTCGTTCTTCTAGGTTAAACCGTTCGTTGGCAGTAACAGTTTTAATTTTTAGGTTTCACTCTGTTTTCTCCTATATGGATACATGTAGTTGGAACACTAAATCAAACACGGTTTGTGCTAGCTCTTTGAAACTTGACACAATAAAGTAGCTCCAAGTTCTATCTCTATGGTTTGTTTCCTCTTGATGTAGCCCTAAGCAGAGACTGGCACAAATCACTTTCATGGAAAGGGGTTGCCAATCTTCCAAAAAACTGCGAGTTTCCTGAAATCTCAGCACATATTTTTTCACCCAATCTTGATGACACTTTCAGGTAATGATCAGTACCCCAATCCAACTTAGCTCACCAAATTTCATTCTTCTAGGTTAAACCGTTCGTTGGCAGTAACAGTTTTAATTTTTAGGTTTCAATATGTTTTCTCCTATATGGATACATGTAGTTGGAAATCTAAATCAAACACGGTTTTTGCTAGCTCTTTGAAAATTGACACAATCAAGTAGCTCCAAGTTCTATCTCTATGGTTTGTTTCCTATTGATGTAGCCCTAAGCAGAGACTGGCGCAAATCACTTTCATGGAAAGGGGTTGCCAATCTTCCAAAAAACTACGAGTTTCCTGAAATCTCAGCACACATTTTTTCACCGAATCTTGATGACACTTTCAGGTAATGATCAGTAACCCAATCCCAGTTGGCTCACCAAATTTCGTTCTTCTAGGTTAAACCGTTCTTTGGCAGTAACAGTTTTAATTTTTAGGTTTCAATATGTTTTCTCCTATATGGATACATGTAGTTGGAAATCTAAATCAAACACGGTTTTTGCTAGCTCTTTGAAACTTGACACAATCAAGTAGCTCCAAGTTCTATCTCTATGGTTTGTTTCCTATTGATGTAGCCCTAAGCAGAGACTGGCGCAAATCACTTTCATTGAAAGGGGTTGCCAATCTTCCAAAAAACTACGAGTTTCCTGAAATCTCAGCACACATTTTTTCACCCAATCTTGATGACACTTTCAGGTAATGATCAGTACCACAATCCCACTTGGCTCACCAAATTTCGTTCTTCTAGGTTAAACCGTTCGTTGACAGTAACAGTTTTAATTTTTAGGTTTCACTCTGTTTTCTCCTATATGGATACATGTAGTTGGAACTCTAAATCAAACACGGTTTGTGCTAGCTCTTTGAAACTTGACACAATAAAGTAGCTCCAAGTTCTATCTCTATGGTTTGTTTCCTATTGATGTAGCCCTAAGCAGAGACTGGCGCAAATCACTTGCATTGAAAGGGGTTGCCAATCTTCTAAAAAATTGCTAGTTTCCTGAAATCTCAGCACACATTTTTCACCCAATCTTGATGACACTTTCAGGTAATGATCAGTACCCCATTCCCACTTGGCTCACCAAATTTCGTTCCTCTAGGTTAAACCGTTCGTTGGCAGTAACAGTTTTTATTTTTAGGTTTCACTCTGTTTTCTCCTATATGGATACATGTAGTTGGAACTCTAAATCAAACACGGTTTGTGCTAGCTCTTTGAAACTTGACACAATAAAGTACCTCCAAGTTCTATCTCTATGGTTTGTTTCCTATTGATGTAGCCCTAAGCAGAGACTGGCGCAAATCACTTTCATGGAAAGGTGTTGCCATCTTTCAAAAAACTAAGGGTTTCCTGAAATCTCAGCACACATTTTTCCCCCAATCTTGATGACACTTTCAGGTAATGATCAGTACCCCATTCCCACTTGGCTCACCAAATTTCGTTCTTCTATGTTAAACCGTTCGTTGGCAGTAACAGTTTTAATTTTTAGGTTTCACTCTGTTTTCTCCTATATGGACACATGTAGTTGGAACTCTAAATCAAACAGGGTTTGTGCTAGCTCTTTGAAACTTGACACAATAAAGTAGCTCTAAGTTCTATCTCTATGGTTTGTTTCCTATTGATGTAGCACTAAGAAGAGACTGGCGCAAATCACTTTCATGGAAAGGGGTTGCCAATCTTCCAAAAAAATAAGAGTTTCCTGAAATCTCAGCACACATTTTTTCACCCAATCTTGATGACACTTTCAGGTAATGATAGTACCCCAATCCCACTTGGCTCACCAAATTTCATTTTTTTAGGTTAAACCGTTCGTTGGCAGTAACAGTTTTAATTTTTAGGTTTCACTCTTTTTTCTCCTATATGGATACATGTAGTTGGAACTCTAAATCAAACACGGTTTGTGCTAGCTCTTTGAAACTTGACACAATAAAGTAGCTCCAAGTTCTATCTCTATGGTTTGTTTCCTATTGATGTAGCCCTAAGCAGAGACTGGCACAAATCACTTTCATTTAAAGGGGTTGCCAAGCTTCCAAAAAACTACGAGTTTCCTGAAATCTCAGCACACATTTTTTCACCCAATCTTGATGACACTTTCAGGTAATGATCAGTACCCCAATCTCACTTGGCTTACCAAATTTCGTTCTTCTAGGTTAAACCGTTCGTTGGCAGTAACAGTTTTAATTTTTAGGTTTCACTCTGTTTTCTCCTATATGGATACATGTAGTTGGAACTCTAAATCAAACACGGTTTTTGCTAGCTCTTTGAAATTTGACACAATAAAGTAGCTCCAAGTTCTATCTCTATGGTTTGTTTCCTATTGATGTAGCCCTAAGCAGAGACTGGCGCAAATCACTTTCATTTAAAGGGGTTGCCAAGCTTCCAAAAAACTACGAGTTTCCTGAAATCTCAGCACACATTTTTTCACCCAATCTTGATGACACTTTCAGGTAATGATCAGTACAACAAATCCCACTTGGGTCACCAAGTTTCTTTCTTTTAGGTTAAACCATTCGTTGGCAGTAACAGTTTTAATTTTTAAGTTTCACTCTGTTTTCTCCTGTATGGATACATGTATTTGGAACTCTAAATCAAACACGGTTTGTGCTAGCTCTTTGAAACTTGACACAATAAATTAGCTCCAGGTTCTATCTCTATGGTTTGTTTCCTATTGATGTAGCCCTAAGCAGAGACTGGCGCAAATCACTTTCATGGAAAGGGGTTGACAATCTTCCAAAAAACTAAGAGTTTCCTGAAATCTCAGCACACATTATTTCACCTAATCTTGATGACACTTTCAGGTAATGATCAGCACCCCAATGCCACTTGGCTCACCAAATTTCGTTCTTCTAGGTTAAACCGTTCATTGGCAGTAACAGTTTTAATTTTTAGGTTTCACTCTGTTTTCTCCTATATGGATACATGTAGTTGGAACTCTAAATCAAACACGGTTTGTGCTAGCTCTTTGAAACTTGACACAATAAAGTAGCTCCAAGTTCTATCTCTATGGTTTGTTTCCTATTGATGTTCTGCTAAGCAGAGACTGGCGCAAATCACTTTCATGGAAAGGGGTTGCCAATCTTCCAAAAAACTGCGAGTTTCCTGAAATCTCAGCACACATTTTTTCACCCAATCTTGATGACACTTTCAGGTAATGATCAGTACCCCAATCCCACTTGGCTCACCAAATTTCGATCTCTTAGGTTAAACCGTTCGTTGGCAGTAACAGTTTTAATTTTTAGGTTTCACTCTGTTTTCTCCTATATGGATACATGTAGTTGGAACTCTAAATCAAACACGGTTTGTGCTAGCTCTTTGAAATTGACACAATAAAGTAGCTCCAAGTTCTATCTCTATGGTTTGTTTCCTATTGATGTAGCCCTAAGCAGAGACTGGCGCAAATCTCTTTCATGGAAAGGGGTTGCCATCTTTCAAAAAACTACGAGTTTCCTGAAATCTCAGCACACATTTTTTCACCCAATCTTGATGACACTTTCAGGTAATGATCAGTACCCCAATCCCACTTGGCTCACCAAATTTCGTTCTTCTAGGTTAAACCGTTCGTTGGCAGTAACAGTTTTAATTTTTAGGTTTCACTCTGTTTTCTCCTATGTGGATACATGTAGTTGGAACTCTAAATCAAACACGGTTTTTGCTAGCTCTTTGAAATTTGACACAATAAAGTAGCTCCAAGTTCTATCTCTATGGTTTGTTTCCTATTGATATAGCCCTAAGCAGAGACTGGCGCAAATCACTTTCATTTAAAGGGGTTGCCAAGCTTCCAAAAAACTATGAGTTTCCTGAAATCTCAGCACACATTTTTTCACCCAATCTTGATGACACTTTCAGGTAATGATCAGTACAACAAATCCCACTTGGGTCACCAAGTTTCTTTCTTTTAGGTTAAACCATTCGTTGGCAGTAACAGTTTTAATTTTTAGGTTTCACTCTGTTTTCTCCCGTACGGATACATGTATTTGGAACTCTAATTCAAACACGGTTTGTGCTAGCTCTTTGAAACTTGACACAATAAATTAGCTCCAGGTTCTATCTCTATGGTTTGTTTCCTATTGATGTAACCCTAAGCAGAGACTGGCGCAAATCACTTTCATGGAAAGGGGTTGACAATCTTCCAAAAAACTAAGAGTTTCCTGAAATCTCAGCACACATTATTTCACCTAATCTTGATGACACTTTCAGGTAATGATCAGCACCCCAATCCCACTTGGCTCACCAAATTTCGTTCTTCTAGGTTAAACCGTTCATTGGCAGTAACAGTTTTAATTTTTAGGTTTCACTCTGTTTTCTCCTATATGGATACATGTAGTTGGAACTCTAAATCAAACACGGTTTGTGCTAGCTCTTTGAAACTTGACACAATAAAGTAGCTCCAAGTTCTATCTCTATGGTTTGTTTCCTATTGATGTACCCCTAAGCAGAGACTGGCGCAAATCACTTTCATGGAAAGGGGTTGCCAATCTTCCAAAAAACTGCGAGTTTCCTGAAATCTCAGCACACATTTTTTCACCCAATCTTGATGACACTTTCAGATAATGATCAGTACCCCAATCCCACTTGGCTCACCAAATTTCGTTCTTTTAGGTTAAACCGTTCGTTGGCAGTAACAGTTTTAATTTTTAGGTTTCACTCTGTTTTCTCCTATATGGATACATGTAGTTGGAACTCTAAATCAAACACGGTTTGTGCTAGCTCTTTGAAATTGACACAATAAAGTAGCTCCAAGTTCTATCTCTATGGTTTGTTTCCTATTGATGTAGCCCTAAGCAGAGACTGGCGCAAATCACTTTCATGGAAAGGGGTTGCTATCTTCCAAAAAACTACGAGTTTCCTGAAATCTCAGCACACATTTTTTCACCCAATCTTGATGACACTTTCAGGTAATGATCAGTACCCCAATCCCACTTGGCTCACCAAATTTCGTTCTTCTAGGTTAAACCGTTCGTTGGCAGTAACAGTTTTAATTTTTAGGTTTCACTCTGTTTTCTCCTATATGGATACATGTAGTTGGAACTCTAAATCAAACACGGTTTTTGCTAGCTCTTCGAATTTTGACACAATAAAGTAGCTCCAAGTTCTATCTCTATGGTTTGTTTCCTATTGATATAGCCCTAAGCAGAGACTGGCGCAAATCACTTTAATTTAAAGCGGTTGCCAAGCTTCCAAAAAACTACGAGTTTCCTGAAATCTCAGCACACATTTTTTCACCCAATCTTGATGACACTTTCAGGTAATGATCAGTACAACAAATCCCACTTGGGTCACCAAGTTTCTTTCTTTTAGGTTAAACCATTCGTTGGCAGTAACAGTTTTAATTTTTAGGTTTCACTCTGTTTTCTCCTGTATGGATACATATAGTTGGAACTCTAAATCAAACTCGGTTTGTGCTAGCTCTTTGAAACTTGACACAATAAAGTAGCTCCAAGTTCTATCTCTATGGTTTGTTTCCTATTGAAGTAGCCCTAAGAAGTGACTGGCGCAAACCACTTTCATGGAAAGGGGTTGCCAATCTTCCAAAAAACTGCTAGTTTCCTGAAATCTCAGCACACATTTTTTCACCTAATCTTGATGACACTTTCAGGTAATGATCAGTACCCCAATCCCTCTTGGCTCACCAAATTTCGTTCTTCTAGGTTAAACAGTTCATTGGAAGTAACAGTTTTAATTTTTAGGTTTCACTCTGTTTTCTCCTATATGGATACATGTAGTTGGAACTCTAAATCAAACACGGTTTGTGCTAGCTCTTTGAAACTTGACACAATAAAGTAGCTCCAAGTTCTATCTCTATGGTTTGTTTCCTATTGATGTAGCCCTAAGCAGAGACTGGCGGAAATCACTTTCATGGAAAGGGGTTGCCAATCTTCCAAAAAACTGCGAGTTTCCTGAAATCTCAGCACACATTGTTTCACCCAATCTTGATGACACTTTCAGGTAATGATCAGTACCCCAATCCCACTTGGCTCACCAAATTTCGTTCTTCTATGTTAAACCGTTCGTTGGCAGTAACAGTTTTAATTTTTAGGTTTCACTCGGTTTTCTCCTATATGGACACATATAGTTGGAACTCTAAATCAAACAGGGTTTGTGCTAGCTCTTTGAAACTTGACACAATAAAGTAGCTCTAAGTTCTATCTCTATGGTTTGTTTCCTATTGATGTAGCCCTAAGAAGAGACTGGCGCAAATCACTTTCATGGAAAGGGGTTGACAATCTTCCAAAAAACTAAGAGTTTCCTGAAATCTCAGCACACATTTTTTCACCCAATCTTGATGACACTTTCAGGTAATGATCAGTACCCCAATCCCACTTGGCTCACCAAATTTCATTTTTTTAGGTTAAACCGTTTGTTGGCAGTAACAGTTTTAATTTTTAGGTTTCACTCTGTTTTCTCCTATATGGATACATGTAGTTGGAACTCTAAATCAAACACGGTTTGTGCTAGCTCTTTGAAACTTGACACAATAAAGTAGCTCCAAGTTCTATCTCTATGGTTTGTTTCCTATTGATGTAGCCCTAAGCAGAGACTGGCGCAAATCACTTTCATTGAAAGGGGTTGCCCTCTTCCAAAAAACTACGAGTTTCCTGAAATCTCAGCACACATTTTTTCACCCAATCTTGATGACACTTTCAGGTAATGATCAGTACCCCAATCCCACTTGGCTTACCAAATTTCGTTCTTCTAGGTTAAACCGTTCGTTGGCAGTAACAGTTTTAATTTTTAGGTTTCACTCTGTTTTCTCCTATATGGATACATGTAGTTGGAACTCTAAATCAAACACGGTTTTTGCTAGCTCTTTGAAATTTGACACAATAAAGTAGCTCCAAGTTCTATCTCTATGGTTTGTTTCCTATTGATGTAGCCCTAAGCAGAGACTGGCGCAAATCACTTTCATTTAAAGGGGTTGCCAAGCTTCCAAAAAACTACGAGTTTCCTGAAATCTCAGCACACATTTTTTCACCCAATCTTGATGACACTTTCAGGTAATGATCAGTACAACAAATCCCACTTGGGTCACCAAGTTTCTTTCTTTTAGGTTAAACCATTCGTTGGCAGTAACAGTTTTAATTTTTAGGTTTCACTCTGTTTTCTCCTGTATGGATACATGTATTTGGAACTCTAATTCAAACACGGTTTGTGCTAGCTCTTTGAAACTTGACACAATAAATTAGCTCCAGGTTCTATCTCTATGGTTTGTTTCCTATTGATGTAACCCTAAGCAGAGACTGGCGCAAATCACTTTCATGGAAAGGGGTTGACAATCTTCCAAAAAACTAAGAGTTTCCTGAAATCTCAGCACACATTATTTCACCTAATCTTGATGACACTTTCAGGTAATGATCAGCACCCCAATCCCACTTGGCTCACCAAATTTCGTTCTTCTAGGTTAAACCGTTCATTGGCAGTAACAGTTTTAATTTTTAGGTTTCACTCTGTTTTCTCCTATATGGATACATGTAGTTGGAACTCTAAATCAAACACGGTTTGTGCTAGCTCTTTGAAACTTGACACAATAAAGTAGCTCCAAGTTCTATCTGTATGGTTTGTTTCCTATTGATGTACCCCTAAGCAGAAACTGGCGCAAATCACTTTAATGGAAAGGGGTTGACAATCTTCCAAAAAACTGCGAGTTTCCTGAAATCTCAGCACACATTTTTTCACCCAATCTTGATGACACTTTCAGGTAATGATCAGTACCCCAATCCCACTTGGCTCACCAAATTTCGTTCTTTTAGGTTAAACCGTTCGTTGGCAGTAACAGTTTTAATTTTTAGGTTTCACTCTGTTTTCTCCTATATGGATACATGTAGTTGGAACTCGAAATCAAACACGGTTTGTGCTAGCTCTTTGAAATTGACACAATAAAGTAGCTCCAAGTTCTATCTCTATGGTTTGTTTCCTATTGATGTAGCCCTAAGCAGAGACTGGCGCAAATCACTTTCATGGAAAGGGGTTGCCATCTTCCAAAAAACTACGAGTTTCCTGAAATCTCAGCACACATTATTTCACGTAATCTTGATGACACTTTCAGGTAATGATCAGCACACCAATCCCACTTGGCTCACCAAATTTCGTTCTTCTAGGTTAAACCGTTCGTTGGCAGTAACAGTTTTAATTTTTAGGTTTCACTCTGTTTTCTCCTATATGGATACATGTAGTTGGAACTCTAAATCAAACACGGTTTGTGCTAGCTCTTTGAAACTTGACACAATAAAGTAGCTCCAAGTTCTATCTCTATGGTTTGTTTCCTATTGATGTAGCCCTAAGCAGAGACTGGCGGAAATCACTTTCATGGAAAGGGGTTGCCAATCTTCCAAAAAACTGCGAGTTTCCTGAAATCTCAGCACACATTGTTTCACCCAATCTTGATGACACTTTCAGGTAATGATCAGTACCCCAATCCCACTTGGCTCACCAAATTTCATTCTTCTAGGTTAAACCGTTCGTTGGCAGTAACAGTTTTAATTTTTAGGTTTCACTCGGTTTTCTCCTATATGGATACATGATGTTTGGAACTCTAAATCAAACACGGTTTGTGCTAGCTCTTTGAAACTTGACACAATAAAGTAGCTCCAAGTTCTATCTCTATGGTTTGTTTCCTATTGATGTAGCCCTAAGAAGAGACTGGCGCAAATCACTTTCATGGAAAGGGGTTGACAATCTTCCAAAAAACTAAGAGTTTTCTGATATCTCAGCACACACTTTTTCACCCAATCTTGATGACACTTTCAGGTAATGATCAGTACCCCGATCCCACTTGGCTCACCAAATTTCGTTCTTCTAGGTTAAACCGTTCGTTGGCAGTAACAGTTTAAATTTTTAGGTTTCACTCTGTTTTCTCCTATATGGATACATGTAGTTGGAACTCTAATTCAAACACGGTTTGTGCTAGCTCTTTGAAACTTGACACAATAAAGTAGCTCCAAGTTCTATCTCTATGGTTTGTTTCCTATTGATGTAGCCCTAAGCAGAGACTGGCGCAAATCACTTTCATGGAAAGGGGTTGACAATCTTCCAAAAAACTACGAGTTTCCTGAATCTCAGCACACATTTTTTACCCAATCTTGATGACACTTTCAGGTAATGATCAGTACCCCAGTCCCACTTGGCTCACCAAATTTTGTTCTTCTAGGTTAAACCGTTCGTTGGCAGTAACAGTTTTAATTTTTAGGTTTCACTCTCTTTTCTCCTATATGGATACATGTAGTTGGAACTCTAAATCAAACACGGTTTCTGGTAGCTCTTTGAAACTTGACACAATAAATTAGCTCCAAGTTCTATCTCTATGGTTTGTTTCCTATTGATGTAGCCCTAAGCAGAGACTGGCGCAAATCACTTTCATGGAAAGGGGTTGCCAAGCTTAAAAAAAACTACAAGTTTCCTGAAATCTCAGCACACATTTTTTCACCAAATCTTGATGACACTTTCAGGTAATGATCAGTACCCCAATCCCACTCGGCTTACCAAATTACGTTCTTCTAGGTTAAACCGTTCGTTGGCAGTAACAGTTTTAATTTTTAGGTTTCACTCTGTTTTCTCCTATATGGATACATGTAGTTGGAACTCTAAATCAAACACGGTTTGTGCTAGCTCTTTGAAACTTGACACAATAAAGTAGCTCCAAGTTCTATCTCTATGGTTTGTTTCCTATTAATGTAGCCCTAAGCAGAGACTGGCGCAAATCACTTTCATGTAAAGGGGTTGCCAATCTTCCAAAAAACTGCGAGTTTCCTGAAATCTCAGCACACATTTTTTCACCCAATCTTGATGACACTTTCAGGTAATGATCAGTACCCCAATCCCACTTGGCTTACCAAAATTCGTTCTTCTAGGTTAAACCATTCGTTGGCAGTAACAGTTTTAATTTTTAGGTTTCACTCTGTTTTCTCCTATATGGATACATGTAGTTGGAACTCTAAATCAAACACGGTTTGTGCTAGCTCTTTGAACCTTGACACAATAAAGTAGCTCCAAGTTCTATCTCTATGGTTTGTTTCCTATTGATGTAGCCCTAAGCAGAGACTGGCGCAAATCACTTTCATTGAAAGGGGTTGCCAATCTTCCAAAAAACTACGAGTTTCCTGAAATCTCAGCACATTTTTTCACCCAATCTTGATGACACTTTCAGGTAATGATCAGTACCCCAACTCCACTTGGCTCACAAAATTTCGTTCTTCTAGGTTAAACCGTTCGTTGGCAGTAACAGTTTTAATTTTTAGGTTTCACTCTGTTTTCTCCTATATGGATACTTGTAGTTGGAACTCTAAATCAAACACGGTTTGTGCTAGCTCTTTGAAACTTGACACAATAAATTAGCTCCAAGTTCTATCTCTATGGTTTGTTTCCTATTGATGTAGCCCTAAGAAGAGACTGGCGCAAATCACTTTCATGGAAAGGGGTTGACAATCTTCCAAAAAACTAAGAGTTTCCTGAAATCTCAGCACACATTTTTTCACCCAATCTTGATGACACTTTCAGGTAATGATCAGTACCCCAATCCCACTTGGCTCACCAAATTTCGTTCTTCTAAGTTAAACCGTTCGTTGGCAGTAACAGTTTTAATTTTTAGGTTTCACTCTGTTTTCTCCTATATGGATACATGTAGTTGGAACCCTAAATCAAACACTGTTTTTGCTAGCTCTTTGAAACTTGACACAATAAAGTAGCTCAAGTTCTATCTCTATGGTTTGTTTCCTATTGATGTAGCCCTAAGCAGAGACTGGCGCAAATCACTTTCTTGGAAAGGGGTTGCCAATCTTCCAAAAAAGTAAGAGTTTCCTGAAATATCAGCACACATTTTTTCAACCAATCTTGATGACACTTTCAGGTAATGATCAGCACCCCAATCCCACTTGGCTCACCAAATTTCGTTCTTCTAGGTTAAACCGTTCGTTGGCAGTAACAGTTTTAATTTTTAGGTTTCACTCTGTTTTCTCCTATATGGATACATGTAGTTGGAACTCTAAATCAAACACGGTTTGTGCTAGCTCTTTGAAACTTGACACAATAAAGTAGCTCCAAGTTCTATCTCTATGGTTTGTTTCCTATTGATGTAGCCCTAAGCAGAGACTGGCGCAAATCACTTTCATGGAAAGGGGTTGACAATCTTCCAAAAAACTAATTGTTTCCTGAAAACTCAGCACACATTTATTCACCCAATCTTGATGACACTTTCAGGTAATGATCATTACCCCAATCCAACTTGGCTCACCAAATTTCGTTCTTCTAAGTTAAACCGTTCGTTGGCAGTAACAGTTTTAATTTTTAGGTTTCACTCTGTTTTCTCCTATATGGATACATGTAGTTGGAACTCTAAATCAAACACGGTTTGTGCTAGCTCTTTGAAACTTGACACAATAAAGTAGCTACAAGTTCTATCTCTATGGTTTGTTTCCTATTGATGTAGCCCTATGCAGAGACTGGCGCAAATCACTTTCATGGAAAGGGGTTGCCAATCTTCCAAAAAACTACGAGTTTCCTGAAATCTCAGCACACATTTTTTCACCCAATCTTGATGACACTTTCAAGTAATGATCAGTACCCCAATCCTACTTGGCTCACCAAATTTCGTTCTTGTAGGTTAAACCGTTCGTTGGCAGTAACAGTTTTAATTTTTAGGTTTCACTCTGTTTTCTCCTATATGGATACATGTAGTTGGAACTCTAAAGCAAACACGGTTTGTGCTAGTTCTTTGAAACTTGACACAATAAAGTAGCTCCAAGTTCTATCTCTATGGTTTTTTTCCTATTGATGTAGCCCTAAGCAGAGACTGGCGCAAATCACTTTCATGGAAAGGGGTTGCCATCTTCCAAAAAACTGCGAGTTTCCTAAAATCTCAGCACACATTTTTTCACCCAATCTTGATGACACTTTCAGGTAATGATCAGTACCTCAATCCCACTTGGCTCACCAAATTTCGTTCTTCTAGGTTAAACCGTTCGTTGCCAGTAACAGTTTTAATTTTTAGGTTTCACTCTGTTTTCTCCTATATGGATACATGTAGTTGGAACTCTAAATCAAACACGGTTTTTGCTAGCTCTTTGAAACTTGACACAATAAAGTAGCTCAAGTTCTATCTCTATGGTTTGTTTCCTATTGATGTAGCCCTAAGCAGAGACTGGCGCAAATCACTTTCTTGGAAAGGGGTTGCCAATCTTCCAAAAAACTGCTAGTTTCCTGAAATATCAGCACACATTTTTTCAACCAATCTTGATGACACTTTCAGGTAATGATCAGTACCCCATTCCCACTTGGCTCACCAAATTTCGTTCTTCTAGGTTAAACCGTTCGTTGGCAGTAACAGTTTTAATTTTTAGGTTTCAGTCTGTTTTCTCCTATATGGATACATGTAGTTGGAACTCTAAATCAAACACGGTTTGTGCTAGCTCTTTGATACTTGACACAATAAAGTAGCTCCACGTTCTATCTCTATGGTTTGTTTCCTATTGATGTAGCCCTAAGCAGAGACTGGCGCAAATCACTTTCATGAAAAGGGGTTGCCAAGCTTAAAAAAAACTACGAGTTTCCTGAAATCTCAGCACACATTTTTTCACCAAATCTTGATGACACTTTCAGGTAATGATCAGTACCCCAATCCCACTCGGCTTACCAAATTACGTTCTTCTAGGTTAAACCGTTCATTGGCAGTAACAGTTTTAATTTTTAGGTTTCACTCTGTTTTCTCCTATATGGATACATGTAGTTGGAACTCTAAATCAAACACGGTTTTTGCTAGCTCTTTGAAACTTGACACAATAATGTAGCTCCAAGTTCTATCTCTATGGTTTGTTTCCTATTGATGTAGCCCTAAGCAGAGACTGGCGCAAATCACTTTCTTGGAAAGGGGTTGCCAATCTTCCAAAAAACTGCTAGTTTCCTGAAATATCAGCACACATTTTTTCAACCAATCTTGATGACACTTTCAGGTAATGATCAGTACCCCATTCCCACTTGGCTCACCAAATTTCGTTCTTCTAGGTTAAACCGTTCGTTGGCAGTAACAGTTTTAATTTTTAGGTTTCAGTCTGTTTTCTCCTATATGGATACATGTAGTTGGAACTCTAAATCAAACACGGTTTGTGCTAGCTCTTTGATACTTGACACAATAAAGTAGCTCCACGTTCTATCTCTATGGTTTGTTTCCTATTGATGTAGCCCTAAGCAGAGACTGGCGCAAATCACTTTCATGGAAAGGGGTTGCCAAGCTTAAAAAAAACTACGAGTTTCCTGAAATCTCAGCACACATTTTTTCACCAAATCTTGATGACACTTTCAGGTAATGATCAGTACCCCAATCCCACTCGGCTTACCAAATTACGTTCTTCTAGGTTAAACCGTTCATTGGCAGTAACAGTTTTAATTTTTAGGTTTCACTCTGTTTTCTCCTATATGGATACATGTAGTTGGAACTCTAAATCAAACACGGTTTGTGCTAGCTCTTTGAAACTTGACACAATAAAGTAGCTCCAAGTTCTATCTCTATGGTTTGTTTCCTATTGATGTAGCCCTAAGCAGAGACTGGCGCAAATCACTTTCATTGAAAGGGGTTGCCAATCTTCCAAAAAAGTACGAGTTTCCTGAAATCTCAGCACATTTTTTCACCCAATCTTGATGACACTTTCAGGTAATGATCATTACCCCAATCCAACTTGGCTCACAAAATTTCGTTCTTCTAGGTTAAACCGTTCGTTGGCAGTAACAGTTTTAATTTTTAGGTTTCACTCTGTTTTCTCCTATATGGATACATGTAGTTGGAACTCTAAATCAAACACGGATTGTGCTAGCTCTTTGAAACTTGACACAATAAAGTAGCTCCAAGTTCTATCTCCATGGTTTGTTTCGAATGATGTAGACCTAAGAAGAGACTGGCGCAAATCACTTTCATGGAAAGGGGTTGCCAATCTTCCAAATAACTGCTAGTTTCCGGAAATCACAGCACATATTTTTTCACCCAATCTTGATGACACTTTCAGGTAATGATCAGTACCCCAATCCCACTTGGCTCACCAAATTTCGTTCTTATAGGTTAAACCGTTCATTGGCAGTAACAGTTTTAATTTTTAGGTTTCACTCTCTTTTCTCCTATATGGATACATGTAGTTGGAACTCTAAATCAAACACGGTTTGTGCTAGCTCTTTGAAACTTGACACAATAAAGTAGTTCCAAGTTCTATCTCTATGGTTTGTTTCCTATTGATGTAGTCCTAAGCAGAGACTGGCGGAAATCACTTTCATGGAAAGGGGTTGCCAATCTTCCAAAAAACTACGAGTTTCCTGAAATCTCAGCACACATTTTTTCACCCAATCTTGATGACACTTTCAGGTAATGATCAGTACCCCAATCCCACTTGGCTCACCAAATTTCGTTCTTCTAGATTAAACCGTTCGTTGGCAGTAACAGTTTTAACTTTTAGGTTTCACTCAATTTTCTCCTATATGGATACATGTAATTGGAACTCTAAATCAAACACTGTTTGTGCTAGCTCTTTGAAACTTGACACAATAAAGTAGCTCCAAGTTCTCTCTCTATGGTTTGTTTCCTATTGATGTAGCCCTAAGAAGAGACTGGCGCAAATCACTTTCATTTAAAGGGGTTGCCAAGCTTCCAAAAAACTACGAGTTTCCTGAAATCTCAGCACACATTTTTTCACCCAATCTTGATGACACTTTCAGGTAATGATCAGTTCCCCAATCCCACTTGGCTCACCAAATTTCGTTCTTCTAGGTTAAACCGTTCTTTGGCAGTAACAGTTTTAATTTTTAGGTTTCACTCTGTTTTCTCCTATATGGACACATGTAGTTGGAACTCTAAATCAAACACGGTTTGTGCTAGCTCTTTGAAACTTGACACAATAAAGTAGCTCCAAGTTCTATCTCTATGGTTTGTTTCCTATTTGATGTAGCCCTAAGAAGAGACTGGCACAAATCACTTTCATGGAAAGGGGTTACGAATCTTCCAAAAAACTGCGAGTTTCCTGAAATCTCAGCACATATTTTTTCAGCCAATCTTGATGACACTTTCAGGTAATGATCAGTACCCCAATCCCACTTGGCTCACCAAATTTCGTTCTTCTAGGTTAAACCGTTGGTTGGCAGTAACAGTTTTAATTTTTAGGTATCACTCTGTTTTCTCCTATATGGATACATGTAGTTGGAACTCTAAATCAAACACGGTTTGTGCTAGCTCTTTGAAACTTGACACAATAAATTAGCTCCAAGTTCTATCTCTATTTTTTGTTTCCTATTGATGTAGCCCTAAGCAGAGACTGGCGCAAATCACTTTCATGGAAAGGGGTTGCCAATCTTCCAAAAAACTGTGAGTTTCCTGAAAACTCAGCACACATTTTTTCACCCAATCTTGATGACACTTTCAGGTAATGATCAGCACCCCAATCCCACTTGGCTCACCAAATTTCGTTCTTCTAGGTTAAACCGTTCGTTGGCAGTAACAGTTTTAATTTTTAGGTTTCACTTTGTTTTCTCCTATATGGATACATGTAGTTGGAACTCTAAATCAAACACGTTTTTTGCTAGCTCTTTGAAACTTGACACAATAAAGTAGCTCCAAGTTCTATCTCTATGGTTTGTTTCCTATTGATGTAGCCCTACGCAGAGAGTGGCGCAAATCACTTTCATGGAAAGGGGTTGCCAATCTTCCAAAAAACTACGAGTTTCCTGAAATCTCAGCACACATTTTTTCACCCAATCTTGATGACACTTTCAAGTAATGATCAGTACCCCAATCCCACTTGGCTCACCAAATTTCGTTCTTCTAGGTTAAACCGTTCGTTGGCAGTAACAGTTTTAATTTTTAGGTTACACTCTGTTTTCTCCTATATGGATACATGTAGTTGGAACTCTAAATCAAACACGGTTTGTGCTAGCTCTTTGAAACTTGACACAATAAATTAGCTCCAAGTTCTATCTCTATGGTTTGTTTCCTATTGATGTAGCCCTAAGAAGAGACTGGCACAAATCACTTTCATGGAAAGGGGTTGCCAATCTTCCTAAAAACTACGAGTTTCCTGAAATCTCAGCACACATTTTTTCACCCAATCTTGATGACACTTTCAGGTAATGATCAGAAGCCCAATCCCACTTGGCTCACCAAATTTCGTTCTTCTAGGTTAAACCGTTCGTTGACAGTAACAGTTTTAATTTTTAGGTTTCACTCTGTTTTCTCCTATATGGTTACATGTAGTTGGAACTCTAAATCTAACACGGTTTGTGCTAGCTCTTTGAAACTTGACACAATAAATTAGCTCCAAGTTCTATCTCTATGGTTTGTTTCCTATTGATGTAGCCCTAAGCAGAGACTGGCGCAAATCACTTTCATGGAAAGGGATTGACAATCTTCCAAAAAACTAAGAGTTTCCAGAAAACTCAGCACACATTTTTTCACCCAATCTTGATGACACTTTCAGGTAATGATCAGCACCCCAATCCCACTTGGCTCACCAAATTTCGTTCTTCTAGGTTAAACCGTTCGTTGGCAGTAACAGTTTTAATTTTTAGGTTTCACTCTGTTTTCTCCTATATGGATACATGTAGTTGGAACTCTAAATCAAACACGGTTTGTGCTAGCTCTTTGAAACTTGACACAATAAAGTAGTTCCAAGTTCTATCTCTATGGTTTGTTTCCTATTGATGTAGTCCTAAGCAGAGACTGGCGGAAATCACTTTCATGGAAAGGGGTTGCCAATCTTCCAAAAAACTACGAGTTTTCTGAAATCTCAGCACACATTTTTTCACCCAATCTTGATGACACTTTCAGGTAATGATCAGTACCCCAATCCCACTTGGCTCACCAAATTTCGTTCTTCTAGATTAAACCGTTCGTTGGCAGTAACAGTTTTAACTTTTAGGTTTCACTCAATTTTCTCCTATATGGATACATGTAATTGGAACTCTAAATCAAACACGGTTTGTGCTAGCTCTTTGAAACTTGACACAATAAAGTAGCTCCAAGTTCTCTCTCTATGGTTTGTTTCCTATTGATGTAGCCCTAAGCAGAGACTGGCACAAATCACTTTCAATTAAAGGGGTTGCCAAGCTTCCAAAAAACTACGAGTTTCCTGAAATCTCAGCACACATTTTTTCACCCAATCTTGATGACACTTTCAGGTAATGATCAGTTCCCCAATCCCACTTGGCTCACCAAATTTCGTTCTTCTAGGTTAAACCGTTCCTTGGCAGTAACAGTTTTAATTTTTAGTTTTCACTGTGTTTTCTCCTATATGGATACATGTAGTTGGAACTCTAAATCAAACACGGTTTGTGCTAGCTCTTTGAAACTTGACACAATAAAGTAGCTCCATGTTCTATCTCTATGGTTTGTTTCCTATTGATGTAGCCCTACGCAGAGACTGGCGCAAATCACTTTCATGGAAAGGGGTTGCCAATCTTCCAAAAAAACTACGAGTTTCCTGAAATCTCAGCACACATTTTTTCACCCAATCTTGATGACACTTTCAAGTAATGATCAGTACCCCAATCCTACTTGGCTCACCAAATTTCGTTCTTGTAGGTTAAACCGTTCGTTGGCAGTAACAGTTTTAATTTTTAGGTTTCACTCTGTTTTCTCCTATATGGATACATGTAGTTGGAACTCTAAAGCAAACACGGTTTGTGCTAGCTCTTTGAAACTTGACACAATAAAGTAGCTCCAAGTTCTATCTCTATGGTTTTTTTCCTATTGATGTAGCCCTAAGCAGAGACTGGCGCAAATCACTTTCATGGAAAGGGGTTGCCATCTTCCAAAAAACTGCGAGTTTCCTAAAATCTCAGCACACATTTTTTCACCCAATCTTGATGACACTTTCAGGTAATGATCAGTACCTCAATCCCACTTGGCTCACCAAATTTCGTTCTTCTAGGTTAAACCGTTCGTTGCCAGTAACAGTTTTAATTTTTAGGTTTCACTCTGTTTTCTCCTATATGGATACATGTAGTTGGAACTCTAAATCAAACACGGTTTTTGCTAGCTCTTTGAAACTTGACACAATAAAGTAGCTCAAGTTCTATCTCTATGGTTTGTTTCCTATTGATGTAGCCCTAAGCAGAGACTGGCGCAAATCACTTTCTTGGAAAGGGGTTGCCAATCTTCCAAAAAACTGCTAGTTTCCTGAAATATCAGCACACATTTTTTCAACCAATCTTGATGACACTTTCAGGTAATGATCAGTACCCCATTCCCACTTGGCTCACCAAATTTCGTTCTTCTAGGTTAAACCGTTCGTTGGCAGTAACAGTTTTAATTTTTAGGTTTCAGTCTGTTTTCTCCTATATGGATACATGTAGTTGGAACTCTAAATCAAACACGGTTTGTGCTAGCTCTTTGATACTTGACACAATAAAGTAGCTCCACGTTCTATCTCTATGGTTTGTTTCCTATTGATGTAGCCCTAAGCAGAGACTGGCGCAAATCACTTTCATGGAAAGGGGTTGCCAAGCTTAAAAAAAACTACGAGTTTCCTGAAATCTCAGCACACATTTTTTCACCAAATCTTGATGACACTTTCAGGTAATGATCAGTACCCCAATCCCACTCGGCTTACCAAATTACGTTCTTCTAGGTTAAACCGTTCATTGGCAGTAACAGTTTTAATTTTTAGGTTTCACTCTGTTTTCTCCTATATGGATACATGTAGTTGGAACTCTAAATCAAACACGGTTTGTGCTAGCTCTTTGAAACTTGACACAATAAAGTAGCTCCAAGTTCTATCTCTATGGTTTGTTTCCTATTGATGTAGCCCTAAGCAGAGACTGGCACAAATCACTTTCATTGAAAGGGGTTGCCAATCTTCCAAAAAAGTACGAGTTTCCTGAAATCTCAGCACATTTTTTCACCCAATCTTGATGACACTTTCAGGTAATGATCAGTACCCCAATCCCACTTGGCTCACCAAATTTCGTTCTTATAGGTTAAACCGTTCATTGGCAGTAACAGTTTTAATTTTTAGGTTTCACTCTCTTTTCTCCTATATGGATACATGTAGTTGGAACTCTAAATCAAACACGGTTTGTGCTAGCTCTTTGAAACTTGACACAATAAAGTAGTTCCAAGTTCTATCTCTATGGTTTGTTTCCTATTGATGTAGTCCTAAGCAGAGACTGGCGGAAATCACTTTCATGGAAAGGGGTTGCCAATCTTCCAAAAAACTACGAGTTTCCTGAAATCTCAGCACACATTTTTTCACCCAATCTTGATGACACTTTCAGGTAATGATCAGTACCCCAATCCCACTTGGCTCACCAAATTTCGTTCTTCTAGATTAAACCGTTCGTTGGCAGTAACAGTTTTAACTTTTAGGTTTCACTCAATTTTCTCCTATATGGATACATGTAATTGGAACTCTAAATCAAACACTGTTTGTGCTAGCTCTTTGAAACTTGACACAATAAAGTAGCTCCAAGTTCTCTCTCTATGGTTTGTTTCCTATTGATGTAGCCCTAAGAAGAGACTGGCGCAAATCACTTTCATTTAAAGGGGTTGCCAAGCTTCCAAAAAACTACGAGTTTCCTGAAATCTCAGCACACATTTTTTCACCCAATCTTGATGACACTTTCAGGTAATGATCAGTTCCCCAATCCCACTTGGCTCACCAAATTTCGTTCTTCTAGGTTAAACCGTTCTTTGGCAGTAACAGTTTTAATTTTTAGGTTTCACTCTGTTTTCTCCTATATGGACACATGTAGTTGGAACTCTAAATCAAACACGGTTTGTGCTAGCTCTTTGAAACTTGACACAATAAAGTAGCTCCAAGTTCTATCTCTATGGTTTGTTTCCTATTTGATGTAGCCCTAAGAAGAGACTGGCACAAATCACTTTCATGGAAAGGGGTTACGAATCTTCCAAAAAACTGCGAGTTTCCTGAAATCTCAGCACATATTTTTTCAGCCAATCTTGATGACACTTTCAGGTAATGATCAGTACCCCAATCCCACTTGGCTCACCAAATTTCGTTCTTCTAGGTTAAACCGTTGGTTGGCAGTAACAGTTTTAATTTTTAGGTATCACTCTGTTTTCTCCTATATGGATACATGTAGTTGGAACTCTAAATCAAACACGGTTTGTGCTAGCTCTTTGAAACTTGACACAATAAATTAGCTCCAAGTTCTATCTCTATTTTTTGTTTCCTATTGATGTAGCCCTAAGCAGAGACTGGCGCAAATCACTTTCATGGAAAGGGGTTGCCAATCTTCCAAAAAACTGTGAGTTTCCTGAAAACTCAGCACACATTTTTTCACCCAATCTTGATGACACTTTCAGGTAATGATCAGCACCCCAATCCCACTTGGCTCACCAAATTTCGTTCTTCTAGGTTAAACCGTTCGTTGGCAGTAACAGTTTTAATTTTTAGGTTTCACTTTGTTTTCTCCTATATGGATACATGTAGTTGGAACTCTAAATCAAACACGTTTTTTGCTAGCTCTTTGAAACTTGACACAATAAAGTAGCTCCAAGTTCTATCTCTATGGTTTGTTTCCTATTGATGTAGCCCTACGCAGAGAGTGGCGCAAATCACTTTCATGGAAAGGGGTTGCCAATCTTCCAAAAAACTACGAGTTTCCTGAAATCTCAGCACACATTTTTTCACCCAATCTTGATGACACTTTCAAGTAATGATCAGTACCCCAATCCCACTTGGCTCACCAAATTTCGTTCTTCTAGGTTAAACCGTTCGTTGGCAGTAACAGTTTTAATTTTTAGGTTACACTCTGTTTTCTCCTATATGGATACATGTAGTTGGAACTCTAAATCAAACACGGTTTGTGCTAGCTCTTTGAAACTTGACACAATAAATTAGCTCCAAGTTCTATCTCTATGGTTTGTTTCCTATTGATGTAGCCCTAAGAAGAGACTGGCACAAATCACTTTCATGGAAAGGGGTTGCCAATCTTCCTAAAAACTACGAGTTTCCTGAAATCTCAGCACACATTTTTTCACCCAATCTTGATGACACTTTCAGGTAATGATCAGAAGCCCAATCCCACTTGGCTCACCAAATTTCGTTCTTCTAGGTTAAACCGTTCGTTGACAGTAACAGTTTTAATTTTTAGGTTTCACTCTGTTTTCTCCTATATGGTTACATGTAGTTGGAACTCTAAATCAAACACGGTTTGTGCTAGCTCTTTGAAACTTGACACAATAAATTAGCTCCAAGTTCTATCTCTATGGTTTGTTTCCTATTGATGTAGCCCTAAGCAGAGACTGGCGCAAATCACTTTCATGGAAAGGGATTGACAATCTTCCAAAAAACTAAGAGTTTCCAGAAAACTCAGCACACATTTTTTCACCCAATCTTGATGACACTTTCAGGTAATGATCAGCACCCCAATCCCACTTGGCTCACCAAATTTCGTTCTTCTAGGTTAAACCGTTCGTTGGCAGTAACAGTTTTAATTTTTAGGTTTCACTCTGTTTTCTCCTATATGGATACATGTAGTTGGAACTCTAAATCAAACACGGTTTGTGCTAGCTCTTTGAAACTTGACACAATAAAGTAGTTCCAAGTTCTATCTCTATGGTTTGTTTCCTATTGATGTAGTCCTAAGCAGAGACTGGCGCAAATCACTTTCATGGAAAGGGGTTGCCAATCTTCCAAAAAACTACGAGTTTCCTGAAATCTCAGCACACATTTTTTCACCCAATCTTGATGACACTTTCAGGTAATGATCAGTACCCCAATCCCACTTGGCTCACCAAATTTCGTTCTTCTAGATTAAACCGTTCGTTGGCAGTAACAGTTTTAACTTTTAGGTTTCACTCAATTTTCTCCTATATGGATACATGTAATTGGAACTCTAAATCAAACACGGTTTGTGCTAGCTCTTTGAAACTTGACACAATAAAGTAGCTCCAAGTTCTCTCTCTATGGTTTGTTTCCTATTGATGTAGCCCTAAGCAGAGACTGGCACAAATCACTTTCATTTAAAGGGGTTGCCAAGCTTCCAAAAAACTACGAGTTTCCTGAAATCTCAGCACACATTTTTTCACCCAATCTTGATGACACTTTCAGGTAATGATCAGTTCCCCAATCCCACTTGGCTCACCAAATTTCGTTCTTCTAGGTTAAACCGTTCCTTGGCAGTAACAGTTTTAATTTTTAGGTTTCACTCTGTTTTCTCCTATATAGACCCATGTAGTTGGAACTCTAAATCAAACACGGTTTGTGCTAGCTCTTTGAAACTTGACACAATAAAGTAGCTCCAAGTTCTATCTCTATGGTTTGTTTCCTATTTGATGTAGCCCTAAGAAGAGACTGGCGCAAATCACTTTCATGGAAAGGGATTGACAATCTTCCAAAAAACTAAGAGTTTCCTGAAAACTCAGCACACATTTTTTCACCCAATCTTGATGACACTTTCAGGTAATGATCAGCACCCCAATCCCACTTGGCTCACCAAATTTCGTTCTTCTAGGTTAAACCGTTCGTTGGCAGTAACAGTTTTAATTTTTAGGTTTCACTCTTTTTTCTCCTATATGGATACATGTAGTTGGAACTCTAAATCAAACACGGTTTGTGCTAGCTCTTTGAAACTTGACACAATAAAGTAGCTCCAAGTTCTATCTCTATGGTTTGTTTCCTATTGATGTAGCCCTAAGCAGAGACTGGCGCAAATCACTTTCATTGAAAGGGGTTGCCAAGCTTCCAAAAAACTACGAGTTTCCTGAAATCTCAGCACACATTTTTTCACCCAATCTTGATGACACTTTCAGGTAATGATCAGTACCCCATTCCCACTTGGCTAACCAAATTTCGTTCTTCTAGGTTAAACCGTTCGTTGGCAGTAACAGTTTTAATTTTTAGGTTTCACTCTGTTTTCTCCTATATGGATACATGTAGTTGGAACTCTAAATCAAACACGGTTTGTGCTAGCTCTTTGAAACTTGACACAATAAATTAGCTCCAAGTTCTATCTCTATGGTTTGTTTCCTATTGATGTAGCCCTAAGAAGAGACTGGCGCAAATCACTTTCATGGAAAGGGGTTGCCAATCTTCCAAAAAACTGCGAGTTTCCTGAAATCTCAGCACACATTTTTTTCACCCAATCTTGATGACACTTTCAGGTAATGATCAGTACCCCAATCCCACTTGGCTCACCAAATTTCGTTCTTCTAGGTTAAACCGTTCTTTGGCAGTAACAGTTTTAATTTTTAGGTATCACTCTGTTTTCTCCTATATGGATACATGTAGTTGGAACTCTAAATCAAACACGCTTTGTGCTAGCTCTTTGAAACTTGACACAATAAATTAGCTCCAAGTTCTATCTCTATTTTTTGTTTCCTATTGATGTAGCCCTAAGCAGAGACTGGCGCAAATCACTTTCATGGAAAGGGGTTGCCAATCTTCCAAAAAACTGCGAGTTTCCTGAAAACTCAGCACACATTTTTTCACCCAATCTTGATGACACTTTCAGGTAATGATCAGCACCCCAATCCCACTTGGCTCACCAAATTTCGTTCTTCTAGGTTAAACCGTTCGTTGGCAGTAACAGTTTTAATTTTTAGGTTTCACTTTGTTTTCTCCTATATGGATACATGTAGTTGGAACTCTAAATCAAACACGTTTTTTGCTAGCTCTTTGAAACTTGACACAATAAAGTAGCTCCAAGTTCTATCTCTATGGTTTGTTTCCTATTGATGTAGCCCTACGCAAAGACTGGCGCAAATCACTTTCATGGAAAGGGGTTGCCAATCTTCCAAAAAACTACGAGTTTCCTGAAATCTCAGCACACATTTTTTCACCCAATCTTGATGACACTTTCAAGTAATGATCAGTACCCCAATCCCACTTGGTACACCAAATTTCGTTCTTCTAGTTTAAACCGTTCGTTGGCAGTAACAGTTTTAATTTTTAGGTTACACTCTGTTTTCTCCTATATGGATACATGTAGTTGGAACTCTAAATCAAACACGGTTTGTGCTAGCTCTTTGAAACTTGACACAATAAATTAGCTCCAAGTTCTATCTCTATGGTTTGTTTCCTATTGATGTAGCCCTAAGAAGAGACTGGCACAAATCACTTTCATGGAAAGGGGTTGCCAATCTTCCTAAAAACTACGAGTTTCCTGAAATCTCAGCACACATTTTTTCACCCAATCTTGATGACACTTTCAGGTAATGATCAGAAGCCCAATCCCACTTGGCTCACCAAATTTCGTTCTTCTAGGTTAAACCGTTCGTTGGCAGTAACAGTTTTAATTTTTAGGTTTCACTCTGTTTTCTCCTATATGGTTACATGTAGTTGGAACTCTAAATCAAACACGGTTTGTGCTAGCTCTTTGAAACTTGACACAATAAATTAGCTCCAAGTTCTATCTCTATGGTTTGTTTCCTATTGATGTAGCCCTAAGCAGAGACTGGCGCAAATCACTTTCATGGAAAGGGGTTGACAATCTTCCAAAAAACTAAGAGTTTCCTGAAAACTCAGCACACATTTTTTCACCCAATCTTGATGACACTTTCAGGTAATGATCAGCACCCCAATCCCACTTGGCTCACCAAATTTCGTTCTTCTAGGTTAAACCGTTCGTTGGCAGTAACAGTTTTAATTTTTAGGTTTCACTCTGTTTTCTCCTATATGGATACATGTAGTTGGAACTCTAAATGAAACACGGTTTGTGCTAGCTCTTTGAAACTTGACACAATAAAGTAGTTCCAAGTTCTATCTCTATGGTTTGTTTCCTATTGATGTAGTCCTAAGCAGAGACTGGCGGAAATCACTTTCATGGAAAGGGGTTGCCAATCTTCCAAAAAACTACGAGTTTCCTGAAATCTCAGCACACATTTTTTCACGCAATCTTGATGACACTTTCAGGTAATGATCAGTACCCCAATCCCACTTGGCTCACCAAATTTCGTTCTTCTAGATTAAACCGTTCGTTGGCAGTAACAGTTTTAACTTTTAGGTTTCACTCAATTTTCTCCTATATGGATACATGTAATTGGAACTCTAAATCAAACACGGTTTGTGCTAGCTCTTTGAAACTTGACACAATAAAGTAGCTCCAAGTTCTCTCTCTATGGTTTGTTTCCTATTGATGTAGCCCTAAGCAGAGACTGGCACAAATCACTTTCATTTAAAGGGGTTGCCAAGCTTCCAAAAAACTACGAGTTTCCTGAAATCTCAGCACACATTTTTTCACCCAATCTTGATGACACTTTCAGGTAATGATCAGTACCCCAATCCCACTTGGCTCACCAAATTTCGTACTTCTAGGTTAAACCGTTCGTTGGCAGTAACAGTTTTAATTTTTAGGTTTCACTCTGTTTTCTCCTATATGGATACATGTAGTTGGAACTCTAAATCAAACACGGTTTGTGCTAGCTCTTTGAAACTTGACACAATAAAGTAGCTCCAAGTTCTATCTCTGTGGTTTGTTTCCTATTGATGTAGCCCTAAGCAGAGACTGGCGCAAATCACTTTCATGGAAAGGGGTTGCCAATCTTCCAAACAACTACGAGTTTCCTGAAATCTCAGCACACATTTTTTCACCCAATCTTGATGACACTTTCAGGTAATGATGAGTACCCTATTCCCACTTGGCTCACCAAATTTCGTTCTTCTAGGTTAAACCGTTCGTTGGCAGTAACAGTTTTAATTTTTAGGTTTCACTTTGTTTTCTCCTATATGGATACATGTAGTTGGAACTCTAAATCAAACACGTTTTTTGCTAGCTCTTTGAAACTTGACACAATAAAGTAGCTCCAAGTTCTATCTCTATGGTTTGTTTCCTATTGATGTAGCCCTACGCAGAGACTGGCGCAAATCACTTTCATGGAAAGGGGTTCCCAATCTTCCAAAAACCTACGAGTTTCCTGAAATCTCAGCACACATTTTTTCACCCAATCTTGATGACACTTTTAAGTAATGATCAGTACCCCAATCCCACTTGGCTCACCAAATTTCGTTCTTCTAGGTTAAACCGTTCGTTGGCAGTAACAGTTTTAATTTTTAGGTTACACTCTGTTTTCTCCTATATGGATACATGTAGTTGGAACTCTAAATCAAACACGGTTTGTGCTAGCTCTTTGAAACTTGACACAATAAATTAGCTCCAAGTTCTATCTCTATGGTTTGTTTCCTATTGATGTAGCCCTAAGCAGAGACTGGCGCAAATCACTTTCATGGAAAGGGGTTGCCAATCTTCCAAACAACTACGAGTTTCCTGAAATCTCAGCACACATTTTTTCACCCAATCTTGATGACACTTTCAGGTAATGATCAGTACCCCATTCCCACTTGGCTCACCAAATTTCGTTCTTCTAGGTTAAACCGTTCGTTGGCAGTAACAGTTTTAATTTTTAGGTTTCACTCTGTTTTCTCCTATATGGATACATGTAGTTGGAACTCTAAATGAAACACGGTTTGTGCTAGCTCTTTGAAACTTGGCACAATAAATTAGCTCCAAGTTCTATCTCTATGGTTTGTTTCCTATTGATGTAGCCCTAAGAAGAGACTGGCGCAAATCACTTTCATGGAAAGGGGTTGCCAATCTTCCAAAAAACTGCGAGTTTCCTGAAATCTCAGCACACATTTTTTCACCCAATCTTGATGACACTTTCAGGTAATGATCAGTACCCCAATCCCACTTGGCTCACCAAATTTCGTTCTTCTAGGTTAAACCGTTCGTTGGCAGTAACAGTTTTAATTTTTAGGTATCACTCTGTTTTCTCCTATATGGATACATGTAGTTGGAACTCTAAATCAAACACGCTTTGTGCTAGCTCTTTGAAACTTGACACAATAAATTAGCTCCAAGTTCTATCTCTATTTTTTGTTTCCTATTGATGTAGCCCTAAGCAGAGACTGGCACAAATCACTTTCATGGAAAGGGGTTGCCAATCTTCCAAAAAACTGCGAGTTTCCTGAAAACTCAGCACACATTTTTTCACCCAATCTTGATGACACTTTCAGGTAATGATCAGCACCCCAATCCCACTGGGCTCACCAAATTTCGTTCTTCTAGGTTAAACCGTTCGTTGGCAGTAACAGTTTTAATTTTTAGGTTTCACTTTGTTTTCTCCTATATGGATACATGTAGTTGGAACTCTAAATCAAACACGTTTTTTGCTAGCTCTTTGAAACTTGACACAATAAAGTAGCTCCAAGTTCTATCTCTATGGTTTGTTTCCTATTGGTGTAGCCCTACGCAGAGACTGGTGCAAATCACTTTCATGGAAAGGGGTTGCCAATCTTCCAAACAACTACGAGTTTCCTGAAATCTCAGCACACATTTTTTCACCCAATCTTGATGACACTTTCAGGTAATGATCAGTACCCTATTCCCACTTGGCTCACCAAATTTCGTTCTTCTAGGTTAAAACATTCGTTGGCAGTAACAGTTTTAATTTTTAGGTTTCACTCTGTTTTCTCCTATATGGATACATGTAGTTGGAACTCTAAATCAAACACGGTTTGTGCTAGCTCTTTGAAACTTGACACAATAAATTAGCTCCAAGTTCTATCTCTATGGTTTGTTTCCTATTGATGTAGCCCTAAGAAGAGACTGGCGCAAATCACTTTCATGGAAAGGGGTTGCCAATCTTCCAAAAAACTGCGAGTTTCCTGAAATCTCAGCACACATTTTTTCACCCAATCTTGATGACACTTTCAGGTAATGATCAGTACCCCAATCCCACTTGGCTCACCAAATTTCGTTCTTCTAGGTTAAACCGTTCGTTGGCAGTAACAGTTTTAATTTTTAGGTATCACTCTGTTTTCTCCTATATGGATACATGTAGTTGGAACTCTAAATCAAACACGCTTTGTGCTAGCTCTTTGAAACTTGAAACAATAAATTAGCTCCAAGTTCTATCTCTATTTTTTGTTTCCTATTGATGTAGCCCTAAGCAGAGACTGGCGCAAATCACTTTCATGGAAAGGGGTTGCCAATCTTCCAAAAAACTGCGAGTTTCCTGAAAACTCAGCACACATTTTTTCACCCAATCTTGATGACACTTTCAGGTAATGATCAGCACCCCAATCCCACTTGGCTCACCAAATTTCGTTCTTCTAGGTTAAACCGTTCGTTGGCAGTAACAGTTTTAATTTTTAGGTTTCACTTTGTTTTCTCCTATATGGATACATGTAGTTGGAACTCTAAATCAAACACGGTTTGTGGTAGCTCTTTGAAACTTGACACAATAAATTAGCTCCAAGTTCTATCTCTATGGTTTGTTTCCTATTGATGTAGCCCTAAGAAGAGACTGGCACAAATCACTTTGATGGAAAGGGGTTGCCAATCTTCCTAAAAACTACGAGTTTCCTGAAATCTCAGCACACATTTTTTCACCCAATCTTGATGACACTTTCAGGTAATGATCAGAAGCCCAATCCCACTTGGCTCACCAAATTTTGTTCTTCTAGGTTAAACCGTTCGTTGGCAGTAACAGTTTTAATTTTTAGGTTTCACTCTGTTTTCTCCTATATGGATACATGTAGTTGGAACTCTAAATCAAACACGGTTTGTGCTAGCTCTTTGAAACTTGACACAATAAATTAGCTCCAAGTTCTATCTCTATGGTTTGTTTCCTATTGATGTAGCCCTAAGCAGAGACTGGCGCAAATCACTTTCATGGAAAGGGGTTGACAATCTTCCAAAAAACTAAGAGTTTCCTGAAAACTCAGCACACATTTTTTCACCCAATCTTGATGACACTTTCAGGTAATGATCAGCACCCCAATCCCACTTGGCTCACCAAATTTCGTTCTTCTAGGTTAAACCGTTCGTTGGCAGTAACAGTTTTAATTTTTAGGTTTCACTCTGTTTTCTCCTATATGGATACATGTAGTTGGAACTCTAAATCAAACACGGTTTGTGCTAGCTCTTTGAAACTTGACACAATAAAGTAGCTCCAAGTTCTATCTCTATGGTTTGTTTCCTATTGATGTAGCCCTACGCAGAGACTGGCGCAAATCACTTTCATGGAAAGGGGTTGCCAATCTTCCAAAAAACTACGAGTTTCCTGAAATCTCAGCACACATTTTTTCACCCAATCTTGATGACACTTTCAAGTAATGATCAGTACCCCAATCCCACTTGGCTCACCAAATTTCGTTCTTCTAGGTTAAACCGTTCGTTGGCAGTAACAGTTTTAATTTTTAGGTTTCACTCTGTTTTCTCCTATATGGATACATGTAGTTGGAACTCTAAATCAAACACGGTTTGTGGTAGCTCTTTGAAACTTGACACAATAAATTAGCTCTAAGTTCTATCTCTATGGTTTGTTTCCTATAGATGTAGCCCTAAGAAGAGACTGGCGCAAATCACTTTCATGGAAAGGGGTTGCCAATCTTCCAAAAAACTGCGAGTTTCCTGAAATCTCAGCACACATTTTTTCACCCAATCTTGATGACACTTTCAGGTAATGATCAGTACCCCAATCACTTGGCTCACCAGATTTCGTTCTTCTAGGTTAAACCGTTCGTTGGCAGTAACAGTTTTAATTTTTAGGTATCACTCTGTTTTCTCCTATATGGATACATGTAGTTGGAACTCTAAATCAAACACGCTTTGTGCTAGCTCTTTGAAACTTGACACAATAAATTAGCTCCAAGTTCTATCTCTATTTTTTGTTTCCTATTGATGTAGCCCTAAGCAGAGACTGGCGCAAATCACTTTCATGGAAAGGGGTTGCCAATCTTCCAAAAAACTGCGAGTTTCCTGAAAACTCAGCACACATTTTTTCACCAAATCTTGATGACACTTTCAGGTAATGATCAGCACCCCAATCCCACTGGGCTCACCAAATTTCGTTCTTCTAGGTTAAACCGTTCGTTGGCAGTAACAGTTTTAATTTTTAGGTTTCACTCTGTTTTCTCCTATATGGATACATGTAGTTGGAACTCTAAATCAAACACGGTTTGTGCTAGCTCTTTGAAACTTGACACAATAAATTAGCTCCAAGTTCTATCTCTATGGTTTGTTTCCTATTGATGTAGCCCTAAGAAGAGACTGGCGCAAATCACTTTCATGGAAAGGGGTTGCCAATCTTCCAAAAAACTGCGAGTTTCCTGAAATCTCAGCACACATTTTTTCACCCAATCTTGATGACACTTTCAGGTAATGATCAGTACCCCAATCACTTGGCTCACCAGATTTCGTTCTTCTAGGTTAAACCGTTCGTTGGCAGTAACAGTTTTAATTTTTAGGTATCACTCTGTTTTCTCCTATATGGATACATGTAGTTGGAACTCTAAATCAAACACGCTTTGTGCTAGCTCTTTGAAACTTGACACAATAAATTAGCTCCAAGTTCTATCTCTATTTTTTGTTTCCTATTGATGTAGCCCTAAGCAGAGACTGGCGCAAATCACTTTCATGGAAAGGGGTTGCCAATCTTCCAAAAAACTGCGAGTTTCCTGAAAACTCAGCACACATTTTTTCACCAAATCTTGATGACACTTTCAGGTAATGATCAGCACCCCAATCCCACTGGGCTCACCAAATTTCGTTCTTCTAGGTTAAACCGTTCGTTGGCAGTAACAGTTTTAATTTTTAGGTTTCACTTTGTTTTCTCCTATATGGATACATGTAGTTGGAACTCTAAATCAAACACGTTTTTTGCTAGCTCTTTGAAACTTGACACAATAAAGTAGCTCCAAGTTCTATCTCTATGGTTTGTTTCCTATTGATGTAGCCCTAAGCAGAGACTGGCGCAAATCACTTTCATGGAAAGGGGTTGCCAATCTTCCAAAAAACTACGAGTTTCCTGAAATCTCAGCACACATTTTTTCACCCAATCTTAATGACACTTTCAAGTAATGATCAGTACCCCAATCCCACTTGGCTCACCAAATTTCGTTCTTCTAGGTTAAACCGTTCGTTGGCAGTAACAGTTTTAATTTTTAGGTTACACTCTGTTTTCTCCTATATGGATACATGTAGTTGGAACTCTAAATCAAACACGGTTTGTGCTAGCTCTTTGAAACTTGACACAATAAAGTAGCTCCAAGTTCTATCACTATGGTTTGTTTCCTATTGATGTAGCCCTAAGCAGAGACTGGCGCAAATCACTTTCATGGAAAGGGGTTGCCATCTTCCAAAAAATTGCGAGTTTCCTGAAATCTCAGCACACATTTTTTCACCCAATCTTGATGACACTTTCAGGTAATGATCAGTACCTCAATCCCACTTGGCTCACCAAATTTCGTTCTTCTAGGTTAAACCGTTCGTTGGCAGTAACAGTTTTAATTTTTAGGTTTCACTCTGTTTTCGCCTATATGGATACATGTAGTTGGAACTCTAAATCAAACACGGTTTTTGCTAGCTCTTTGAAACTTGACACAATAAAGTAGCTCAAGTTCTATCTCTATGCTTTGTTTCCTATTGATGTAGCCCTAAGAAGAGACTGGCGCAAATCACTTTCATGGAAAGGGGTTGCCAATCTTCCAAAAAACTAAGAGTTTCCTGAAATATCAGCACACATTTTTTCAACCAATCTTGATGACACTTTCAGGTAATGATCAGCACCCCAATCCCACTTGGCTCACCAAATTTCGTTCTTCTAGGTTAAACAGTTCGTTGGCAGTAACAGTTTTAATTTTTAGGTTTCACTCTGTTTTCTCCTATACGGATACATGTATTTGGAACTCTAAATCAAACACGGTTTGTGCTAGCTCTTTGAAACTTGACACAATAAAGTTGCTCCAAGTTCTATCTCTATGGTTTGTTTCCTATTGATGTAGCCCTAAGCAGAGACTGGCGCAAATCACTTTCATGGAAAGGGGTTGCCAATCTTCCACAAAACTACGAGTTTCCTGAAATCTCAGCACACATTTTTTCACCCAATCTTCATCACACTTTCAGGTAATGATCAGTACCCCATTCCCACTTGGCTCACCAAATTTCGTTCTTCTAGGTTAAACAGTTCGTTGGCAGTAACAGTTTTAATTTTTAGGTTTCACTCTGTTTTCTCCTATATGGATACATGTAGTTGGAACTCTAAATCAAACACGGGTTGTGCTAGCTCTTTGAAACTTGACACAATAAAGTAGCTCCAAGTTCTATCTCTATGGTTTGTTTCCTATTGATGTAGCCCTACGCAGAGACTGGCGAAAATCACTTTCATGGAAAGGGGTTGACAATCTTCCAAAAAACTAAGGGTTTCCTGAAATCTCAGCACACATTTTTTCACCCAATCTTGATGACACTTTCAGGTAATGATCAGTACCCCAATCCCACTTGGCTCACCAAATTTCGTTCTTCTATGTTAAACCGTTCGTTGGCAGTAACAGTTTTAATTTTTAGGTTTCACTCTGTTTTCTCCTATATGGATACATGTAGTTGGAACTCTAAATCAAACACGGTTTTTGCTAGCTCTTTGAAACTTGACACAATAACGTAGCTCAAGTTCTATCTCTATGGTTTGTTTCCTATTGATGTAGCCCTAAGCAGAGACTGGCGCAAATCACTTTCATGGAAAGGGGTTGCCAATCTTCCAAAAAACTAAGAGTTTCCTGAAATCTCAGCACACATTTTTTCACCCAATCTTGATGACACTTTCAGGTAATGATCAGTACCCCAATCCCACTTGGCTCACCAAATTTCGTTCTTCTAGGTTAAACCGTTCGTTGGCAGTAACAGTTTTAATTTTTAGGTTTCACTCTGTTTTCTCCTATATGGATACATGTAGTTGAAACTCTAAATCAAACACGGTTTGTGCTAGCTCTTTGAAACTTGACACAATAAAGTAGCTCCAATTTCTATCTCTATGGTTTGTTTCCTATTGATGTAGCCCTAAGCAGAGACTGGCGCAAATCACTTTCATGGAAAGGGGTTGCCAATCTTCCAAAAAACTACGAGTTTCCTGAAATCTCAGCACACATTTTTTCACCCAATCTTGATGACACTTTCAGGTAATGATCAGTACCCCAATCCCACTTGGCTCACCAAATTTCGTTCTTCTAGGTTAAACCGTTCGTTGGCAGTAACAGTTTTAATTTTTAGGTATCACTCTGTTTTCTCCTATATGGATACATGTAGTTGGAACTCTAAATCAAACACGCTTTGTGCTAGCTCTTTGAAACTTGACACAATAAATTAGCTCCAAGTTCTATCTCTATTTTTTGTTTCCTATTGATGTAGCCCTAAGCAGAGACTGGCGCAAATCACTTTCATGGAAAGGGGTTGCCAATCTTCCAAAAAACTGCGAGTTTCCTGAAAACTCAGCACACATTTTTTCACCCAATCTTTATGACACTTTCAGGTAATGATCAGCACCCCAATCCCACTGGGCTCACCAAATTTCGTTCTTCTAGGTTAAACCGTTCGTTGGCAGTAACAGTTTTAATTTTTAGGTTTCACTTTGTTTTCTCCTATATGGATACATGTAGTTGGAACTCTAAATCAAACACGTTTTTTGCTAGCTCTTTGAAACTTGACACAATAAAGTAGCTCCAAGTTCTATCTCTATGGTTTGTTTCCTATTGATGTAGCCCTACGCAGAGACTGGCGCAAATCACTTTCATGGAAAGGGGTTGCCAATCTTCCAAAAAACTACGAGTTTCCTGAAATCTCAGCACACATTTTTTCACCCAATCTTGATGACACTTTCAAGTAATGATCAGTACCCCAATCCCACTTGGCTCACCAAATTTCGTTCTTCTAGGTTAAACCATTCGTTGGCAGTAAGAGTTTTAATTTTTAGGTTACACTCTGTTTTCTCCTATAGGGATACATGTAGTTGGAACTCTAAATCAAACACGGTTTGTGCTAGCTCTTTGAAACTTGACACAATAAAGTAGCTCCAAGTTCTATCTCTATGGTTTGTTTCCTATTGATGTAGCCCTAAGCAGAGACTGGCGCAAATCACTTTCATGGAAAGGGGTTGACAATCTTCCAAAAAACTAAGGGTTTCCTGAAATCTCAGCACACATTTTTTCCCCCAATCTTGATGACACTTTCAGATAATGATCAGTACCCCAATCTCACTTGGCTCACCAAATTTCGTTCTTCTATGTTAAACCGTTCGTTGGCAGTAACAGTTTTAATTTTTAGGTTTCACTCTGTTTTCTCCTATATGGATACATGTAGTTGGAACTCTAAATCAAACACGGTTTTTGCTAGCTCTTTGAAACTTGACACAATAACGTAGCTCAAGTTCTATCTCTATGGTTTGTTTCCTATTGATGTAGCCCTAAGCAGAGACTGGCGCAAATCACTTTCATGGAAAGGGGTTGCCAATCTTCCAAAAAACTAAGAGTTTCCTGAAATCTCAGCACACATTTTTTCACCCAATCTTGATGACACTTTCAGGTAATGATCAGTACCCCAATCCCACTTGGCTCACCAAATTTCTTTCTTCTAGGTTAAACAGTTCGTTGGCAGTAACAGTTTTAATTTTTAGGTTTCACTCTGTTTTCTCCTATATGGATACATGTAGTTGAAACTCTAAATCAAACACGGTTTGTGCTAGCTCTTTGAAACTTGACACAATAAAGTAGCTCCAAGTTCTATCTCTATGGTTTGTTTCCTATTGATGTAGCCCTAAGCAGAGACTGGCGCAAATCACTTTCATGGAAAGGGGTTGCCAATCTTCCAAAAAACTACGAGTTTCCTGAAATCTCAGCACACATTTTTTCACCCAATCTTGATGACACTTTCAGGTAATGATCAGTACCCCATTCCCACTTGGCTCACCAAATTTCGTTCTTCTAGGTTAAAACGTTCGTTGGCAGTAACAGTTTTAATTTTTAGGTTTCACTCTGTTTTCTCCTATATGGATACATGTAGTTGGAACTCTAAATCAAACACGGTTTGTGGTAGCTCTTTGAAACTTGACACAATAAATTAGCTCCAAGTTCTATCTCTATGGTTTGTTTCCTATTGATTTAGCCCTAAGCAGAGACTGGCGCAAATCACTTTCATGGAAAGGGGTTGACAATCTTCCAAAAAACTACGAGTTTCCTGAAATCTCAGCACACATTTTTTCACCCAATCTTGATGACACTTTCAAGTAATGATCAGTACCCCAATCCCACTTGGCTCACCAAATTTCGTTCTTCTAGGTTAAACCGTTCGTTGGCAGTAACAGTTTGAATTTTTAGGTTTCACTCTGTTTTCTCCTATATGTACACATGTAGTTGGAACTCTAAATCAAACACGGTTTGTGCTAGCTCTTTGAAACTTGACACAATAATGTAGCTCCAATTTCTATCTCTATGGTTTGTTTCCTATTGATGTAGCCCTAAGAAGAGACTGGCGCAAATCACTTTCATGGACAGGGGTTGCCAATCTTCCAAAAAACTGCGAGTTTCCTGAAATCTCAGCACACATTTTTTCACCCAATCTTGATGACACTTTCAGGTAATGATCAGTACCCCAATCCAACTTGGCTCACCAAATTTCGTTCTTCTAGGTTAAACCGTTCGTTGGCAGTAACAGTTTTAATTTTTAGGTTTCAATCTGTTTTCTCCTATATGGATACATGTAGTTGGAAATCTAAATCAAACACGGTTTTTGCTAGCTCTTTGAAACTTGACACAATCAAGTAGCTCCAAGTTCTATCTCTATGGTTTGTTTCCTATTGATGTAGCCCTAAGCAGAGACTGGCGCAAATCACTTTCATGGAAAGGGGTTGCCAATCTTCCAAAAAACTACGAGTTTCCTGAAATCTCAGCACACATTTTTTCACCCAATCTTGATGACACTTTCAGGTAATGATCAGTAACCCAATCCCACTTGGCTCACCAAATTTCGTTCTTCTAGGTTAAACCGTTCGTTGGCAGTAACAGTTTTAATTTTTAGGTTTCACTCTGTTTTCTCCTATATGGATACATGTAGTTGGAACTCTAAATCAAACACGGTTTGTGCTAGCTCTTTGAAACTTGACACAATAAAGTAGCTCCAAGTTCTATCTCTATGGTTTGTTTCCTATTGATTTAGCCCTAAGCAGAGACTGGCGCAAATCACTTTCATGGAAAGGGGTTGACAATCTTCCAAAAAACTACGAGTTTCCTGAAATCTCAGCACACCTTTTTTCACCCAATCTTGATGAAACTTTCAAGTAATGATCAGAACCCCAATCCCACTTGGCTCACCAAATTTCGTTCTTCTAGGTTAAACCGTTCGTTGGCACTAACAGTTTTAATTTTTAGGTTTCACTCTGTTTTCTCCTATATGTACACATGTAGTTGGAACTCTAAATCAAACACGGTTTGTGCTAGCTCTTTGAAACTTGACACAATAAAGTAGCTCCAAGTTCTATCTCTATGGTTTGTTTCCTATTGATGTAGCCCTAAGAAGAGACTGGCGCAAATCACTTTCATGGACAGGGGTTGCCAATCTTCCAAAAAACTGCTAGTTTCCTGAAATCTCAGCACACATTTTTTCACCCAATCTTGATGACACTTTCAGGTAATGATCAGTACCCCAATCCCACTTGGCTCACCAAATTTCGTTCTTTTAGGTTAAACCGTTCGTTGGCAGTAACAGTTTTAAATTTTAGGTTTCACTCTGTTTTCTCCTATATGGATACATGTAGTTGGAACTCTAAATCAAACACGGTTTGTGCTAGCTCTTTGAAACTTGACACAATAAAATAGCTCCAAGTTCTATCTCTATGGTTTGTTTCCTATTGGTGTAGCCCTAAGAAGAGACTGGCGCAAATCACTTTCATGGAAAGGTGTTGCCAATCTTCCAAAAAACTACGAGTTTCCTGAAATCTCAGCACACATTTTTTCACCCAATCTTGATGACACTTTCAGGTAATGATCAGTAACCCAGTCCCACTTGGCTCACCAAATTTCGTTCTTCTAGGTTAAACCGTTCGTTGGCAGTAACAGTTTTAATTTTTAGGTTTCACTCTGTTTTCTCCTATATGGATACATGTAGTTGGAACTCTAAATCAAACACGGTTTGTGCTAGCTCTTTGAAACTTGACACAATAAATTAGCTCCAAGTTCTATCTCTATGGTTTGTTTCCTATTGATGTAGCCCTAAGAAGAGACTGGCGCAAATCACTTTCATTGAAAGGGGTTGCAATCTTCCAAAAAACTGCTAGTTTCCTGAAATCTCAGCACACATTTTTCACCCAATCTTGATGACACTTTCAGGTAATGATCAGTACCCCATTCCCACTTGGCTCACCAAATTTCGTTCTTCTAGGTTAAACCGTTCGTTGGCAGTAACAGTTTTAATTTTTAGGTTTCACTCTGTTTTCTCCTATATGGATACATGTAGTTGGAACTCTAAATCAAACACGGTTTGTGCTAGCTCTTTGAAACTTGACACAATAAAGTAGCTCCAAGTTCTATCTCTATGGTTTGTTTCCTATTGATGTAGCCCTAAGCAGAGACTGGCGCAAATCACTTTCTTGGAAAGGGGTTGCCATCTTTCAAAAAACTAAGGGTTTCCTGAAATCTCAGCACACATTTTTTCACCCAATCTTGATGACACTTTCAGGTAATGATCAGTACCCCAATCCCACTTGGCTCACCAAATTTCATTCTTCTAGGTTAAACCGTTCGTTGGCAGTAACAGTTTTAATTTTTAGGTTTCACTCTGTTTTCTCCTATATGGATACATGTAGTTGAAACTCTAAATCAAACACGGTTTGTGCTAGCTCTTTGAAACTTGACACAATAAAGTAGCTCCAATTTCTATCTCTATGGTTTGTTTCCTATTGATGTAGCCCTAAGCAGAGACTGGCGCAAATCACTTTCATGGAAAGGGGTTGCCAATCTTCCAAACAACTACGAGTTTCCTGAAATCTCAGCACACATTTTTTCACCCAATCTTGATGACACTTTCAGGTAATGATCAGTACTCCATTCCCACTTGGCTCACCAAATTTCGTTCTTCTAGGTTAAAACGTTCGTTGGCAGTAACAGTTTTAATTTTTAGGTTTCACTCTGTTTTCTCCTATATGGATACATGTAGTTGGAACTCTAAATCAAACACGGTTTGTGGTAGCTCTTTGAAACTTGACACAATAAATTAGCTCCAAGTTCTATCTCTATGGTTTGTTTCCTATTGATTTAGCCCTAAGCAGAGACTGGCGCAAATCACTTTCATGGAAAGGGGTTGACAATCTTCCAAAAAAGTACGAGTTTCCTGAAATCTCAGCACACATATTTTCACCCAATCTTGATGACACTTTCAAGTAATCATCAGTACCCCAATCCCACTTGGCTCACCAAATTTCGTTCTTCTAGGTTAAACCGTTCGTTGGCAGTAACAGTTTTAATTTTTAGGTTTCACTCTGTTTTCTCCTATATGTACACATGTAGTTGGAACTCTAAATCAAACACGGTTTGTGCTAGCTCTTTGAAACTTGACACAATAAAGTAGCTCAAGTTCTATCTCTATGGTTTGTTTCCTATTGATGTAGCCCTAAGAAGAGACTGGCGCAAATCACTTTCATGGACAGGGGTTGCCAATCTTCCAAAAAACTGCTAGTTTCCTGAAATCTCAGCACACATTTTTTCACCCAATCTTGATGACACTTTCAGGTAATGATCAGTACCCCAATCCAACTTGGCTCACCAAAGTTCGTTCTTTTAGGTTAAACCGTTCGTTGGCAGTAACAGTTTTAAATTTTAGGTTTTACTCTGTTTTCTCCTATATGGATACATGTATTTGGAAATCTAAATCAAACACGGTTTGTGCTAGCTCTTTGAAACTTGACAAAATCAAGTAGCTCCAAGTTCTATCTCTATGGTTTGTTTCCTATTGATGTAGCCCTAAGCAGAGACTGGCGCAAATCACTTTCATGGAAAGGGGTTGCCAATCTTCCAAAAAACTACGAGTTTCCTGAAATCTCAGCACACATTTTTTCACCCAATCTTGATGACACTTTCAGGTAATGATCAGTAACCCAATCCCACTTGGCTCACCAAATTTAGATCTTCTAGGTTAAACCGTTCGTTGGCAGTAACAGTTTTAATTTTTAGGTTTCACTCTGTTTTCTCCTATATGGATACATGTAGTTGGAACTCTAAATCAAACACGGTTTGTGCTAGCTCTTTGAAACTTGACACAATAAAGTAGCTCCAAGTTCTATCTCTATGGTTTGTTTCCTATTGATGTAGCCCTAAGAAGAGACTGGCGCAAATCACTTTCATTGAAAGGGGTTGCCAATCTTCCAAAAAACTGCTAGTTTCCTGAAATCTCAGCACATATTTTTCACCCAATCTTGATGACACTTTCAGGTAATGATCAGTACCCCATTCCCACTTGGCTCACCAAATTTCGTTCTTCTAGGTTAAACCGTTCGTTGGCAGTAACAGTTTTAATTTTTAGGTTTCACTCTGTTTTCTCCTATATGGATACATGTAGTTGGAACTCTAAATAAAACACGGTTTGTGGTAGCTCTTTGAAACTTGACACAATAATTTAGCTCCAAGTTCTATCTCTATGGTTTGTTTCCTATTGATGTAGCCCTAAGAAGTGACTGGCGCAAATCACTTTCATGGAAAAGGGTTGACAATCTTCCAAAAAACTAAGAGTTTCCTGAAATCTCAGCACACATTTTTTCACCCAATCTTGATGACACTTTCAGGTAATGATCAGTACCCCAATCCCACTTGGCTCACCAAATTTCATTCTTTTAGGTTAAACCGTTCGTTGGCAGTAACAGTTTTAATTTTTAGGTTTCACTCTTTTTTCTCCTATATGGATACATGTAGTTGGAACTCTAAATCAAACACGGTTTGTGCTAGCTCTTTGAAACTTGACACAATAAAGTAGCTCCAAGTTCTATCTCTATGGTTTGTTTCCTATTGAAGTAGCCCTAAGAAGTGACTGGCGCAAACCACTTTCATGGAAAGGGGTTGCCAATCTTCCAAAAAACTGCTAGTTTCCTGAAATCTCAGCACACATTTTTTCACCTAATCTTGATGACACTTTCAGGTAATGATCAGTACCCCAATCCCTCTTGGCTCACCAAATTTCGTTCTTCTAGGTTAAACAGTTCATTGGAAGTAACAGTTTTAATTTTTAGGTTTCACTCTGTTTTCTCCTATATGGATACATGTAGTTGGAACTCTAAATCAAACACGGTTTGTGCTAGCTCTTTGAAACTTGACACAATAAAGTAGCTCCAAGTTCTATCTCTATGGTTTGTTTCCTATTGATGTAGCCCTAAGCAGAGACTGGCGCAAATCACTTTCATTTAAAGGGGTTGCCAAGCTTCCAAAAAACTACGAGTTTCCTGAAATCTCAGCACACATTTTTTCACCCAATCTTGATGACACTTTCAGGTAATGATCAGTACCCCAATCCCACTTGGCTCACCAAATTTCGTTCTTCTAGGTTAAACCGTTCGTTGGCAGTAACAGTTTTAATTTTTAGGTTTCACTCTGTTTTCTCCTATATGGATACATGTAGTTGGAACTCTAAATCAAACACGGTTTTTGCTAGCTCTTTGAAACATGACACAATAAAGTAGCTCCAAGTTCTATCTCTATGGTTTGTTTCCTATTGGTGTGCCCTAAGCAGAGACTGGCGCAAATCACTTTCATTTAAAGGGGTTGCCAAGCTTCCAAAAAACTACGAGTTTCCTCAAATCTCAGCACACATTTTTTCACCCAATCTTGATGACACTTTCAGGTAATGATCAGTACAACAAATCCCACTTGGGTCACCAAGTTTCTTTCTTTTAGGTTAAACCATTCGTTGGCAGTAACAGTTTTAATTTTTAGGTTTCACTCTGTTTTCTCCTATATGGATACATGTAGTTGGAACTCTAAATCAAACACGGTTTGTGCTAGCTCTTTGAAACTTGACACAATAAATTAGCTCCAAGTTCTATCTCTATGGTTTGTTTCCTATTGATGTAGCCCTAAGCAGAGACTGGCGCAAATCACTTTCATGGAAAGGGGTTGACAATCGTCAAAATAACTAAGAGTTTCCTGAAATCTCAGCACACATTTTTTCACCCAATCTTGATGACACTTTCAGGTAATGATCAGCACTCCAATCAAACTTGGCTCACCAAATTTCGTTCTTCTAGGTTAAACCGTTCGTTGGCAGTAACAGTTTTAATTTTTAGGTTTCACTCTGTTTTCTCCTATATGGATACATGTAGTTGGAACTCTAAATCAAACAAGGTTTGTGCTAGCTCTTTGAAACTTGACACAATAAAGTAGCTCCAAGTTCTATCTATCTCTATGGTTTGTTTCCTATTGATGTAGCCCTAAGAAGAGACTGGCACGAATCACTTTCATTTAAAGGGGTTGCCAATCTTCCAAAAAACTGCTAGTTTCCTTAAATCTCAGCACACATTTTTTCACACAATCTTGATGACACTTTCAGGTAATGATCAGTACCCCAATCCCACTTGGCTCACCAAATTTCGTTCTAGGTTAAACCGTTCTTTGGCAGTAACCATTTTAATTTTTAAGTTTCACTCTGTTTTCTCCTATATGGATACATGTAGTTGGAACTCTAAATCAAACACGGTTTGTGCTAGCTCTTTGAAACTTGACAATATAAAGTAGCTCCAAGTTCTATCTCTATGGTTTGTTTCCTATTGATGTAGCCCTAAGCAGAAACTGGCGCAAATCACTTTCATGGAAAGGGGTTGACAATCTTCCAAAAAACTAAGAGTTTACTGAAATCTCAGCTCACATTTTTTCACCCAATCTTGATGACACTTTCAGGTAATGATCAGTACCCCAATCCCACTTGGCTCACCAAATTTCGTTCTTCTACCTTAAACCGTTCGTTGGCAGTAACAGTTTTAATTTTTAGGTTTCACTCTGTTTTCTCCTATATGGATACATGTAGTTGGAACTCTAAATCAAACACGGTTTGTGCTAGCTCTTTGAAACTTGACACAATAAAGTAGCTCCAAGTTCTATCTCTATGGTTTGTTTCCTATTGATGTAGCCCTAAGCAGAGACTGGTGCAAATCACTTTCATGGAAAGGGGTTGCCATCTTCCAAAAAACTACGAGTTTCCTGAAATCTCAGCACACATTTTTTCACCCAATCTTGATGACACTTTCAGGTAATGATCAGTACCCCAATCCCACTTGGCTCACCAAATTTCGTTCGTCTAAGTTAAACCGTTCGTTGGCAGTAACAGTTTTAATTTTTAGGTTTCACTCTGTTTTCTCCTATATGGATACATGTAGTTGGAACTCTAAATCAAACACGGTTTTTGCTAGCTCTTTGAAACTTGACACAATAAAGTAGCTCCAAGTTCTATCTATCTCTATGGTTTGTTTCCTATTGATGTAGCCCTATGCAGAGACTGGCGCAAATCACTTTCATTTAAAGGGGTTGCCAAGCTTCCAAAAAACTACGAGTTTCCTGAAATCTCAGCACCCATTTTTTCACCCAATCTTGATGACACTTTCAGGTAATGATGAGTACCCCAATCCCACTTGGCTCACCAAATTTCCTTCTTCTAGGTTAAACCATTCGTTGGCAGTAACAGTTTTAACTTTTAGGTTTCACTCAATTTTCTCCTATATGAATACATGTATTTGGAACTCTAAATCCAACACGGTTTGTGCTAGCTCTTTGAAACTTGACACAATAAAGTAGCTCCATGTTCTATCTCTATGGTTTGTTTCCTATTGATGTAGCCCTAAGCAGAGACTGGCGCAAATCACTTTCATGGAAAGGGGTTGCCAATCTTCCAAAAAACTACGAGTTTCCTGAAATCTCAGCACACATTTTTTCACCCAATCTTGATGACACTTTCAAGTAATGATCAGTACCCCAATCCTACTTGGCTCACCAAATTTCGTTCTTCTAGGTTAAACCGTTCGTTGGCAGTAACAGTTTTAATTTTTAGGTTTCACTCTGTTTTCTCCTATATGGATACATGTAGTTGGAACTCTAAATCAAACACGGTTTGTGCTAGCTCTTTGAAACTTGACACAATAAAGTAGCTCCAAGTTCTATCTCTATGGTTTGTTTCCTATTGATGTAGCCCTAAGCAGAGACTGGCGCAAATCACTTTCATGGAAAGGGGTTGCCATCTTCCAAAAAACTGCGAGTTTCCTGACATCTCAGCACACATTTTTTCACCCAATCTTGATGACACTTTCAGGTAATGATCAGTACCTCAATCCAACTTGGCTCACCAAATTTCGTTCTTCTAGGTTAAACCGTTCGTTGGCAGTAACAGTTTTAATTTTTAGGTTTCACTCTGTTTTCTCCTATATGGATACATGTAGTTGGAACTCTAAATCAAACACGGTTTTTGCTAGCTCTTTGAAACTTGACACAATAAAGTAGCTCAAGTTCTATCTCTATGGTTTGTTTCCTATTGATGTAGCCCTAAGCAGAGACTGGCGCAAATCACTTTCTTGGAAAGGGGTTGCCAATCTTCCAAAAAACTAAGAGTTTCCTGATATATCAGCACACATTTTTTCAACCAATCTTGATGACACTTTCAGGTAATGATCAGCACCCCAATCCCACTTGGCTCACCAAATTTCGTTCTTCTAGGTTAAACAGTTCGTTGGCAGTAACAGTTTTAATTTTTAGGTTTCACTCTGTTTTCTCCTATATGGATACATGTAGTTGGAACTCTAAATCAAACACGGTTTGTGCTAGCTCTTTGAAACTTGACACAATAAAGTAGCTCCAAGTTCTATCTCTATGTTTTGTTTCCTATTGATGTAGCCCTAAGCAGAGACTTGCGCAAATCACTTTCATGGAAAGGGGTTGCCAATCTTCCACAAAACTACGAGTTTCCTGAAATCTCAGCACACATTTTTTCACCCAATCTTGATCACACTTTCAGGTAATGATCAGTACCCCATTCCCACTTGGCTCACCAAATTTCGTTCTTCTAGGTTAAACAGTTCGTTGGCAGTAACAGTTTTAATTTTTAGGTTTCACTCTGTTTTCTCCTATATGGATACTTGTAGTTGGAACTCTAAATCAAACACGGTTTGTGGTAGCTCTTTGAAACTTGACACAATAAATTAGCTCCAAGTTCTATCTCTATGGTTTGTTTCCTATTGATGTAGCCCTAAGAAGAGACTGGCGCAAATCACTTTCATGGAAAGGGGTTGACAATCTTCCAAAAAACTAAGAGTTTCCTGAAATCTCAGCACACATTTTTTCACCCAATCTTGATGACACTTTCAGGTAATGATCAGTACCCCAATCCCACTTGGCTCACCAAATTTCGTTCTTCTAAGTTAAACCGTTCGTTGGCAGTAACAGTTTTAATTTTTAGGTTTCACTCTGTTTTCTCCTATATGGATACATGTAGTTGGAACTCTAAATCAAACACGGTTTTTGCTAGCTCTTTGAAACTTGACACAATAAAGTAGCTCAAGTTCTATCTCTATGGTTTGTTTCCTATTGATGTAGCCCTAAGCAGAGACTGGCGCAAATCACTTTCTTGGAAAGGGGTTGCCAATCTTCCAAAAAACTAAGAGTTTCCTGAAATATCAGCACACATTTTTTCAACCAATCTTGATGACACTTTCAGGTAATGATCAGCACCCCAATCCCACTTGGCTCACCAAATTTCGTTCTTCTAGGTTAAACAGTTCGTTGGCAGTAACAGTTTTAATTTTTAGGTTTCACTCTGTTTTCTCCTATATGGATACATGTAGTTGGAACTCTAAATCAAACACGGTTTGTGCTAGCTCTTTGAAACTTGACACAATAAAGTAGCTCCAAGTTCTATCTCTATGGTTTGTTTCCTATTGATGTAGCCCTAAGAAGAGACTGGCGCAAATCACTTTCATTGAAAGGGGTTGCCAATCTTCCAAAAAACTGCTAGTTTCCTGAAATCTCAGCACACATTTTTCACCCAATCTTGATGACACTTTCAGGTAATGATCAGTACCCCATTCCCACTTGGCTCAACAAATTTCGTTCTTCTAGGTTAAACCGTTCGTTGGCAGTAACAGTTTTAATTTTTAGGTTTCACTCTGTTTTCTCCTATATGGATACATGTATTTGGAACTCTAAATCAAACACGGTTTGTGCTAGCTCTTTGAAACTTGACACAATAAAGTAGCTCCAAGTTCTATCTCTATGGTTTGTTTCCTATTGATATAGCCCTAAGCAGAGACTGGCGCAAATCACTTTCATGGAAAGGGGTTGCCATCTTTCAAAAAACTAAGGGTTTCCTGAAATCTCAGCACACATTTTTTCCCCCAATCTTGATGACACTTTCAGGTAATGATCAGTACCCCAATCCCACTTGGCTCACCAAATTTCCTTCTTCTAGGTTAAACCGTTCGTTGGCAGTAACAGTTTTAATTTTTAGGTTTCACTCTGTTTTCTCCTATATGGATACATGTAGTTGGAACTCTAAATCAAACACGGTTTTTGCTAGCTCTTTGAAACTTGACACAATAACGTAGCTCAAGTTCTGTCTCTATGGTTTGTTTCCTATTGATGTAGCCCTAAGCAAAGACTGGCGCAAATCACTTTCATGAAAGGGGTTGCCAATCTTCCAAAAAACTGCGAGTTTCCTGAAATCTCAGCACACATTTTTTCACCCAATCTTGATGACACTTTCAGGTAATGATCAGCACCCCAATCCCACTTGGCTCACCAAATTTCGTTCTTCTAGGTTAAACAGTTCGTTGGCAGTAACAGTTTTAATTTTTAGGTTTCACTCTGTTTTCTCCTATATGGATACATGTAGTTGGAACTCTAAATCAAACACGGTTTGTGCTAGCTCTTTGAAACTTGACACAATAAAGTAGCTCCAAGTTCTCTCTCTATGGTTTGTTTCCTATTGATGTAGCCCTAAGCAGAGACTGGCGCAAATCACTTTCATGGAAAGGGGTTGCCAATCTTCCAAAAAACTGCGAGTTTCCTGAAATCTCAGCACACATTTTTTCACCCAATCTTGATGACACTTTCAGGTAATGATCAGTACCCCAATCCCACTTGGCTCACCAAATTTCGTTCTTCTAGGTTAAACCGTTCGTTGGCAGTAACAGTTTTAATTTTTAGGTTTCACTCTGTTTTCTCCTATATGGACACATGTAGTTGGAACTCTAAATCAAACAGGGTTTGTGCTAGCTCTTTGAAACTTGACACAATAAAGTAGCTCTAAGTTCTATCTCTATGGTTTGTTTCCTATTGATGTAGCCCTAAGAAGAGACTGGCGCAAATCACTTTCATGGAAAGGGGTTGACAATCTTCGAAAAAACTAAGAGTTTCCTGAAGTCTCAGCACACATTTTTTCACCCAATCTTGATGACACTTTCAGGTAATGATCAGTACCCCAATCCCACTTGGCTCACCAAATTTCATTCTTTTAGATTAAACCGTTCGTTGGCAGTAACAGTTTTAATTTTTAGGTTTCACTCTTTTTTCTCCTATATGGATACATGTAGTTGGAACTCTAAATCAAACACGGTTTGTGCTAGCTCTTTGATACTTGACTCAATAAAGTAGCTCCAAGTTCTATCTCTATGGTTTGTTTCCTATTGATGTAGCCCTAAGCAGAGACTGTCGCAAATCACTTTCATGGAAAGGGGTTGCCAAGCTTAAAAAAAACTACGAGTTTCCTGAAATCTCAGCACACATTTTTTCACCCAATCTTGATGACACTTTCAGGTAATGATCAGTACCCCAATCCCACTTGTCTTACCAAATTACGTTCTTCTAGGTTAAACCGTTCGTTGGCAGTAACAGTTTTAATTTTTAGGTTTCACTCTGTTTTCTCCTATATGGATTCATGTAGTTGGAACTCTAAATCAAACACGGTTTGTGCTAGCTCTTTGAAACTTGACACAATAAAGTAGCTCCAAGTTCTATCTCTATGGTTTGTTTCCTATTGATGTAGCCCTAAACAGAGACTGGCGCAAATCACTTTCATGGAAAGGGGTTGCCAATCTTCCAAAAAACTGCGAGTTTCCTGAAATGTCTGCACACATTTTTTCACCCAATCTTGATGACACTTTCAGGTAATGATCAGTACCCCAATCCCACTTGGCTTACCAAATTTCGTTCTTCTAGGTTAAACCGTTCGTTGGCAGTAACAGTTTTAATTTTTAGGTTTCACTCTGTTTTCTCCTATATGGATACATGTAGTTGGAACTCTAAATCAAACACGGTTTGTGCTAGCTCTTTGAAACGTGACACAATAAAGTAGCTCCAAGTTCTATCTCTATGGTTTGTTTCCTATTGATGTAGCCCTAAGCAGAGACTGGCGCAAATCACTTTCATGGAAAGGGGTTGCCAATCTTCCAAAAAACTACGAGTTTCCTGAAATCTCAGCACATTTTTTCACCCAATCTTGATGACACTTTCAGGTAATGATCAGTACCCCAATCCCACTTGGCTCACAAAATTTCGTTCTTCTAGGTTAAATCGTTCGTTGGCAGTAACAGTTTTAATTTTTAGGTTTCACTCTGTTTTCTCCTATATGGATACATGTAGTTGGAACTCTAAATCAAACACGGTTTGTGCTAGCTCTTTGAAACTTGACACAATAAAGTAGCTCCAAGTTCTATCTCCATGGTTTGTTTCGAATGATGTAGCCCTAAGAAGAGACTGGTGCAAATCACTTTCATGGAAAGGGGTTGCCAAGCTTCCAAAAAACTGCTAGTTTCCTGAAATCTCAGCACACATTTTTTCACCCAATCTTGATGACACTTTCAGGTAATGATCAGTACCCCAATCCCACTTGGCTCACCAAATTTCGTTCTTCTAGGTTAAACCGTTCATTGGCAGTAACAGTTTTAATTTTTAGGTTTCACTCTGTTTTCTCCTATATGGATACATGTAGTTGGAACTCTAAATCAAACACGGTTTGTGCTAGCTCTTTGAAACTTGACACAATAAAGTAGTTCCAAGTTCTATCTCTATGGTTTGTTTCCTATTGATGTAGTCCTAAGCAGAGACTGGCGGAAATAACTTTCATGGAAAGGGGTTGCCAATCTTCCAAAAAACTACGAGTTTCCTGAAATCTCAGCACACATTTTTTCACCCAATCTTGATGACACTTTCAGGTAATGATCAGTACCCCAATCCCACTTGGCTCACCAAATTTCGTTCTTCTAGATTAAACCGTTCGTTGGCAGTAACAGTTTTAACTTTTAGGTTTCACTCAATTTTCTCCTATATGGATACATGTAATTGGAACTCTAAATCAAACACGGTTTGTGCTAGCTCTTTGAAACTTGACACAATAAAGTAGCTCCAATTCTCTCTCTATGGTTTGTTTCCTATTGATGTAGCCCTAAGCAGAGACTGGCGCATATCACTTTCATTTAAAGGGGTTGCCAAGCTTCCAAAAAACTACGAGTTTCCTGAAATCTCAGCACACATTTTTTCACCCAATCTTGATGACACTTTCAGGTAATGATCAGTACCCCAATCCCACTTGGCTCACCAAATTTCGTTCTTCTAGGTTAAACCGTTCGTTGGCAGTAACAGTTTAAATTTTTAGGTTTCACTCTGTTTTCTCCTATATGGATACATGTAGTTGGAACTCTAAATCAAACACGGTTTTTGCTAGCTCTTTGAAACATGACACAATAAAGTAACTCCAAGAACTATCTCTATGGTTTGTTTCCTATTGGTGTAGCCCTAAGCAGAGACTGGCGCAAATCACTTTCATTTAAAGGAGTTGCCAAGCTTCCAAAAAACTACGAGTTTCCTCAAATCTCAGCACACATTTTTTCACTCAATCTTGATGACACTTTCAGGTAATGATCAGTACAACAAATCCCACTTGGGTCACCAAGTTTCTTTCTTTTAGGTTAAACCATTCGTTGGCAGTAACAGATTTAATTTTTAGATTTCACTCTGTTTTCTACTATATGGATACATGTAGTTGGAACTCTAAATCAAACACGGTTTGTGCTAGCTCTTTGAAACTTGACACAATAAAGTAGCTCCAAGTTCTATCTATCCCTATGGTTTGTTTCCTATTGATGTAGCCCTAAGAAGAGACTGGCACAAATCACTTTCATTTAAAGGGGTTGCCAATCTTCCAAAAAACTGCTAGTTTCCTGAAATCTCAGCACACATTTTTTCACACAATCTTGATGACACTTTCAGGTAATGATCAGTACCCCAATCCCACTTGGCTCACCAAATTTCGTTCTAGGTTAAACAGTTCGTTGGCAGTAACCGTTTTAATTTTTAAGTTTCACTCTGTTTTCTCCTATATGGATACATGTAGTTGGAACTCTAAATCAAACACGGTTTGTGTTAGCTCTTTGAAACTTGACACAATAAAGTAGCTCCAAGTTCTATCTCTATGGTTTGTTTCCTATTGATGTAGCCCTAAGCATAGACTGGCGCAAATCACTTTCATGGAAAAGGCTTGCCAATCTTCCAAAATACTATGATTTTCCTGAAATCTCAGCACATTTTTTCACCCATTCTTGATGACACTTTCAGGTAATGTTCACTACCCCAATCCCACTTGGCTCACCAAATTTCGTTCTTCTAGGTTAAACCGTTCGTTGGCAGTAACAGTTTTAATTTTTAGGTTTCACTCTGTTTTCTCCTATATGGATACATGTAGTTGGAACTCTAAATCAAACACGGTGTGTGCTAGCTCTTTGAAACTTGACACAATAAAGTAGCTCCAAGATCTATCTCTATGGTTTGTTTTGAATGATGTAGCCCTAAGAAGAGACTGGCGCAAATCACTTTCATGGAAAGGGGTTGCCAATCTTCCAAAAAACTAAGAGTTTCCTGAAATCTCAGCACACATTTTTTCACCCAATCTTGATGACACTTTCAGGTAATGATCAGTACCCCAATCCCACTTGGCTCACCAAATTTTGTTCTTCTACCTTAAACCGTTCATTGGCAGTAACAGTTTTAATTTTTAGGTTTCACTCTGCTTTCTCCTATATGGACACATGTAGTTGGAACTCTAAATCAAACACGGTTTGTGCTAGCTTTTGAAACTTGACACAATAAAGTAGCTCTAAGTTCCATCTCTATGGTTTGTTTCCTATTGATGTAGCCCTAAGAAGAGACTGGCGCAAATCACTTTCATGGAAAGGGGTTGACAATCTTCCAAAAAACTAAGAGTTTCCTGAAATCTCAGCACACATTTTTTCACCCAATCTTGATGACACTTTCAGGTAATGATCAGTACCCCAATCCCACTTGGCTCACCAAATTTCATTCTTTTAGATTAAACCTTTCGTTGGCAGTAACAGTTTTAATTTTTAGGTTTCACTCTTTTTTCTCCTATATGGATACATGTAGTTGGAACTCTTAATCAAACACGGTTTGTGCTAGCTCTTTGAAACTTGACACAATAAAGTAGCTCCACGTTCTATCTCTATGGTTTGTTTCCTATTGAAGTAGCCCTAAGTAGAGACTGGCGCAAACTACTTTCATGGAAAGGGGTTGCCAATCTTCCAAAAAACTGCTAGTTTCCTGAAATCTCAGCACACATTTTTTCACCCAATCTTGATGACACTTTCAGGTAATGATCAGTACCCCAATCCCACTTGGCTCACCAAATTTCGTTCTTCTAGGTTAAACCGTTCGTTGGCAGTAACAGTTTTAATTTTTAGGTTTCAATCTGTTGTCTCCTATATGGATACATGTAGTTGGAAATCTAAATAAAACACGGTTTGTGCTAGCTCTTTGAAACTTGACACAATAAAGTAGCTCCAAGTTCTATCTCTATGGTTTGTTTCCTATTGATGTAGCCCTAAGCAGAGACTGGCGGAAATCACTTTCATGGAAAGGGGTTGCCAAGCTTCCAAAAAACTACGAGTTTCCTGAAATCTCAGCACACATTTTTTCACCCAATCTTGATGACACTTTCAGGTAATGATCAGTACCCCAATCCCACTTGGCTCACCAAATTTCGTTCTTCTAGGTTAAACCGTTCGTTGGCAGTAACAGTTTTAATTTTTAGGTTTCACTCTGTTTTCTCCTATATGGATACATGTAGTTGGAACTCTAAATCAAACACGGTTTGTGCTAGCTCTTTGAAACTTGACACAATAAAGTAGCTCCAAGTTCTATCTCTATGGTTTGTTTCCTATTGATGTAGCCTTAAGAAGAGACTGGCGCAAATCACTTTCATTGAAAGGGGTTGCCAATCTTCCAAAAAACAGCTAGTTACCTGAAATCTCAGCACACATTTTTTCACCCAATCTTGATGACACTTTCAGGTAATGATCTGTACCCCATTCCCACTTGGCTCACCAAATTTCGTTCTTCTAGGTTAAACCGTTCGTTGGCAGTAACAGTTTTAATTTTTAGGTTTCATTCTGTTTTCTCCTATATGGATACATGTAGTTGGAACTCTAAATCAAACACGGTTTGTGCTAGCTCTTTGAAACTTGACACAATAAAGTAGCTCCAAGTTCTATCTCTATGGTTTGTTTCCTATTGATGTAGCCCTAAGCAGAGACTGGCGCAAATCACTTTCATGGAAAGGGGTTGCCATCTTCCAAAAAACTAAGACTTTCCTGAAATCTCAGCACACATTTTTTCACCCAATCTTGATGACACTTTCAGGTAATGATCAGTACCTCAATCCCACTTGGCTCACCAAATTTCGTTCTTCTAGGTTAAACCGTTCGTTGGCAGTAACAGTTTTAATTTTTAGGTTTCACTCTGTTTTCTCCTATATGGATACATGTAGTTGGAACTCTAAATCAAACACGGTTTGTGCTAGCTCTTTGAAACTTGACACAATAAAGTAGCTCAAGTTCTATCTCTATGGTTTGTTTCCTATTGATGTAGCCGTAAGCAGAGACTGGCGCAAATCACTTTCATGGAAAGGGGTTGCCAATCTTCCAAAACTAAGAGTTTCCTGAAATCTCAGCACACATTTTTTCAACAAATCTTGATGACACTTTCAGGTAATGATCAGCACCACAATCCCACTTGGCTCACCAAATTTCGTTCTTCTAGGTTAAACAGTTCATTGGCAGTAACAGTTTTAATTTTTAGGTTTCACTCTTTTTTCTCCTATATGGATACATGTAGTTGGAACTCTAAATCAAACACGGTTTGTGCTAGCTCTTTGAAACTTGACACAATAAATTAGCTCCAAGTTCTATCTCTATGGTTTGTTTCCTATTGATGTAGCCCTAAGCAGAGACTGGCGCAAATCACTTTCATGGAAAGGGGTTGCCAATCTTCCCAAAAACTACGAGTTTCCTGAAATCTCAGCACACATTTTTTCACCCAATCTTGATGACACTTTCAGGTAATGATCAGTACCCCAATCCCACTTGGCTCACCAAATTTCGTTCTTCTAGGTTAAACCGTTCATTGGCAGTAACAGTTTTAATTTTTAGGTTTCACTCTGTTTTCTCCTATATGGATACATGTAGTTGGAACTCTAAATCAAACACGGTTTGTGCTAGCTCTTTGAAACTTGACACAATAAAGTAGCTCCAAGTTCTATCTCTATGCTTTGTTTCCTATTGATGTAGCCCTAAGAAGAGACTGGCGCAAATCACTTTCATTGAAAGGGGTTGCCAATCTTCCAAAAAACTGCTAGTTTCCTGAAATCTCAGCACACATTTTTTCACCCAATCTTGATGACACTTTCAGGTAATGATCAGTACCCCATTCCCAGTTGGCTCACCAAATTTCGTTCTTCTAGGTTAAACCGTTCGTTGGCAGTAACAGTTTTAATTTTTAGGTTTCACTCTGTTTTCTCCTATATGGATACATGTAGTTGGAACTCTAAATCAAACACGGTTTGTGCTAGCTCTTTGAAACTTGACACAATAAAGTAGCTCCAAGTTCTATCTCTATGGTTTGTTTCCTATTGATGTAGCCCTAAGCAGAGACTGGCACAAATCACTTTCATGGAAAGGGGTTGTCATCTTCCAAAAAACTAAGACTTTCCTGAAATCTCAGCACACATTTTTTCACCCAATCTTGATGACACTTTCAGGTAATGATCAGTACCTCAATCCCACTTGGCTCACCAAATTTCATTCTTCTAGGTTAAACCATTCGTTGGCAGTAACAGTTTTAATTTTTAGGTTTCACTCTGTTTCTCCTATATGGATACATGTAGTTGGAAGTCTAAATCAAACACGGTTTTTGCTAGCTCTTTGAAACTTGACACAATAAAGTAGCTCAAGTACTATCACTATGGTTTGTTTCCTATTGATGTAGCCCTAAGCAGAGACTGGCGCAAATCACTTTCATGGAAAGCGGTTGCCAATCTTCCAAAAAACTAAGAGTTTCCTGAAATCTCAGCACACATTTTTTCACCCAATCTTGATGACACTTTCAGGTAATGATCAGTACCCCAATCCCACTTGGCTCACCAAATTTCGTTCTTCTAGTTTAAACAGTCCGTTGGCAGTAACAGTTTTAATTTTTAGGTTTCACTCTGTTTTCTCCTATATGGATACATGTAGTTGGAACTCTAAATCAAACACGGTTTGTGGTAGCTCTTTGAAACTTGACACAATAAAGTAGCTCCAAGTTCTATCTCTATGGTTTGTTTCCTATTGATGTAGCCCTAAGCAGAGACTGGCGCAAATCACTTTCATGGAAAGGGGTTGCCAAGCTTCCAAAAAACTACGAGTTTCCTGAAATCTCAGCACACATTTTTTCACCCAATCTTGATGACACTTTCAGGTGATGATCAGCACCCCAATCCCATTTGGCTCACCAAATTTCGTTCTTCTAGGTTAAAGCGTTCGTTGGCAGTAACAGTTTTAATTTTTAGGTTTCACTCTGTTTTCTCCTATATGGATACACGTAGTTGGAACTCTAAATCAAACACGGTTTGTGCTAGCTCTTTGAAACTTGACACAATAAAGTAGCTCCAAGTTCTATCTCTATGGTTTGTTTCCTATTGATGTAGCCCTAAGCAGAGACTGGCGCAAATCACTTTCATGGAAAGAGGTTGCCAATCTTCCAAAAAACTAAGAGTTTCCTGAAATCTCAGCACACATTTTTTCACCCAATCTTGATGACACTTTCAGGTAATGATCAGTACCCCATTCCCACTTGGCTCACCAAATTTCGTTCTTCTAGGTTAAACCGTTCGTTGGCAGTAACAGTTTTAATTTTTAGGTTTCACTCTGTTTTCTCCTATATGGATACATGTAGTTGGAACTCTAAATCAAACACGGTTTGTGCTAGCTCTTTGAAACTTGACACAATAAAGTAGCTCCAAGTTGTATCTCTATGGTTTGTTTCCTATTGATGTAGCCCTAAGCAGAGACTGGCGCAAATCACTTTCATGGAAAGGGGTTGCCAATCTTCCAAAAAATCGCGAGTTTCCTGAAATCTCAGCACATATTTTTTCACCCAATCTTGATGACACTTTCAGGTAATGATCAGTACCCCAATCCCACTTGGCTCACCAAATTTCGTTCTTCTAGGGTAAACCGTTCGTTGGCAGTAACAGTTTTAATTTTTGTTTTCACTCTGTTTTCTCCTATATGGATACATGTAGTTGGAACTCTAAATCAAACACGGTTTGTGCTAGCTCTTTGAAACTTGACACAATAAAGTAGCTCCAAGTTCTATCTCTATGGTTTGTTTCCTATTGATGTAGCCCTAAGCAGAGACTGGCGCAAATCACTTTCATGGAAAGGGGTTGCCAATCTTCCAAAAAATCGCGAGTTTCCTGAAATCTCAGCACACATTTTTTCACCCAATCTTGATGACACTTTCAGGTAATGATCAGTACCCCATTCCCACTTGGCTCACCAAATTTCGTTCTTCTAGGTTAAACCGTTCGTTGGCAGTAACAGTTTTAATTGTTAGGTTTCACTCTGTTTTCTCCTATATGGATACATGTAGTTGGAACTCTAAATCAAACACGGTTTGTGCTAGCTCTTTGAAACTTGACACAATAAATTAGCTCCAAGTTCTATCTCTATGGTTTGTTTCCTATTGATGTAGCCCTAAGAAGAGACTGGCGCAAATCACTTTCACGGAAAGGGGTTGACAATCTTCCAAAAAACTAAGAGTTTCCTGAAATCTCAGCACACATTTTTTCACCCAATCTTGATGACACTTTCAGGTAATGATCAGTACCTCAATCCCACTTGGCTCACCAAATTTCGTTCTTCTAGGTTAAACCGTTCGTTGGCAGTAACAGTTTTAACTTTTAGGTTTCACTCAATTTTCTCCTATATGGATACATGTAATTGGAACTCTAAATCAAACACGGTTTGTGCTAGCTCTTTGAAACTTGACACAATAAAGTAGCTCCAAGTTCTATCTATCTCTATGGTTTGTTTCCTATTGATGTAGCCCTAAGAAGAGACTGGCACAAATCACTTTCATTTAAAGGGGTTGCCAATCTTCCAAAAAACTGCTAGTTTCCTGAAATCTCAGCACACATTTTTTCACACAATCTTGATGACACTTTCAGGTAATGATCAGTACCCCAATCCCAGTTGGCTCACCAAATTTCGTTCGAGGTTAAACCGTTCGTTGGCAGTAACCGTTTTAATTTTTAAGTTTCACTCTGTTTTCTCCTATATGGATACATGTAGTTGGAACTCTAAATCAAACACGGTTTGTGCTAGCTCTTTGAAACTTGACAATATAAAGTAGCTCCAAGTTCTATCTCTATGGTTTGTTTCCTATTGATGTAGCCCTAAGCATAGACTGGCGCAAATCATTTTCATGGAAAGGGCTTGCCAATCTTCCAAAATACTATGAGTTTCCTGAAATCTCAGCACATTTTTTCACCCATTCTTGATGACACTTTCAGGTAATGATCAGTACCCCAATCCCACTTGGCTCACCAAATTTCGTTCTTCTAGGTTAAACCGTTCGTTGGCAGTAACAGTTTTAATTTTTAGGTTTCACTCTGTTTTCTCCTATATGGATACATGTAGTTGGAACTCTAAATCAAACACGGTGTGTGCTAGCTCTATGAAACTTGACACAATAAAGTAGCTCCAAGTTCTATCTATCTCTATGGTTTGTTTCCTATTGATGTAGCACTATGCAGAGACTGGCGCAAATCACTTTCATTTAAAGGGGTTGCCAAGCTTCCAAAAAACTACGAGTTTCCTGAAATCTCAGCACCCATTTTTTCACCCAATCTTGATGACACTTTCAGGTAATGACCAGTACAGCAAATCCCACTTGAGTCACCAAGTTTCTTTCTTTTAGGTTAAACCGTTCTTTAGCGCTAACAGTTTTAATTTTTAGGTTTCACTCTGTTTTCTCCTATATGGATACATGTAGTTGGAACTCTAAATCAAACACGGTTTGTGCTAGCTCTTTGAAACTTGATACAATAAAGTAGCTCCAAGTTCTATCTCTATGGTTTGTTTCCTATTGATGTAGCCCTAAGCAGAGACTGGCGCAAATCACTTTCATGGAAAGGGGTTGCCAATCTTCCAAAAAACTGCGAGTTTCCTGAAATCTCAGCACACATTTTTTCACCCAAACTTGATGACACTTTCAGGTAATGATCAGTACCCCAATCCCACTTGGCTCACCAAATTTCGTTCTTCTAGGTTAAACCGTTCGTTGGCAGTAACAGTTTTAATTTTTAGGTTTCACTCTGTTTTCTCCTATATGGATACATGTAGTTGGAACTCTAAATCAAACACGGTTTGTGCTAGCTCTTTGAAACTTGACACAATAAAGTAGCTCCAAGTTCTATCTCTATGGTTTGTTTCCTATTGATGTAGCCCTAAGCAGAGACTGGCGCAAATCCCTGTAATCGAAAGGGGTTGCCAATCTTCCAAAAAACTACGAGTTTCCTGAAATCTCAGCACACATTTTTTCACCCAATCTTGATGACACTTTCAGGTAATGATCAGTACCCCAATCCCACTTGGCTCACCAAATTTCGTTCTTCTAGGTTAAACCGTTCGTTGGCAGTTACAGTTTTAATTTTTAGGTTTCACTCTGTTTTCTCCTATATGGATACATGTAGTTGGAACTCTAAATCAAACACGGTTTGTGCTAGCTCTTTGAAACTTGACACAATAAAGTAGCTCCAAGTTCTATCTCTATGGTTTGTTTCCTATTGATGTAGCCTTAAGAAGAGACTGGCGCAAATCACTTTCATTGAAAGGGGTTGCCAATCTTCCAAAAAACAGCTAGTTACCTGAAATCTCAGCACACATTTTTTCACCCAATCTTGATGACACTTTCAGGTAATGATCTGTACCCCATTCCCACTTGGCTCACCAAATTTCGTTCTTCTAGGTTAAACCGTTCGTTGGCAGTAACAGTTTTAATTTTTAGGTTTCATTCTGTTTTCTCCTATATGGATACATGTAGTTGGAACTCTAAATCAAACACGGTTTGTGCTAGCTCTTTGAAACTTGACACAATAAAGTAGCTCCAAGTTCTATCTCTATGGTTTGTTTCCTATTGATGTAGCCCTAAGCAGAGACTGGCGCAAATCACTTTCATGGAAAGGGGTTGCCATCTTCCAAAAAACTAAGACTTTCCTGAAATCTCAGCACACATTTTTTCACCCAATCTTGATGACACTTTCAGGTAATGATCAGTACCTCAATCCCACTTGGCTCACCAAATTTCGTTCTTCTAGGTTAAACCGTTCGTTGGCAGTAACAGTTTTAATTTTTAGGTTTCACTCTGTTTTCTCCTATATGGATACATGTAGTTGGAACTCTAAATCAAACACGGTTTTTGCTAGCTCTTTGAAACTTGACACAATAAAGTAGCTCAAGTTCTATCTCTATGGTTTGTTTCCTATTGATGTAGCCGTAAGCAGAGACTGGCGCAAATCACTTTCATGGAAAGGGGTTGCCAATCTTCCAAAACTAAGAGTTTCCTGAAATCTCAGCACACATTTTTTCAACAAATCTTGATGACACTTTCAGGTAATGATCAGCACCACAATCCCACTTGGCTCACCAAATTTCGTTCTTCTAGGTTAAACAGTTCATTGGCAGTAACAGTTTTAATTTTTAGGTTTCACTCTTTTTTCTCCTATATGGATACATGTAGTTGGAACTCTAAATCAAACACGGTTTGTGCTAGCTCTTTGAAACTTGACACAATAAATTAGCTCCAAGTTCTATCTCTATGGTTTGTTTCCTATTGATGTAGCCCTAAGCAGAGACTGGCGCAAATCACTTTCATGGAAAGGGGTTGCCAATCTTCCAAAAAACTACGAGTTTCCTGAATTCTCAGCACACATTTTTTCACCCAATCTTGATGACACTTTCAGGTAATGATCAGTACCCCAATCCCACTTGGCTCACCAAATTTCGTTCTTCTAGGTTAAACCGTTCGTTGGCAGTAACAGTTTTAATTTTTAGGTTTCACTCTGTTTTCTCCTATATGGATACATGTAGTTGGAACTCTAAATCAAACACGGTTTGTGCTAGCTCTTTGAAACTTGACACAATAAAGTAGCTCCAAGTTCTATCTCTATGCTTTGTTTCCTATTGATGTAGCCCTAAGAAGAGACTGGCGCAAATCACTTTCATTGAAAGGGGTTGCCAATCTTCCAAAAAACTGCTAGTTTCCTGAAATCTCAGCACACATTTTTTCACCCAATCTTGATGACACTTTCAGGTAATGATCAGTACCCCATTCCCAGTTGGCTCACCAAATTTCGTTCTTCTAGGTTAAACCGTTCGTTGGCAGTAACAGTTTTAATTTTTAGGTTTCACTCTGTTTTCTCCTATATGGATACATGTAGTTGGAACTCTAAATCAAACACGGTTTGTGCTAGCTCTTTGAAACTTGACACAATAAAGTAGCTCCAAGTTCTATCTCTATGGTTTGTTTCCTATTGATGTAGCCCTAAGCAGAGACTGGCACAAATCACTTTCATGGAAAGGGGTTGTCATCTTCCAAAAAACTAAGACTTTCCTGAAATCTCAGCACACATTTTTTCACCCAATCTTGATGACACTTTCAGGTAATGATCAGTACCTCAATCCCACTTGGCTCACCAAATTTCATTCTTCTAGGTTAAACCGTTCGTTGGCAGTAACAGTTTTAATTTTTAGGTTTCACTCTGTTTCTCCTATATGGATACATGTAGTTGGAAGTCTAAATCAAACACGGTTTTTGCTAGCTCTTTGAAACTTGACACAATAAAGTAGCTCAAGTACTATCACTATGGTTTGTTTCCTATTGATGTAGCCCGAAGCAGAGACTGGCGCAAATCACTTTCATGGAAAGGGGTTGCCAATCTTCCAAAAAACTAAGAGTTTCCTGAAATCTCAGCACACATTTTTTCACCCAATCTTGATGACACTTTCAGGTAATGATCAGTACCCCAATCCCATTTGGCTCACCAAATTTCGTTCTTCTAGTTTAAACAGTCCGTTGGCAGTAACAGTTTTAATTTTTAGGTTTCACTCTGTTTTCTCCTATATGGATACATGTAGTTGGAACTCTAAATCAAACACGGTTTGTGGTAGCTCTTTGAAACTTGACACAATAAAGTAGCTCCAAGTTCTATCTCTATGGTTTGTTTCCTATTGATGTAGCCCTAAGCAGAGACTGGCGCAAATCACTTTCATGGAAAGGGGTTGCCAAGCTTCCAAAAAACTACGAGTTTCCTGAAATCTCAGCACACATTTTTTCACCCAATCTTGATGACACTTTCAGGTGATGATCAGCACCCCAATCCCACTTGGCTCACCAAATTTCGTTCTTCTAGGTTAAAACGTTCGTTGGCAGTAACAGTTTTAATTTTTAGGTTTCACTCTGTTTTCTCCTATATGGATACACGTAGTTGGAACTCTAAATCAAACACGGTTTGTGCTAGCTCTTTGAAACTTGACACAATAAAGTAGCTCCAAGTTCTATCTCTATGGTTTGTTTCCTATTGATGTAGCCTTAAGCAGAGACTGGCGCAAATCACTTTCATGGAAAGGGGTTGCCAATCTTCCAAAACTAAGAGTTTCCTGAAATCTCAGCACACATTTTTTCACCCAATCTTGATGACACTTTCAGGTAATGATCAGTACCCCAATCCCACTTGGCTCACCAAATTTCGTTCTTCTAGGGTAAACCGTTCGTTGGCAGTAACAGTTTTAATTTTTCGTTTTCACTCTGTTTTCTCCTATATGGATACATGTAGTTGGAACTCTAAATCAAACACGGTTTGTGCTAGCTCTTTGAAACTTGACACAATAAAGTAGCTCCAAGTTCTATCTCTATGGTTTGTTTCCTATTGATGTAGCCCTAAGAAGAGACTGGCGCAAATCACTTTCACGGAAAGGGGTTGACAATCTTCCAAAAAACTAAGAGTTTCCTGAAATCTCAGCACACATTTTTTCACCCAATCTTGATGACACTTTCAGGTAATGATCAGTACCTCAATCCCACTTGGCTCACCAAATTTCGTTCTTCTAGGTTAAACCGTTCGTTGGCAGTAACAGTTTTAATTTTTAGGTTTCACTCTGTTTTCTCCTATATGGATACATGTAGTTGGAACTCTAAATCAAACACGGTTTGTGCTAGCTCTTTGAAACTTGACACAATAAAGTAGCTCCAAGTTCTATCTCTATGGTTTGTTTCCTATTGATGTAGCCCTAAGAAGAGACTGGCGCAAATCACTTTCACGGAAAGGGGTTGACAATCTTCCAAAAAACTAAGAGTTTCCTGAAATCTCAGCACACATTTTTTCACCCAATCTTGATGACACTTTCAGGTAATGATCAGTACCTCAATCCCACTTGGCTCACCAAATTTCGTTCTTCTAGGTTAAACCGTTCGTTGGCAGTAACAGTTTTAATTTTTAGGTTTCACTCTGTTTTCTCCTATATGGATACATGTAGTTGGAACTCTAAATCAAACACGGTTTGTGCTAGCTCTTTGAAACTTGACACAATAAAGTAGCTCCAAGTTCTATCTCTATGGTTTGTTTCCTATTGATGTAGCCCTAAGCAGAGACTGGCGCAAATCACTTTCATGGAAAGGGGTTGCCAATCTTCCAAAAAACTGCGAGTTTCCTGAAATCTCAGCACACATTTTTTCACCCAATCTTGATGACACTTTCAGGTAATGATCAGCACCCCAATCCCACTTAGCTCACCAAATTTCGTTCTTCTAGGTTAAACCGTTCGTTGGCAGTAACAGTTTTAATTTTTAGGTTTCACTCTGTTTTCTCCTATATGGATACATGTAGTTGGAACTCTAAATCAAACACGGTTTGTGCTAGCTCTTTGAAACTTGACACAATAAAGTAGCTCCAAGTTCTATCTCTATGGTTTGTTTCCTATTGATGTAGCCTTAAGCAGAGACTGGCGCAAATCACTTTCATGGAAAGGGGTTGCCAATCTTCCAAAAAACTGCGAGTTTCCTGAAATCTCAGCACACATTTTTTCACCCAATCTTGATGACACTTTCAGGTAATGATCAGTACCCCAATCCCACTTGGCTCACCAAATTTCGTTCTTCTAGGGTAAACCGTTCGTTGGCAGTAACAGTTTTAATTTTTCGTTTTCACTCTGTTTTCTCCTATATGGATACATGTAGTTGGAACTCTAAATCAAACACGGTTTGTGCTAGCTCTTTGAAACTTGACACAATAAAGTAGCTCCAAGTTCTATCTCTATGGTTTGTTTCCTATTGATGTAGCCCTAAGCAGAGACTGGCGCAAATCACTTTCATGGAAAGGGGTTGCCAATCTTCCAAAAAATCGCGAGTTTCCTGAAATCTCAGCACACATTTTTTCACCCAATCTTGATGACACTTTCAGGTAATGATCAGTACCCCATTCCCACTTGGCTCACCAAATTTCGTTCTTCTAGGTTAAACCGTTCGTTGGCAGTAACAGTTTTAATTGTTAGGTTTCACTCTGTTTTCTCCTATATGGATACATGTAGTTGGAACTCTAAATCAAACACGGTTTGTGCTTTTGAAACTTGACACAATAAAGTAGCTCCAAGTTCTATCTCTATGGTTTGTTTCCTATTGATGTAGCCCTAAGCAGAGACTGGCGCAAATCACTTTCATGGAAAGGGGTTGCCATCTTCCAAAAAACTAAGACTTTCCTGAAATCTCAGCACACATTTTTTCACCCAATCTTGATGACACTTTCAGGTAATGATCAGTACCTCAATCCCACTTGGCTCACCAAATTTCGTTCTTCTAGGTTAAACCGTTCGTTGGCAGTAACAGTTTTAATTTTTAGGTTTCACTCTGTTTTCTCCTATATGGATACATGTAGTTGGAACTCTAAATCAAACACGGTTTTTGCTAGCTCTTTGAAACTTGACACAATAAAGTAGCTCAAGTTCTATCTCTATGGTTTGTTTCCTATTGATGTAGCCGTAAGCAGAGACTGGCGCAAATCACTTTCATGGAAAGGGGTTGCCAATCTTCCAAAACTAAGAGTTTCCTGAAATCTCAGCACACATTTTTTCAACAAATCTTGATGACACTTTCAGGTAATGATCAGCACCACAATCCCACTTGGCTCACCAAATTTCGTTCTTCTAGGTTAAACAGTTCATTGGCAGTAACAGTTTTAATTTTTAGGTTTCACTCTTTTTTCTCCTATATGGATACATGTAGTTGGAACTCTAAATCAAACACGGTTTGTGCTAGCTCTTTGAAACTTGACACAATAAATTAGCTCCAAGTTCTATCTCTATGGTTTGTTTCCTATTGATGTAGCCCTAAGCAGAGACTGGCGCAAATCACTTTCATGGAAAGGGGTTGCCAATCTTCCAAAAAACTACGAGTTTCCTGAATTCTCAGCACACATTTTTTCACCCAATCTTGATGACACTTTCAGGTAATGATCAGTACCCCAATCCCACTTGGCTCACCAAATTTCGTTCTTCTAGGTTAAACCGTTCGTTGGCAGTAACAGTTTTAATTTTTAGGTTTCACTCTGTTTTCTCCTATATGGATACATGTAGTTGGAACTCTAAATCAAACACGGTTTGTGCTAGCTCTTTGAAACTTGACACAATAAAGTAGCTCCAAGTTCTATCTCTATGCTTTGTTTCCTATTGATGTAGCCCTAAGAAGAGACTGGCGCAAATCACTTTCATTGAAAGGGGTTGCCAATCTTCCAAAAAACTGCTAGTTTCCTGAAATCTCAGCACACATTTTTTCACCCAATCTTGATGACACTTTCAGGTAATGATCAGTACCCCATTCCCAGTTGGCTCACCAAATTTCGTTCTTCTAGGTTAAACCGTTCGTTGGCAGTAACAGTTTTAATTTTTAGGTTTCACTCTGTTTTCTCCTATATGGATACATGTAGTTGGAACTCTAAATCAAACACGGTTTGTGCTAGCTCTTTGAAACTTGACACAATAAAGTAGCTCCAAGTTCTATCTCTATGGTTTGTTTCCTATTGATGTAGCCCTAAGCAGAGACTGGCACAAATCACTTTCATGGAAAGGGGTTGTCATCTTCCAAAAAACTAAGACTTTCCTGAAATCTCAGCACACATTTTTTCACCCAATCTTGATGACACTTTCAGGTAATGATCAGTACCTCAATCCCACTTGGCTCACCAAATTTCATTCTTCTAGGTTAAACCGTTCGTTGGCAGTAACAGTTTTAATTTTTAGGTTTCACTCTGTTTCTCCTATATGGATACATGTAGTTGGAAGTCTAAATCAAACACGGTTTTTGCTAGCTCTTTGAAACTTGACACAATAAAGTAGCTCAAGTACTATCACTATGGTTTGTTTCCTATTGATGTAGCCCGAAGCAGAGACTGGCGCAAATCACTTTCATGGAAAGGGGTTGCCAATCTTCCAAAAAACTAAGAGTTTCCTGAAATCTCAGCACACATTTTTTCACCCAATCTTGATGACACTTTCAGGTAATGATCAGTACCCCAATCCCATTTGGCTCACCAAATTTCGTTCTTCTAGTTTAAACAGTCCGTTGGCAGTAACAGTTTTAATTTTTAGGTTTCACTCTGTTTTCTCCTATATGGATACATGTAGTTGGAACTCTAAATCAAACACGGTTTGTGGTAGCTCTTTGAAACTTGACACAATAAAGTAGCTCCAAGTTCTATCTCTATGGTTTGTTTCCTATTGATGTAGCCCTAAGCAGAGACTGGCGCAAATCACTTTCATGGAAAGGGGTTGCCAAGCTTCCAAAAAACTACGAGTTTCCTGAAATCTCAGCACACATTTTTTCACCCAATCTTGATGACACTTTCAGGTGATGATCAGCACCCCAATCCCACTTGGCTCACCAAATTTCGTTCTTCTAGGTTAAAACGTTCGTTGGCAGTAACAGTTTTAATTTTTAGGTTTCACTCTGTTTTCTCCTATATGGATACACGTAGTTGGAACTCTAAATCAAACACGGTTTGTGCTAGCTCTTTGAAACTTGACACAATAAAGTAGCTCCAAGTTCTATCTCTATGGTTTGTTTCCTATTGATGTAGCCTTAAGCAGAGACTGGCGCAAATCACTTTCATGGAAAGGGGTTGCCAATCTTCCAAAACTAAGAGTTTCCTGAAATCTCAGCACACATTTTTTCACCCAATCTTGATGACACTTTCAGGTAATGATCAGTACCCCAATCCCACTTGGCTCACCAAATTTCGTTCTTCTAGGGTAAACCGTTCGTTGGCAGTAACAGTTTTAATTTTTCGTTTTCACTCTGTTTTCTCCTATATGGATACATGTAGTTGGAACTCTAAATCAAACACGGTTTGTGCTAGCTCTTTGAAACTTGACACAATAAAGTAGCTCCAAGTTCTATCTCTATGGTTTGTTTCCTATTGATGTAGCCCTAAGAAGAGACTGGCGCAAATCACTTTCACGGAAAGGGGTTGACAATCTTCCAAAAAACTAAGAGTTTCCTGAAATCTCAGCACACATTTTTTCACCCAATCTTGATGACACTTTCAGGTAATGATCAGTACCTCAATCCCACTTGGCTCACCAAATTTCGTTCTTCTAGGTTAAACCGTTCGTTGGCAGTAACAGTTTTAATTTTTAGGTTTCACTCTGTTTTCTCCTATATGGATACATGTAGTTGGAACTCTAAATCAAACACGGTTTGTGCTAGCTCTTTGAAACTTGACACAATAAAGTAGCTCCAAGTTCTATCTCTATGGTTTGTTTCCTATTGATGTAGCCCTAAGAAGAGACTGGCGCAAATCACTTTCACGGAAAGGGGTTGACAATCTTCCAAAAAACTAAGAGTTTCCTGAAATCTCAGCACACATTTTTTCACCCAATCTTGATGACACTTTCAGGTAATGATCAGTACCTCAATCCCACTTGGCTCACCAAATTTCGTTCTTCTAGGTTAAACCGTTCGTTGGCAGTAACAGTTTTAATTTTTAGGTTTCACTCTGTTTTCTCCTATATGGATACATGTAGTTGGAACTCTAAATCAAACACGGTTTGTGCTAGCTCTTTGAAACTTGACACAATAAAGTAGCTCCAAGTTCTATCTCTATGGTTTGTTTCCTATTGATGTAGCCCTAAGCAGAGACTGGCGCAAATCACTTTCATGGAAAGGGGTTGCCAATCTTCCAAAAAACTGCGAGTTTCCTGAAATCTCAGCACACATTTTTTCACCCAATCTTGATGACACTTTCAGGTAATGATCAGCACCCCAATCCCACTTAGCTCACCAAATTTCGTTCTTCTAGGTTAAACCGTTCGTTGGCAGTAACAGTTTTAATTTTTAGGTTTCACTCTGTTTTCTCCTATATGGATACATGTAGTTGGAACTCTAAATCAAACACGGTTTGTGCTAGCTCTTTGAAACTTGACACAATAAAGTAGCTCCAAGTTCTATCTCTATGGTTTGTTTCCTATTGATGTAGCCTTAAGCAGAGACTGGCGCAAATCACTTTCATGGAAAGGGGTTGCCAATCTTCCAAAAAACTGCGAGTTTCCTGAAATCTCAGCACACATTTTTTCACCCAATCTTGATGACACTTTCAGGTAATGATCAGTACCCCAATCCCACTTGGCTCACCAAATTTCGTTCTTCTAGGGTAAACCGTTCGTTGGCAGTAACAGTTTTAATTTTTCGTTTTCACTCTGTTTTCTCCTATATGGATACATGTAGTTGGAACTCTAAATCAAACACGGTTTGTGCTAGCTCTTTGAAACTTGACACAATAAAGTAGCTCCAAGTTCTATCTCTATGGTTTGTTTCCTATTGATGTAGCCCTAAGCAGAGACTGGCGCAAATCACTTTCATGGAAAGGGGTTGCCAATCTTCCAAAAAATCGCGAGTTTCCTGAAATCTCAGCACACATTTTTTCACCCAATCTTGATGACACTTTCAGGTAATGATCAGTACCCCATTCCCACTTGGCTCACCAAATTTCGTTCTTCTAGGTTAAACCGTTCGTTGGCAGTAACAGTTTTAATTGTTAGGTTTCACTCTGTTTTCTCCTATATGGATACATGTAGTTGGAACTCTAAATCAAACACGGTTTGTGCTAGCTCTTTGAAACTTGACACAATAAATAAGCTCCAAGTTCTATCTCTATGGTTTGTTTCCTATTGATGTAGCCCTAAGAAGAGACTGGCGCAAATCACTTTCACGGAAAGGGGTTGACAATCTTCCAAAAAACTAAGAGTTTCCTGAAATCTCAGCACACATTTTTTCACCCAATCTTGATGACACTTTCAGGTAATGATCAGTACCTCAATCCCACTTGGCTCACCAAATTTCGTTCTTCTAGGTTAAACCGTTCGTTGGCAGTAACAGTTTTAATTTTTAGGTTTCACTCTGTTTTCTCCTATATGGATACATGTAGTTGGAACTCTAAATCAAACACGGTTTGTGCTAGCTCTTTGAAACTTGACACAATAAAGTAGCTCCAAGTTCTATCTGTATGGTTTGTTTCCTATTGATGTAGCCCTAAGCAGAGACTGGCGCAAATCACTTTCATGGAAAGGGGTTGCCAATCTTCCAAAAAACTGCGAGTTTCCTGAAATCTCAGCACACATTTTTGCACCCAATCTTGATGACACTTTCAGGTAATGATCAGTACCCCAATCCCACTTGGCTCACCAAATTTCGTTCTTCTAGGTTAAACAGTTCGTTGGCAGTAACAGTTTTAATTTTTAGGTTTCACTCTGTTTTCTCCTATATGGATACATGTAGTTGGAACTCTAAATCAAACACGGTTTGTGCTAGCTCTTTGAAACTTGACACAATAAAGTAGCTCCAAGTTCTATCTCTATGGTTTGTTTCCTATTGATGTAGCCCTAAGAAGAGACTGGCGCAAATCATTTTCATGGAAAGGGGTTGACAATCTTCCAAAAAACTAAGAGTTTCCTGAAATCTCAGCACACATTTTTCACCCAATCTTGATGACACTTTCAGGTAATGATCAGTACCCCAATCTCACTTGGCTCACCAAATTTCGTTCTTCTAGTTTAAACAGTCCGTTGGCAGTAACAGTTTTAATTTTTAGGTTTCACTCTGTTTTCTCCTATATGGATACATGTAGTTGGAACTCTAAATCAAACACGGTTTGTGCTAGCTCTTTGAAACTTGACACAATAAAGTAGCTCCAAGTTCTATCTCTATGGTTTGTTTCCTATTGATGTAGCCCTAAGCAGAGACTGGCGCAAATCACTTTCATGGAAAGGGGTTGCCAAGCTTCCAAAAAACTACGAGTTTCCTGAAATCTCAGCACACATTTTTTCACCCAATCTTGATGACACTTTCAGGTAATGATCAGCACCCCAATCCCACTTGGCTCACCAAATTTCGTTCTTCTAGTTTAAACAGTCCGTTGGCAGTAACAGTTTTAATTTTTAGGTTTCACTCTGTTTTCTCCTATATGGATACATGTAGTTGGAACTCTAAATCAAACACGGTTTGTGCTAGCTCTTTGAAACTTGACACAATAAAGTAGCTCCAAGTTCTATCTCTATGGTTTGTTTCCTATTGATGTAGCCCTAAGCAGAGCCTGGCGCAAATCACTTTCATGGAAAGGGGTTGCCAAGCTTCCAAAAAACTACGAGTTTCCTGAAATCTCAGCACACATTTTTTCACCCAATCTTGATGACACTTTCAGGTATTGATCAGCACCCCAATCCCACTTGGCTCACCAAATTTCGTTCTTCTAGGTTAAACCGTTCGTTGGCAGTAACAGTTTTAATTTTTAGGTTTCACTCTGTTTTCTCCTATATGGATACACGTAGTTGGAACTCTAAATCAAACACGGTTTGTGCTAGCTCTTTGAAACTTGACACAATAAAGTAGCTCCAAGTTCTATCTCTATGGTTTGTTTCCTATTGATGTAGCCCTAAGCAGAGACTGGCGCAAATCACTTTCATGGAAAGAGGTTGCCAATCTTCCAAAAAACTACGAGTTTCCTGAAATCTCAGTACACATTTTTTCACCCAATCTTGATGACACTTTCAGGTAATGATCAGTACCCCATTCCCACTTGGCTCACCAAATTTCGTTCTTCTAGGTTAAACCGTTCGTTGGCAGTAACAGTTTTAATTTTTAGGTTTCACTCTGTTTTCTCCTATATGGATACATGTAGTTGGAACTCTAAATAAAACACGGTTTTTGCTAGCTCTTTGAAACTTGACACAATAAATTAGCTCCAAGTTCTATCTCTATGGTTTGTTTCCTATAGATGTAGCCCTAAGAAGAGACTGGCGCAAATCACTTTCATGGAAAGGGGTTGACAATCTTCCAAAAAACTAAGAGTTTCCTGAAATCTCAGCACACATTTTTTCACCCAATCTTGATGACACTTTCAGGTAATGATCAGCACCCCAATCCCACTTGGCTCACCAAATTTCGTTCTTCTAGGTTAAACCGTTCGTTGGCAGTAACAGTTTTAATTTTTAGGTTTCACTCTGTTTTCTCCTATATGGATACATGTAGTTGGAACTCTAAATCAAACACGGTTTGTGCTAGCTCTTTGAAACTTGACACAATAAAGTAGCTCCAAGTTCTATCTCTATGGTTTGTTTCCTATTGATGTAGCCCTAAGAAGAGACTGGCGCAAATCACTTTCAGGGAAAGGGGTTGACAATCTTCCAAAAAACTAAGAGTTTCCTGAAATCTCAGCACACATTTTTTCACCCAATCTTGATGACACTTTCAGGTAATGATCAGTACCCCAATCCCACTTGGCTCACCAAATTTCGTTCTTCTAGTTTAAACAGTCCGTTGGCAGTAACAGTTTTAATTTTTAGGTTTCACTCTGTTTTCTCCTATATGGATACATGTAGTTGGAACTCTAAATCAAACACGGTTTGTGCTAGCTCTTTGAAACTTGACACAATAAAGTAGCTCCAAGTTCTATCTCTATGGTTTGTTTCCTATTGATGTAGCCCTAAGCAGAGCCTGGCGCAAATCACTTTCATGGAAAGGGGTTGCCAAGCTTCCAAAAAACTACGAGTTTCCTGAAATCTCAGCACACATTTTTTCACCCAATCTTGATGACACTTTCAGGTATTGATCAGCACCCCAATCCCACTTGGCTCACCAAATTTCGTTCTTCTAGGTTAAACCGTTCGTTGGCAGTAACAGTTTTAATTTTTAGGTTTCACTCTGTTTTCTCCTATATGGATACACGTAGTTGGAACTCTAAATCAAACACGGTTTGTGCTAGCTCTTTGAAACTTGACACAATAAAGTAGCTCCAAGTTCTATCTCTATGGTTTGTTTCCTATTGATGTAGCCCTAAGCAGAGACTGGCGCAAATCACTTTCATGGAAAGAGGTTGCCAATCTTCCAAAAAACTACGAGTTTCCTGAAATCTCAGTACACATTTTTTCACCCAATCTTGATGACACTTTCAGGTAATGATCAGTACCCCATTCCCACTTGGCTCACCAAATTTCGTTCTTCTAGGTTAAACCGTTCGTTGGCAGTAACAGTTTTAATTTTTAGGTTTCACTCTGTTTTCTCCTATATGGATACATGTAGTTGGAACTCTAAATAAAACACGGTTTGTGGTAGCTCTTTGAAACTTGACACAATAAATTAGCTCCAAGTTCTATCTCTATGGTTTGTTTCCTATAGATGTAGCCCTAAGAAGAGACTGGCGCAAATCACTTTCATGGAAAGGGGTTGACAATCTTCCAAAAAACTAAGAGTTTCCTGAAATCTCAGCACACATTTTTTCACCCAATCTTGATGACACTTTCAGGTAATGATCAGCACCCCAATCCCACTTGGCTCACCAAATTTCGTTCTTCTAGGTTAAACCGTTCGTTGGCAGTAACAGTTTTAATTTTTAGGTTTCACTCTGTTTTCTCCTATATGGATACATGTAGTTGGAACTCTAAATCAAACACGGTTTGTGCTTTTGAAACTTGACACAATAAAGTAGCTCCAAGTTCTATCTCTATGGTTTGTTTCCTATTGATATAGCCCTAAGCAGAGACTGGCGCAAATCACTTTCATGGAAAGGGGTTGCCAATCTTCCCAAAAACTACGAGTTTCCTGAAATCTCAGCACACATTTTTTCACCCAATCTTGATGACACTTTCAGGTAATGATCAGTACCCCATTCCCAATTGGCTCACCAAATTTCGTTCTTCTAGGTTAAACCGTTCTTTGGCAGTAACAGTTTTAATTTTTAGGTTTCACTCTGTTTTCTCCTATATGGATACATGTAGTTGGAACTCTAAATCAAACACGGTTTGTGCTAGCTCTTTGAAACTTGACACAATAAAGTAGCTCCAAGTTGTCTCTCTATGGTTTGTTTCCTATTGATGTAGCCCTAAGAAGAGACTGGCGCAAATCACTTTCATGGAAGGGAGTTGACAATCTTCCAGAAAACTAAGAGTTTCCTGAAATCTCAGCACACATTTTTTCACCCAATCTTGATGACACTTTCAGGTAATGATCAGTACCCCAATCCCACTTGGCTCACCAAATTTCGTTCTTCTAGTTTAAACCGTTCGTTGGCAGTAACAGTTTTAATTTTTAGGTTTCACTCTGTTTTCTCCTATATGGATACATGTAGTTGGAACTCTAAATCAAACACGGTTTGTGCTAGCTCTTTGAAACTTGACACAATAAAGTAGCTCCAAGTTCTATCTCTATGGTTTGTTTCCTATTGATGTAGCCCTAAGCAGAGACTGGCGCAAATCACTTTCATGGAAAGAGGTTGCCAATCTTCCAAAAAACTAAGAGTTTCCTGAAAACTCAGCACACATTTTTTCACCCTATCTTGATGACACTTTCAGGTAATGATCAGCACCCCAATCCCACTTGGCTCACCAAATTTCGTTCTTCTAGGTTAAACCGTTCGTTGGCAGTAACAGTTTTAATTTTTAGGTTTCACTCTGTTTTCTCCTATATGGATACATGTAGTTGGAACTCTAAATCATACACGGTTTGTGCTTTTGAAACTTGACACAATAAAGTAGCTCCAAGTTCTATCTCTATGGTTTGTTTCCTATTGATGTAGCCCTAAGCAGAGACTGGCGCAAATCACTTTCATGGAAAGTGGTTGACAATCTTCCAAAAAACTATGAGTTTCCTGAAATCTCAGCACACATTTTTTCACCCAATCTTGATGACACTTTCAGGTAATGATCAGTACCCCAATCCCACTTGGCTCACCAAATTTCGTTCTTCTATGTTAAACAGTTCGTTGGCAGTAACAGTTTTAATTTTTAGGTTTCACTCTGTTTTCTCCTATATGGATACATGTAGTTGGAACTCTAAATCAAACACGGTTTGTGCTAGCTCTTTGAAACTTGACACAATAAAGTAGCTCCAAGTTCTATCTCTATGGTTTGTTTCCTACTGATGTAGCCCTAAGAAGAGACTGGCGCAAATCACTTTCATGGAAAGGGGTTGACAATCTTCCAAAAAACTAAGAGTTTCCTGAAATCTCAGCACACATTTTTTCACCCAATCTTGATGACACTTTCAGGTAATGATCAGTACCTCAATCCCACTTGGCTCACCAAATTTCGTTCTTCTAGTTTAAACCGTTCGTTGGCAGTAACAGTTTTAATTTTTAGGTTTCATGCTGTTTTCTCCTATATGGATACATGTAGTTGGAACTCTAAATCAAACACGGTTTGTGCTAGCTCTTTGAAACTTGACACAATAAAGTAGCTCCAAGTTCTATCTCTATGGTTTGTTTCCTATTGATGTAGCCCTAAGCAGAGACTGGCGCAAATCACTTTCATGGAAAGGGGTTGCCATCTTCCAAAAAACTACGAGTATCCTGAAATCTCAGCACACATTTTTTCACCCAATCTTGATGACACTTTCAGGTAATGATCAGTACCCCAATCCCACTTGGCTCACCAAATTTCGTTCTTCTAAGTTAAACCGTTCGTTGGCAGTAACAGTTTTAATTTTTAGGTTTCACTCTGTTTTCTCCTATATGGATACATGTAGTTGGAACTCTAAATCAAACACGGTTTTTGCTAGCTCTTTGAAACTTGACACAATAAAGTAGCTCCAAGTTCTATCTATCTCTATGGTTTGTTTCCTATTGATGTAGCCCTATGCAGAGACTGGCGCAAATCACTTTCATTTAAAGGGGTTGCCAAGCTTCCAAAAAACTACGAGTTTCCTGAAATCTCAGCACACATTTTTTCACCCAATCTTGATGACACTTTCAGGTAATGATCAGCACCCCAATCCCACTTGGCTCACCAAATTTCGTTCTTCTAGGTTAAACCGTTCGTTGGCAGTAACAGTTTTAATTTTTAGGTTTCACTCTGTTTTCTCCTATATGGATACACGTAGTTGGAACTCTAAATCAAACACGGTTTGTGCTAGCTCTTTGAAACTTGACACAATAAAGTAGCTCCAAGTTCTATCTCTATGGTTTGTTTCCTATTGATGTAGCCCTAAGCAGAGACTGGCGCAAATCACTTTCATGGAAAGAGGTTGCCAATCTTCCAAAATACTAAGAGTTTCCTGAAATCTCAGCACACATTTTTTCACCCAATCTTGATGACACTTTCAGGTAATGATCAGTACCCCATTCCCACTTGGCTCACCAAATTTCGTTCTTCTAGGTTAAACCGTTCGTTGGCAGTAACAGTTTTAATTTTTAGGTTTCACTCTGTTTTCTCCTATATGGATACATGTAGTTGGAACTCTAAATCAAACACGGTTTGTGCTAGCTCTTTGAAACTTGACACAATAAATTAGCTCCAAGTTCTATCTCTATGGTTTGTTTCCTATAGATGTAGCCCTAAGAAGAGACTGGCGCAAATCACTTTCATGGAAAGGGGTTGACAATCTTCCAAAAAACTAAGAGTTTCCTGAAATCTCAGCACACATTTTTTCACCCAATCTTGATGACACTTTCAGGTAATGATCAGCACCCCAATCCCACTTGGCTCACCAAATTTCGTTCTTCTAGGTTAAACCATTCGTTGGCAGTAACAGTTTTAATTTTTAGGTTTCACTCTGTTTTCTCCTATATGGATACATGTAGTTGGAACTCTAAATCAAACACGGTTTGTGCTTTTGAAACTTGACACAATAAAGTAGCTCCAAGTTCTATCTCTATGGTTTGTTTCCTATTGATATAGCCCTAAGCAGAGACTGGCGCAAATCACTTTCATGGAAAGGGGTTGCCAATCTTCCCAAAAACTACGAGTTTCCTGAAATCTCAGCACACATTTTTTCACCCAATCTTGATGACACTTTCAGGTAATGATCAGTACCCCATTCCCAATTGGCTCACCAAATTTCGTTCTTCTAGGTTAAACCGTTCTTTGGCAGTAACAGTTTTAATTTTTAGGTTTCACTCTGTTTTCTCCTATATGGATACATGTAGTTGGAACTCTAAATCAAACACGGTTTGTGGTAGCTCTTTGAAACTTGACAGAATAAATTAGCTCAAAGTTCTATCTCTATGGTTTGTTTCCTATTGATGTAGCCCTAAGAAGAGACTGGCGCAAATCACTTTCATGGAAAGGGGTTGACAATCTTCCAAAAAACTAAGAGTTTCCTGAAATCTCAGCACACATTTTTTCACCCAATCTTGATGACACTTTCAGGTAATGATCAGTACCCCAATCCCACTTGGCTCACCAAATTTCGTTCTTCTAGGTTAAACAGTTCGTTGGCAGTAACAGTTTTAATTTTTAGGTTTCACTCTGTTTTCTCCTATATGGATACATGTAGTTGGAACTCTAAATCAAACACGGTTTGTGCTAGCTCTTTGAAACTTGACACAATAAAGTAGCTCCAAGTTGTCTCTCTATGGTTTGTTTCCTATTGATGTAGCCCTAAGAAGAGACTGGCGCAAATCACTTTCATGGAAGGGAGTTGACAATCTTCCAGAAAACTAAGAGTTTCCTGAAATCTCAGCACACATTTTTTCACCCAATCTTGATGACACTTTCAGGTAATGATCAGTACCCCAATCCCACTTGGCTCACCAAATTTCGTTCTTCTAGTTTAAACCGTTCGTTGGCAGTAACAGTTTTAATTTTTAGGTTTCACTCTGTTTTCTCCTATATGGATACATGTAGTTGGAACTCTAAATCAAACACGGTTTGTGCTAGCTCTTTGAAACTTGACACAATAAAGTAGCTCCAAGTTCTATCTCTATGGTTTGTTTCCTATTGATGTAGCCCTAAGCAGAGACTGGCGCAAATCACTTTCATGGAAAGAGTTTGCCAATCTTCCAAAAAACTAAGAGTTTCCTGAAAACTCAGCACACATTTTTTCACCCTATCTTGATGACACTTTCAGGTAATGATCAGCACCCCAATCCCACTTGGCTCACCAAATTTCGTTCTTCTAGGTTAAACCGTTCGTTGGCAGTAACAGTTTTAATTTTTAGGTTTCACTCTGTTTTCTCCTATATGGATACATGTAGTTGGAACTCTAAATCATACACGGTTTGTGCTTTTGAAACTTGACACAATAAAGTAGCTCCAAGTTCTATCTCTATGGTTTGTTTCCTATTGATGTAGCCCTAAGCAGAGACTGGCGCAAATCACTTTCATGGAAAGTGGTTTACAATCTTCCAAAAAACTATGAGTTTCCTGAAATCTCAGCACACATTTTTTCACCCAATCTTGATGACACTTTCAGGTAATGATCAGTACCCCAATCCCACTTGGCTCACCAAATTTCGTTCTTCTATGTTAAACAGTTCGTTGGCAGTAACAGTTTTAATTTTTAGGTTTCACTCTGTTTTCTCCTACATGGATACATGTAGTTGGAACTCTAAATCAAACACGGTTTGTGCTAGCTCTTTGAAACTTGACACAATAAAGTAGCTCCAAGTTCTATCTTTATGGTTTGTTTCCTACTGATGTAGCCCTAAGAAGAGACTGGCGCAAATCACTTTCATGGAAAGGGGTTGACAATCTTCCAAAAAACTAAGAGTTTCCTGAAATCTCAGCACACATTTTTTCACCCAATCTTGATGACACTTTCAGGTAATGATCAGTACCTCAATCCCACTTGGCTCACCAAATTTCGTTCTTCTAGTTTAAACCGTTCGTTGGCAGTAACAGTTTTAATTTTTAGGTTTCACTCTGTTTTCTCCTATATGGATACATGTAGTTGGAACTCTAAATCAAACACGGTTTGTGCTAGCTCTTTGAAACTTGACACAATAAAGTAGCTCCAAGTTCTGTCTCTATGGTTTGTTTCCTACTGATGTAGCCCTAAGAAGAGACTGGCGCAAATCACTTTCATGGAAAGGGGTTGACAATCTTCCAAAAAACTAAGAGTTTCCTGAAATCTCAGCACACATTTTTTCACCCAATCTTGATGACACTTTCAGGTAATGATCAGCACCCCAATCCCACTTGGCTCACCAAATTTCGTTCTTCTAGGTTAAACCATTCGTTGGCAGTAACAGTTTTAATTTTTAGGTTTCACTCTGTTTTCTCCTATATGGATACATGTAGTTGGAACTCTAAATCAAACACGGTTTGTGCTTTTGAAACTTGACACAATAAAGTAGCTCCAAGTTCTATCTCTAAGGTTTGTTTCCTATTGATATAGCCCTAAGCAGAGACTGGCGCAAATCACTTTCATGGAAAGGGGTTGCCAATCTTCCCAAAAACTACGAGTTTCCTGAAATCTCAGCACACATTTTTTCACCCAATCTTGATGACACTTTCAGGTAATGATCAGTACCCCATTCCCAATTGGCTCACCAAATTTCGTTCTTCTAGGTTAAACCGTTCTTTGGCAGTAACAGTTTTAATTTTTAGGTTTCACTCTGTTTTCTCCTATATGGATACATGTAGTTGGAACTCTAAATCAAACACGGTTTGTGGTAGCTCTTTGAAACTTGACAGAATAAATTAGCTCAAAGTTCTATCTCTATGGTTTGTTTCCTATTGATGTAGCCCTAAGAAGAGACTGGCGCAAATCACTTTCATGGAAAGGGGTTGACAATCTTCCAAAAAACGAAGAGTTTCCTGAAATCTCAGCACACATTTTTTCACCCAATCTTGATGACACTTTCAGGTAATGATCAGTACCCCAATCCCACTTGGCTCACCAAGTTTCGTTCTTCTAGGTTAAACAGTTCGTTGGCAGTAACAGTTTTAATTTTTAGGTTTCACTCTGTTTTCTCCTATATGGATACATGTAGTTGGAACTCTAAATCAAACACGGTTTGTGCTAGCTCTTTGAAACTTGACACAATAAATTAGCTCCAAGTTGTCTCTCTATGGTTTGTTTCCTATTGATGTAGCCCTAAGAAGAGACTGGCGCAAATCACTTTCATGGAAGGGAGTTGACAATCTTCCAGAAAACTAAGAGTTTCCTGAAATGTCAGCACACATTTTTTCACCCAATCTTGATGACACTTTCAGGTAATGATCAGTACCCCAATCCCACTTGGCTCACCAAATTTCGTTCTTCTAGTTTAAACCGTTCGTTGGCAGTAACAGTTTTAATTTTTAGGTTTCACTCTGTTTTCTCCTATATGGATACATGTAGTTGGAATTCTAAATCAAACACGGTTTGTGCTAGCTCTTTGAAACTTGACACAATAAAGTAGCTCCAAGTTCTATCTCTATGGTTTGTTTCCTATTGATGTAGCCCTAAGCAGAGACTGGCGCAAATCACTTTCATGGAAAGAGGTTGCCAATCTTCCAAAAAACTAAGAGTTTCCTGAAAACTCAGCACACATTTTTTCACCCTATCTTGATGACACTTTCAGGTAATGATCAGCACCCCAATCCCACTTGGCTCACCAAATTTCGTTCTTCTAGGTTAAACCGTTCGTTGGCAGTAACAGTTTTAATTTTTAGGTTTCACTCTGTTTTCTCCTATATGGATACATGTAGTTGGAACTCTAAATCATACACGGTTTGTGCTTTTGAAACTTGACACAATAAAGTAGCTCCAAGTTCTATCTCTATGGTTTGTTTCCTATTGATGTAGCCCTAAGCAGAGACTGGCGCAAATCACTTTCATGGAAAGTGGTTTACAATCTTCCAAAAAACTATGAGTTTCCTGAAATCTCAGCACACATTTTTTCACCCAATCTTGATGACACTTTCAGGTAATGATCAGTACCCCAATCCCACTTGGCTCACCAAATTTCGTTCTTCTATGTTAAACAGTTCGTTGGCAGTAACAGTTTTAATTTTTAGGTTTCACTCTGTTTTCTCCTACATGGATACATGTAGTTGGAACTCTAAATCAAACACGGTTTGTGCTAGCTCTTTGAAACTTGACACAATAAAGTAGCTCCAAGTTCTATCTCTATGGTTTGTTTCCTACTGATGTAGCCCTAAGAAGGGACTGGCGCAAATCACTTTCATGGAAAGGGGTTGACAATCTTCCAAAAAACTAAGAGTTTCCTGAAATCTCAGCACACATTTTTTCACCCAATCTTGATGACACTTTCAGGTAATGATCAGTACCTCAATCCCACTTGGCTCACCAAATTTCGTTCTTCTAGTTTAAACCGTTCGTTGGCAGTAACAGTTTTAATTTTTAGGTTTCACTCTGTTTTCTCCTATATGGATACATGTAGTTGGAACTCTAAATCAAACACGGTTTGTGCTTTTGAAACTTGACACAATAAAGTAGCTCCAACTTCTATCTCTATGGTTTGTTTCCTATTGATATAGCCCTAAGCAGAGACTGGCGCAAATCACTTTCATGGAAAGGGGTTGCCAATCTTCCCAAAAACTACGAGTTTCCTGAAATCTCAGCACACATTTTTTTACCCAATCTTGATGACACTTTCAGGTAATGATCAGTACCCCATTCCCAATTGGCTCACCAAATTTCGTTCTTCTAGGTTAAACCCTTCTTTGGCAGTAACAGTTTTAATTTTTAGGTTTCACTCTGTTTTCTCCTATATGGATACATGTAGTTGGAACTCTAAATCAAACACGGTTTGTGGTAGCTCTTTGAAACTTGACACAATAAATTAGCTCAAAGTTCTATCTCTATGGTTTGTTTCCTATTGATGTAGCCCTAAGCAGAGACTGGCGCAAATCACTTTCATGGAAAGAGGTTGCCAATCTTCCAAAAAACTAAGAGTTTCCTGAAATCTCAGCACACATTTTTTCACCCAATCTTGATGACACTTTCAGGTAATGATCAGTACCCCATTCCCACTTGGCTCACCAAATTTCGTTCTTCTAGGTCAAACCGTTCGTTGGCAGTAACAGTTTTAATTTTTAGGTTTCACTCTGTTTTCTCCTATATGGATACATGTAGTTGGAACTCTAAATCAAACACGGTTTGTGATAGCTCTTTGAAACTTGACACAATATATTAGCTCCAAGTTCTATCTCTATGGTTTGTTTCCTATAGATGTAGCCGTAAGAAGAGACTGGCGCAAATCACTTTAATGGAAAGGGGTTGACAATCTTCCAAAAAACTAAGAGTTTCCTGAAATCTCAGCACACATTTTTTCACCCAATCTTGATGACACTTTCAGGTAATGATCAGCACCCCAATCCCACTTGGCTCACCAAATTTCGTTCTTCTAGGTTAAACCATTCGTTGGCAGTAACAGTTTTAATTTTTAGGTTTCACTCTGTTTTCTCCTATATGGATACATGTAGTTGGAACTCTAAATCAAACACGGTTTGTGCTTTTGAAACTTGACACAATAAAGTAGCTCCAAGTTCTATCTCTATGGTTTGTTTCCTATTGATATAGCCCTAAGCAGAGACTGGCGCAAATCACTTTCATGGAAAGGGGTTGCCAATCTTCCCAAAAACTACGAGTTTCCTGAAATCTCAGCACACATTTTTTCACCCAATCTTGATGACACTTTCAGGTAATGATCAGTACCCCATTCCCAATTGGCTCACCAAATTTCGTTCTTCTAGGTTAAACCGTTCTTTGGCAGTAACAGTTTTAATTTTTAGGTTTCACTCTGTTTTCTCCTATATGGATACATGTAGTTGGAACTCTAAATCAAACACGGTTTGTGGTAGCTCTTTGAAACTTGACAGAATAAATTAGCTCAAAGTTCTATCTCTATGGTTTGTTTCCTATTGATGTAGCCCTAAGAAGAGACTGGCGCAAATCACTTTCATGGAAAGGGGTTGACAATCTTCCAAAAAACTAAGAGTTTCCTGAAATCTCAGCACACATTTTTTCACCCAATCTTGATGACACTTTCAGGTAATGATCAGTACCCCAATCCCACTTGGCTCACCAAGTTTCGTTCTTCTAGGTTAAACCGTTCGTTGGCAGTAACAGTTTTAATTTTTAGGTTTCACTCTGTTTTCTCCTATATGGATACATGTAGTTGGAACTCTAAATCAAACACGGTTTGTGCTAGCTCTTTGAAACTTGACACAATAAATTAGCTCCAAGTTGTCTCTCTATGGTTTGTTTCCTATTGATGTAGCCCTAAGAAGAGACTGGCGCAAATCACTTTCATGGAAGGGAGTTGACAATCTTCCAGAAAACTAAGAGTTTCCTGAAATCTCAGCACACATTTTTTCACCCAATCTTGATGACACTTTCAGGTAATGATCAGTACCCCAATCCCACTTGGCTCACCAAATTTCGTTCTTCTAGTTTAAACCGTTCGTTGGCAGTAACAGTTTTAATTTTTAGGTTTCACTCTGTTTTCTCCTATATGGATACATGTAGTTGGAATTCTAAATCAAACACGGTTTGTGCTAGCTCTTTGAAACTTGACACAATAAAGTAGCTCCAAATTCTATCTCTATGGTTTGTTTCCTATTGATGTAGCCCTAAGCAGAGACTGGCGCAAATCACTTTCATGGAAAGAGGTTGCCAATCTTCCAAAAAACTAAGAGTTTCCTGAAAACTCAGCACACATTTTTTCACCCTATCTTGATGACACTTTCAGGTAATGATCAGCACCCCAATCCCACTTGGCTCACCAAATTTCGTTCTTCTAGGTTAAACCGTTCGTTGGCAGTAACAGTTTTAATTTTTAGGTTTCACTCTGTTTTCTCCTATATGGATACATGTAGTTGGAACTCTAAATCATACACGGTTTGTGCTTTTGAAACTTGACACAATAAAGTAGCTCCAAGTTCTATCTCTATGGTTTGTTTCCTATTGATGTAGCCCTAAGCAGAGACTGGCGCAAATCACTTTCATGGAAAGTGGTTGACAATCTTCCAAAAAACTATGAGTTTCCTGAAATCTCAGCACACATTTTTTCACCCAATCTTGATGACACTTTCAGGTAATGATCAGTACCCCAATCCCACTTGGCTCACCAAATTTCGTTCTTCTATGTTAAACAGTTCGTTGGCAGTAACAGTTTTAATTTTTAGGTTTCACTCTGTTTTCTCCTACATGGATACATGTAGTTGGAACTCTAAATCAAACACGGTTTGTGCTAGCTCTTTGAAACTTGACACAATAAAGTAGCTCCAAGTTCTATCTCTATGGTTTGTTTCCTATTGGTGTAGCCCTACGCAGAGACTGGCGCAAATCACTTTCATGGAAAGGGGTTGACAATCTTCCAAAAAACTAAGAGTTTCCTGAAATCTCAGCACACATTTTTTCACCCAATCTTGATGACACTTTCAGGTAATGATCAGTACCTCAATCCCACTTGGCTCACCAAATTTCGTTCTTCTAGGTTAAACCGTTCGTTGGCAGTAACAGTTTTAATTTTTAGGTTTCACTCTGTTTTCTCCTATATGGATACATGTAGTTGGAACTCTAAATCAAACACGGTTTGTGCTAGCTCTTTGAAACTTGACACAATAAAGTAGCTCCAAGTTCTGTCTCTATGGTTTGTTTCCTACTGATGTAGCCCTAAGAAGAGACTGGCGCAAATCACTTTCATGGAAAGGGGTTGACAATCTTCCAAAAAACTAAGAGTTTCCTGAAATCTCAGCACACATTTTTTCACCCAATCTTGATGACACTTTCAGGTAATGACCAGTACAGCAAATCCCAGTTGAGTCACCAAATTTCGTTCTTCTAGTTTAAACCGTTCGTTGGCAGTAACAGTTTTAATTTTTAGGTTTCACTCTGTTTTCTCCTATATGGATACACGTAGTTGGAACTCTAAATCAAACACGGTTTGTGCTAGCTCTTTGAAACTTGACACAATAAAGTAGCTCCAAGTTCTATCTCTATGGTTTGTTTCCTATTGATGTAGCCCTAAGCAGAGACTGGCGCAAATCACTTTCATGGAAAGAGGTTGCCAATCTTCCAAAAAACTAAGAGTTTCCTGAAATCTCAGCACACATTTTTTCACCCAATCTTGATGACACTTTCAGGTAATGATCAGTACCCCATTCCCACTTGGCTCACCAAATTTCGTTCTTCTAGGTCAAACCGTTCGTTGGCAGTAACAGTTTTAATTTTTAGGTTTCACTCTGTTTTCTCCTATATGGATACATGTAGTTGGAACTCTAAATCAAACACGGTTTGTGATAGCTCTTTGAAACTTGACACAATATATTAGCTCCAAGTTCTATCTCTATGGTTTGTTTCCTATAGATGTAGCCGTAAGAAGAGACTGGCGCAAATCACTTTAATGGAAAGGGGTTGACAATCTTCCAAAAAACTAAGAGTTTCCTGAAATCTCAGCACACATTTTTTCACCCAATCTTGATGACACTTTCAGGTAATGATCAGCACCCCAATCCCACTTGGCTCACCAAATTTTGTTCTTCTAGGTTAAACCGTTCGTTGGCAGTAACAGTTTTAATTTTTAGGTTTCACTCTGTTTTCTCCTATATGGATACATGTAGTTGGAACTCTAAATCAAACACGGTTTGTGCTTTTGAAACTTGACACAATAAAGTAGCTCCAAGTTCTATCTCTATGGTTTGTTTCCTATTGATATAGCCCTAAGCAGAGACTGGCGCAAATCACTTTCATGGAAAGGGGTTGCCAATCTTCCCAAAAACTACGAGTTTCCTGAAATCTCAGCACACATTTTTTCACCCAATCTTGATGACACTTTCAGGTAATGATCAGTACCCCATTCCCAATTGGCTCACCAAATTTCGTTCTTCTAGGTTAAACCGTTCTTTGGCAGTAACAGTTTTAATTTTTAGGTTTCACTCTGTTTTCTCCTATATGGATACATGTAGTTGGAACTCTAAATCAAACACGGTTTGTGGTAGCTCTTTGAAACTTGACAGAATAAATTAGCTCAAAGTTCTATCTCTATGGTTTGTTTCCTATTGATGTAGCCCTAAGCAGAGACTGGCGCAAATCACTTTCATGGAAAGAGGTTGCCAATCTTCCAAAAAACTAAGAGTTTCCTGAAATCTCAGCACACATTTTTTCACCCAATCTTGATGACACTTTCAGGTAATGATCAGTACCCCATTCCCACTTGGCTCACCAAATTTCGTTCTTCTAGGTCAAACCGTTCGTTGGCAGTAACAGTTTTAATTTTTAGGTTTCACTCTGTTTTCTCCTATATGGATACATGTAGTTGGAACTCTAAATCAAACACGGTTTGTGATAGCTCTTTGAAACTTGACACAATATATTAGCTCCAAGTTCTATCTCTATGGTTTGTTTCCTATAGATGTAGCCGTAAGAAGAGACTGGCGCAAATCACTTTAATGGAAAGGGGTTGACAATCTTCCAAAAAACTAAGAGTTTCCTGAAATCTCAGCACACATTTTTTCACCCAATCTTGATGACACTTTCAGGTAATGATCAGCACCCCAATCCCACTTGGCTCACCAAATTTTGTTCTTCTAGGTTAAACCGTTCGTTGGCAGTAACAGTTTTAATTTTTAGGTTTCACTCTGTTTTCTCCTATATGGATACATGTAGTTGGAACTCTAAATCAAACACGGTTTGTGCTTTTGAAACTTGACACAATAAAGTAGCTCCAAGTTCTATCTCTATGGTTTGTTTCCTATTGATATAGCCCTAAGCAGAGACTGGCGCAAATCACTTTCATGGAAAGGGGTTGCCAATCTTCCCAAAAACTACGAGTTTCCTGAAATCTCAGCACACATTTTTTCACCCAATCTTGATGACACTTTCAGGTAATGATCAGTACCCCATTCCCAATTGGCTCACCAAATTTCGTTCTTCTAGGTTAAACCGTTCTTTGGCAGTAACAGTTTTAATTTTTAGGTTTCACTCTGTTTTCTCCTATATGGATACATGTAGTTGGAACTCTAAATCAAACACGGTTTGTGGTAGCTCTTTGAAACTTGACAGAATAAATTAGCTCAAAGTTCTATCTCTATGGTTTGTTTCCTATTGATGTAGCCCTAAGAAGAGACTGGCGCAAATCACTTTCATGGAAAGGGGTTGACAATCTTCCAAAAAACTAAGAGTTTCCTGAAATCTCAGCACACATTTTTTCACCCAATCTTGATGACACATTCAGGTAATGATCAGTACCCCAATCCCACTTGGCTCACCAAATTTCGTTCTTCTAGGTTAAACCGTTCGTTGGCAGTAACAGTTTTAATTTTTAGGTTTCACTCTGTTTTCTCCTATATGGATACATGTAGTTGGAACTCTAAATCAAACACGGTTTGTGCTAGCTCTTTGAAACTTGACACAATAAATTAGCTCCAAGTTGTCTCTCTATGGTTTGTTTCCTATTGATGTAGCCCTAAGAAGAGACTGGCGCAAATCACTTTCATGGAAGGGAGTTGACAATCTTCCAGAAAACTAAGAGTTTCCTGAAATCTCAGCACACATTTTTTCACCCAATCTTGATGACACTTTCAGGTAATGATCAGTACCCCAATCCCACTTGGCTCACCAAATTTCGTTCTTCTAGTTTAAACCGTTCGTTGGCAGTAACAGTTTTAATTTTTAGGTTTCACTCTGTTTTCTCCTATATGGATACATGTAGTTGGAACTCTAAATCAAACACGGTTTGTGCTAGCTCTTTGAAACTTGACACAATAAATTAGCTCCAAGTTCTATCTCTATGGTTTGTTTCCTATTGATGTAGCCCTAAGCAGAGACTGGCGCAAATCACTTTCATGGAAAGAGGTTGCCAATCTTCCAAAAAACTAAGAGTTTCCTGAAAAGTCAGCACACATTTTTTCACCCTATCTTGATGACACTTTCAGGTAATGATCAGCACCCCAATCCCACTTGGCTCACCAAATTTCGTTCTTCTAGGTTAAACCGTTCGTTGGCAGTAACAGTTTTAATTTTTAGGTTTCACTCTGTTTTCTCCTATATGGATACATGTAGTTGGAACTCTAAATCATACACGGTTTGTGCTTTTGAAACTTGATACAATAAAGTAGCTCCAAGTTCTATCTCTATGGTTTGTTTCCTATTGATGTAGCCCTAAGCAGAGACTGGCGCAAATCACTTTCATGGAAAGTGGTTGACAATCTTCCAAAAAACTATGAGTTTCCTGAAATCTCAGCACACATTTTTTCACCCAATCTTGATGACACTTTCAGGTAATGATCAGTACCCCAATCCCACTTGGCTCACCAAATTTCGTTCTTCTATGTTAAACAGTTCGTTGGCAGTAACAGTTTTAATTTTTAGGTTTCACTCTGTTTTCTCCTATATGGATACATGTAGTTGGAACTCTAAATCAAACACGGTTTGTGCTAGCTCTTTGAAACTTGACACAATAAAGTAGCTCCAAGTTCTATCTCTATGGTTTGTTTCCTATTGGTGTAGCCCTACGCAGAGACTGGCGCAAATCACTTTCATTTAAAGGGGTTGCCAAGCTTCCAAAAAACTACGAGTTTCCTGAAATCTCCGCACCCATTTTTTCACCCAATCTTGATGACACTTTCAGGTAATGATGAGTACCCCAATCCCACTTGGCTCACCAAATTTCCTTCTTCTAGGTTAAACCATTCGTTGGCAGTAACAGTTTTAACTTTTAGGTTTCACTCAATTTTCTCCTATATGAATACATGTAGTTGGAACTCTAAATCCAACACGGTTTGTGCTAGCTCTTTGAAACTTGACACAATAAAGTAGCTCCATGTTCTATCTCTATGGTTTGTTTCCTATTGATATAGCCCTAAGCAGAGACTGGCGCAAATCACTTTCATGGAAACGGCTTGCCAGGCTTCCAAAAAACTACGAGTTTCCTGAAATCTCAGCACACATTTTTTCACCCAATCTTGATGACACTTTCAGGTAATGACCAGTACAGCAAATCCCAGTTGAGTCACCAAGTTTCTTTCTTTTAGGTTAAACCGTTCTTTGGCGCTAACAGTTTTAATTTTTAGGTTTCACTCTGTTTTCTCCTATATGGATACATGTAGTTGGAACTCTTAATCAAACACGGTTTGTGCTAGCTCTTTGAAACTTGATACAATAAAGTAGCTCCAAGTACTATCTCTATGGTTTGTTTCCTATTGATGTAGCCCTAAGCAGAGACTGGCGCAAATCACTTTCATGGAAAGGGGTTGCCAATCTTCCAAAAAACTGCGAGTTTCCTGAAATCTCAGCACACATTTTTTCACCCAATCTTGATGACACTTTCAGGTAATGATCAGTACCCCAATCCCACTTGGCTCACCAAATTTCGTTCTTCTAGGTTAAACCGTTCGTTGGCAGTAACAGTTTTAATTTTTAGGTTTCACTCTGTTTTCTCCTATATGGATACATGTAGTTGGAACTCTAAATCAAACACGGTTTGTGCTAGCTCTTTGAAACTTGACACAATAAAGTAGCTCCAAGTTCTATCTCTATGGTTTGTTTTCTATTGATGTAGCCCTAAGCAGAGACTGGCGCAAATCCCTTTCATGGAAAGGGGTTGCCAATCTTCCAAAAAACTAAGAGTTTCCTGAAATCTCAGCACACATTTTTTCAACCAATCTTGATGACACTTTCAGGTAATGATCAGCACCCCAATCCCACTTGGCTCACCAAATTTCGTTCTTCTAGGTTAAACAGTTCGTTGGCAGTAACAGTTTTAATTTTTAGGTTTCACTCTGTTTTCTCCTATATGGATACATGTAGTTGGAACTCTAAATCAAACACGGTTTGTGCAAGCTCTTTGAAACTTGACACAATAAAGTAGCTCCAAGTTCTCTCTCTATGGTTTGTTTCCTATTGATGTAGCCCTAAGCAGAGACTGGCGCAAATCACTTTCATGGAAAGGGGTTCCCAATCTTCCAAAAAACTGCGAGTTTCCTGAAATCTCAGCACACATTTTTTCACCCAATCTTGATGACACTTTCAGGTAATGATGAGTACCCCAATCCCACGTGGCTCACCAAATTTCCTTCTTCTAGGTTAAACCGTTCGTTGGCAGTAACAGTTTTAACTTTTAGGTTTCACTCAATTTTCTCCTATATGAATACATGTAGTTGGAACTCTAAATCCAACATGGTTTGTGCTAGCTCTTTGAAACTTGACACAATAAAGTAGCTCCATGTTCTATCTCTATGGTTTGTTTCCTATTGATGTAGCCCTAAGCAGAGACTGGCGCAAATCACTTTCATGGAAACGGGTTGCCAGGCTTCCAAAAAACTACGAGTTTCCTGAAATCTCAGCACACATTTTTTCACCCAATCTTGATGACACTTTCAGGTAATGACCAGTACAGCAAATCCCACTTGAGTCACCAAGATTCTTTCTTTTAGGTTAAACCATTCTTTGGCGCTAACAGTTTTAATTTTTAGGTTTCACTCTGTTTTCTCCTATATGGATACATGTAGTTGGAACTCTAAATCAAACACGGTTTGTGCTAGCTCTTTGAAACTTGACACAATAAAGTAGCTCCAAGTTCTATCTCTATGGTTTGTTTCCTATTGATGTAGCCCTAAGCAGAGACTGGCGCAAATCACTTTCATGGAAAGGGGTTGCCAATCTTCCAAAAAACTGCGAGTTTCCTGAAATCTCAGCACACGTTTTTTCACCCAATCTTGATGACACTTTCAGGTAATGATCAATACCCCATTCCCACTTGGCTCACCAAATTTCGTTCTTCTAGGTTAAACCGTTCGTTGGCAGTAACAGTTTTAATTTTTAGGTTTCACTCTGTTTTCTCCTATATGGATACATGTAGTTGGAACTCTAAATCAAACACGGTTTGTGCTAGCTCTTTGAAACTTGACACAATAAAGTAGCTCCAAGTTCTATCTCTATGGTTTGTTTCCTATTGATGTAGCCCTAAGCAGAGACTGGCGCAAATCACTTTCATGGAAAGGGGTTGCCAATCTTCCAAAAAACTAAGAGTTTCCTGAAATCTCAGCACCCATTTTTTCACCCAATCTTGATGACACTTTCAGGTAATGATCAGTACCCCATTCCCACTTGGCTCACCAAATTTCGTTCTTCTAGGTTAAACCGTTCGTTGGCAGTAACAGTTTTAATTTTTAGGTTTCACTCTGTTTTCTCCTATATGGATACATGTAGTTGGAACTCTAAATCAAACACGGTTTGTGCTAGCTCTTTGAAACTTGACACAATAAAGTAGCTCCAAGTTCTATCTCTATGGTTTGTTTCCTATTGATGTAGCCCTAAGCAGAGACTGGCGCAAATCACTTTCATGGAAAGGGGTTGCCAATCTTCCAGAAAACTGCTAGTTTCCTGAAATCTCAGCACACATTTTTTCACCCAATCTTGATGACACTTTCAGGTAATGATCAGCACCCCAATCCCACTTGGCTCACCAAATTTCGTTCTTCTAGCTTAAACCGTTCATTGGCAGTAACAGTTTTAATTTTTAGGTTTCACTCTGTTTTCTCCTATATGGATACATGTAGTTGGAACTCTAAATCAAACACGGTTTGTGCTAGCTCTTTGAAACTTGACACAATAAAGTAGCTCCAAGTTCTATCTCTATGGTTTGTTTCCTATTGATGTAGCCCTAAGTAGAGACTGGCACAAATCACTTTCATGGAAAGGGGTTGCCAATCTTCCAAATAACTACGAGGTTTCTGAAATCACAGCACACATTTTTTCACCCAATCTTGATGACACTTTCAGGTAATGATCAGTACCCCAATTCCACTTGGCTCACCAAATTTCGTTCTTTTAGGTTAAACCGTTCGTTGGTAGTAACAGTTTTAATTTTTAGGTTTCACTCTGTTTTCTCCTATATGGATACAGGTAGTTGGAACTCTAAATCAAACACGGTTTTTGCTAGCTCTTTGAAACTTGACACAATAAAGTAGCTCCAAGTTCTATCTCTATGGTTTGTTTCCTATTGATGTAGCCCTAAGCAGAGACTGGCGCAAATCACTTTCATTTAAAGGGGTTGCCAAGCTTCCAAAAAACTGCTAGTTTCCTGAAATCTCAAAACACATTTTTTCACCCAATCTTGATGACAATTTCAGGTAATGATCAGTACAACAAATCCCACTTGGGTCACCAAGTTTCTTTCTTTTAGGTTAAACCATTTGTTGGCAGTAACAGTTTTGATTATTATGTTTCACTCTGTTTTCTCCTATATGGATACATGTAGTTGGAACTCTAAATCAAACACGGTTTGTGCTAGCCCTTTGAAACTTGACACAATAAAGTAGCTCCAAGTTCTATCTCTATGGTTTGTTTCCTATTGATGTAGCCCTAAGCAGAGACTGGCGCAAATCACTTTCATGGAAAGGGGTTGCCAATCTTCCAAAAAACTAAGAGTTTCCTGAAATCTCAGCACACATTTTTTCAACCAATCTTGATGACACTTTCAGGTAATGATCAGCACCCAAATCCCACTTGGCTCACCAAATTTCGTTCTTCTAGGTTAAACAGTTCGTTGGCAGTAACAGTTTTAATTTTTAGGTTTCACTCTGTTTTCTCCTATATGGATACATATAGTTGGAACTCTAAATCAAACACGGTTTGTGCTAGCTCTTTGAAACTTGACACAATAAAGTAGCTCCAAGTTCTCTCTCTATGGTTTGTTTCCTATTGTTGTAGCCCTAAGCAGAGACTGGCGCAAATCACTTTCATGGAAAGGGGTTGCCAATCTTCCAAAAAACCAAGAGTTTCCTGAAATCTCAGCACACATTTTTTCACCCAATCTTGATGACACTTTCAGGTAATGATGAGTACCCCAATCCCACTTGGCTCACCAAATTTCCTTCTTCTAGGTTAAACCGTTCGTTGGCAGTAACAGTTTTAACTTTTAGGTTTCACTCAATTTTCTCCTATATGAATACATGTAGTTGGAACTCTAAATCCAACACGGTTTGTGCTAGCTCTTTGAAACTTGACACAATAAAGTAGCTCCATGTTCTATCTCTATGGTTTGTTTCCTATTGATGTAGCCCTAAGCAGAGACTGGCACAAATCACTTTCATGGAAACTGGTTGCCAGGCTTCCAAAAAACTACGAGTTTCCTGAAATCTCAGCACACATTTTTTCACCCAATCTTGATGACACTTTCAGGTAATGACCAGTACAGCAAATCCCGCTTGAGTCACCAAGTTTCTTTCTTTTAGGTTAAACCGTTCTTTGGCGCTAACAGTTTTAATTTTTAGGTTTCACTCTGTTTTCTCCTATATGGATACATGTAGTTGGAACTCTAAATCAAACACGGTTTGTGCTAGCTCTTTGAAACTTGACACAATAAAGTAGCTCCAAGTTCTATCTCTGTGGTTTGTTTTATATTGATGTAGCCCTAAGCAGAGACTGGCGCAAATCCCTTTCATGGAAAGGCGTTGCCAATCTTCCAAAAAAATAAGAGTTTCCTGAAATCTCAGCACACATTTTTTCAACCAATCTTGATGACACTTTCAGGTAATGATCAGCACCCCAATCCCACTTGGCTCACCAAATTTCGTTCTTCTAGTTTAAACAGTTCGTTGGCAGTAACAGTTTTAATTTTTAGGTTTCACTCTGTTTTCTCCTATATGGATACATGTAGTTGGAACTCTAAATCAAACACGGTTTGTGCTAGCTCTTTGAAACTTGACACAATAAAGTAGCTCCAAGTTCTATCTCTATGGTTTGTTTCCTATTGATGTAGCCCTAAGCAGAGACTGGCGCAAATCACTTTCATGGAAAGGGGTTGCCAATCTTCCAAAAAACTGCGAGTTTCCTGAAATCTCAGCACACATTTTTTCACCCAATCTTGATGACACTTTCAGGTAATGATCAGTACCCCAATCCCACTTGGCTCACCAAATTTCCTTCTTCTAGGTTAAACCGTTCGTTGGCAGTAACAGTTTTAATTTTTAGGTTTCACTCTGTTTTCTCCTATATGGATACATGTAGTTGGAAATCTAAATAAAACACGGTTTGTGCTAGCTCTTTGAAACTTGACACAATAAAGTAGCTCCAAGTTCTATCTCTATGGTTTGTTTCCTATTGATGTAGCCCTAAGCAGAGACTGGCGCAAATCACTTTCATGGAAAGGGGTTGCCAATCTTCCAAAAAACTACGAGTTTCCTGAAATCTCAGCACACATTTTTTCACCCAATCTTGATGACACTTTCAGGTAATGATCAGTACCCCAATCCCACTTGGCTCACCAAATTTCGTTCTTCTAGGTTAAACCGTTCGTTGGCAGTAACAGTTTTAAATTTTAGGTTTCACACTGTTTTCTCCTATATGGATAAATGTAGTTGGAACTCTTAATCAAACACGGTTTGTGCTAGCACTTTGAAACTTGACACAATAAAGTAGCTCCAAGTTCTATCTCTATGGTTTGTTTCCTATTGATGTAGCCCTAAGCAGAGACTGGCGCAAATCACTTTCATGGAAAGGGGTTGCCAATCTTCCAAAAAACTGCGAGTTTCCTGAAATATCAGCACACATTTTTTCACCCAATCTTGATGACACTTTCAGGTAATGATCAGTACCCCATTCCCACTTGGCTCACCAAATTTCGTTCTTCTAGGTTAAACCGTTCGTTGGCAGTAACAGTTTTAATTTTTAGGTTTCACTCTGTTTTCTCCTATATGGATACATGTAGTTGGAACTCTAAATCAAACACGGTTTGTGCTAGCTCTTTGAAACTTGACACAATAAAGTAGCTCCAAGTTCTATCTCTATGGTTTGTTTCCTATTGATGTAGCCCTAAGCAGAGACTGGCGCAAATCACTTTCATGGAAAGGGGTTGCCAATCTTCTAAAAAACTACGAGTTTCCTGAAATCTCAGCACCCATTTTTTCACCCAATCTTGATGACACTTTCAGGTAATGATCAGTACCCCAATCCCACTTGGCTCACCAAATTTCGTTCTTCTAGGTTAAACCGTTCGTTGGCAGTAACAGTTTTAATTTTTAGGTTTCACTCTGTTTTCTCCTATATGGATACATGTAGTTGGAACTCTAAATCAAACACGGTTTGTGCTAGCTCTTTGAAACTTGACACAATAAAGTAGCTCCAAGTTCTATCTCTATGGTTTGTTTCCTATTGATGTAGACCTAAGAAGAGACTGGCGCAAATCACTTTCATTGAAAGGGGTTGCAAATCTTCCAAAAAACTGCTAGTTTCCTGAAATCTCAGCTCACATTTTTTCACCCAATCTTGATGACACTTTCAGGTAATGATCAGTACCGCATTCCCACTTGGCTCACCAAATTTCGTTCTTCTAGGTTAAACCGTTCGTTGGCAGTAACAGTTTTAATTTTTAGGTTTCACTCTGTTTTCTCCTATATGGATACATTTAGTTGGAACTCTAAATCAAACACGGTTTGTGCTAGCTCTTTGAAACTTGACACAATAAAGTAGCTCCAAGTTCTATCTCTATGGTTTGTTTCCTATTGATGTAGCCCTAAGCAGAGACTGGCGCAAATCACTTTCATGGAAGCGGGTTGCCAATCTTCCAAAAAACTAAGAGTTTCCTGAAATCTCAGCACACATTTTTTCAACCAATCTTGATGACACTTTCAGGTAATGATCAGCACCCCAATCCCACTTGGCTCACCAAATTTCGTTCTTCTAGGTTAAACAGTTCATTGGCAGTAACAGTTTTAATTTTTAGGTTTCACTCTGTTTTCTCCTATATGGATACATGTAGTTGGAACTCTAAATCAAACACGGTTTGTGCTAGCTCTTTGAAACTTGACACAATAAAGTAGCTCCAAGTTCTATCTCTATGGTTTGTTTCCTATTGATGTAGCCCTAAGCAGAGACTGGCGCAAATCACTTTCATGGAAAGGGGTTGCCAATCTTCCAAAAAACTGCGAGTTTCCTGAAATCTCAGCACACATTTTTTCACCCAATCTTGATGACACTTTCAGGTAATGATCAGTATCCCATTCCCACTTGGCTCACCAAATTTCGTTCTTCTAGGTTAAACCGTTCGTTGGCAGTAACTGTTTTAATTTTTAGGTTTCACTCTGTTTTCTCCTATATGGATACATGTAGTTGGAACTCTAAATCAAACACGGTTTGTGCTAGCTCTTTGAAACTTGACACAATAAAGTAGCTCCAAGTTCTATCTCTATGGTTTGTTTCCTATTGATGTAGCCCTAAGCAGAGACTGGCGCAAATCACTTTCATGGAAAGGGGTTGCCAATCTTTCAAAAAACTGCTAGTTTCCTGAAAACTCAGCACACATTTTTTCACCCAATCTTGATGACACTTTCAGGTAATGATCAGCACCCCAATCCCACTTGGCTAACCACATTTCGTTCTTTTAGGTTAAACCATTCGTTGGCAGTAACAGTTTTAATTTTTAGGTTTCACTCTGTTTTCTCCTATATGGATACATGTAGTTGGAACTCTAAATCAAACACGGTTTTTGCTAGCTCTTTGAAACTTGACACAATAAAGTAGCTCCAAGTTCTATCTCTATGGTTTGTTCCTATTGATGTAGCCCTAAGCAGAGACTGGCGCAAATCACTTTCATTTAAAGGGGTTGCCAAGCTTCCAAAAAACTACGAGTTTCCTGAAATCTCAGCACACATTTTTTCACCCAATCTTGATGACAATTTCAGGTAATGATCAGTACAACAAATCCCACTTGGGTCACCAAGTTTCTTTCTTTTAGGTTAAACCATTTGTTGGCAGTAACAGTTTTAATTTTTAGGTTTCACTCTGTTTTCTCCTATATGGATACATGTAGTTGGAACTCTAAATCAAACACGGTTTGTGCTAGCTCTTTGAAACTTGACACAATAAAGTAGCTCCAAGTTCTATCTCTATGGTTCGTTTCCTATTGATATAGCCTTAAGCAGAGACTGGCGCAAATCACTTTCAGGGAAAGGGGTTGACAATCTTCCAAAAAACTAAGAGTTTCCTGAAATCTCAGCACACATTATTTCAGCCAATCTTGATGACACTTTCAGGTAATGATCAGCACCCCAATCCCACTTGGCTCACCAAATTTCGTTCTTCTAGGTTAAACCGTTCGTTGGCATTAACAGTTTTAATTTTTAGGTTTCACTCTGTTTTCTCCTATATGGATACATGTAGTTGGAACTCTAAATCAAACACGGTTTGTGCTAGCTCTTTGAAACTTGACACAATAAAGTAGCTCCAAGTTCTATCTCTATGGTTTGTTTCCTATTGATGTAGCCCTAAGCAGAGACTGGCGCAAATCACTTTCATGGAAAGGGGTTGCCAATCTTCCAAAAAACTGCGAGTTTCCTGAAATCTCAGCACACATTTTTTCACCCAATCTTGATGACACTTTCAGGTAATGATCAGTACCCCAATCCCACTTGGCTCACCAAATTTCATTCTTCTAGGTTAAACCGTTCGTTGGCAGTAACAGTTTTAATTTTTAGGTTTCACTCTGTTTTCTCCTATATGGATACATGTAGTTGGAACTCTAAATCAAACACACTTTGTGCTAGCTCTTTGAAACTTGACACAATAAAGTAGCTCCAAGTTGTATCTCTATGGTTTGTTTCCTATTGATGTAGCCCTAAGCAGAGACTGGCGCAAATCACTTTCATAGAAAGGGGTTGCCAAGCTTCCAAAAAACTACGAGTTTTTTGAAATCTCAGCACACATTTTTTCACCCAATCTTGATGACACTTTCAGGTAATGATCAGTACCCCAATCCCACTTGGCTCACCAAATTTCGTTCTTCTAGGTTAAACCGTTCGTTGGCAGTAACAGTTTTAATTTTTAGGTTTCACTCTGTTTTCTCCTATATGGATACATGTAGTTGGAACTCTAAATCAAACACGGTTTGTGCTAGCTCTTTGAAACTTGACACAATAAAGTAGCTCCAAGTTCTATCTCTATGGTTTGTTTCCTATTGATGTAGCCCTAATCAGAGACTGGCGCAAATCACTTTCATGGAAAGGGGTTGCCAATCTTCCAAAAAACTAAGAGTTTCCTGAAAACTCAGCACACATTTTTTCACCCAATCTTGATGACACTTTCAGGTAATGATCAGCACCCCAATCCCACTTGGCTCACCAAATTTCGTTCTTCTAGCTTAAACCGTTCGTTGGCAGTAACAGTTTTAATTTTTAGGTTTCACTCTGTTTTCTCCTATATGGATACATGTAGTTGGAACTCTAAATCAAACACGGTTTGTGCTAGCTCTTTGAAACTTGACACAATAAAGTAGCTCCAAGTTCTATCTCTATGGTTTGTTTCCTATTGATGTAGCCCTAAGCAGAGACTGGCGCAAATCACTTTCATGGAAAGGGGTTGTCAATCTTCCAAAAAACTACGAGTTTCCTGAAATCTCAGCACACATTTTTTCACCCAATCTTGATGACACTTTCAGGTAATGATCAGTAGCCAATCCCACATGGCTCACCAAATTTTGTTCTTCTAGGTTAAACCGTTCGTTGGCAGTAACAGTTTTAATTTTTAGGTTTCACTCTGTTTTCTCCTATATGGATACATGTAGTTGGAACTCTAAATCAAACACGGTTTGTGCTAGCTCTTTGAAACTTGACACAATAAAGTAGCTCCAATTTCTATCTCTATGGTTTGTTTCCTATTGATGTAGCCCTAAGCAGAGACTGGCGCAAATCACTTTCATGGAAAGGGGTTGCCAATCTTCCAAAAAACTGCGAGTTTCCTGAAATCTCAGCACACATTTTTTCACCCAATCTTGATGACACTTTCAGGTAATGATCAGAACCCCAATCCCACTTGGCTCACCAAATTTTGTTCTTCTAGGTTAAACCGTTCATTGGCAGTAACAGTTTTAATTTTTAGGTTTCACTCTGTTTTCTCCTATATGGATACATGTAGTTGGAACTCTAAATCAAACACGGTTTGTGCTAGCTCTTTGAAACTTGACACAATAAAGTAGCTCCAAGTTCTATCTCTATGGTTTGTTTCCTATTGATGTAGCCCTAAGAAGAGACTGGCGCAAATCACTTTCATGGAAAGGGGTTGCCAATCTTCCAAAAAACTAAGAGTTTCCTGAAATCTCAGCACACATTTTTTCAACCAATCTTGATGACACTTTCAGGTAATGATCAGCACCCCAATCCCACTTGGCTCACCAAATTTCGTTCTTCTAGGTTAAACAGTTCGTTGGCAGTAACAGTTTTAATTTTTAGGTTTCACTCTGTTTTCTCCTATATGGATACATGTAGTTGGAACTCTAAATCAAACACGGTTTGTGCTAGCTCTTTGAAACTTGACACAATAAAGTAGCTCCAAGTTCTCTCTCTATGGTTTGTTTCCTATTGATGTAGCCCTAAGCAGAGACTGGCGCAAATCACTTTCATGGAAAGGGGTTGCCAATCTTCCAAAAAACTAAGAGTTTCCTGAAATCTCAGCACACATTTTTTCACCCAAACTTGATGACACTTTCAGGTAATGATGAGTACCCCAATCCCACTTGGCTCACCAAATTTCCTTCTTCTAGGTTAAACCGTTCGTTGGCAGTAACAGTTTTAACTTTTAGGTTTCACTCAATTTTCTCCTATATGAATACATGTAGTTGGAACTCTAAATCCAACTCGGTTTGTGCTAGCTCTTTGAAACTTGACACAATAAAGTAGCTCCATGTTCTATCTCTATGGTTTGTTTCCTATTGATGTAGCCCTAAGCAGAGACTGGCGCAAATCACTTTCATGGAAACGGGTTGCCAGGCTTCCAAAAAACTACGAGTTTCCTGAAATCACAGCACACATTTTTTCACCCAATCTTGATGACACTTTCAGGTAATGACCAGTACAGCAAATCCCACTTGAGTCACCAAGTTTCTTTCTTTTAGGTTAAACCGTTCTTTGGCGCTAACAGTTTTAATTTTTAGGTTTCACTCTGTTTTCTCCTATATGGATACATGTAGTTGGAACTCTAAATCAAACACGGTTTGTGCTAGCTCTTTGAAACTTGATACAATAAAGTAGCTCCAAGTTCTATCTCTATGGTTTGTTTCCTATTGATGTAGCCCTAAGCAGAGACTGGCGCAAATCACTTTCATGGAAAGGGGTTGCCAATCTTCCAAAAAACTGCGAGTTTCCTGAAATCTCAGCACACATTTTTTCACCCAATCTGGATGACACTTTCAGGTAATGATCAGTACCCCAATCCCACTTGGCTCACCAAATTTCGTTCTTCTAGGTTAAACCGTTCGTTGGCAGTAACAGTTTTAATTTTTAGGTTTCACTCTGTTTTCTCCTATATGGATACATGTAGTTGGAACTCTAAATCAAACACGGTTTTTGCTAGCTCTTTGAAACTTGACACAATAAAGTAGCTCCAAGTTCTATCTCTATGGTTTGTTTCCTATTGATGTAGCCCTAAGCAGAGACTGGCGCAAATCACTTTCATTTAAAGGGGTTGCCAAGCTTCCAAAAAACTACGAGTTACCTGAAATCTCAGCACACATTTTTTCACCCAATCTTGATGACAATTTCAGGTAATGATCAGTACAACAAATCCCACTTGGGTCACCAAGTTTCTTTCTTTTAGGTTAAACCATTTGTTGGCAGTAACAGTTTTAATTTTTAGGTTTCACTCTGCTTTCTCCTATATGGATACATGTAGTTGGAACTCTAAATCAAACACGGTTTGTGCTAGCTCTTTGAAACTTGACACAATAAAGTAGCTCCAAGTTCTATCTCTATGGTTTGTTTCCTATTGATGTAGCCCTAAGCAGAGACTGGCGCAAATCACTTTCATGGAAAGGGGTTGACAATCTTCCAAAAAACTAAGAGTTTCCTGAAATCTCAGCACACATTATTTCAGCCAATCTTGATGACACTTTCAGGTAATGATCAGCACCCCAATCCCACTTGGCTCACCAAATTTCGTTCTTCTAGGTTAAACCGTTCGTTGGCAGTAACAGTTTTAATTTTTAGGTTTCACTCTGTTTTCTCCTATATGGATACATGTAGTTGGAACTCTAAATCAAACACGGTTTGTGCTAGCTCTTTGAAACTTGACACAATAAAGTAGCTCCAAGTTCTATCTCTATGGTTTGTTTCGTATTGATGTAGCCCTAAGTAGAGACTGGCGAAAATCACTTTCATGGAAAGGGGTTGCCAATCTTCCAAAAAACTACGAGTTTCCTGAAATCTCAGCACACATTTTTTCACCCAATCTTGATGACACTTTCAGGTAATGATCAGTACCCCAATCCCACTTGGCTCACCAAATTTCATTCTTCTAGGTTAAACCGTTCGTTGGCAGTAACAGTTTTAATTTTTAGGTTTCACTCTGTTTTCTCCTATATGGATACATGTAGTTGGAACTCTAAATCAAACACAGTTTGTGCTAGCTCTTTGAAACTTGACACAATAAAGTAGCTCCAAGTTGTATCTCTATGGTTTGTTTCCTATTGATGTAGCCCTAAGCAGAGACTGGCGCTAATCACTTTCATGAAAGGGGTTGCCAAGCTTCCAAAAAACTACGAGTTTCCTGAAATCTCAGCACACATTTTTTCACCCAATCTTGATGACACTTTCAGGTAATGATCAGTACCCCAATCCCACTTGGCTCACCAAATTTCGTTCTTCTAGGTTAAACCGTTCGTTGGCAGTAACAGTTTTAATTTTTAGGTTTCACTCTGTTTTCTCCTATATGGATACATGTAGTTGGAACTCTAAATCAAACACGGTTTGTGCTAGCTCTTTGAAACTTGACAGAATAAAGTAGCTCCAAGTTCTATCTCTATGGTTTGTTTCCTATTGATGTAGCCCTAAGGAGAGACTGGCGCAAATCACTTTCATGGAAAGGGGTTGCCAATCTTCCAAAAAACTAAGAGTTTCCTGAAAACTCAGCACACATTTTTTCACCCAATCTTGATGACACTTTCAGGTAATGATCAGTACCCCAATCCCACTTGGCTCACCAAATTTCGTTCTTCTAGCTTAAACCGTTCGTTGGCAGTAACAGTTTTAATTTTTATGTTTCACTCTGTTTTCTCCTATATGGATACATGTAGTTGGAACTCTAAATCAAACACGGTTTGTGCTAGCTCTTTGAAACTTGACACAATAAAGTAGCTCCAAGTTCTATCTCTATGGTTTGTTTCCTATTGATGTCGCCCTAAGCAGAGACTGGCGCAAATCACTTTCATGGAAAGGGGTTGTCAATCTTCCAAAAAACTACGAGTTTCCTGAAATCTCAGCACACATTTTTTCACCCAATCTTGATGACACTTTCAGGTAATGATCAGTAGCCAATCCCACATGGCTCACCAAATTTTGTTCTTTTAGGTTAAACCGTTCGTTGGCAGTAACAGTTTTAATTTTTAGGTTTCACTCTGTTTTCTCCTATATGGATACATGTAGTTGGAACTCTAAATCAAACACGGTTTGTGCTAGCTCTTTGAAACTTGACACAATAAAGTAGCTCCAATTTCTATCTCTATGGTTTGTTTCCTATTGATGTAGCCCTAAGCAGAGACTGGCGCAAATCCCTTTCATGGAAAGGGGTTGCCAATCTTCCAAAAAACTGCGAGTTTCCTGAAATCTCAGCACACATTTTTTCACCCAATCTTGATGACACTTTCAGGTAATGATCAGAACCCCAATCCCACTTGGCTCACCAAATTTTTTTCTTCTAGGTTAAACCGTTCATTGGCATTAACAGTTTTAATTTTTAGGTTTCACTCTGTTTTCTCCTATATGGATACATGTAGTTGGAACTCTAAATCAAACACAGTTTTTGCTAGCTCTTTGAAACTTGACACAATAAAGTAGCTCCAAGTTGTATCTCTATGGTTTGTTTCCTATTGATGTAGCCCTAAGCAGAGACTGGCGCTAATCACTTTCATGGAAAGGGGTTGCCAAGCTTCCAAAAAACTACGAGTTTCCTGAAATCTCAGCACACATTTTTTCACCCAATCTTGATGACACTTTCAGGTAATGATCAGTACCCCAATCCCACTTGGCTCACCAAATTTCGTTCTTCTAGGTTAAACCGTTCGTTGGCAGTAACAGTTTTAATTTTTAGGTTTCACTCTGTTTTCTCCTATATGGATACATGTAGTTGGAACTCTAAATCAAACACGGTTTGTGCTAGCTCTTTGAAACTTGACACAATAAAGTAGCTCCAAGTTCTATCTCTATGGTTTGTTTCCTATTGATGTACCCCTAAGCAGAGACTGGCGCAAATCCCTTTCATGGAAAGGGGTTGCCAATCTTCCAAAAAACTAAGATTTCCTGAAATCTCAGCACACATTTTTTCAACCAATCTTGATGACACTTTCAGGTAATGATCAGCACCCCAATCCCACTTGGCTCACCAAATTTCGTTCTTCTAGGTTAAACAGTTCGTTGGCAGTAACAGTTTTAATTTTTAGGTTTCACTCTGTTTTCTCCTATATGGATACATGTAGTTGGAACTCTAAATCAAACACGGTTTGTGCTAGCTCTTTGAAACTTGACACAATAAAGTAGCTCCAAGTTCTCTCTCTATGGTTTGTTTCCTATTGATGTAGCCCTAAGCAGAGACTGGCGCAAATCACTTTCATGGAAAGGGGTTGCCAATCTTCCAAAAAACTGCGAGTTTCCTGAAATCTCAGCACACATTTTTTCACCCAATCATGATGACACTTTCAGGTAATGATGAGTACCCCAATCCCACTTGGCTCACCAAATTTCCTTCTTCTAGGTTAAACCGTTCGTTGGCAGTAACAGTTTTAACTTTTAGGTTTCACTCAATTTTCTCCTATATGAATACATGTAGTTGGAACTCTAAATCCAACACGGTTTGTGCTAGCTCTTTGAAACTTGACACAATAAAGTAGCTCCATGTGCTATCTCTATGGTTTGTTTCCTATTGATGTAGCCCTAAGCAGAGACTGGCGCAAATCACTTTCATGGAAACGGGTTGCCAGGCTTCCAAAAAACTGCGAGTTTCCTGAAATCTCAGCACACATTTTTTCACCCAATCTTGATGACACTTTCAGGTAATGATCAGTAGCCAATCCCACATGGCTCACCAAATTTTGTTCTTTTAGGTTAAACCGTTCGTTGGCAGTAACAGTTTTAATTTTTAGGTTTCACTCTGTTTTCTCCTATATGGATACATGTAGTTGGAACTCTAAATCAAACACGGTTTGTGCTAGCTCTTTGAAACTTGACACAATAAAGTAGCTCCAAGTTCTATCTCTATGGTTTGTTTCCTATTGATGTAGCCCTAAGCAGAGACTGGCGCAAATCACTTTCATGGAAAGGGGTTGCCAATCTTCCAAAAAAATAAGAGTTTCCTGAAATCTCAGCACACATTTTTTCACCCAATCTTGATGACAATTTCAGGTAATGATCAGTACAACAAATCCCACTTGGGTCACCAAGTTTCTTTCTTTTAGGTTAAACCATTTGTTGGCAGTAACAGTTTTAATTTTTAGGTTTCACTCTGTTTTCTCCTATATGGATACATGTAGTTGGAACTCTAAATCAAACACGGTTTGTGCTAGCTCTTTGAAACTTGACACAATAAAGTAGCTCCAAGTTCTATCTCTATGGTTTGTTTCCTATTGATGTAGCCCTAAGCAGAGACCGGCGCAAATCACTTTCATGGAAAGGGGTTGCCAATCTTCCAAAAAACTGCGAGTTTCCTGAAATCTCAGCACACATTTTTTCACCCAATCTTGATGACACTTTCAGGTAATGATCAGTACCCCATTCCCACTTGGCTCACCAAATTTCGTTCTTCTAGGTTAAACCGTTCGTTGGCAGTAACAGTTTTAATTTTTAGGTTTCACTCTGTTTTCTCCTATATGGATACATGTAGTTGGAACTCTAAATCAAACACGGTTTGTGCTAGCTCTTTGAAACTTGACACAATAAAGTAGCTCCAAGTTCTATCTCTATGGTTTGTTTCCTATTGATGTAGCCCTAAGCAGAGACTGGCGCAAATCACTTTCATGGAAAGGGGTTGCCAATCTTCCAAAAAACTGCTAGTTTCCTGAAAACTCAGCACACATTTTTTCACCCAATCTTGATGACACTTTCAGGTAATGATCAGCACCCCAATCCCACTTGGCTCCCCAAATTTCGTTCTTCTAGCTTAAACCGTTCATTGGCAGTAACAGTTTTAATTTTTATGTTTCACTCTGTTTTCTCCTATATGGATACATGTAGTTGGAACTCTAAATCAAACACGGTTTGTGCTAGCTCTTTGAAACTTGACACAATAAAGTAGCTCCAAGTTGTATCTCTATGGTTTGTTTCCTATTGATGTAGCCCTAAGCAGAGACTGGCGCAAATCACTTTCATTTAAAGGGGTTGCCAAGCTTCCAAAAAACTACGAGTTTCCTGAAATCTCAGCACACATTTTTTCACCCAATCTTGATGACAATTTCAGGTAATGATCAGTACAACAAATCCCACTTGGGTCACCAAGTTTCTTTCTTTTAGGTTAAACCATTTGTTGGCAGTAACAGTTTTAATTTTTAGGTTTCACTCTGTTTTCTCCTATATGGATACATGTAGTTGGAACTCTAAATCAAACACGGTTTGTGCTAGCTCTTTGAAACTTGACACAATAAAGTAGCTCCAAGTTCTATCTCTATGGTTCGTTTCCTATTGATATAGCCCTAAGCAGAGACTGGCGCAAATCACTTTCAGGGAAAGGGGTTGACAATCTTCCAAAAAACTACGAGTTTCCTGAAATCTCAGCACACATTTTTTCACCCAATCTTGATGACCCTTTCAGGTAATGATCAGTACCCCAATCCCACTTGGCTAACCACATTTCGTTCTTTTAGGTTAAACCGTTCGTTGGCAGTAACAGTTTTAATTTTTAGGTTTCACTCTGTTTTCTCCTATATGGATACATGTAGTTGGAACTCTAAATCAAACACGGTTTTTGCTAGCTCTTTGAAACTTGACACAATAAAGTAGCTCCAAGTTCTATCTCTATGGTTTGTTTCCTATTGATGTAGCCCTAAGCAGAGACTGGCGCAAATCACTTTCATTTAAAGGGGTTGCCAAGCTTCCAAAAAACTACGAGTTTCCTGAAATCTCAGCAAACATTTTTTCACCCAATCTTGATGACAATTTCAGGTAATGATCAGTACAACAAATCCCACTTGGGTCACCAAGTTTCTTTCTTTTAGGTTAAACCATTTGTTGGCAGTAACAGTTTTAATTTTTAGGTTTCACTCTGTTTTCTCCTATATGGATACATGTAGTTGGAACTCTAAATCAAACACGGTTTGTGCTAGCTCTTTGAAACTTGACACAATAAAGTAGCTCCAAGTTCTATCTCTATGGTTTGTTTCCTATTGATGTAGCCCTAAGCAGAGACTGGCGCAAATCACTTTCATGGAAAGGGGTTGCCAATCTTCCAAAAAACTACGAGTTTCCTGAAATCTCAGCACACATTTTTTCACCCAATCTTGATGACACTTTCAGGTAATGATCAGTAGCCAATCCCACATGGCTCACCAAATTTTGTTCTTTTAGGTTAAACCGAGTTTCCTGAAATCTCAGCACACATTATTTCAGCCAATCTTGATGACACTTTCAAGTAATGATCAGCACGCCAATCCCACTTGGCTCACCAAATTTCGTTCTTCTAGGTTAAACCGTTCGTTGGCAGTAACAGTTTTAATTTTTAGGTTTCACTCTGTTTTCTCCTATATGGATACATGTAGTTGGAACTCTAAATCAAACACGGTTTGTGCTAGCTCTTTGAAACTTGACACAATAAAGTAGCTCCGAGTTCTATCTCTATGGTTTGATTCCTATTGATGAAGCCCTAAGCAGAGACTGGCGAAAATCACTTTCATGGAAAGGGGTTGCCAATCTTCCAAAAAACTGCGAGTTTCCTGAAATCTCAGCACACATTTTTTCACCCAATCTTGATGACACTTTCAGGTAATGATCAGTACCCCAATCCCACTTGGCTCACCAAATTTCATTCTTCTAGGTTAAACCGTTCGTTGGCAGTAACAGTTTTAATTTTTAGGTTTCACTCTGTTTTCTCCTATATGGATACATGTAGTTGGAACTCTAAATCAAACACAGTTTGTGCTAGCTCTTTGAAACTTGACACAATAAAGTAGCTCCAAGTTGTATCTCTATGGTTTGTTTCCTATTGATGTAGCCCTAAGCAGAGACTGGCGCAAATCACTTTCATGGAAAGGGGTTGCCAAGCTTCCAAAAAACTACGAGTTTCCTGAAATCTCAGCACACATTTTTTCACCCAATCTTGATGACACTTTCAGGTAATGATCAGTACCCCAATCCCACTTGGCTCACCAAATTTCTTTCTTCTAGGTTAAACCGTTCGTTGGCAGTAACAGTTTTAATTTTTAGGTTTCACTCTGTTTTCTCCTATATGGATACATGTAGTTGGAACTCTAAATCAAACACGGTTTGTGCTAGCTCTTTGAAACTTGACACAATAAAGTAGCTCCAAGTTCTATCTCTATGGTTTGTTTCCTATTGATGTAGCCCTAAGCAGAGACTGGCGCAAATCACTTTCATGGAAAGGGGTTGCCAATCTTCCAAAAAACTAAGAGTTTCCTGAAAACTCAGCACACATTTTTTCACCCAATCTTGATGACACTTTCAGGTAATGATCAGCACCCCAATCCCACTTGGCTCACCAAATTTCGTTCTTCTAGCTTAAACCGTTCGTTGGCAGTAACAGTTTTAATTTTTAGGTTTCACTCTGTTTTCTCCTATATGGATACATGTAGTTGGAACTCTAAATCAAACACGGTTTGTGCTAGCTCTTTGAAACTTGACACAATAAAGTAGCTCCAAGTTCTATCTCTATGGTTTGTTTCCTATTGATGTAGCCCTAAGCAGAGACTGGCGCAAATCACTTTCATGGAAAGGGGTTGTCAATCTTCCAAAAAACTACGAGTTTCCTGAAATCTCAGCACACATTTTTTCACCCAATCTTGATGACAATTTCAGGTAATGATCAGTACAACAAATCTCACTTGGGTCACCAAGTTTCTTTCTTTTAGGTTAAACCATTTGTTGGCAGTAACAGTTTTAATTTTTAGGTTTCACTCTGTTTTCTCCTATATGGATACATGTAGTTGGAACTCTAAATCAAACACGGTTTGTGCTAGCTCTTTGAAACTTGACACAATAAAGTAGCTCCAAGTTCTATCTCTATGGTTTGTTTCCTATTGATGTAGCCCTAAGCAGAGACTGGCGCAAATCACTTTCATGGAAAGGGGTTGACAATCTTCCAAAAAACTAAGAGTTTCCTGAAATCTCAGCACACATTATTTCAGCCAATCTTGATGACACTTTCAGGTAATGATCAGCACCCCAATCCCACTTGGCTCACCAAATTTCGTTCTTCTAGGTTAAACCGTTCGTTGGCAGTAACAGTTTTAATTTTTAGGTTTCACTCTGTTTTCTCCTATATGGATACATGTAGTTGGAACTCTAAATCAAACATGGTTTGTGCTAGCTCTTTGAAACTTGACACAATAAAGTAGCTCCAAGTTCTATCTCTATGGTTTGTTTCCTATTGATGTAGCCCTAAGCAGAGACTGGCGAAAATCACTTTCATGGAAAGGGGTTCCCAATCTTCCAAAAAACTGCGAGTTTCCTGAAATCTCAGCACACATTTTTTCACCCAATCTTGATGACACTTTCAGGTAATGATCAGCACCCCAATCCCACTTGGCTCACCAAATTTCATTCTTCTAGGTTAAACCGTTCGTTGGCAGTAACAATTTAATTTTTAGGTTTCACTCTGTTTTCTCCTATATGGATACATGTAGTTGGAACTCTAAATCTAACACAGTTTGTGCTAGCTCTTTGAAACTTGACACAATAAAGTAGCTCCAAGTTGTATCTCTATGGTTTGTTTCCTATTGATGTAGCCCTAAGCAGAGACTGGCGAAAATCACTTTCATTGAAAGGGATTGCCAAGCTTCCAAAAAACTACGAGTTTCCTGAAATCTCAGCACACATTTTTTCACCCAATCTTGATGACACTTTCAGGTAATGATCAGTACCCCAATCCCACTTGGCTCACCAAATTTCGTTCTTCTAGGTTAAACCATTCGTTGGCAGGAACAGTTTTAATTTTTAGGTTTCACTCTGTTTTCTCCTATATGGATACATGTAGTTGGAAGTCTAAATCAAACACGGTTTGTGCTAGCTCTTTGAAACTTGACACAATAAAGTAGCTCCAAGTTCTATCTCTATGGTTTGTTTCCTATTGATGTAGCTCTAAGCAGAGACTGGCGCAAATCACTTTCATGGAAAGGGGTTGCCAATCTTCCAAAAAACTAAGAGTTTCCTGAAAACTCAGCACACATTTTTTCACCCAATCTTGATGACACTTTCAGGTAATGATCAGCACCCCAATCCCACTTGGCTCACCAAATTTCGTTCTTCTAGCTTAAACCGTTCGTTGGCAGTAACAGTTTTAATTTTTAGGTTTCACTCTGTTTTCTCCTATATGGATACATGTAGTTGGAACTCTAAATCAAACACGGTTTGTGCTAGCTCTTTGAAACTTGACACAATAAAGTAGCTCCAAGTTCTATCTCTATGGTTTGTTTCCTATTGATGTAGCCCTAAGCAGAGACTGGCGCAAATCACTTTCATGGAAAGGGGTTGCCAATCTTCCAAAAAACTAAGAGTTTCCTGAAAACTCAGCACACATTTTTTCACCCAATCTTGATGACACTTTCAGGTAATGATCAGCACCCCAATCCCACTTGGCTCACCAAATTTTGTTCTTCTAGCTTAAACCGTTCGTTGGCAGTAACAGTTTTAATTTTTAGGTTTCACTCTGTTTTCTCCTATATGGATACATGTAGTTGGAACTCTAAATCAAACACGGTTTGTGCTAGCTCTTTGAAACTTGACACAATAAAGTAGCTCCAAGTTCTATCTCTATGGTTTGTTTGCTATTGATGTACCCCTAAGCAGAGACTGGCGCAAATCCCTTTCATGGAAAGGGGTTGCCAATCTTCCAAAAAACTAAGGGTTTCCTGAAATCTCAGCACACATTTTTTCAACCAATCTTGATGACACTTTCAGGTAATGATCAGCACCCCAATCCCACTTGGCTCACCAAATTTCGTTCTTCTAGGTTAAACAGTTCGTTGGCAGTAACAGTTTTAATTTTTAGGTTTCACTCTGTTTTCTCCTATATGGATACATGTAGTTGGAACTCTAAATCAAACACGGTTTGTGCTAGCTCTTTGAAACTTGACACAATAAAGTAGCTCCAAGTTCTATCTCTATGGTTTGTTTCCTATTGATGTAGCCCTAAGCAGAGACTGGCGCAAATCACTTTCATTTAAAGGGGTTGCCAAGCTTCCAAAAAACTACGAGTTTCCTGAAATCTCAGCACACATTTTTTCACCCAATCTTGATGACAATTTCAGGTAATGATCAGTACAACAAATCCCACTTGGGTCACCAAGTTTCTTTCTTTTAGGTTAAACCATTTGTTGGCAGTAACAGTTTTAATTTTTAGGTTTCACTCTGTTTTCTCCTATATGGATACATGTAGTTGGAACTCTAAATCAAACACGGTTTGTGCTAGCTCTTTGAAACTTGACACAATAAAGTAGCTCCAAGTTCTATCTCTATGGTTTGTTTCCTATTGATGTAGCCCTAAGCAGAGACTGGCGCAAATCACTTTCATGGAAAGGGGTTGACAATCTTCCAAAAAACTAAGAGTTTCCTGAAATCTCAGCACACATTATTTCAGCCAATCTTGATGACACTTTCAGGTAATGATCAGCACCCCAATCCCACTTGGCTCACCAAATTTCGTTCTTCTAGGTTAAACCGTTCGTTGGCAGTAACAGTTTTAATTTTTAGGTTTCACTCTGTTTTCTCCTATATGGATACATGTAGTTGGAACTCTAAATCAAACACGGTTTGTGCTAGCTCTTTGAAACTTGACACAATAAAGTAGCTCCAAGTTCTATCTCTATGGTTTGTTTCCTATTGATGTAGCCCTAAGCAGAGACTGGCGAAAATCACTTTCATGGAAAGGGGTTGCCAATCTTCCAAAAAACTGCGAGTTTCCTGAAATCTCAGCACACATTTTTTCACCCAATCTTGATGACACTTTCAGGTAATGATCAGTACCCCAATCCCACTTGGCTCACCAAATTTCATTCTTCTAGGTTAAACCGTTCGTTGGCAGTAACAATTTAATTTTTAGGTTTCACTCTGTTTTCTCCTATATGGATACATGTAGTTGGAACTCTAAATCTAACACAGTTTGTGCTAGCTCTTTGAAACTTGACACAATAAAGTAGCTCCAAGTTGTATCTCTATGGTTTGTTTCCTATTGATGTAGCCCTAAGCAGAGACTGGCGCAAATCACTTTCATTGAAAGGGATTGCCAAGCTTCCAAAAAACTACGAGTTTCCTGAAATCTCATCACACATTTTTTCACCCAATCTTGATGACACTTTCAGGTAATGATCAGTACCCCAATCCCACTTGGCTCACCAAATTTCGTTCTTCTAGGTTAAACCATTCGTTGGCAGTAACAGTTTTAATTTTTAGGTTTCACTCTGTTTTCTCCTATATGGATACATGTAGTTGGAAGTCTAAATCAAACACGGTTTGTGCTAGCTCTTTGAAACTTGACACAATAAAGTAGCTCCAAGTTCTATCTCTATGGTTTGTTTCCTATTGATGTAGCTCTAAGCAGAGACTGGCGCAAATCACTTTCATGGAAAGGGGTTGCCAATCTTCCAAAAAACTAAGAGTTTCCTGAAAACTCAGCACACATTTTTTCACCCAATCTTGATGACACTTTCAGGTAATGATCAGCACCCCAATCCCACTTGGCTCACCAAATTTCGTTCTTCTAGCTTAAACCGTTCGTTGGCAGTAACAGTTTTAATTTTTAGGTTTCACTCTCTTTTCTCCTATATGGATACATGTAGTTGGAACTCTAAATCAAACACGGTTTGTGCTAGCTCTTTGAAACTTGACACAATAAAGTAGCTCCAAGTTCTATCTCTATGGTTTGTTTCCTATTGATGTAGCCCTAAGCAGAGACTGGCGCAAATCACTTTCATGGAAAGGGGTTGCCAATCTTCCAAAAAACTAAGAGTTTCCTGAAAACTCAGCACACATTTTTTCACCCAATCTTGATGACACTTTCAGGTAATGATCAGCACCCCAATCCCACTTGGCTCACCAAATTTCGTTCTTCTAGCTTAAACCGTTCGTTGGCAGTAACAGTTTTAATTTTTAGGTTTCACTCTGTTTTCTCCTATATGGATAGATGTAGTTGGAACTCTAAATCAAACACGGTTTGTGCTAGCTCTTTGAAACTTGACACAATAAAGTAGCTCCAAGTTCTATCTCTATGGTTTGTTTCCTATTGATGTAGCCCTAAGCAGAGACTGGCGCAAATCACTTTCATGGAAAGGGGTTGCCAATCTTCCAAAAAACTAAGAGTTTCCTGAAAACTCAGCACACATTTTTTCACCCAATCTTGATGACACTTTCAGGTAATGATCAGCACCCCAATCCCACTTGGCTCACCAAATTTTGTTCTTCTAGCTTAAACCGTTCGTTGGCAGTAACAGTTTTAATTTTTAGGTTTCACTCTGTTTTCTCCTATATGGATACATGTATTTGGAACTCTAAATCAAACACGGTTTGTGCTAGCTCTTTGAAACTTGACACAATAAAGTAGCTCCAAGTTCTATCTCTATGGTTTGTTCGCTATTGATGTACCCCTAAGCAGAGACTGGCGCAAATCCCTTTCATGGAAAGGGGTTGCCAATCTTCCAAAAAACTAAGGGTTTCCTGAAATCTCAGCACACATTTTTTCAACCAATCTTGATGACACTTTCAGGTAATGATCAGCACCCCAATCCCACTTGGCTCACCAAATTTCGTTCTTCTAGGTTAAACAGTTCGTTGGCAGTAACAGTTTTAATTTTTAGGTTTCACTCTGTTTTCTCCTATATGGATACATGTAGTTGGAACTCTAAATCAAACACGGTTTGTGCTAGCTCTTTGAAACTTGACACAATAAAGTAGCTCCAAGTTCTATCTCTATGGTTTGTTTCCTATTGATGTAGCCCTAAGCAGAGACTGGCGCAAATCACTTTCATTTAAAGGGGTTGCCAAGCTTCCAAAAAACTACGAGTTTCCTGAAATCTCAGCACACATTTTTTCACCCAATCTTGATGACAATTTCAGGTAATGATCAGTACAACAAATCCCACTTGGGTCACCAAGTTTCTTTCTTTTAGGTTAAACCATTTGTTGGCAGTAACAGTTTTAATTTTTAGGTTTCACTCTGTTTTCTCCTATATGGATACATGTAGTTGGAACTCTAAATCAAACACGGTTTGTGCTAGCTCTTTGAAACTTGACACAATAAAGTAGCTCCAAGTTCTATCTCTATGGTTTGTTTCCTATTGATGTAGCCCTAAGCAGAGACTGGCGCAAATCACTTTCATGGAAAGGGGTTGACAATCTTCCAAAAAACTAAGAGTTTCCTGAAATCTCAGCACACATTATTTCAGCTAATCTTGATGACACTTTCAGGTAATGATCAGCACCCCAATCCCACTTGGCTCACCAAATTTCGTTCTTCTAGGTTAAACCGTTCGTTGGCAGTAACAGTTTTAATTTTTAGGTTTCACTCTGTTTTCTCCTATATGGATACATGTAGTTGGAACTCTAAATCAAACACGGTTTGTGCTAGCTCTTTGAAACTTGACACAATAAAGTAGCTCCAAGTTCTATCTCTATGGTTTGTTTCCTATTGATGTAGCCCTAAGCAGAGACTGGCGAAAATCACTTTCATGGAAAGGGGTTGCCAATCTTCCAAAAAACTGCGAGTTTCCTGAAATCTCAGCACACATTTTTTCACCCAATCTTGATGACACTTTCAGGTAATGATCAGTACCCCAATCCCACTTGGCTCACCAAATTTCATTCTTCTAGGTTAAACCGTTCGTTGGCAGTAACAATTTAATTTTTAGGTTTCACTCTGTTTTCTCCTATATGGATACATGTAGTTGGAACTCTAAATCTAACACAGTTTGTGCTAGCTCTTTGAAACTTGACACAATAAAGTAGCTCCAAGTTGTATCTCTATGGTTTGTTTCCTATTGATGTAGCCCTAAGCAGAGACTGGCGCAAATCACTTTCATTGAAAGGGATTGCCAAGCTTCCAAAAAACTACGAGTTTCCTGAAATCTCATCACACATTTTTTCACCCAATCTTGATGACACTTTCAGGTAATGATCAGTACCCCAATCCCACTTGGCTCACCAAATTTCGTTCTTCTAGGTTAAACCATTCGTTGGCAGTAACAGTTTTAATTTTTAGGTTTCACTCTGTTTTCTCCTATATGGATACATGTAGTTGGAAGTCTAAATCAAACACGGTTTGTGCTAGCTCTTTGAAACTTGACACAATAAAGTAGCTCCAAGTTCTATCTCTATGGTTTGTTTCCTATTGATGTAGCTCTAAGCAGAGACTGGTGCAAATCACTTTCATGGAAAGGGGTTGCCAATCTTCCAAAAAACTAAGAGTTTCCTGAAAACTCAGCACACATTTTTTCACCCAATCTTGATGACACTTTCAGGTAATGATCAGCACCCCAATCCCACTTGGCTCACCAAATTTCGTTCTTCTAGCTTAAACCGTTCGTTGGCAGTAACAGTTTTAATTTTTAGGTTTCACTCTGTTTTCTCCTATATGGATACATGTAGTTGGAACTCTAAATCAAACACGGTTTGTGCTAGCTCTTTGAAACTTGACACAATAAAGTAGCTCAAAGTTCTATCTCTATGGTTTGTTTCCTATTGATGTAGCCCTAAGCAGAGACTGGCGCAAATCACTTTCATGGAAAGGGGTTGCCAATCTTCCAAAAAACTAAGAGTTTCCTGAAAACTCAGCACACATTTTTTCACCCAATCTTGATGACACTTTCAGGTAATGATCAGCACCCCAATCCCACTTGGCTCACCAAATTTCGTTCTTCTTGCTTAAACCGTTCGTTGGCAGTAACAGTTTTAATTTTTAGGTTTCACTCTGTTTTCTCCTATATGGATACATGTAGTTGGAACTCTAAATCAAACACGGTTTGTGCTAGCTCTTTGAAACTTGACACAATAAAGTAGCTCCAAGTTCTATCTCTATGGTTTGTTTCCTATTGATGTAGCCCTAAGCAGAGACTGGCGCAAATCACTTTCATGGAAAGGGGTTGACAATCTTCCAAAAAACTAAGAGTTTCCTGAAATCTCAGCACACATTATTTCAGCCAATCTTGATGACACTTTCAGGTAATGATCAGCACCCCAATCCCACTTGGCTCACCAAATTTCGTTCTTCTAGGTTAAACCGTTCGTTGGCAGTAACAGTTTTAATTTTTAGGTTTCACTCTGTTTTCTCCTATATGGATACATGTAGTTGGAACTCTAAATGAAACACGGTTTGTGCTAGCTCTTTGAAACTTGACACAATAAAGTAGCTCCAAGTTCTATCTCTATGGTTTGTTCGCTATTGATGTACCCCTAAGCAGAGACTGGCGCAAATCCCTTTCATGGAAAGGGGTTGCCAATCTTCCAAAAAACTAAGGGTTTCCTGAAATCTCAGCACACATTTTTTCAACCAATCTTGATGACACTTTCAGGTAATGATCAGCACCCCAATCCCACTTGGCTCACCAAATTTCGTTCTTCTAGGTTAAACAGTTCGTTGGCAGTAACAGTTTTAATTTTTAGGTTTCACTCTGTTTTCTCCTATATGGATACATGTAGTTGGAACTCTAAATCAAACACGGTTTGTGCTAGCTCTTTGAAACTTGACACAATAAAGTAGCTCCAAGTTCTATCTCTATGGTTTGTTTCCTATTGATGTAGCCCTAAGCAGAGACTGGCGAAAATCACTTTCATTTAAAGGGGTTGCCAAGCTTCCAAAAAACTACGAGTTTCCTGAAATCTCAGCACACATTTTTTCACCCAATCTTGATGACAATTTCAGGTAATGATCAGTACAACAAATCCCACTTTGGTCACCAAGTTTCTTTCTTTTAGGTTAAACCATTTGTTGGCAGTAACAGTTTTAATTTTTAGGTTTCACTCTGTTTTCTCCTATATGGATACATGTAGTTGGAACTCTAAATCAAACACGGTTTGTGCTAGCTCTTTGAAACTTGACACAATAAAGTAGCTCCAAGTTCTATCTCTATGGTTTGTTTCCTATTGATGTAGCCCTAAGCAGAGACTGGCGCAAATCACTTTCATGGAAAGGGGTTGACAATCTTCCAAAAAACTAAGAGTTTCCTGAAATCTCAGCACACATTATTTCAGCCAAACTTGATGACACTTTCAGGTAATGATCAGCACCCCAATCCCACTTGGCTCACCAAATTTCGTTCTTCTAGGTTAAACCGTTCGTTGGCAGTAACAGTTTTAATTTTTAGGTTTCACTCTGTTTTCTCCTATATGGATACATGTAGTTGGAACTCTAAATCAAACACGGTTTGTGCTAGCTCTTTGAAACTTGACACAATAAAGTAGCTCCAAGTTCTATCTCTATGGTTTGTTTCCTATTGATGTAGCCCTAAGCAGAGACTGGCGAAAATCACTTTCATGGAAAGGGGTTGCCAATCTTCCAAAAAACTGCGAGTTTCCTGAAATCTCAGCACACATTTTTTCACCCAATCTTGATGACACTTTCAGGTAATGATCAGCACCCCAATCCCACTTGGCTCACCAAATTTCATTCTTCTAGGTTAAACCGTTCGTTGGCAGTAACAATTTAATTTTTAGGTTTCACTCTGTTTTCTCCTATATGGATACATGTAGTTGGAACTCTAAATCTAACACAGTTTGTGCTAGCTCTTTGAAACTTGACACAATAAAGTAGCTCCAAGTTGTATCTCTATGGTTTGTTTCCTATTGATGTAGCCCTAAGCAGAGACTGGCGCAAATCACTTTCATTGAAAGGGATTGCCAAGCTTCCAAAAAACTACGAGTTTCCTGAAATCTCATCACACATTTTTTCACCCAATCTTGATGACACTTTCAGGTAATGATCAGTACCCCAATCCCACTTGGCTCACCAAATTTCGTTCTTCTAGGTTAAACCATTCGTTGGCAGTAACAGTTTTAATTTTTAGGTTTCACTCTGTTTTCTCCTATATGGATACATGTAGTTGGAAGTCTAAATCAAACACGGTTTGTGCTAGCTCTTTGAAACTTGACACAATAAAGTAGCTCCAAGTTCTATCTCTATGGTTTGTTTCCTATTGATGTAGCTCTAAGCAGAGACTGGCGCAAATCACTTTCATGGAAAGGGGTTGCCAATCTTCCAAAAAACTAAGAGTTTCTTTAAAACTCAGCACACATTTTTTCACCCAATCTTGATGACACTTTCAGGTAATGATCAGCACCCCAATCCCACTTGGCTCACCAAATTTCGTTCTTCTAGCTTAAACCGTTCGTTGGCAGTAACAGTTTTAATTTTTAGGTTTCACTCTGTTTTCTCCTATATGGATACATGTAGTTGGAACTCTAAATCAAACACGGTTTGTGCTAGCTCTTTGAAACTTGACACAATAAAGTAGCTCCAAGTTCTATCTCTATGGTTTGTTTCCTATTGATGTAGCCCTAAGCAGAGACTGGCGCAAATCACTTTCATGGAAAGGGGTTGCCAATCTTCCAAAAAACTAAGAGTTTCCTGAAAACTCAGCACACATTTTTTCACCCAATCTTGATGACACTTTCAGGTAATGATCAGCACCCCAATCCCACTTGGCTCACCAAATTTCGTTCTTCTAGCTTAAACCGTTCGTTGGCAGTAACAGTTTTAATTTTTAGGTTTCACTCTGTTTTCTCCTATATGGATAGATGTAGTTGGAACTCTAAATCAAACACGGTTTGTGCTAGCTCTTTGAAACTTGACACAATAAAGTAGCTCCAAGTTCTATCTCTATGGTTTGTTTCCTATTGATGTAGCCCTAAGCAGAGACTGGCGCAAATCACTTTCATGGAAAGGGGTTGCCAATCTTCCAAAAAACTAAGAGTTTCCTGAAAACTCAGCACACATTTTTTCACCCAATCTTGATGACACTTTCAGGTAATGATCAGCACCCCAATCCCACTTGGCTCACCAAATTTTGTTCTTCTAGCTTAAACCGTTCGTTGGCAGTAACAGTTTTAATTTTTAGGTTTCACTCTGTTTTCTCCTATATGGATACATGTAGTTGGAACTCTAAATCAAACACGGTTTGTGCTAGCTCTTTGAAACTTGACACAATAAAGTAGCTCCAAGTTCTATCTCTATGGTTTGTTCGCTATTGATGTACCCCTAAGCAGAGACTGGCGCAAATCCCTTTCATTGAAAGGGGTTGCCAATCTTCCAAAAAACTAAGGGTTTCCTGAAATCTCAGCACACATTTTTTCAACCAATCTTGATGACACTTTCAGGTAATGATCAGCACCCCAATCCCACTTGGCTCACCAAATTTCGTTCTTCTAGGTTAAACAGTTCGTTGGCAGTAACAGTTTTAATTTTTAGGTTTCACTCTGTTTTCTCCTATATGGATACATGTAGTTGGAACTCTAAATCAAACACGGTTTGTGCTAGCTCTTTGAAACTTGACACAATAAAGTAGCTCCAAGTTCTATCTCTATGGTTTGTTTCCTATTGATGTAGCCCTAAGCAGAGACTGGCGCAAATCACTTTCATTTAAAGGGGTTGCCAAGCTTCCAAAAAACTACGAGTTTCCTGAAATCTCAGCACACATTTTTTCACCCAATCTTGATGACAATTTCAGGTAATGATCAGTACAACAAATCCCACTTGGGTCACCAAGTTTCTTTCTTTTAGGTTAAACCATTTGTTGGCAGTAACAGTTTTAATTTTTAGGTTTCACTCTGTTTTCTCCTATATGGATACATGTAGTTGGAACTCTAAATCAAACACGGTTTGTGCTAGCTCTTTGAAACTTGACACAATAAAGTAGCTCCAAGTTCTATCTCTATGGTTTGTTTCCTATTGATGTAGCCCTAAGCAGAGACTGGCGCAAATCACTTTCATGGAAAGGGGTTGACAATCTTCCAAAAAACTAAGAGTTTCCTGAAATCTCAGCACACATTATTTCAGCCAAACTTGATGACACTTTCAGGTAATGATCAGCACCCCAATCCCACTTGGCTCACCAAATTTCGTTCTTCTAGGTTAAACCGTTCGTTGGCAGTAACAGTTTTAATTTTTAGGTTTCACTCTGTTTTCTCCTATATGGATACATGTAGTTGGAACTCTAAATCAAACACGGTTTGTGCTAGCTCTTTGAAACTTGACACAATAAAGTAGCTCCAAGTTCTATCTCTATGGTTTGTTTCCTATTGATGTAGCCCTAAGCAGAGACTGGCGAAAATCACTTTCATGGAAAGGGGTTGCCAATCTTCCAAAAAACTGCGAGTTTCCTGAAATCTCAGCACACATTTTTTCAACCAATCTTGATGACACTTTCAGGTAATGATCAGTACCCCAATCCCACTTGGCTCACCAAATTTCATTCTTCTAGGTTAAACCGTTCGTTGGCAGTAACAATTTAATTTTTAGGTTTCACTCTGTTTTCTCCTATATGGATACATGTAGTTGGAACTCTAAATCTAACACAGTTTGTGCTAGCTCTTTGAAACTTGACACAATAAAGTAGCTCCAAGTTGTATCTCTATGGTTTGTTTCCTATTGATGTAGCCCTAAGCAGAGACTGGCGCAAATCACTTTCATTGAAAGGGATTGCCAAGTTTCCAAAAAACTACGAGTTTCCTGAAATCTCATCACACATTTTTTCACCCAATCTTGATGACACTTTCAGGTAATGATCAGTACCCCAATCCCACTTGGCTCACCAAATTTCGTTCTTCTAGGTTAAACCATTCGTTGGCAGTAACAGTTTTAATTTTTAGGTTTCACTCTGTTTTCTCCTATATGGATACATGTAGTTGGAAGTCTAAATCAAACACGGTTTGTGCTAGCTCTTTGAAACTTGACACAATAAAGTAGCTCCAAGTTCTATCTCTATGGTTTGTTTCCTATTGATGTAGCTCTAAGCAGAGACTGGCGCAAATCACTTTCATGGAAAGGGGTTGCCAATCTTCCAAAAAACTAAGAGTTTCCTGAAAACTCAGCACACATTTTTTCACCCAATCTTGATGACACTTTCAGGTAATGATCAGCACCCCAATCCCACTTGGCTCACCAAATTTCGTTCTTCTAGCTTAAACCGTTCGTTGGCAGTAACAGTTTTAATTTTTAGGTTTCACTCTGTTTTCTCCTATATGGATACATGTAGTTGGAACTCTAAATCAAACACGGTTTGTGCTAGCTCTTTGAAACTTGACACAATAAAGTAGCTCCAAGTTCTATCTCTATGGTTTGTTTCCTATTGATGTAGCCCTAAGCAGAGACTGGCGCAAATCACTTTCATGGAAAGGGGTTGTCAATCTTCCAAAAAACTACGAGTTTCCTGAAATCTCAGCACACATTTTTTCACCCAATCTTGATGACACTTTCAGGTAATGATCAGTACCCCAATCCCACTTGGCTCACCAAATTTCGTTCTTCTAGGTTAAACCGTTCGTTGGCAGTAACAGTTTTAATTTTTAGGTTTCACTCTGTTTTCTCCTATATGGATACATGTAGTTGGAACTCTAAATCAAACACGGTTTGTGCTAGCTCTTTGAAACTTGACACAATAAAGTAGCTCCAAGTTCTATCTCTATGGTTTGTTTCCTATTGATGTAGCCCTAAGCAGAGACTGGCGCAAATCACTTTCATGGAAAGGGGTTGCCAATCTTCCAAAAAACTAAGAGTTTCCTGAAAACTCAGCACACATTTTTTCACCCAATCTTGATGACACTTTCAGGTAATGATCAGCACCCCAATCCCACTTGGCTCACCAAATTTTGTTCTTCTAGCTTAAACCGTTCGTTGGCAGTAACAGTTTTAATTTTTAGGTTTCACTCTGTTTTCTCCTATATGGATACATGTAGTTGGAACTCTAAATCAAACACGGTTTGTGCTAGCTCTTTGAAACTTGACACAATAAAGTAGCTCCAAGTTCTATCTCTATGGTTTGTTTGCTATTGATGTACCCCTAAGCAGAGACTGGCGCAAATCCCTTTCATGGAAAGGGGTTGCCAATCTTCCAAAAAACTAAGGGTTTCCTGAAATCTCAGCACACATTTTTTCAACCAATCTTGATGACACTTTCAGGTAATGATCAGCACCCCAATCCCACTTGGCTCACCAAATTTCGTTCTTCTAGGTTAAACAGTTCGTTGGCAGTAACAGTTTTAATTTTTAGGTTTCACTCTGTTTTCTCCTATATTGATACATGTAGTTGGAACTCTAAATCAAACACGGTTTGTGCTAGCTCTTTGAAACTTGACACAATAAAGTAGCTCCAAGTTCTATCTCTATGGTTTGTTTCCTATTGATGTAGCCCTAAGCAGAGACTGGCGCAAATCACTTTCATTTAAAGGGGTTGCCAAGCTTCCAAAAAACTACGAGTTTCCTGAAATCTCAGCACACATTTTTTCACCCAATCTTGATGACAATTTCAGGTAATGATCAGTACAACAAATCCCACTTGGGTCACCAAGTTTCTTTCTTTTAGGTTAAACCATTTGTTGGCAGTAACAGTTTTAATTTTTAGGTTTCACTCTGTTTTCTCCTATATGGATACATGTAGTTGGAACTCTAAATCAAACACGGTTTGTGCTAGCTCTTTGAAACTTGACACAATAAAGTAGCTCCAAGTTCTATCTCTATGGTTTGTTTCCTATTGATGTAGCCCTAAGCAGAGACTGGCGCAAATCACTTTCATGGAAAGGGGTTGACAATCTTCCAAAAAACTAAGAGTTTCCTGAAATCTCAGCACACATTATTTCAGCCAATCTTGATGACACTTTCAGGTAATGATCAGCACCCCAATCCCACTTGGCTCACCAAATTTCGTTCTTCTAGGTTAAACCGTTCGTTGGCAGTAACAGTTTTAATTTTTAGGTTTCACTCTGTTTTCTCCTATATGGATACATGTAGTTGGAACTCTAAATCAAACACGGTTTGTGCTAGCTCTTTGAAACTTGACACAATAAAGTAGCTCCAAGTTCTATCTCTATGGTTTGTTTCCTATTGATGTAGCCCTAAGCAGAGACTGGCGCAAATCACTTTCATGGAAAGGGGTTGCCAATCTTCCAAAAAACTAAGAGTTTCCTGAAAACTCAGCACACATTTTTTCACCCAATCTTGATGACACTTTCAGGTAATGATCAGCACCCCAATCCCACTTGGCTCACCAAATTTTGTTCTTCTAGCTTAAACCGTTCGTTGGCAGTAACAGTTTTAATTTTTAGGTTTCACTCTGTTTTCTCCTATATGGATACATGTAGTTGGAACTCTAAATCAAACACGGTTTGTGCTAGCTCTTTGAAACTTGACACAATAAAGTAGCTCCAAGTTCTATCTCTATGGTTTGTTCGCTATTGATGTACCCCTAAGCAGAGACTGGCGCAAATCCCTTTCATGGAAAGGGGTTGCCAATCTTCCAAAAAACTAAGGGTTTCCTGAAATCTCAGCACACATTTTTTCAACCAATCTTGATGACACTTTCAGGTAATGATCAGCACCCCAATCCCACTTGGCTCACCAAATTTCGTTCTTCTAGGTTAAACAGTTCGTTGGCAGTAACAGTTTTAATTTTTAGGTTTCACTCTGTTTTCTCCTATATTGATACATGTAGTTGGAACTCTAAATCAAACACGGTTTGTGCTAGCTCTTTGAAACTTGACACAATAAAGTAGCTCCAAGTTCTATCTCTATGGTTTGTTTCCTATTGATGTAGCCCTAAGCAGAGACTGGCGAAAATCACTTTCATTTAAAGGGGTTGCCAAGCTTCCAAAAAACTACGAGTTTCCTGAAATCTCAGCACACATTTTTTCACCCAATCTTGATGACAATTTCAGGTAATGATCAGTACAACAAATCCCACTTTGGTCACCAAGTTTCTTTCTTTTAGGTTAAACCATTTGTTGGCAGTAACAGTTTTAATTTTTAGGTTTCACTCTGTTTTCTCCTATATGGATACATGTAGTTGGAACTCTAAATCAAACACGGTTTGTGCTAGCTCTTTGAAACTTGACACAATAAAGTAGCTCCAAGTTCTATCTCTATGGTTTGTTTCCTATTGATGTAGCCCTAAGCAGAGACTGGCGCAAATCACTTTCATGGAAAGGGGTTGACAATCTTCCAAAAAACTAAGAGTTTCCTGAAATCTCAGCACACATTATTTCAGCCAAACTTGATGACACTTTCAGGTAATGATCAGCACCCCAATCCCACTTGGCTCACCAAATTTCGTTCTTCTAGGTTAAACCGTTCGTTGGCAGTAACAGTTTTAATTTTTAGGTTTCACTCTGTTTTCTCCTATATGGATACATGTAGTTGGAACTCTAAATCAAACACGGTTTGTGCTAGCTCTTTGAAACTTGACACAATAAAGTAGCTCCAAGTTCTATCTCTATGGTTTGTTTCCTATTGATGTAGCCCTAAGCAGAGACTGGCGAAAATCACTTTCATGGAAAGGGGTTGCCAATCTTCCAAAAAACTGCGAGTTTCCTGAAATCTCAGCACACATTTTTTCACCCAATCTTGATGACACTTTCAGGTAATGATCAGTACCCCAATCCCACTTGGCTCACCAAATTTCATTCTTCTAGGTTAAACCGTTCGTTGGCAGTAACAATTTAATTTTTAGGTTTCACTCTGTTTTCTCCTATATGGATACATGTAGTTGGAACTCTAAATCTAACACAGTTTGTGCTAGCTCTTTGAAACTTGACACAATAAAGTAGCTCCAAGTTGTATCTCTATGGTTTGTTTCCTATTGATGTAGCCCTAAGCAGAGACTGGCGCAAATCACTTTCATTTAAAGGGGTTGCCAAGCTTCCAAAAAACTACGAGTTTCCTGAAATCTCAGCACACATTTTTTCACCCAATCTTGATGACAATTTCAGGTAATGATCAGTACAACAAATCCCACTTGGGTCACCAAGTTTCTTTCTTTTAGGTTAAACCATTTGTTGGCAGTAACAGTTTTAATTTTTATGTTTCACTCTGTTTTCTCCTATATGGATACATGTAGTTGGAACTCTAAATCAAACACGGTTTGTGCTAGCTCTTTGAAACTTGACACAATAAAGTAGCTCCAAGTTCTATCTCTATGGTTTGTTTCCTATTGATGTAGCCCTAAGCAGAGACTGGCGCAAATCACTTTCATGGAAAGGGGTTGACAATCTTCCAAAAAACTAAGAGTTTCCTGAAATCTCAGCACACATTATTTCAGCCAATCTTGATGACACTTTCAGGTAATGATCAGCACCCCAATCCCACTTGGCTCACCAAATTTCGTTCTTCTAGGTTAAACCGTTCGTTGGCAGTAACAGTTTTAATTTTTAGGTTTCACTCTGTTTTCTCCTATATGGATACATGTAGTTGGAACTCTAAATCAAACACGGTTTGTGCTAGCTCTTTGAAACTTGACACAATAAAGTAGCTCCAAGTTCTATCTCTATGGTTTGTTTCCTATTGATGTAGCCCTAAGCAGAGACTGGCGAAAATCACTTTCATGGAAAGGGGTTGCCAATCTTCCAAAAAACTGCGAGTTTCCTGAAATCTCAGCACACATTTTTTCACCCAATCTTGATGACACTTTCAGGTAATGATCAGTACCCCAATCCCACTTGGCTCACCAAATTTCATTCTTCTAGGTTAAACCGTTCGTTGGCAGTAACAATTTAATTTTTAGGTTTCACTCTGTTTTCTCCTATATGGATACATGTAGTTGGAACTCTAAATCTAACACAGTTTGTGCTAGCTCTTTGAAACTTGACACAATAAAGTAGCTCCAAGTTGTATCTCTATGGTTTGTTTCCTATTGATGTAGCCCTAAGCAGAGACTGGCGCAAATCACTTTCATTGAAAGGGATTGCCAAGCTTCCAAAAAACTACGAGTTTCCTGAAATCTCATCACACATTTTTTCACCCAATCTTGATGACACTTTCAGGTAATGATCAGTACCCCAATCCCACTTGGCTCACCACATTTCGTTCTTCTAGGTTAAACCATTCGTTGGCAGTAACAGTTTTAATTTTTAGGTTTCACTCTGTTTTCCCCTATATGGATACATGTAGTTGGAACTCTAAATCAAACACGGTTTGTGCTAGCTCTTTGAAACTTGACACAATAAAGTAGCTCCAAGTTCTATCTCTATGGTTTGTTTCCTATTGATGTAGCTCTAAGCAGAGACTGGCGCAAATCACTTTCATGGAAAGGGGTTGCCAATCTTCCATAAAACTAAGAGTTTCCTGAAAACTCAGCACACATTTTTTCACCCAATCTTGATGACACTTTCAGGTAATGATCAGCACCCCAATCCCACTTGGCTCACCAAATTTCGTTCTTCTAGGTTAAACCGTTCGTTGGCAGTAACAGTTTTAATTTTTAGGTTTCACTCTGTTTTCTCCTATATGGATACATGTAGTTGGAACTCTAAATCAAACACGGTTTGTGCTAGCTCTTTGAAACTTGACACAATAAAGTAGCTCCAAGTTCTATCTCTATGGTTTGTTTCCTATTGATGTAGCCCTAAGCAGAGACTGGCGCAAATCACTTTCATGGAAAGGGGTTGCCAATCTTCCAAAAAACTAAGAGTTTCCTGAAAACTCAGCACACATTTTTTCACCCAATCTTGATGACACTTTCAGGTAATGATCAGCACCCCAATCCCACTTGGCTCACCAAATTTTGTTCTTCTAGCTTAAACCGTTCGTTGGCAGTAACAGTTTTAATTTTTAGGTTTCACTCTGTTTTCTCCTATATGGATACATGTAGTTGGAACTCTAAATCAAACACGGTTTGTGCTAGCTCTTTGAAACTTGACACAATAAAGTAGCTCCAAGTTCTCTCTCTATGGTTTGTTTCCTATTGATGTAGCCCTAAGCAGAGACTGGCGCAAATCACTTTCATGGAAAGGGGTTGTCAATCTTCCAAAAAACAACGAGTTTCCTGAAATCTCAGCACACATTTTTTCACCCAATCTTGATGACACTTTCAGGTAATGATCAGTAGCCAATCCCACATGGCTCACCAAATTTTGTTCTTTTAGGTTAAACCGAGTTTCCTGAAATCTCAGCACACATTATTTCAGCCAATCTTGATGACACTTTCAAGTAATGATCAGCACGCCAATCCCACTTGGCTCACCAAATTTCGTTCTTCTAGGTTAAACCGTTCGTTGGCAGTAACAGTTTTAATTTTTAGGTTTCACTCTGTTTTCTCCTATATGGATACATGTAGTTGGAACTCTAAATCAAACACGGTTTGTGCTAGCTCTTTGAAACTTGACACAATAAAGTAGCTCCGAGTTCTATCTCTATGGTTTGATTCCTATTGATGTAGCCCTAAGCAGAGACTGGCGAAAATCACTTTCATGGAAAGGGGTTGCCAATCTTCCAAAAAACTGCGAGTTTCCTGAAATCTCAGCACACATTTTTTCACCCAATCTTGATGACACTTTCAGATAATGATCAGTACCCCAATCCCACTTGGCTCACCAAATTTCATTCTTCTAGGTTAAACCGTTCGTTGGCAGTAACAGTTTTAATTTTTAGGTTTCACTCTGTTTTCTCCTATATGGATACATGTAGTTGGAACTCTAAATCAAACACAGTTTGTGCTAGCTCTTTGAAACTTGACACAATAAAGTAGCTCCAAGTTGTATCTCTATGGTTTGTTTCCTATTGATGTAGCCCTAAGCAGAGACTGGCGCAAATCACTTTCATGGAAAGGGGTTGCCAAGCTTCCAAAAAACTACGAGTTTCCTGAAATCTCAGCACACATTTTTTCACCCAATCTTGATGACACTTTCAGGTAATGATCAGTACCCCAATCCCACTTGGCTCACCAAATTTCGTTCTTCTAGGTTAAACCGTTCGTTGGCAGTAACAGTTTTAATTTTTAGGTTTCACTCTGTTTTCTCCTATATGGATACATGTAGTTGGAACTCTAAATCAAACACGGTTTGTGCTAGCTCTTTGAAACTTGACACAATAAAGTAGCTCCAAGTTCTATCTCTATGGTTTGTTTCCTATTGATGTACCCCTAAGCAGAGACTGGCGCAAATCCCTTTCATGGAAAGGGGTTGCCAATCTTCCAAAAAACTAAGGGTTTCCTGAAATCTCAGCACACATTTTTTCAACCAATCTTGATGACACTTTCAGGTAATGATCAGCACCCCAATCCCACTTGGCTCACCAAATTTCGTTCTTCTAGGTTAAACAGTTCGTTGGCAGTAACAGTTTTAATTTTTAGGTTTCACTCTGTTTTCTCCTATATGGATACATGTAGTTGGAACTCTAAATCAAACACGGTTTGTGCTAGCTCTTTGAAACTTGACACAATAAAGTAGCTCCAAGTTGTCTCTCTATGGTTTCTTTCCTATTGATGTAGCCCTAAGCAGAGACTGGCGCAAATCACTTTCATGGAAAGGGGTTGCCAAGCTTCCAAAAAACTACGAGTTTCCTGAAATCTCAGCACACATTTTTTCACCCAATCTTGATGACACTTTCAGGTAATGATCAGTACCCCAATCCCACTTGGCTCACCAAATTTCGTTCTTCTAGGTTAAACCGTTCGTTGGCAGTAACAGTTTTAATTTTTAGGTTTCACTCTGTTTTCTCCTATATGGATACATGTAGTTGGAACTCTAAATCAAACACGGTTTGTGCTAGCTCTTTGAAACTTGACACAATAAAGTAGCTCCAAGTTCTATCTCTATGGTTTGTTTCCTATTGATGTACCCCTAAGCAGAGACTGGCGCAAATCCCTTTCATGGAAAGGGGTTGCCAATCTTCCAAAAAACTAAGGGTTTCCTGAAATCTCAGCACACATTTTTTCAACCAATCTTGATGACACTTTCAGGTAATGATCAGCACCCCAATCCCACTTGGCTCACCAAATTTCGTTCTTCTAGGTTAAACAGTTCGTTGGCAGTAACAGTTTTAATTTTTAGGTTTCACTCTGTTTTCTCCTATATGGATACATGTAGTTGGAACTCTAAATCAAACACGGTTTGTGCTAGCTCTTTGAAACTTGACACAATAAAGTAGCTCCAAGTTGTCTCTCTATGGTTTGTTTCCTATTGATGTAGCCCTAAGCAGAGACTGGCGCAAATCACTTTCATGGAAAGGGGTTGCCAATCTTCCAAAAAACTACGAGTTTCCTGAAATCTCAGCACACATTTTTTCACCCAATCTTGATGACACTTTCAGGTAATGACCAGTACAGCAAATCCCACTTGAGTCACAAGTTTCTTTCTTTTATGTTAAACCGTTCTTTGGCGCTAACAGTTTTAATTTTTAGGTTTCACTCTGTTTTCTCCTATATGGATACATGTAGTTGGAACTCTAAATCAAACACGGTTTGTGCTAGCTCTTTGAAACTTGATACAATAAAGTAGCTCCAAGTTGTATCTCTATGGTTTGTTTCCTATTGATGTAGCCCTAAGCAGAGACTGGCGCAAATCACTTTCATGGAAAGGGGTTGCCAAGCTTCCAAAAAACTACGAGTTTCCTGAAATCTCAGCACACATTTTTTCACCCAATCTTGATGACACTTTCAGGTAATGATCAGTACCCCAATCCCACTTGGCTCACCAAATTTCGTTCTTCTAGGTTAAACCGTTCGTTGGCAGTAACAGTTTTAATTTTTAGGTTTCACTCTGTTTTCTCCTATATGGATACATGTAGTTGGAACTCTAAATCAAACACGGTTTGTGCTAGCTCTTTGAAACTTGACACAATAAAGTAGCTCCAAGTTCTATCTCTATGGTTTGTTTCCTATTGATGTACCCCTAAGCAGAGACTGGCGCAAATCCCTTTCATGGAAAGGGGTTGCCAATCTTCCAAAAAACTAAGGGTTTCCTGAAATCTCAGCACACATTTTTTCAACCAATCTTGATGACACTTTCAGGTAATGATCAGCACCCCAATCCCACTTGGCTCACCAAATTTCGTTCTTCTAGGTTAAAAAGTTCGTTGGCAGTAACAGTTTTAATTTTTAGGTTTCACTCTGTTTTCTCCTATATGGATACATGTAGTTGGAACTCTAAATCAAACACGGTTTGTGCTAGCTCTTTGAAACTTGACACAATAAAGTAGCTCCAAGTTCTCTCTCTATGGTTTGTTTCCTATTGATGTAGCCCTAAGCAGAGACTGGCGCAAATCACTTTCATGGAAAGGGGTTGCCAATCTTCCAAAAAACTACGAGTTTCCTGAAATCTCAGCACACATTTTTTCACCCAATCTTGATGACACTTTCAGGTAATGATCAGTAGCCAATCCCACATGGCTCACCAAATTTTGTTCTTTTAGGTTAAACCGAGTTTCCTGAAATCTCAGCACACATTATTTCAGCCAATCTTGATGACACTTTCAAGTAATGATCAGCACGCCAATCCCACTTGGCTCACTAAATTTCGTTCTTCTAGGTTAAACCATTCGTTGGCAGTAACAGTTTTAATTTTTAGGTTTCACTCTGTTTTCTCCTATATGGATACATGTAGTTGGAACTCTAAATCAAACACGGTTTGTGCTAGCTCTTTGAAACTTGACACAATAAAGTAGCTCCGAGTTCTATCTCTATGGTTTGATTCCTATTGATGTAGCCCTAAGCAGAGACTGGCGAAAATCACTTTCATGGAAAGGGGTTGCCAATCTTCCAAAAAACTGCGAGTTTCCTGAAATCTCAGCACACATTTTTTCACCCAATCTTGATGACACTTTCAGGTAATGATCAGTACCCCAATCCCACTTGGCTCACCAAATTTCGTTCTTCTAGGTTAAACCGTTCGTTGGCAGTAACAGTTTTAATTTTTAGGTTTCACTCTGTTTTCTCCTATATGGATACATGTAGTTGGAACTCTAAATCAAACACGGTTTGTGCTAGCTCTTTGAAACTTGACACAATAAAGTAGCTCCAAGTTCTATCTCTATGGTTTGTTTCCTATTGATGTACCCCTAAGCAGAGACTGGCGCAAATCCCTTTCATGGAAAGGGGTTGCCAATCTTCCAAAAAACTAAGGGTTTCCTGAAATCTCAGCACACATTTTTTCAACCAATCTTGATGACACTTTCAGGTAATGATCAGCACCCCAATCCCACTTGGCTCACCAAATTTCGTTCTTCTAGGTTAAACAGTTCGTTGGCAGTAACAGTTTTAATTTTTAGGTTTCACTCTGTTTTCTCCTATATGGATACATGTATTTGGATCTCTAAATCAAACACGGTTTGTGCTAGCTCTTTGAAACTTGACACAATAAAGTAGCTCCAAGTTCTCTCTCTATGGTTTGTTTCCTATTGATGTAGCCCTAAGCAGAGACTGGCGCAAATCACTTTCATGGAAAGGGGTTGCCAATCTTCCAAAAATCTACGAGTTTACTGAAATCTCAGCACATATTTTTTCACCCAATCTTGATGACACTTTCAGGTAATGACCAGTACAGCAAATCCCACTTGAGTCACAAGTTTCTTTCTTTTATGTTAAACCGTTCTTTGGCGCTAACAGTTTTAATTTTTAGGTTTCACTCTGTTTTCTCCTATATGGATACATGTAGTTGGAACTCTAAATCAAACACGGTTTGTGCTAGCTCTTTGAAACTTGACACAATAAAGTAGCTCCAAGTTCTATCTCTATGGTTTGTTTCCTATTGAATTAGCCCTAAGAAGTGACTGGCGCAAATCCCTTTCATGGAAAGGGGTTGCCAAGCTTCCAAAAAAATAAGAGTTTCCTGAAATCTCAGCACACATTTTTTCAACCAATCTTGGTGACACCTTCAGGTAATGATCAGCACCCGAATCCCACTTGGCTCACCAAATTTCGTTCTTCTAGTTTAAACAGTTCGTTTTCAGTAACAGTTTTAATTTTTAGGTTTCACTCTGTTTTCTCCTATATGGATACATGTAGTTGGAACTCTAAATCAAACACGGTTTGTGCTAGCTCTTTGAAACTTGACACAATAAAGTAGCTCCAAGTTCTATCTCTATGGTTTGTTTCCTATTGATGTAGCCCTAAGCAGAGACTGGCGCAAATCACTTTCATGGAAAGGGGTTGCCAATCTTCCAAAAAACTGCGAGTTTCCTGAAATCTCAGCACACATTTTTTCACCCAATCTTGATGACACTTTCAGGTAATGATCAGTACCCCAATCCCACTTGGCTCACCAAATTTCGTTCTTCTAGGTTAAACCGTTCGTTGGCAGTAACAGTTTTAATTTTTAGGTTTCAATCTGTTTTCTCCTATATGGATACATGTAGTTGGAAATCTAAATAAAACACGGTTTGTGCTAGCTCTTTGAAACTTGACACAATAAAGTAGCTCCAAGTTCTATCTCTATGGTTTGTTTCCTATTGATGTAGCCCTAAGCAGAGACTGGCGCAAATCACTTTCATGGAAAGGGGTTGCCAAGCTTCCAAAAAACTACGAGTTTCCTGAAATCTCAGCACACATTTTTTCACGCAATCTTGATGACACTTTCAGGTAATGATCAGTACCCCAATCCCACTTGGCTCACCAAATTTCGTTCTTCTAGGTTAAACCGTTCGTTGGCAGTAACAGTTTTAATTTTTAGGTTTCACTCTGTTTTCTCCTATATGGATACATGTAGTTGGAACTCTAAATCAAACACGGTTTATGCTAGCTCTTTGAAACTTGACACAATAAAGTAGCTCCAAGTTCTATCTCTATGGTTTGTTTCCTATTGATGTAGCCCTAAGAAGAGACTGGAGCAAATCACTTTCATGGAAAGGGGCTGCCAATCTTCCAAAAAACTGCTAGTTTCCTGAAATCTCAGCACACATTTTTTCACCCAATCTTGATGACACTTTCAGGTAATGATCAGTACCCCATTCCCACTTGGCTCACCAAATTTCGTTCTTCTAGGTTAAACCGTTCGTTGGCAGTAACAGTTTTAATTTTTAGGTTTCACTCTGTTTTCTCCTATATGGATACATGTAGTTGGAACTCTAAATCAAACACGGTTTGTGCTAGCTCTTTGAAACTTGACACAATAAAGTAGCTCAAGTTCTATCTCTACGGTTTGTTTCCCATTGATGTAGCCCTAAGCAGAGACTGGCGCGAATCACTTTCATGGAAAGGGGTTGCCAATCTTCCAAAACTAAGAGTTTCCTGAAATCTCAGCACACATTTTTTCAACTAATCTTGATGACACTTTCAGGTAATGATCAGCACCACAATCCCACTTGGCTCACCAAATTTCGTTCTTCTAGGTTAAACAGTTCATTGGCAGTAACAGTTTTAATTTTTAGGTTTCACTCTGTTTTCTCCTATATGGATACATGTAGTTGGAACTCTAAATCAAACACGGTTTGTGCTAGCTCTTTGAAACTTGACACAATAAAGTAGCTCCAAGTTCTATCTCTACGGTTTGTTTCCTATTGATGTAGCCCTAAGCAGAGACTGGCGCAAATCACTTTCATGGAAAGGGGTTGCCAATCTTCCAAAAAACTGCGAGTTTCCTGAAATATCAGCACACATTTTTTCACCCAATCTTGATGACACTTTCAGGTAATGATCAGTACCGCATTCCCCCTTGGCTCACCAAATTTCGTTCTTCTAGGTTAAACCGTTCGTTGGCAGTAACAGTTTTAATTTTTAGGTTTCACTCTGTTTTCTCCTATATGGATACATGTAGTTGGAACTCTAAATCAAACACGGTTTGTGCTAGCTCTTTGAAACTTGACACAATAAAGTAGCTCCAAGTTCTATCTCTATGGTTTGATTCCTATTGATGAAGCCCTAAGCAGAGACTGGCGAAAATCACTTTCATGGAAAGGGGTTGCCAATCTTCCAAAAAACTAAGAGTTTCCTGAAAACTCAGCACACATTTTTTCACCCAATCTTGATGACACTTTCAGGTAATGATCAGCACCCCAATCCCACTTGGCTCACCAAATTTCGTTCTTCTAGCTTAAACCGTTCGTTGGCAGTAACAGTTTTAATTTTTAGGTTTCACTCTGTTTTCTCCTATATGGATACATGTATTTGGAACTCTAAATCAAACACGGTTTGTGCTAGCTCTTTGAAACTTGACACAATAAAGTAGCTCCAAGTTCTATCTCTATGGTTTGTTTCCTATTGATGTAGCCCTAAGCAGAGACTGGCGCAAATCACTTCCATGGAAAGGGGTTGCCAATCTTCCAAAAAACTACGAGTTTCCTGAAATCTCAGCACACATTTTTTCACCCAATCTTGATGACACTTTCAGGTAATGATCAGTACCCCAATCCCACTTGGCTCACCAAATTTCGTTCTTCTAGGTTAAACCGTTCGTTGGCAGTAACAGTTTTAATTTTTAGGTTTCACTCTGTTTTCTCCTATATGGATACATGTAGTTGGAACTCTAAATCAAACACGGTTTGTGCTAGCTCTTTGAAACTTGACACAATAAAGTAGCTCCAAGTTCTATCTCTATGGTTTGTTTCCTATTGATGTAGCCCTAAGCAGAGACTGGCGCAAATCACTTTCATGGAAAGGGGTTGCCAATCTTCCAAAAAACTAAGAGTTTCCTGAAAACACAGCACACATTTTTTCACCCAATCTTGATGACACTTTCAGGTAATGATCAGCACCCCAATCCCACTTGGCTCACCAAATTTTGTTCTTCTAGCTTAAACCGTTCGTTGGCAGTAACAGTTTTAATTTTTAGGTTTCACTCTGTTTTCTCCTATATGGATACATGTAGTTGGAACTCTAAATCAAACACGGTTTGTGCTAGCTCTTTGAAACTTGACACAATTATGTAGCTCCAAGTTCTCTCTCTATGGTTTGTTTCCTATTGATGTAGCCCTAAGCAGAGACTGGCGCAAATCACTTTCATGGAAAGGGGTTGCCAATCTTCCAAAAAACTACGAGTTTCCTGAAATCTCAGCACACATTTTTTCACCCAATCTTGATGACACTTTCAGGTAATGATCAGTAGCCAATCCCACATGGCTCACCAAATTTTGTTCTTTTAGGTTAAACCGAGTTTCCTGAAATCTCAGCACACATTATTTCAGCCAATCTTGATGACACTTTCAAGTAATGATCAGCACGCCAATCCCACTTGGCTCACCAAATTTCGTTCTTCTAGGTTAAACCGTTCGTTGGCAGTAACAGTTTTAATTTTTAGGTTTCACTCTGTTTTCTCCTATATGGATACATGTAGTTGGAACTCTAAATCAAACACGGTTTGTGCTAGCTCTTTGAAACTTGACACAATAAAGTAGCTCCGAGTTCTATCTCTATGGTTTGATTCCTATTGATGAAGCCCTAAGCAGAGACTGGCGAAAATCACTTTCATGGAAAGGGGTTGCCAATCTTCCAAAAAACTGCGAGTTTCCTGAAATCTCAGCACACATTTTTTCACCCAATCTTGATGACACTTTCAGGTAATGATCAGTACCCCAATCCCACTTGGCTCACCAAATTTCATTCTTCTAGGTTAAACCGTTCGTTGGCAGTAACAGTTTTAATTTTTAGGTTTCACTCTGTTTTCTCCTATATGGATACATGTAGTTGGAACTCTAAATCAAACACAGTTTGTGCTAGCTCTTTGAAACTTGACACAATAAAGTAGCTCCAAGTTGTATCTCTATGGTTTGTTTCCTATTGATGTAGCCCTAAGCAGAGACTGGCGCAAATCACTTTCATGGAAAGGGGTTGCCAAGCTTCCAAAAAACTACGAGTTTCCTGAAATCTCAGCACACATTTTTTCACCCAATCTTGATGACACTTTCAGGTAATGATCAGTACCCCAATCCCACTTGGCTCACCAAATTTCGTTCTTCTAGGTTAAACCGTTCGTTGGCAGTAACAGTTTTAATTTTTAGGTTTCACTCTGTTTTCTCCTATATGGATACATGTAGTTGGAACTCTAAATCAAACACGGTTTGTGCTAGCTCTTTGAAACTTGACACAATAAAGTAGCTCCAAGTTCTATCTCTATGGTTTGTTTCCTATTGATGTAGCCCTAAGCAGAGACTGGCGCAAATCACTTTCATGGAAAGGGGTTGCCAATCTTCCAAAAAACTAAGAGTTTCCTGAAAACTCAGCACACATTTTTTCACCCAATCTTGATGACACTTTCAGGTAATGATCAGCACCCCAATCCCACTTGGCTCACCAAATTTCGTTCTTCTAGCTTAAACCGTTCGTTGGCAGTAACAGTTTTAATTTTTAGGTTTCACTCTGTTTTCTCCTATATGGATACATGTAGTTGGAACTCTAAATCAAACACGGTTTGTGCTAGCTCTTTGAAACTTGACACAATAAAGTAGCTCCAAGTTCTATCTCTATGGTTTGTTTCCTATTGATGTAGCCCTAAGCAGAGACTGGCGCAAATCACTTTCATGGAAAGGGGTTGTCAATCTTCCAAAAAACTACGAGTTTCCTGAAATCTCAGCACACATTTTTTCACCCAATCTTGATGACAATTTCAGGTAATGATCAGTACAACAAATCCCACTTGGGTCACCAAGTTTCTTTCTTTTAGGTTAAACCATTTGTTGGCAGTAACAGTTTTAATTTTTAGGTTTCACTCTGTTTTCTCCTATATGGATACATGTAGTTGGAACTCTAAATCAAACACGGTTTGTGCTAGCTCTTTGAAACTTGACACAATAAAGTAGCTCCAAGTTCTATCTCTATGGTTTGTTTCCTATTGATGTAGCCCTAAGCAGAGACTGGCGCAAATCACTTTCATGGAAAGGGGTTGACAATCTTTTAAAAAACTAAGAGTTTCCTGAAATCTCAGCACACATTATTTCAGCCAATCTTGATGACACTTTCAGGTAATGATCAGCACCCCAATCCCACTTGGCTCACCAAATTTCGTTCTTCTAGGTTAAACCGTTCGTTGGCAGTAACAGTTTTAATTTTTAGGTTTCACTCTGTTTTCTCCTATATGGATACATGTAGTTGGAACTCTAAATCAAACACGGTTTGTGCTAGCTCTTTGAAACTTGACACAATAAAGTAGCTCCAAGTTCTATCTCTATGGTTTGTTTCCTATTGATGTAGCCCTAAGCAGAGACTGGCGAAAATCACTTTCATGGAAAGGGGTTGCCAATCTTCCAAAAAACTGCGAGTTTCCTGAAATCTCAGCACACATTTTTTCACCCAATCTTGATGACACTTTCAGGTAATGATCAGCACCCCAATCCCACTTGGCTCACCAAATTTCATTCTTCTAGGTTAAACCGTTCGTTGGCAGTAACAATTTAATTTTTAGGTTTCACTCTGTTTTCTCCTATATGGATACATGTAGTTGGAACTCTAAATCTAACACAGTTTGTGCTAGCTCTTTGAAACTTGACACAATAAAGTAGCTCCAAGTTGTATCTCTATGGTTTGTTTCCTATTGATGTAGCCCTAAGCAGAGACTGGCGAAAATCACTTTCATTGAAAGGGATTGCCAAGCTTCCAAAAAACTACGAGTTTCCTGAAATCTCAGCACACATTTTTTCACCCAATCTTGATGACACTTTCAGGTAATGATCAGTACCCCAATCCCACTTGGCTCACCAAATTTCGTTCTTCTAGGTTAAACCATTCGTTGGCAGGAACAGTTTTAATTTTTAGGTTTCACTCTGTTTTCTCCTATATGGATACATGTAGTTGGAAGTCTAAATCAAACACGGTTTGTGCTAGCTCTTTGAAACTTGACACAATAAAGTAGCTCCAAGTTCTATCTCTATGGTTTGTTTCCTATTGATGTAGCTCTAAGCAGAGACTGGCGCAAATCACTTTCATGGAAAGGGGTTGCCAATCTTCCAAAAAACTAAGAGTTTCCTGAAAACTCAGCACACATTTTTTCACCCAATCTTGATGACACTTTCAGGTAATGATCAGCACCCCAATCCCACTTGGCTCACCAAATTTCGTTCTTCTAGCTTAAACCGTTCGTTGGCAGTAACAGTTTTAATTTTTAGGTTTCACTCTCTTTTCTCCTATATGGATACATGTAGTTGGAACTCTAAATCAAACACGGTTTGTGCTAGCTCTTTGAAACTTGACACAATAAAGTAGCTCCAAGTTCTATCTCTATGGTTTGTTTCCTATTGATGTAGCCCTAAGCAGAGACTGGCGCAAATCACTTTCATGGAAAGGGGTTGCCAATCTTCCAAAAAACTAAGAGTTTCCTGAAAACTCAGCACACATTTTTTCACCCAATCTTGATGACACTTTCAGGTAATGATCAGCACCCCAATCCCACTTGGCTCACCAAATTTTGTTCTTCTAGCTTAAACCGTTCGTTGGCAGTAACAGTTTTAATTTTTAGGTTTCACTCTGTTTTCTCCTATATGGATACATGTAGTTGGAACTCTAAATCAAACACGGTTTGTGCTAGCTCTTTGAAACTTGACACAATAAAGTAGCTCCAAGTTCTATCTCTATGGTTTGTTTGCTATTGATGTACCCCTAAGCAGAGACTGGCGCAAATCCCTTTCATGGAAAGGGGTTGCCAATCTTCCAAAAAACTAAGGGTTTCCTGAAATCTCAGCACACATTTTTTCAACCAATCTTGATGACACTTTCAGGTAATGATCAGCACCCCAATCCCACTTGGCTCACCAAATTTCGTTCTTCTAGGTTAAACAGTTCGTTGGCAGTAACAGTTTTAATTTTTAGGTTTCACTCTGTTTTCTCCTATATGGATACATGTAGTTGGAACTCTAAATCAAACACGGTTTGTGCTAGCTCTTTGAAACTTGACACAATAAAGTAGCTCCAAGTTCTATCTCTATGGTTTGTTTCCTATTGATGTAGCCCTAAGCAGAGACTGGCGCAAATCACTTTCATTTAAAGGGGTTGCCAAGCTTCCAAAAAACTACGAGTTTCCTGAAATCTCAGCACACATTTTTTCACCCAATCTTGATGACAATTTCAGGTAATGATCAGTACAACAAATCCCACTTGGGTCACCAAGTTTCTTTCTTTTAGGTTAAACCATTTGTTGGCAGTAACAGTTTTAATTTTTAGGTTTCACTCTGTTTTCTCCTATATGGATACATGTAGTTGGAACTCTAAATCAAACACGGTTTGTGCTAGCTCTTTGAAACTTGACACAATAAAGTAGCTCCAAGTTCTATCTCTATGGTTTGTTTCCTATTGATGTAGCCCTAAGCAGAGACTGGCGCAAATCACTTTCATGGAAAGGGGTTGACAATCTTCCAAAAAACTAAGAGTTTCCTGAAATCTCAGCACACATTATTTCAGCCAATCTTGATGACACTTTCAGGTAATGATCAGCACCCCAATCCCACTTGGCTCACCAAATTTCGTTCTTCTAGGTTAAACCGTTCGTTGGCAGTAACAGTTTTAATTTTTAGGTTTCACTCTGTTTTCTCCTATATGGATACATGTAGTTGGAACTCTAAATCAAACACGGTTTGTGCTAGCTCTTTGAAACTTGACACAATAAAGTAGCTCCAAGTTCTATCTCTATGGTTTGTTTCCTATTGATGTAGCCCTAAGCAGAGACTGGCGAAAATCACTTTCATGGAAAGGGGTTGCCAATCTTCCAAAAAACTGCGAGTTTCCTGAAATCTCAGCACACATTTTTTCACCCAATCTTGATGACACTTTCAGGTAATGATCAGTACCCCAATCCCACTTGGCTCACCAAATTTCATTCTTCTAGGTTAAACCGTTCGTTGGCAGTAACAATTTAATTTTTAGGTTTCACTCTGTTTTCTCCTATATGGATACATGTAGTTGGAACTCTAAATCTAACACAGTTTGTGCTAGCTCTTTGAAACTTGACACAATAAAGTAGCTCCAAGTTGTATCTCTATGGTTTGTTTCCTATTGATGTAGCCCTAAGCAGAGACTGGCGCAAATCACTTTCATTGAAAGGGATTGCCTAGCTTCCAAAAAACTAAGAGTTTCCTGAAATCTCATCACACATTTTTTCACCCAATCTTGATGACACTTTCAGGTAATGATCAGTACCCCAATCCCACTTGGCTCACCAAATTTCGTTCTTCTAGGTTAAACCATTCGTTGGCAGTAACAGTTTTAATTTTTAGGTTTCACTCTGTTTTCTCCTATATGGATACATGTAGTTGGAAGTGTAAATCAAACACGGTTTGTGCTAGCTCTTTGAAACTTGACACAATAAAGTAGCTCCAAGTTCTATCTCTATGGTTTGTTTCCTATTGATGTAGCTCTAAGCAGAGACTGGCGCAAATCACTTTCATGGAAAGGGGTTGCCAATCTTCCAAAAAACTAAGAGTTTCCTGAAAACTCAGCACACATTTTTTCACCCAATCTTGATGACACTTTCAGGTAATGATCAGCACCCCAATCCCACTTGGCTCACCAAATTTCGTTCTTCTAGCTTAAACCGTTCGTTGGCAGTAACAGTTTTAATTTTTAGGTTTCACTCTGTTTTCTCCTATATGGATACATGTAGTTGGAACTCTAAATCAAACACGGTTTGTGCTAGCTCTTTGAAACTTGACACAATAAAGTAGCTCCAAGTTCTATCTCTATGGTTTGTTTCCTATTGATGTAGCCCTAAGCAGAGACTGGCGCAAATCACTTTCATGGAAAGGGGTTGCCAATCTTCCAAAAAACTAAGAGTTTCCTGAAAACTCAGCACACATTTTTTCACCCAATCTTGATGACACTTTCAGGTAATGATCAGCACCCCAATCCCACTTGGCTCACCAAATTTCGTTCTTCTAGCTTAAACCGTTCGTTGGCAGTAACAGTTTTAATTTTTAGGTTTCACTCTGTTTTCTCCTATATGGATAGATGTAGTTGGAACTCTAAATCAAACACGGTTTGTGCTAGCTCTTTGAAACTTGACACAATAAAGTAGCTCCAAGTTCTATCTCTATGGTTTGTTTCCTATTGATGTAGCCCTAAGCAGAGACTGGCGCAAATCACTTTCATGGAAAGGGGTTGCCAATCTTCCAAAAAACTAAGAGTTTCCTGAAAACTCAGCACACATTTTTTCACCCAATCTTGATGACACTTTCAGGTAATGATCAGCACCCCAATCCCACTTGGCTCACCAAATTTTGTTCTTCTAGCTTAAACCGTTCGTTGGCAGTAACAGTTTTAATTTTTAGGTTTCACTCTGTTTTCTCCTATATGGATACATGTAGTTGGAACTCTAAATCAAACACGGTTTGTGCTAGCTCTTTGAAACTTGACACAATAAAGTAGCTCCAAGTTCTATCTCTATGGTTTGTTCGCTATTGATGTACCCCTAAGCAGAGACTGGCGCAAATCCCTTTCATGGAAAGGGGTTGCCAATCTTCCAAAAAACTAAGGGTTTCCTGAAATCTCAGCACACATTTTTTCAACCAATCTTGATGACACTTTCAGGTAATGATCAGCACCCCAATCCCACTTGGCTCACCAAATTTCGTTCTTCTAGGTTAAACAGTTCGTTGGCAGTAACAGTTTTAATTTTTAGGTTTCACTCTGTTTTCTCCTATATGGATACATGTAGTTGGAACTCTAAATCAAACACGGTTTGTGCTAGCTCTTTGAAACTTGACACAATAAAGTAGCTCCAAGTTCTATCTCTATGGTTTGTTTCCTATTGATGTAGCCCTAAGCAGAGACTGGCGCAAATCACTTTCATTTAAAGGGGTTGCCAAGCTTCCAAAAAACTACGAGTTTCCTGAAATCTCAGCACACATTTTTTCACCCAATCTTGATGACAATTTCAGGTAATGATCAGTACAACAAATCCCACTTGGGTCAACAAGTTTCTTTCTTTTAGGTTAAACCATTTGTTGGCAGTAACAGTTTTAATTTTTAGGTTTCACTCTGTTTTCTCCTATATGGATACATGTAGTTGGAACTCTAAATCAAACACGGTTTGTGCTAGCTCTTTGAAACTTGACACAATAAAGTAGCTCCAAGTTCTATCTCTATGGTTTGTTTCCTATTGATGTAGCCCTAAGCAGAGACTGGCGCAAATCACTTTCATGGAAAGGGGTTGACAATCTTCCAAAAAACTAAGAGTTTCCTGAAATCTCAGCACACATTATTTCAGCCAATCTTGATGACACTTTCAGGTAATGATCAGCACCCCAATCCCACTTGGCTCACCAAATTTCGTTCTTCTAGGTTAAACCGTTCGTTGGCAGTAACAGTTTTAATTTTTAGGTTTCACTCTGTTTTCTCCTATATGGATACATGTAGTTGGAACTCTAAATCAAACACGGTTTGTGCTAGCTCTTTGAAACTTGACACAATAAAGTAGCTCCAAGTTCTATCTCTATGGTTTGTTTCCTATTGATGTAGCCCTAAGTAGAGACTGGCGAAAATCACTTTCATGGAAAGGGGTTGCCAATCTTCCAAAAAACTGCGAGTTTCCTGAAATCTCAGCACACATTTTTTCACCCAATCTTGATGACACTTTCAGGTAATGATCAGTACCCCAATCCCACTTGGCTCACCAAATTTCATTCTTCTAGGTTAAACCGTTCGTTGGCAGTAACAATTTAATTTTTAGGTTTCACTCTGTTTTCTCCTATATGGATACATGTAGTTGGAACTCTAAATCTAACACAGTTTGTGCTAGCTCTTTGAAACTTGACACAATAAAGTAGCTCCAATTTGTATCTCTATGGTTTGTTTCCTATTGATGTAGCCCTAAGCAGAGACTGGCGCAAATCACTTTCATTGAAAGGGATTGCCAAGCTTCCAAAAAACTACGAGTTTCCTGAAATCTCATCACACATTTTTTCACCCAATCTTGATGACACTTTCAGGTAATGATCAGTACCCCAATCCCACTTGGCTCACCAAATTTCGTTCTTCTAGGTTAAACCATTCGTTGGCAGTAACAGTTTTAATTTTTAGGTTTCACTCTGTTTTCTCCTATATGGATACATGTAGTTGGAAGTCTAAATCAAACACGGTTTGTGCTAGCTCTTTGAAACTTGACACAATAAAGTAGCTCCAAGTTCTATCTCTATGGTTTGTTTCCTATTGATGTAGCTCTAAGCAGAGACTGGCGCAAATCACTTTCATGGAAAGGGGTTGCCAATCTTCCAAAAAACTAAGAGTTTCCTGAAAACTCAGCACACATTTTTTCACCCAATCTTGATGACACTTTCAGGTAATGATCAGCACCCCAATCCCACTTGGCTCACCAAATTTCGTTCTTCTAGCTTAAACCGTTCGTTGGCAGTAACAGTTTTAATTTTTAGGTTTCACTCTGTTTTCTCCTATATGGATACATGTAGTTGGAACTCTAAATCAAACACGGTTTGTGCTAGCTCTTTGAAACTTGACACAATAAAGTAGCTCCAAGTTCTATCTCTATGGTTTGTTTCCTATTGATGTAGCCCTAAGCAGAGACTGGCGCAAATCACTTTCATGGAAAGGGGTTGTCAATCTTCCAAAAAACTACGAGTTTCCTGAAATCTCAGCACACATTTTTTCACCCAATCTTGATGACACTTTCAGGTAATGATCAGTACCCCAATCCCACTTGGCTCACCAAATTTCGTTCTTCTAGGTTAAACCGTTCGTTGGCAGTAACAGTTTTAATTTTTAGGTTTCACTCTGTTTTCTCCTATATGGATACATGTAGTTGGAACTCTAAATCAAACACGGTTTGTGCTAGCTCTTTGAAACTTGACACAATAAAGTAGCTCCAAGTTCTATCTCTATGGTTTGTTTCCTATTGATGTAGCCCTAAGCAGAGACTGGCGCAAATCACTTTCATGGAAAGGGGTTGCCAATCTTCCAAAAAACTAAGAGTTTCCTGAAAACTCAGCACACATTTTTTCACCCAATCTTGATGACACTTTCAGGTAATGATCAGCACCCCAATCCCACTTGGCTCACCAAATTTTGTTCTTCTAGCTTAAACCGTTCGTTGGCAGTAACAGTTTTAATTTTTAGGTTTCACTCTGTTTTCTCCTATATGGATACATGTAGTTGGAACTCTAAATCAAACACGGTTTGTGCTAGCTCTTTGAAACTTGACACAATAAAGTAGCTCCAAGTTCTATCTCTATGGTTTGTTCGCTATTGATGTACCCCTAAGCAGAGACTGGCGCAAATCCCTTTCATGGAAAGGGGTTGCCAATCTTCCAAAAAACTAAGGGTTTCCTGAAATCTCAGCACACATTTTTTCAACCAATCTTGATGACACTTTCAGGTAATGATCAGCACCCCAATCCCACTTGGCTCACCAAATTTCGTTCTTCTAGGTTAAACAGTTCGTTGGCAGTAACAGTTTTAATTTTTAGGTTTCACTCTGTTTTCTCCTATATGGATACATGTAGTTGGAACTCTAAATCAAACACGGTTTGTGCTAGCTCTTTGAAACTTGACACAATAAAGTAGCTCCAAGTTCTATCTCTATGGTTTGTTTCCTATTGATGTAGCCCTAAGCAGAGACTGGCGCAAATCACTTTCATTTAAAGGGGTTGCCAAGCTTCCAAAAAACTACGAGTTTCCTGAAATCTCAGCACACATTTTTTCACCCAATCTTGATGACAATTTCAGGTAATGATCAGTACAACAAATCCCACTTGGGTCAACAAGTTTCTTTCTTTTAGGTTAAACCATTTGTTGGCAGTAACAGTTTTAATTTTTAGGTTTCACTCTGTTTTCTCCTATATGGATACATGTAGTTGGAACTCTAAATCAAACACGGTTTGTGCTAGCTCTTTGAAACTTGACACAATAAAGTAGCTCCAAGTTCTATCTCTATGGTTTGTTTCCTATTGATGTAGCCCTAAGCAGAGACTGGCGCAAATCACTTTCATGGAAAGGGGTTGACAATCTTCCAAAAAACTAAGAGTTTCCTGAAATCTCAGCACACATTATTTCAGCCAATCTTGATGACACTTTCAGGTAATGATCAGCACCCCAATCCCACTTGGCTCACCAAATTTCGTTCTTCTAGGTTAAACCGTTCGTTGGCAGTAACAGTTTTAATTTTTAGGTTTCACTCTGTTTTCTCCTATATGGATACATGTAGTTGGAACTCTAAATCAAACACGGTTTGTGCTAGCTCTTTGAAACTTGACACAATAAAGTAGCTCCAAGTTCTATCTCTATGGTTTGTTTCCTATTGATGTAGCCCTAAGCAGAGACTGGCGAAAATCACTTTCATGGAAAGGGGTTGCCAATCTTCCAAAAAACTGCGAGTTTCCTGAAATCTCAGCACACATTTTTTCACCCAATCTTGATGACACTTTCAGGTAATGATCAGTACCCCAATCCCACTTGGCTCACCAAATTTCATTCTTCTAGGTTAAACCGTTCGTTGCCAGTAACAATTTGATTTTTAGGTTTCACTCTGTTTTCTCCTATATGGATACATGTAGTTGGAACTCTAAATCTAACACAGTTTGTGCTAGCTCTTTGAAACTTGACACAATAAAGTAGCTCCAAGTTCTATCTCTATGGTTTGTTTCCTATTGATGTAGCCCTAAGCAGAGACTGGCGCAAATCACTTTCATTTAAAGGGGTTGCCAAGCTTCCAAAAAACTACGAGTTTCCTGAAATCTCAGCACACATTTTTTCACCCAATCTTGATGACAATTTCAGGTAATGATCAGTACAACAAATCCCACTTGGGTCAACAAGTTTCTTTCTTTTAGGTTAAACCATTTGTTGGCAGTAACAGTTTTAATTTTTAGGTTTCACTCTGTTTTCTCCTATATGGATACATGTAGTTGGAACTCTAAATCAAACACGGTTTGTGCTAGCTCTTTGAAACTTGACACAATAAAGTAGCTCCAAGTTCTATCTCTATGGTTTGTTTCCTATTGATGTAGCCCTAAGCAGAGACTGGCGCAAATCACTTTCATGGAAAGGGGTTGACAATCTTCCAAAAAACTAAGAGTTTCCTGAAATCTCAGCACACATTATTTCAGCCAATCTTGATGACACTTTCAGGTAATGATCAGCACCCCAATCCCACTTGGCTCACCAAATTTCGTTCTTCTAGGTTAAACCGTTCGTTGGCAGTAACAGTTTTAATTTTTAGGTTTCACTCTGTTTTCTCCTATATGGATACATGTAGTTGGAACTCTAAATCAAACACGGTTTGTGCTAGCTCTTTGAAACTTGACACAATAAAGTAGCTCCAAGTTCTATCTCTATGGTTTGTTTCCTATTGATGTAGCCCTAAGCAGAGACTGGCGAAAATCACTTTCATGGAAAGGGGTTGCCAATCTTCCAAAAAACTGCGAGTTTCCTGAAATCTCAGCACACATTTTTTCACCCAATCTTGATGACACTTTCAGGTAATGATCAGTACCCCAATCCCACTTGGCTCACCAAATTTCATTCTTCTAGGTTAAACCGTTCGTTGCCAGTAACAATTTGATTTTTAGGTTTCACTCTGTTTTCTCCTATATGGATACATGTAGTTGGAACTCTAAATCTAACACAGTTTGTGCTAGCTCTTTGAAACTTGACACAATAAAGTAGCTCCAAGTTGTATCTCTATGGTTTGTTTCCTATTGATGTAGCCCTAAGCAGAGACTGGCGCAAATCACTTTCATTGAAAGGGATTGCCAAGCTTCCAAAAAACTACGAGTTTCCTGAAATCTCATCACACATTTTTTCACCCAATCTTGATGACACTTTCAGGTAATGATCAGTACCCCAATCCCACTTGGCTCACCAAATTTCGTTCTTCTAGGTTAAACCATTCGTTGGCAGTAACAGTTTTAATTTTTAGGTTTCACTCTGTTTTCCCCTATATGGATACATGTAGTTGGAACTCTAAATCAAACACGGTTTGTGCTAGCTCTTTGAAACTTGACACAATAAAGTAGCTCCAAGTTCTATCTCTATGGTTTGTTTCCTATTGATGTAGCTCTAAGCAGAGACTGGCGCAAATCACTTTCATGGAAAGGGGTTGCCAATCTTCCAAAAAACTAAGAGTTTCCTGAAAACTCAGCACACATTTTTTCACCCAATCTTGATGACACTTTCAGGTAATGATCAGCACCCCAATCCCACTTGGCTCACCAAATTTCGTTCTTCTAGGTTAAACCGTTCGTTGGCAGTAACAGTTTTAATTTTTAGGTTTCACTCTGTTTTCTCCTATATGGATACATGTAGTTGGAACTCTAAATCAAACACGGTTTGTGCTAGCTCTTTGAAACTTGACACAATAAAGTAGCTCCAAGTTCTATCTCTATGGTTTGTTTCCTATTGATGTAGCCCTAAGCAGAGACTGGCGCAAATCACTTTCATGGAAAGGGGTTGCCAATCTTCCAAAAAACTAAGAGTTTCCTGAAAACTCAGCACACATTTTTTCACCCAATCTTGATGACACTTTCAGGTAATGATCAGCACCCCAATCCCACTTGGCTCACCAAATTTTGTTCTTCTAGCTTAAACCGTTCGTTGGCAGTAACAGTTTTAATTTTTAGGTTTCACTCTGTTTTCTCCTATATGGATACATGTAGTTGGAACTCTAAATCAAACACGGTTTGTGCTAGCTCTTTGAAACTTGACACAATAAAGTAGCTCCAAGTTCTCTCTCTATGGTTTGTTTCCTATTGATGTAGCCCTAAGCAGAGACTGGCGCAAATCACTTTCATGGAAAGGGGTTGTCAATCTTCCAAAAAACAACGAGTTTCCTGAAATCTCAGCACACATTTTTTCACCCAATCTTGATGACACTTTCAGGTAATGATCAGTAGCCAATCCCACATGGCTCACCAAATTTTGTTCTTTTAGGTTAAACCGAGTTTCCTGAAATCTCAGCACACATTATTTCAGCCAATCTTGATGACACTTTCAAGTAATGATCAGCACGCCAATCCCACTTGGCTCACCAAATTTCGTTCTTCTAGGTTAAACCGTTCGTTGGCAGTAACAGTTTTAATTTTTAGGTTTCACTCTGTTTTCTCCTATATGGATACATGTAGTTGGAACTCTAAATCAAACACGGTTTGTGCTAGCTCTTTGAAACTTGACACAATAAAGTAGCTCCGAGTTCTATCTCTATGGTTTGATTCCTATTGATGTAGCCCTAAGCAGAGACTGGCGAAAATCACTTTCATGGAAAGGGGTTGCCAATCTTCCAAAAAACTGCGAGTTTCCTGAAATCTCAGCACACATTTTTTCACCCAATCTTGATGACACTTTCAGATAATGATCAGTACCCCAATCCCACTTGGCTCACCAAATTTCATTCTTCTAGGTTAAACCGTTCGTTGGCAGTAACAGTTTTAATTTTTAGGTTTCACTCTGTTTTCTCCTATATGGATACATGTAGTTGGAACTCTAAATCAAACACAGTTTGTGCTAGCTCTTTGAAACTTGACACAATAAAGTAGCTCCAAGTTGTATCTCTATGGTTTGTTTCCTATTGATGTAGCCCTAAGCAGAGACTGGCGCAAATCACTTTCATGGAAAGGGGTTGCCAAGCTTCCAAAAAACTACGAGTTTCCTGAAATCTCAGCACACATTTTTTCACCCAATCTTGATGACACTTTCAGGTAATGATCAGTACCCCAATCCCACTTGGCTCACCAAATTTCGTTCTTCTAGGTTAAACCGTTCGTTGGCAGTAACAGTTTTAATTTTTAGGTTTCACTCTGTTTTCTCCTATATGGATACATGTAGTTGGAACTCTAAATCAAACACGGTTTGTGCTAGCTCTTTGAAACTTGACACAATAAAGTAGCTCCAAGTTCTATCTCTATGGTTTGTTTCCTATTGATGTACCCCTAAGCAGAGACTGGCGCAAATCCCTTTCATGGAAAGGGGTTGCCAAGCTTCCAAAAAACTACGAGTTTCCTGAAATCTCAGCACACATTTTTTCACCCAATCTTGATGACACTTTCAGGTAATGATCAGCACCCCAATCCCACTTGGCTCACCAAATTTCGTTCTTCTAGGTTAAACAGTTCGTTGGCAGTAACAGTTTTAATTTTTAGGTTTCACTCTGTTTTCTCCTATATGGATACATGTAGTTGGAACTCTAAATCAAACACGGTTTGTGCTAGCTCTTTGAAACTTGACACAATAAAGTAGCTCCAAGTTCTCTCTCTATGGTTTGTTTCCTATTGATGTAGCCCTAAGCAGAGACTGGCGCAAATCACTTTCATGGAAAGGGGTTGCCAATCTTCCAAAAAACTACGAGTTTCCTGAAATCTCAGCACACATTTTTTCACCCAATCTTGATGACACTTTCAGGTAATGACCAGTACAGCAAATCCCACTTGAGTCACAAGTTTCTTTCTTTTATTTTAAACCGTTCTTTGGCGCTAACAGTTTTAATTTTTAGGTTTCACTCTGTTTTCTCCTATATGGATACATGTAGTTGGAACTCTAAATCAAACACGGTTTGTGCTAGCTCTTTGAAACTTGATACAATAAAGTAGCTCCAAGTTGTATCTCTATGGTTTGTTTCCTATTGATGTAGCCCTAAGCAGAGACTGGCGCAAATCACTTTCATGGAAAGGGGTTGCCAAGCTTCCAAAAAACTACGAGTTTCCTGAAATCTCAGCACACATTTTTTCACCCAATCTTGATGACACTTTCAGGTAATGATCAGTACCCCAATCCCACTTGGCTCACCAAATTTCGTTCTTCTAGGTTAAACCGTTCGTTGGCAGTAACAGTTTTAATTTTTAGGTTTCACTCTGTTTTCTCCTATATGGATACATGTAGTTGGAACTCTAAATCAAACACGGTTTGTGCTAGCTCTTTGAAACTTGACACAATAAAGTAGCTCCAAGTTCTATCTCTATGGTTTGTTTCCTATTGATGTACCCCTAAGCAGAGACTGGCGCAAATCCCTTTCATGGAAAGGGGTTGCCAATCTTCCAAAAAACTAAGGGTTTCCTGAAATCTCAGCACACATTTTTTCAACCAATCTTGATGACACTTTCAGGTAATGATCAGCACCCCAATCCCACTTGGCTCACCAAATTTCGTTCTTCTAGGTTAAACAGTTCGTTGGCAGTAACAGTTTTAATTTTTAGGTTTCACTCTGTTTTCTCCTATATGGATACATGTAGTTGGAACTCTAAATCAAACACGGTTTGTGCTAGCTCTTTGAAACTTGACACAATAAAGTAGCTCCAAGTTCTCTCTCTATGGTTTGTTTCCTATTGATGTAGCCCTAAGCAGAGACTGGCGCAAATCACTTTCATGGAAAGGGGTTGCCAATCTTCCAAAAAACTACGAGTTTCCTGAAATCTCAGCACACATTTTTTCACCCAATCTTGATGACACTTTCAGGTAATGATCAGTAGCCAATCCCACATGGCTCACCAAATTTTGTTCTTTTAGGTTAAACCGAGTTTCCTGAAATCTCAGCACACATTATTTCAGCCAATCTTGATGACACTTTCAAGTAATGATCAGCACGTCAATCCCACTTGGCTCACTAAATTTCGTTCTTCTAGGTTAAACCATTCGTTGGCAGTAACAGTTTTAATTTTTAGGTTTCACTCTGTTTTCTCCTATATGGATACATGTAGTTGGAACTCTAAATCAAACACGGTTTGTGCTAGCTCTTTGAAACTTGACACAATAAAGTAGCTCCGAGTTCTATCTCTATGGTTTGATTCCTATTGATGTAGCCCTAAGCAGAGACTGGCGAAAATCACTTTCATGGAAAGGGGTTGCCAATCTTCCAAAAAACTGCGAGTTTCCTGAAATCTCAGCACACATTTTTTCACCCAATCTTGATGACACTTTCAGGTAATGATCAGTACCCCAATCCCACTTGGCTCACCAAATTTCATTCTTCTAGGTTAAACCGTTCGTTGGCAGTAACAGTTTTAATTTTTAGGTTTCACTCTGTTTTCTCCTATATGGATACATGTAGTTGGAACTCTAAATCAAACACGGTTTGTGCTAGCTCTTTGAAACTTGACACAATAAAGTAGCTCCAAGTTCTATCTCTATGGTTTGTTTCCTATTGATGTACCCCTAAGCAGAGACTGGCGCAAATCCCTTTCATGGAAAGGGGTTGCCAATCTTCCAAAAAACTAAGGGTTTCCTGAAATCTCAGCACACATTTTTTCAACCAATCTTGATGACACTTTCAGGTAATGATCAGCACCCCAATCCCACTTGGCTCACCAAATTTCGTTCTTCTAGGTTAAACAGTTCGTTGGCAGTAACAGTTTTAATTTTTAGGTTTCACTCTGTTTTCTCCTATATGGATACATGTAGTTGGAACTCTAAATCAAACACGGTTTGTGCTAGCTCTTTGAAACTTGACACAATAAAGTAGCTCCAAGTTCTCTCTCTATGGTTTGTTTCCTATTGATGTAGCCCTAAGCAGAGACTGGCGCAAATCACTTTCATGGAAAGGGGTTGCCAATCTTCCAAAAATCTACGAGTTTACTGAAATCTCAGCACATATTTTTTCACCCAATCTTGATGACACTTTCAGGTAATGACCAGTACAGCAAATCCCACTTGAGTCACAAGTTTCTTTCTTTTATGTTAAACCGTTCTTTGGCGCTAACAGTTTTAATTTTTAGGTTTCACTCTGTTTTCTCCTATATGGATACATGTAGTTGGAACTCTAAATCAAACACGGTTTGTGCTAGCTCTTTGAAACTTGACACAATAAAGTAGCTCCAAGTTCTATCTCTATGGTTTGTTTCCTATTGAAGTAGCCCTAAGAAGTGACTGGCGCAAATCCCTTTCATGGAAAGGGGTTGCCAAGCTTCCAAAAAAATAAGAGTTTCCTGAAATCTCAGCACACATTTTTTCAACCAATCTTGGTGACACCTTCAGGTAATGATCAGCACCCGAATCCCACTTGGCTCACCAAATTTCGTTCTTCTAGTTTAAACAGTTCGTTTTCAGTAACAGTTTTAATTTTTAGGTTTCACTCTGTTTTCTCCTATATGGATACATGTAGTTGGAACTCTAAATCAAACACGGTTTGTGCTAGCTCTTTGAAACTTGACACAATAAAGTAGCTCCAAGTTCTATCTCTATGGTTTGTTTCCTATTGATGTAGCCCTAAGCAGAGACTGGCGCAAATCACTTTCATGGAAAGGGGTTGCCAATCTTCCAAAAAACTGCGAGTTTCCTGAAATCTCAGCACACATTTTTTCACCCAATCTTGATGACACTTTCAGGTAATGATCAGTACCCCAATCCCACTTGGGTCACCAAATTTCGTTCTTCTAGGTTAAACCGTTTGTTGGCAGTAACAGTTTTAATTTTTAGGTTTCAATCTGTTTTCTCCTATATGGATACATGTAGTTGGAAATCTAAATAAAACACGGTTTGTGCTAGCTCTTTGAAACTTGACACAATAAAGTAGCTCCAAGTTCTATCTCTATGGTTTGTTTCCTATTGATGTAGCCCTAAGCAGAGACTGGCGCAAATCACTTTCATGGAAAGGGGTTGCCAAGCTTCCAAAAAACTACGAGTTTCCTGAAATCTCAGCACACATTTTTTCACGCAATCTTGATGACACTTTCAGGTAATGATCAGTACCCCAATCCCACTTGGCTCACCAAATTTCGTTCTTCTAGGTTAAACCGTTCGTTGGCAGTAACAGTTTTAATTTTTAGGTTTCACTGTGTTTTCTCCTATATGGATACATGTAGTTGGAACTCTAAATCAAACACGGTTTATGCTAGCTCTTTGAAACTTGACACAATAAAGTAGCTCCAAGTTCTATCTCTATGGTTTGTTTCCTATTGATGTAGCCCTAAGAAGAGACTGGAGCAAATCACTTTCATGGAAAGGGGCTGCCAATCTTCCAAAAAACTGCTAGTTTCCTGAAATCTCAGCACACATTTTTTCACCAATCTTGATGACACTTTCAGGTAATGATCAGTACCCCATTCCCACTTGGCTCACCAAATTTCGTTCTTCTAGGTTAAACCGTTCGTTGGCAGTAACAGTTTTAATTTTTAGGTTTCACTCTGTTTTCTCCTATATGGATACATGTAGTTGGAACTCTAAATCAAACACGGTTTGTGCTAGCTCTTTGAAACTTGACACAATAAAGTAGCTCAAGTTCTATCTCTACGGTTTGTTTCCCATTGATGTAGCCCTAAGCAGAGACTGGCGCGAATCACTTTCATGGAAAGGGGTTGCCAATCTTCCAAAACTAAGAGTTTCCTGAAATCTCAGCACACATTTTTTCAACTAATCTTGATGACACTTTCAGGTAATGATCAGCACCACAATCCCACTTGGCTCACCAAATTTCGTTCTTCTAGGTTAAACAGTTCATTGGCAGTAACAGTTTTAATTTTTAGGTTTCACTCTGTTTTCTCCTATATGGATACATGTAGTTGGAACTCTAAATCAAACACGGTTTGTGCTAGCTCTTTGAAACTTGACACAATAAAGTAGCTCCAAGTTCTATCTCTACGGTTTGTTTCCTATTGATGTAGCCCTAAGCAGAGACTGGCGCAAATCACTTTCATGGAAAGGGGTTGCCAATCTTCCAAAAAACTGCGAGTTTCCTGAAATATCAGCACACATTTTTTCACCCAATCTTGATGACACTTTCAGGTAATGATCAGTACCGCATTCCCCCTTGGCTCACCAAATTTCGTTCTTCTAGGTTAAACCGTTCGTTGGCAGTAACAGTTTTAATTTTTAGGTTTCACTCTGTTTTCTCCTATATGGATACATGTAGTTGGAACTCTAAATCAAACACGGTTTGTGCTAGCTCTTTGATACTTGACACAATAAAGTAGCTCCAAGTTCTATCTCTATGGTTTGTTTCCTATTGATGTAGCCCTAAGCAGAGACTGGCGCAAATCACTTTCATGGAAAGGGGTTGCCAATCTTCCAAAAAACTAAGAGTTTCCTGAAATCTCAGCACACATTTTTTCACCCAATCTTGATGACACTTTCAGGTAATGATCAGCACCCCAATCCCACTTGGCTCACCAAATTTCGTTCTTCTAGGTTAAACAGTTCATTGGCAGTAACAGTTTTAATTTTTAGGTTTCACTCTGTTTTCTCCTATATGGATACATGTAGTTGGAACTCTAAATCAAACACGGTTTGTGCTAGCTCTTTGAAACTTGACACAATAAAGTAGCTCCAAGTTCTATCTCTATGGTTTGTTTCCTATTGATGTAGCCCTAAGCAGAGACTGGCGCAAATCACTTTCATGGAAAGGGGTTGCCAATCTTCCAAAAAACTGCGAGTTTCCTGAAATATCAGCACACATTTTTTCACCCAATCTTGATGACACTTTCAGGTAATGATCAGTACCCCATTCCCACTTGGCTCACCAAATTTCGTTCTTCTAGGTTAAACCGTTCGTTGGCAGTAACAGTTTTAATTTTTAGGTTTCACTCTGTTTTCTCCTATATGGATACATGTAGTTGGAACTCTAAATCAAACACGGTTTGTGCTAGCTCTTTGAAACTTGACACAATAAAGTAGCTCCAAGTTCTATCTCTATGGTTTGTTTCCTATTGATGTACCCCTAAGCAGAGACTGGCGCAAATCCCTTTCATGGAAAGGGGTTGCCAATCTTCCAAAAAACTAAGGGTTTCCTGAAATCTCAGCACACATTTTTTCAACCAATCTTGATGACACTTTCAGGTAATGATCAGCACCCCAATCCCACTTGGCTCACCAAATTTCGTTCTTCTAGCTTAAACAGTTCGTTGGCAGTAACAGTTTTAATTTTTAGGTTTCACTCTGTTTTCTCCTATATGGATACATGTAGTTGGAACTCTAAATCAAACACGGTTTGTGCTAGCTCTTTGAAACTTGACACAATAAAGTAGCTCCAAGTTCTATCTCTATGGTTTGTTTCCTATTGATGTACCCCTAAGCAGAGACTGGCGCAAATCCCTTTCATGGAAAGGGGTTGCCAATCTTCCAAAAAACTAAGGGTTTCCTGAAATCTCAGCACACATTTTTTCAACCAATCTTGATGACACTTTCAGGTAATGATCAGCACCCCAATCCCACTTGGCTCACCAAATTTCGTTCTTCTAGGTTAAACAGTTCGTTGGCAGTAACAGTTTTAATTTTTAGGTTTCACTCTGTTTTCTCCTATATGGATACATGTAGTTGGAACTCTAAATCAAACACGGTTTGTGCTAGCTCTTTGAAACTTGACACAATAAAGTAGCTCCAAGTTCTCTCTCTATGGTTTGTTTCCTATTGATGTAGCCCTAAGCAGAGACTGGCGCAAATCACTTTCATGGAAAGGGGTTGCCAATCTTCCAAAAAACTACGAGTTTCCTGAAATCTCAGCACACATTTTTTCACCCAATCTTGATGACACTTTCAGGTAATGATCAGTAGCCAATCCCACATGGCTCACCAAATTTTGTTCTTTTAGGTTAAACCGAGTTTCCTGAAATCTCAGCACACATTATTTCAGCCAATCTTGATGACACTTTCAAGTAATGATCAGCACGCCAATCCCACTTGGCTCACTAAATTTCGTTCTTCTAGGTTAAACCGTTCGTTGGCAGTAACAGTTTTAATTTTTAGGTTTCACTCTGTTTTCTCCTATATGGATACATGTAGTTGGAACTCTAAATCAAACACGGTTTGTGCTAGCTCTTTGAAACTTGACACAATAAAGTAGCTCCGAGTTCTATCTCTATGGTTTGATTCCTATTGATGTAGCCCTAAGCAGAGACTGGCGAAAATCACTTTCATGGAAAGGGGTTGTCAATCTTCCAAAAAACTGCGAGTTTCCTGAAATCTCAGCACACATTTTTTCACCCAATCTTGATGACACTTTCAGGTAATGATCAGTACCCCAATCCCACTTGGCTCACCAAATTTCGTTCTTCTAGGTTAAACCGTTCGTTGGCAGTAACAGTTTTAATTTTTAGGTTTCACTCTGTTTTCTCCTATATGGATACATGTAGTTGGAACTCTAAATCAAACACGGTTTGTGCTAGCTCTTTGAAACTTGACACAATAAAGTAGCTCCAAGTTCTATCTCTATGGTTTGTTTCCTATTGATGTACCCCTAAGCAGAGACTGGCGCAAATCCCTTTCATGGAAAGGGGTTGCCAATCTTCCAAAAAACTAAGGGTTTCCTGAAATCTCAGCACACATTTTTTCAACCAATCTTGATGACACTTTCAGGTAATGATCAGCACCCCAATCCCACTTGGCTCACCAAATTTCGTTCTTCTAGGTTAAACAGTTCGTTGGCAGTAACAGTTTTAATTTTTAGGTTTCACTCTGTTTTCTCCTATATGGATACATGTAGTTGGAACTCTAAATCAAACACGGTTTGTGCTAGCTCTTTGAAACTTGACACAATAAAGTAGCTCCAAGTTCTCTCTCTATGGTTTGTTTCCTATTGATGTAGCCCTAAGCAGAGACTGGCGCAAATCACTTTCATGGAAAGGGGTTGCCAATCTTCCAAAAATCTACGAGTTTACTGAAATCTCAGCACATATTTTTTCACCCAATCTTGATGACACTTTCAGGTAATGACCAGTACAGCAAATCCCACTTGAGTCACAAGTTTCTTTCTTTTATGTTAAACCGTTCTTTGGCGCTAACAGTTTTAATTTTTAGGTTTCACTCTGTTTTCTCCTATATGGATACATGTAGTTGGAACTCTAAATCAAACACGGTTTGTGCTAGCTCTTTGAAACTTGACACAATAAAGTAGCTCCAAGTTCTATCTCTATGGTTTGTTTCCTATTGATGTAGCCCTAAGCAGAGACTGGCGCAAATCCCTTTCATGTAAAGGGGTTGCCAATCTTCCAAAAAAATAAGAGTTTCCTGAAATCTCAGCACACATTTTTTCAACCAATCTTGGTGACACCTTCAGGTAATGATCAGCACCCGAATCCCACTTGGCTCACCAAATTTCGTTCTTCTAGTTTAAACAGTTCGTTGGCAGTAACAGTTTTAATTTTTAGGTTTCACTCTGTTTTCTCCTATATGGATACATGTGGTTGGAACTCTAAATCAAACACGGTTTGTGCTAGCTCTTTGAAACTTGACACAATAAAGTAGCTCCAAGTTCTATCTCTATGGTTTGTTTCCTATTGATGTAGCCCTAAGCAGAGACTGGCGCAAATCACTTTCATGGAAAGGGGTTGACAATCTTCCAAAAAACTAAGAGTTTCCTGAAATCTCAGCACTCATTATTTCAGCCAATCTTGATGACACTTTCAGGTAATGATCAGCACCCCAATCCCACTTGGCTCACCAAATTTCGTTCTTCTAGGTTAAACCGTTCGTTGGCAGTAACAGTTTTAATTTTTAGGTTTCACTCTGTTTTCTCCTATATGGATACATGTAGTTGGAACTCTAAATCAAACACGGTTTGTGCTAGCTCTTTGAAACTTGACACAATAAAGTAGCTCCAAGTTATATCTCTATGGTTTGTTTCCTATTGATGTAGCCCTAAGCAGAGACTGGCACAAATCACTTTCATGGAAAGGTGTTGCCAATCTTCCAAAAAACTGCGAGTTTCCTGAAATCTCAGCACACATTTTTTCACCCAATCTTGATGACACTTTCAGGTAATGATCAGTACAGCAAATCCCACTTGAGTCACCAAGTTTCTTTCTTTTAGGTTAAACCGTTCTTTGGCGCTAACAGTTTTAATTTTTAGGTTTCACTCTGTTTTCTCCTATATGGATACATGTAGTTGGAACTCTAAATCAAACACGGTTTGTGCTAGCTCTTTGAAACTTGATACAATAAAGTAGCTCCAAGTTCTATCTCTATGGTTTGTTTCCTATTGATGTAGCTCTAAGCAGAGACTGGCGCAAATCTCTTTCATGGAAAGGGGTTGCCAATCTTCCAAAAAACTTCGAGTTTCCTGAAATCTCAGCACACATTTTTTCACCCAATCTGGATGACACTTTCAGGTAATGATCAGTACCCCAATCCCACTTGGCTCACCAAATTTCGTTCTTCTAGGTTAAACCGTTCGTTGGCAGTAACAGTTTTAATTTTTAGGTTTCACTCTGTTTTCTCCTATATGGATACATGTAGTTGGAACTCTAAATCAAACACGGTTTGTGCTAGCTCTTTGAAACTTGACACAATAAAGTAGCTCCAAGTTCTATCTCTATGGTTTGTTTCCTATTGATGTAGCCATAAGCAGAGACTGGCGCAAATCCCTTTCATGGAAAGGGGTTGCCAATCTTCCAAAAAAATAAGAGTTTCCTGAAATCTCAGCACACATTTTTTCAACCAATCTTGATGACACTTTCAGGTAATGATCGGCACCCCAATCCCACTTGGCTCACCAAATTTCGTTCTTCTAGTTTAAACCGTTCGTTGGCAGTAACAGTTTTAATTTTTAGGTTTCACTCTGTTTTCTCCTATATATATACATGTAGTTGGAACTCTAAATCAAACACGGTTTGTGCTAGCTCTTTGAAACTTGACACAATAAAGTAGCTCCAAGTTCTATCTCTATGGTTTGTTTCCTATTGATGTAGCCCTAAGCAGAGACTGGCGCAAATCACTTTCATGGAAAGGGGTTGCCAATCTTCCAAAAAACTGCGAGTTTCCTGAAATCTCAGCACACATTTTTTCACCCAATCTTGATGACACTTTCAGGTAATGATCAGTACCCCAATCCCACTTGGCTCACCAAATTTCGTTCTTCTAGGTTAAACCGTTCGTTGGCAGTAACAGTTTTAATTTTTAGGTTTCAATCTGTTTTTTCCTATATGGATACATGTAGTTGGAAATCTAAATAAAACACGGTTTGTGCTAGCTCTTTGAAACTTGACACAATAAAGTAGCTTCAAGTTCTATCTCTATGGTTTGTTTCCTATTGATGTAGCCCTAAGCAGAGACTGGCGCAAATCACTTTCATGGAAAGGGGTTGCCAAGCTTCCAAAAAACTACGAGTTTCCTGAAATCTCAGCACACATTTTTTCACCCAATCTTGATGACACTTTCAGGTAATGATCAGTACCCCAATCCCACTTGGCTCACCAAATTTCGTTCTTCTAGGTTAAACCGTTCGTTGGCAGTAACAGTTTTAATTTTTAGGTTTCACTCTGTTTTCTCCTATATGGATACATGTAGTTGGAACTCTAAATCAAACACGGTTTGTGCTAGCTCTTTGAAACTTGACACAATAAAGTAGCTCCAAGTTCTATCTCTATGGTTTGTTTCCTATTGATGTAGCCCTAAGAAGAGACTGGAGCAAATCACTTTCATGGAAAGGGGTTGCCAATCTTCCAAAAAACTGCTAGTTTCCTGAAATCTCAGCACACATTTTTTCACCCAATCTTGATGACACTTTCAGGTAATGATCAGTACCCCATTCCCACTTGGCTCACCAAATTTCGTTCTTCTAGGTTAAACCGTTCGTTGGCAGTAACAGTTTTAATTTTTAGGTTTCACTCTGTTTTCTCCTATATGGATACATGTAGTCGGAACTCTAAATCAAACACGGTTTGTGCTAGCTCTTTGAAACTTGACACAATAAAGTAGCTCAAGTTCTATCTCTACGGTTTGTTTCCCATTGATGTAGCCCTAAGCAGAGACTGGCGCGAATCACTTTCATGGAAAGGGGTTGCCAATCTTCCAAAACTAAGAGTTTCCTGAAATCTCAGCACACATTTTTTCAACTAATCTTGATGACACTTTCAGGTAATGATCAGCACCACAATCCCACTTGGCTCACCAAATTTCGTTCTTCTAGGTTAAACAGTTCATTGGCAGTAACAGTTTTAATTTTTAGGTTTCACTCTGTTTTCTCCTATATGGATACATGTAGTTGGAACTCTAAATCAAACACGGTTTGTGCTAGCTCTTTGAAACTTGACACAATAAAGTAGCTCCAAGTTCTATCTCTATGGTTTGTTTCCTATTGATGTAGCCCTAAGCAGAGACTGGCGCAAATCACTTTCATGGAAAGGGGTTGCCAATCTTCCAAAAAATGCGAGTTTCCTGAAATATCAGCACACATTTTTTCACCCAAACTTGATGACACTTTCAGGTAATGATCAGTACCCCATTCCCACTTGGCTCACCAAATTTCGTTCTTCTAGGTTAAACCGTTCGTTGGCAGTAACAGTTTTAATTTTTAGGTTTCACTCTGTTTTCTCCTATATGGATACATGTAGTTGGAACTCTAAATCAAACACGGTTTGTGCTAGCTCTTTGAAACTTGACACAATAAAGTAGCTCCAAGTTCTATCTCTATGGTTTGTTTCCTATTGATGTAGCCCTAAGCAGAGACTGGCGCAAATCACTTTCATGGAAAGCGGTTGCCAAGCTTCCAAAAAACTACGAGTTTCCTGAAATCTCAGCACCCATTTTTTCACCCAATCTTGATGACACTTTCAGTTAATGATCAGTACCCCAATCCCACTTGGCTCACCAAATTTCGTTCTTCTAGGTTAAACCGTTCGTTGGCAGTAACAGTTTTAATTTTTAGGTTTCACTCTGTTTTCTCCTATATGGATACATGTAGTTGGAACTCTAAATCAAACACGGTTTGTGCTAGCTCTTTGAAACTTGACACAATAAAGTAGCTCCAAGTTCTATCTCTATGGTTTGTTTCCTATTGATGTAGCCCTAAGAAGAGACTGGCGCAAATCACTTTCATTGAAAGGGGTTGCCAATCTTCCAAAAAAATGCTAGTTTCCTGAAATCTCAGCACACATTTTTTCACCCAATCTTGATGACACTTTCAGGTAATGATCAGTACCCCATTCCCACTTGGCTCACCAAATTTCGTTCTTCTAGGTTAAACCGTTCGTTGGCAGTAACAGTTTTAATTTTTAGGTTTCACTCTGTTTTCTCCTATATGGATACATGTAGTTGGAACTCTAAATCAAACACGGTTTGTGCTAGCTCTTTGAAACTAGACACAATAAAGTAGCTCAAGTTCTATCTCTACGGTTTGTTTCCCATTGATGTAGCCCTAAGCAGAGACTGGCGCGAATCACTTTCATGGAAAGGGGTTGCCAATCTTCCAAAACTAAGAGTTTCCTGAAATCTCAGCACACATTTTTTCAACTAATCTTGATGACACTTTCAGGTAATGATCAGCACCACAATCCCACTTGGCTCACCAAATTTCGTTCTTCTAGGTTAAACAGTTCATTGGCAGTAACAGTTTTAATTTTTAGGTTTCACTCTGTTTTCTCCTATATGGATACATGTAGTTGGAACTCTAAATCAAACACAGTTTGTGCTAGCTCTTTGAAACTTGACACAATAAAGTAGCTCCAAGTTCTATCTCTATGGTTTGTTTCCTATTGATGTAGCCCTAAGCAGAGACTGGCGCAAATCACTTTCATTGAAAGGGGTTGCCAAGCTTCCAAAAAACTACGAGTTTCCTGAAATCTCAGCACACATTTTTTCACCCAATCTTGATGACACTTTCAGGTAATGATCAGTACCCCAATCCCACTTGGCTCACCAAATTTCGTTATTCTAGGTTAAACCGTTCGTTGGCAGTAACAGTTTTAATTTTTAGGTTTCACTCTGTTTTCTCCTATATGGATACATGTAGTTGGAACTCTAAATCAAACACGGTTTGTGCTAGCTCTTTGAAACTTGACACAATAAAGTAGCTCCAAGTTCTATCTCTATGGTTTGTTTCCTATTGATGTAGCCCTAAGCAGAGACTGGCGCAAATCACTTTCATGGAAAGGGGTTGCCAATCTTCCAAAAAACTAAGAGTTTCCTGAAAACTCAGCACACATTTTTTCACCCAATCTTGATGACACTTTCAGGTAATGATCAGCACCCCAATCCCACTTGGCTCACCAAATTTCGTTCTTCTAGCTTAAACCGTTCGTTGGCAGTAACAGTTTTAATTTTTAGGTTTCACTCTGTTTTCTCCTATATGGATACATGTAGTTGGAACTCTAAATCAAACACGGTTTGTGCTAGCTCTTTGAAACTTGACAGAATAAAGTAGCTCCAAGTTCTATCTCTATGGTTTGTTTCCTATTGATGTAGCCCTAAGCAGAGACTGGCGCAAATCACTTTCATGGAAAGGGGTTGTCAATCTTCCAAAAAACTACGAGTTTCCTGAAATCTCAACACACATTTTTTCACCCAATCTTGATGACACTTTCAGGTAATGATCAGTACCCCAATCCCACTTGGCTCACCAAATTTCGTTCTTCTAAGTTAAACCGTTCTTTGGCAGTAACAGTTTTAATTTTTAGGTTACACTCTGTTTTCTCCGATATGGATACATGTAGTTGGAACTCTAAATCAAACACGGTTTGTGCTGGCTGTTTGATACTTGACACAATAAAGTAGCTCCAAGTTCTTTCTCTATGGTTTGTTTCCTATTGATGTAGCCCTAAGCAGAGACTGGCGCAAATCACTTTCATGGAAAGGGGTTGCCAATCTTCCAAAAAACTGCGAGTTTCCTGAAATCTCAGCACACATTTTTTCACCCAATCTTGATGACACTTTCAGGTAATGATCAGTACCCCAGTCCCACTTGGCTCACCAAATTTCGTTCTTCTAGGTTAAACCGTTCGTTGGCAGTAACAGTTTTAATTTTTAGGTTTCACTCTGTTTTCTCCTATATGGATACATGTATTTGGAACTCTAAATCAAACACGGTTTTTGCTAGGTCTTTGAAACTTGACACAATAAAGTAGCTCCAAGTTCTATCTCTATGGTTTGTTTCCTATTGATGTAGCCCTAAGCAGAGACTGGCGGAAATCACTTTCATTTAAAGGGGTTGCCAAGCTTCCAAAAAACTACGAGTTTCCTGAAATCTCAGCACACATTTTTTCACCCAATCTTGATGACACTTTCAGGTAATGATCAGTACAACAAATCCCACTTGGGTCACCAAGTTTCTTTCTTTTAGGTTAAACCGTTCGTTGGCATTAACAGTTTTAAATTTTAGGTTTCACTCTGTTTTCTCCTATATGGATACATGTAGTTGGAACTCAAAATCAAACACGGTTTGTGCTAGCTCTTTGAAACTTGACATAATAAAGTAGCTCCAAGTTCTATCTCTATGGTTTGTTTCCTATTGATGTAGCCCTAAGCAGAGACTGGCGCAAATCACTTTCATGGAAAGGGGTTGCCAATCTTCCCAAAAACTCTGAGTTTCCTGAAATCTCAGCACACATTTTTTCACCCAATCTTGATGACACTTTCAGGTAATGATCAGTACCCCAATCCCACTTGGCTCAACAAATATTGTTCTTCTAGGTTAAACAGTTCGTTGGCAGTAACAGTTTTAATTTTTTGGTTTCACTCTGTTTCCTCCTATATGGATACATGTAGTTGGAACTCTAAATCAAACACGGTTTGTGCTAGCTCTTTGAAACTTGACACAATAAAGTAGCTCCAAGTTCTATCTCTATTGTTTGTTTCCTATTGATGTAGCCCTAAGCAGAGACTGGCGCAAATCACTTTCATGGACAGGGTTGACAATCTTCCAAAAAACTAAGTGTTTCCTGAAATCTCAGCACACATTTTTCACCCAATCTTGATGACACTTTCAGGTAATGATCAGCACCCCAATCCCACTTGGCTCACCAAATTTCGTTCTTCTAGCTTAAACCGTTCGTTGGCAGTAACAGTTTTAATTTTTAGGTTTCACTCTGTTTTCTCCTATATGGATACATGTAGTTGGAACTCTAAATCAAACACGGTTTGTGCTAGCTCTTTGAAACTTGACACAATAAAGTAGCTCCAAGTTCTATCTCTATGGTTTGTTTCCTATTAATGTAGCCCTAAGCAGAGACTGGCGCAAATCACTTTAATGGAAAGGGGTTGCCAATCTTCCAAAAAACTACGAGTTTCCTGAAATCTCAGCACACATTTTGTCACCCAATCTTGATGACACTTTCAGGTAATGATCAGTACCCCATTCTCACTTGGCTCACCAAATTTCGTTCTTCTAGGTTAAACCGTTCGTTGGCAGTAACAGTCTTAATTTTTAGGTTTCACTCTGTTTTCTCCTATATGGACACATGTACTTGGAACTCTAAATCAAACACGGTTTGTGCTAGCTCTTTGAAACTTGACACAATAAAGTAGCTCCAAGTTCTATCTCTATGGTTTGTTTCCTATTGATGTAGCCCTAAGCAGAGACTGGCGCAAATCACTTTCATGGAAAGGGGTTGCCATCTTCCAAAAAACTACGAGTTTCCTGAAATCTCAGCACACATTTTTTCACCCAATCTTGATGACACTTTCAGGTAATGATCAGTACCCCAATCCCACTTGGCTCACCAAATTTCGTTCTTCTAGGTTAAACCGTTCTTTGCAGTGACAGTTTTAATTTTTAGGTTTCCCTCTCTTTTCTCCTATATGGATACATGTAGTTGGAACTCTAAATCAAACACGGTTTTTGCTAGCTCTTTGAAACTTGACACAATAAAGTAGCTCCAAGTTCTATCTCTATGGTTTGTTTCCTATTGATGTAGCCCTAAGCAGAGACTGGCACAAATCACTTTCATTTAAAGGGGTTGCCAAGCTTCCAAAAAACTACGAGTTTCCTGAAATCTCAGCACACATTTTTTCAACCAATCTTGATGACACTTTCAGGTAATGATCAGTACAACAAATCCCTCTTGGGTCACCAAGTTTCTTTCTTTTAGGTTAAACCATTCGTTGGCAGTAACAGTTTAAATTTTTAGGTTTCACTCTGTTTTCTCCTATATGGATACATGTAGTTGGAACTCTAAATCAAACACGGTTTGCGCTAGCTCTTTGAAACTTGACACAATAAATTAGCTCCAAGTTCTATCTCTATGGTTTGTTTCCTATTGATGTAGCCCTAAGCAGAGACTGGCGCAAATCACTTTCATGGAAAGGGATTGACAATCTTCCAAAAAACTAAGAGTTTCCTGAAATCTCAGCACACATTTTTTCACCCAATCTTGATGACACTTTCAGGTAATGATCAGTACCCCAATCCCACTTGGCTCACCAAATTTCGTTCTTCTAGGTTAAACCATTCGATGGCAGTAACAGTTTTAATTTTTAGGTTTCACTCTGTTTTCTCCTATATGGATACATGTAGTTGGAACTCTAAATCAAACACGGTTTGTGCTAGCTCTTAGAAACTTGACACAATAAAGTAGCTCCAAGTTCTATCTCTATGGTTTGTTTCCTATTGATGTAGCCCTAAGCAGAGACTGGTGCAAATCACTTTCTTGGAAAGGGGTTGCCATCTTCCAAAAAACTACGAGTTTCCTGAAATCTCAGCACACATTTTTTCACCCAATCTTGATGACACTTTCAGGTAATGATCAGTACCCCAATCCGACTTGGCTCACCAAATTTCGTTCTTCTAGGTTAAACCGTTCGTTGGCAGTAACAGTTTTAATTTTTAGGTTTCACTCTGTTTTCTCCTATATGGATACATGTAGTTGGAACTCTAAATCAAACACGGTTTGTGCTAGCTCTTTGGAACTTGACACAATAAAGTAGCTCCAAGTTCTATCTCTATGGTTTGTTTCCTATTGATGTAGCCCTAAGCAGAGACTGGCACAAATCACTTTCATGGAAAGGGGTTGCCAATCTTCCAAAAAACTACGAGTTTCCTGAAATCTCAGCACACATTTTTTTCACCCAAACTTGATGACACTTTCAGGTAATGATCAGTACCCCAATCCCACTTGGCTCACCAAATTTCGTTATTCTAGGTTAAACCGTTCGTTGGCAGTAACAGTTTTAATTTTTAGGTTTCACTCTGTTTTCTCCTATATGGATACATGTAGTTGGAACTCTAAATCAAACACGGTTTGTGCTAGCTCTTTGGAACTTGACACAATAAAGTAGCTCCAAGTTCTATCTCTAGGGTTTGTTTCCTATTGATGTAGCCCTAAGCAGAGACTGGCGCAAATCACTTTCATTGAAAGGGGTTGCCAAGCTTCCAAAAAACTACGAGTTTCCTGAAATCTCAGCACACATTTTTTCACCCAATCTTGATGACACTTTCAGGTAATGATCAGTACCCCAATCCCACTTGGCTCACCAAATTTCGTTATTCTAGGTTAAACCGTTCGTTGGCAGTAACAGTTTTAATTTTTAGGTTTCACTCTGTTTTCTCCTATATGGATACATGTAGTTGGAACTCTAAATCAAACACGGTTTGTGCTAGCTCTTTGAAACTTGACACAATAAAGTAGCTCCAAGTTCTATCTCTATGGTTTGTTTCCTATTGATGTAGCCCTAAGCAGAGACTGGCGCAAATCACTTTAATGGAAAGGGGTTGCCAATCTTCCAAAAAACTAAGAGTTTCCTGAAAACTCAGCACACATTTTTTCACCCAATCTTGATGACACTTTCAGGTAATGATCAGCACCCCAATCCCACTTGGCTCACCAAATTTCGTTCTTCTAGCTTAAACCGTTCGTTGGCAGTAACAGTTTTAATTTTTAGGTTTCACTCTGTTTTCTCCTATATGGATACATGTAGTTGGAACTCTAAATCAAACACGGTTTGTGCTAGCTCTTTGAAACTTGACAGAATAAAGTAGCTCCAAGTTCTATCTCTATGGTTTGTTTCCTATTGATGTAGCCCTAAGCAGAGACTGGCGCAAATCACTTTCATGGAAAGGGGTTGTCAATCTTCCAAAAAACTACGAGTTTCCTGAAATCTCAACACACATTTTTTCACCCAATCTTGATGACACTTTCAGGTAATGATCAGTACCCCAATCCCACTTGGCTCACCAAATTTCGTTCTTCTAAGTTAAACCGTTCTTTGGCAGTAACAGTTTTAATTTTTAGGTTACACTCTGTTTTCTCCGATATGGATACATGTAGTTGGAACTCTAAATCAAACACGGTTTGTGCTGGCTGTTTGATACTTGACACAATAAAGTAGCTCCAAGTTCTTTCTCTATGGTTTGTTTCCTATTGATGTAGCCCTAAGCAGAGACTGGCGCAAATCACTTTCATGGAAAGGGGTTGCCAATCTTCCAAAAAACTGCGAGTTTCCTGAAATCTCAGCACACATTTTTTCACCCAATCTTGATGACACTTTCAGGTAATGATCAGTACCCCAGTCCCACTTGGCTCACCAAATTTCGTTCTTCTAGGTTAAACCGTTCGTTGGCAGTAACAGTTTTAATTTTTAGGTTTCACTCTGTTTTCTCCTATATGGATACATGTATTTGGAACTCTAAATCAAACACGGTTTTTGCTAGGTCTTTGAAACTTGACACAATAAAGTAGCTCCAAGTTCTATCTCTATGGTTTGTTTCCTATTGATGTAGCCCTAAGCAGAGACTGGCGGAAATCACTTTCATTTAAAGGGGTTGCCAAGCTTCCAAAAAACTACGAGTTTCCTGAAATCTCAGCACACATTTTTTCACCCAATCTTGATGACACTTTCAGGTAATGATCAGTACAACAAATCCCACTTGGGTCACCAAGTTTCTTTCTTTTAGGTTAAACCGTTCGTTGGCATTAACAGTTTTAAATTTTAGGTTTCACTCTGTTTTCTCCTATATGGATACATGTAGTTGGAACTCAAAATCAAACACGGTTTGTGCTAGCTCTTTGAAACTTGACATAATAAAGTAGCTCCAAGTTCTATCTCTATGGTTTGTTTCCTATTGATGTAGCCCTAAGCAGAGACTGGCGCAAATCACTTTCATGGAATGGGGTTGCCAATCTTCCCAAAAACTCTGAGTTTCCTGAAATCTCAGCACACATTTTTTCACCCAATCTTGATGACACTTTCAGGTAATGATCAGCACCCCAATCCCACTTGGCTCACCAAATTTCGTTCTTCTAGCTTAAACCGTTCGTTGGCAGTAACAGTTTTAATTTTTAGGTTTCACTCTGTTTTCTCCTATATGGATACATGTAGTTGGAACTCTAAATCAAACACGGTTTGTGCTAGCTCTTTGAAACTTGACACAATAAAGTAGCTCCAAGTTCTATCTCTATGGTTTGTTTCCTATTAATGTAGCCCTAAGCAGAGACTGGCGCAAATCACTTTAATGGAAAGGGGTTGCCAATCTTCCAAAGAACTATGAGTTTCCTGAAATCTCAGCACACATTTTGTCACCCAATCTTGATGACACTTTCAGGTAATGATCAGTACCCCATTCTCACTTGGCTCACCAAATTTCGTTCTTCTAGGTTAAACCGTTCGTTGGCAGTAACAGTTTTAATTTTTAGGTTTCACTCTGTTTTCTCCTATATGGACACATGTACTTGGAACTCTAAATCAAACACGGTTTGTGCTAGCTCTTTGAAACTTGACACAATAAAGTAGCTCCAAGTTCTATCTCTATGGTTTGTTTCCTATTGATGTAGCCCTAAGCAGAGACTGGCGCAAATCACTTTCATGGAAAGGGGTTGCCATCTTCCAAAAAACTACGAGTTTCCTGAAATCTCAGCACACATTTTTTCACCCAATCTTGATGACACTTTCAGGTAATGATCAGTACCCCAATCCCACTTGGCTCACCAAATTTCGTTCTTCTAGGTTAAACCGTTCTTTGCAGTGACAGTTTTAATTTTTAGGTTTCCCTCTCTTTTCTCCTATATGGATACATGTAGTTGGAACTCTAAATCAAACACGGTTTTTGCTAGCTCTTTGAAACTTGACACAATAAAGTAGCTCCAAGTTCTATCTCTATGGTTTGTTTCCTATTGATGTAGCCCTAAGCAGAGACTGGCACAAATCACTTTCATTTAAAGGGGTTGCCAAGCTTCCAAAAAACTACGAGTTTCCTGAAATCTCAGCACACATTTTTTCAACCAATCTTGATGACACTTTCAGGTAATGATCAGTACAACAAATCCCTCTTGGGTCACCAAGTTTCTTTCTTTTAGGTTAAACCATTCGTTGGCAGTAACAGTTTAAATTTTTAGGTTTCACTCTGTTTTCTCCTATATGGATACATGTAGTTGGAACTCTAAATCAAACACGGTTTGCGCTAGCTCTTTGAAACTTGACACAATAAATTAGCTCCAAGTTCTATCTCTATGGTTTGTTTCCTATTGATGTAGCCCTAAGCAGAGACTGGCGCAAATCACTTTCATGGAAAGGGATTGACAATCTTCCAAAAAACTAAGAGTTTCCTGAAATCTCAGCACACATTTTTTCACCCAATCTTGATGACACTTTCAGGTAATGATCAGTACCCCAATCCCACTTGGCTCACCAAATTTCGTTCTTCTAGGTTAAACCATTCGATGGCAGTAACAGTTTTAATTTTTAGGTTTCACTCTGTTTTCTCCTATATGGATACATGTAGTTGGAACTCTAAATCAAACACGGTTTGTGCTAGCTCTTTGAAACTTGACACAATAAAGTAGCTCCAAGTTCTATCTCTATGGTTTGTTTCCTATTGATGTAGCCCTAAGCAGAGACTGGTGCAAATCACTTTCTTGGAAAGGGGTTGCCATCTTCCAAAAAACTACGAGTTTCCTGAAATCTCAGCACACATTTTTTCAACCAAACTTGATGACACTTTCAGGTAATGATCAGTACCCCAATCCGACTTGGCTCACCAAATTTCGTTCTTCTAGGTTAAACCGTTCGTTGGCAGTAACAGTTTTAATTTTTAGGTTTCACTCTGTTTTCTCCTATATGGATACATGTAGTTGGAACTCTAAATCAAACACGGTTTGTGCTAGCTCTTTGAAACTTGACACAATAAAGTAGCTCCAAGTTCTATCTATCTCTATGGTTTGTTTCCTATTGATGTAGCCCTAAGCAGAGACTGGCGCAAATCACTTTTATGGAAAGGGGTTGCCAATCTTCCAAAAAACTGGGAGTTTCCTGTAATCTCAGCACACATTTTTTCACCCAATCTTGATGACACTTTCAGGTAATGATCAGTACCCCAATCCCACTTGGCTCACCAAATTTCTTTCTTTTAGGTTAAACCGTTCTTTGGCGCTAACAGTTTTAATTTTAGGTTTCAGTCTGTTTTCTCCTATATGGATACATGTAGTTGGAACTCTAAATCAAACACGGTTTGTGCTAGCTCTTTGAAACTTGACACAATAAAGTAGCTCCAAGTTCTATCTCTATGGTTTGTTTCCTGTTGATGTAGCCCTAAGCAGAGACTGGCGAAAATCACTTTCTTGGAAAGGGGTTGCCATCTTCCAAAAAACTACGAGTTTCCTGAAATCTCAGCACACATTTTTTCACCCAATCTTGATGACACTTTCAGGTAATGATCAGTACCCCAATCCCACTTGTCTCACCAAATTTCGGTCTTCTAGGTTAAACCGTTCGTTGGCAGTAACAGTTTTAATTTTTAGGTTTCACTCTGTTTTCTCCTATATGGATACATGTAGTTGGAACTCTAAATCAAACACGGTTTGTGCTAGCTCTTTGAAACTTGACACAATAAAGTAGCTCCAAGTTCTATCTCTATGGTTTGTTTCCTATTGATGTAGCCCTAAGCAGAGACTGGCGCAAATCACTTTCATGGAAAGGGGTTGCCAATCTTCCAAAAAACTACGAGTTTCCTGAAATCTCAGCACACATTTTTTCACCCAAACTTGATGACACTTTCAGGTAATGATCACTACCCCAATCCCACTTGGCTCACCAAATTTCGTTCTTCTAGGTTAAACCGTTCGTTGGCAGTAACAGTTTTAATTTTTAGGTTTCACTCTGTTTTCTCCTATATGGATACATGTAGTTGGAACTCTAAATCAAACACGGTTTGTGCTAGCTCTTTGAAACTTGACACAATAAAGTAGCTCCAAGTTCTATCTCTATGGTTTATTTCCTATTGATGTAGCCCTAAGCAGAGACTGGCGCAAATCACTTTCATGGAAAGGGGTTGCCAATCTTCCAAAAAACTGGGAGTTTCCTGAAATCTCAGCACACATTTTTTCACCCAATCTTGATGACACTTTCAGGTAATGATCAGTACCCCAATCCCACTTGGCTCACCAAATTTCTTTCTTTTAGGTTAAACCGTTCTTTGGCGCTAACAGTTTTAATTTTTAGGTTTCACTCTGTTTTCTCCTATATGGATACATGTAGTTGGAACTCTAAATCAAACACGGTTTGTGCTAGCTCTTTGAAACTTGACACAATAAATTAGCTCCAAGTTCTATCTCTATGGTTTGTTTCCTATTGATGTAGCCCTAAGCAGAGACTGGCGCAAATCACTTTCATGGAAAGAGGTTGCCAATCTTCCAAATCTACGAATTCCTGAAATCTCAGCACACATTTTTTCACCCAATCTTGATGACACTTCCAGGTAATGATCAGCACCCCAATCCCACTTGGCTCACCAAATTTCGTTCTTCTAGGTTAAACCATTCGTTGGCAGTAACAGTTTTAATTTTTAGGTTTCACTCTGTTTTCTCCTATATGGATACATGTAGTTGGAACTCTAAATCAAACACGTTTTGTGCTAGCTCTTTGAAACTTGACACAATAACGTAGCTCCAAGTTCTATCTCTATGGTTTGTTTCCTATTGATGTAGCCCTAAGCAGAGACTGGCGCAAATCACTTTCTTGGAAAGGGGTTGCCATCTTCCAAAAAACTACGAGTTTCCTGAAATCTCAGCACACATTTTTTCACCCAATCTTGATGACACTTTCAGGTAATGATCAGTACCCCAATCCCACTTGGCTCACCAAATTTCATTCTTCTAGGTTAAACCGTTCGTTGGCAGTAACAGTTTTAATTTTTAGGTTTCACTCTGTTTTCTCCTATATGGATACATGTAGTTGGAACTCTAAATCAAACACGGTTTGTGCTAGCTCTTTGAAACTTGACACAATAAAGTAGCTCCAAGTTCTATCTCTATGGTTTGTTTCCTATTGATGTAGCCCTAAGCAGAGACTGGCACAAATCACTTTCATGGAAAGGGGTTGCCAATCTTCCAAAAAACTGCGAGTTTCCTGAAATCTCAGCACACATTTTTTCACCCAAACTTGATGACACTTTCAGGTAATGATCAGTACCCCAATCCCATTTGGCTCACAAAATTTCGTTCTTCTAGGTTAATCCGTTCGTTGGCAGTAACAGTTTTAATTTTTAGGTTTCACTCTGTTTTCTCCTATATGGATACATGTAGTTGGAACTCTAAATCAAACACGGTTTGTGCTAGCTCTTTGAAACTTGTCACAATAAAGTAGCTCCAAGTTCTATCTATCTCTATGGTTTGTTTCCTATTGATGTAGCCCTAAGCAGAGACTGGCGCAAATCACTTTCATGGAAAGGGGTTGCCAGGCTTCCAAAAAACTACGAGTTTCCTGAAATCTCAGCACACATTTTTTCACCCAATCTTGATGACACTTTCAGGTAATGATGAGTACAACAAATCCCACTTGGGTCACCAAGTTTCTTTCTTTTAGGTTAAACCGTTCTTTGGCGCTAACAGTTTTAATTTTTAGGTTTCACTCTGTTTTCTCCTATATGGATACATGTAGTTGGAACTCTAAATCAAACACGGTTTGTGCTAGCTCTTTGAAACTTGAAACAATAAATTAGCTCCAAGTTCTATCTCTATGGTTTGTTTCCTATTGATGTAGCCCTAAGCAGAGACTGGCGCAAATCACTTTCATGGAAAGGGGTTGACAATCTTCCAAAAAACTAAGAGTTTCCTGAAATCTCAGCACACTTTTTTTCACCCAATCTTGATGACACTTTCAGGTAATGATCAGCACCCCAATCCCACTTGGCTCACCAAATTTCGTTCTTCTAGGTTAAACCGTTGGTTGGCAGTAACAGTTTTAATTTTTAGGTTTCACTCTGTTTTCTCCTATATGGATACATGTAGTTGGAACTCTAAATCAAACACGTTTTGTGCTAGCTCTTTGAAACTTGACACAATAACGTAGCTCCAAGTTCTATCTCTATGGTTTGTTTCCTATTGATGTAGCCCTAAGCAGAGACTGGCGCAAATCACTTTCTTGGAAAGGGGTTGCCATCTTCCAAAAAACTACGAGTTTCCTGAAATCTCAGCACACATTTTTTCACCCAATCTTGATGACACTTTCAGGTAATGATCAGTACCCCAATCCCACTTGGCTCACCAAATTTCATTCTTCTAGGTTAAACCGTTCGTTGGCAGTAACAGTTTTAATTTTTAGGTTTCACTCTGTTTTCTCCTATATGGATACATGTAGTTGGAACTCTAAATCAAACACGGTTTGTGCTAGCTCTTTGAAACTTGACACAATAAAGTAGCTCCAAGTTCTATCTCTATGGTTTGTTTCCTATTGATGTAGCCCTAAGCAGAGACTGGCACAAATCACTTTCATGGAAAGGGGTTGCCAATCTTCCAAAAAACTGCGAGTTTCCTGAAATCTCAGCACACATTTTTTCACCCAAACTTGATGACACTTTCAGGTAATGATCAGTACCCCAATCCCACTTGGCTCACCAAATTTCGTTCTTCTAGGTTAATCCGTTCGTTGGCAGTAACAGTTTTAATTTTTAGGTTTCACTCTGTTTTCTCCTATATGGATACATGTAGTTGGAACTCTAAATCAAACACGGTTTGTGCTAGCTCTTTGAAACTTGTCACAATAAAGTAGCTCCAAGTTCTATCTATCTCTATGGTTTGTTTCCTATTGATGTAGCCCTAAGCAGAGACTGGCGCAAATCACTTTCATGGAAAGGGGTTGCCAGGCTTCCAAAAAACTACGAGTTTCCTGAAATCTCAGCACACATTTTTTCACCCAATCTTGATGACACTTTCAGGTAATGATGAGTACAACAAATCCCACTTGGGTCACCAAGTTTCTTTCTTTTAGGTTAAACCGTTCTTTGGCGCTAACAGTTTTAATTTTTAGGTTTCACTCTGTTTTCTCCTATATGGATACATGTAGTTGGAACTCTAAATCAAACACGGTTTGTGCTAGCTCTTTGAAACTTGAAACAATAAATTAGCTCCAAGTTCTATCTCTATGGTTTGTTTCCTATTGATGTAGCCCTAAGCAGAGACTGGCGCAAATCACTTTCATGGAAAGGGGTTGACAATCTTCCAAAAAACTAAGAGTTTCCTGAAATCTCAGCACACTTTTTTTCACCCAATCTTGATGACACTTTCAGGTAATGATCAGCACCCCAATCCCACTTGGCTCACCAAATTTCGTTCTTCTAGGTTAAACCGTTGGTTGGCAGTAACAGTTTTAATTTTTAGGTTTCACTCTGTTTTCTCCTATATGGATACATGTAGTTGGAACTCTAAATCAAACACGTTTTGTGCTAGCTCTTTGAAACTTGACACAATAACGTAGCTCCAAGTTCTATCTCTATGGTTTGTTTCCTATTGATGTAGCCCTAAGCAGAGACTGGCGCAAATCACTTTCTTGGAAAGGGGTTGCCATCTTCCAAAAAACTACGAGTTTCCTGAAATCTCAGCACACATTTTTTCACCCAATCTTGATGACACTTTCAGGTAATGATCAGTACCCCAATCCCACTTGGCTCACCAAATTTCATTCTTCTAGGTTAAACCGTTCGTTGGCAGTAACAGTTTTAATTTTTAGGTTTCACTTTGTTTTCTCCTATATGGATACATGTAGTTGGAACTCTAAATCAAACACGGTTTGTGCTAGCTCTTTGAAACTTGACACAATAAAGTAGCTCCAAGTTCTATCTCTATGGTTTGTTTCCTATTGATGTAGCCCTAAGCAGAGACTGGCACAAATCACTTTCATGGAAAGGGGTTGCCAATCTTCCAAAAAACTGCGAGTTTCCTGAAATCTCAGCACACATTTTTTCACCCAAACTTGATGACACTTTCAGGTAATGATCAGTACCCCAATCCCACTTGGCTCACCAAATTTCGTTCTTCTAGGTTAATCCGTTCGTTGGCAGTAACAGTTTTAATTTTTAGGTTTCACTCTGTTTTCTCCTATATGGATACATGTAGTTGGAACTCTAAATCAAACACGGTTTGTGCTAGCTCTTTGAAACTTGTCACAATAAAGTAGCTCCAAGTTCTATCTATCTCTATGGTTTGTTTCCTATTGATGTAGCCCTAAGCAGAGACTGGCGCAAATCACTTTCATGGAAAGGGGTTGCCAGGCTTCCAAAAAACTACGAGTTTCCTGAAATCTCAGCACACATTTTTTCACCCAATCTTGATGACACTTTCAGGTAATGATCAGTACCCCAATCCCACTTGGCTCACCAAATTTCGTTCTTCTAGGTTAAACCGTTCTTTGCAGTGACAGTTTTAATTTTTAGGTTTCCCTCTCTTTTCTCCTATATGGATACATGTAGTTGGAACTCTAAATCAAACACGGTTTGTGCTAGCTCTTTGAAACTTGAAACAATAAATTAGCTCCAAGTTCTATCTCTATGGTTTGTTTCCTATTCATGTAGCCCTAAGCAGAGACTGGCGCAAATCACTTTCATGGAAAGGGGTTGACAATCTTCCAAAAAACTAAGAGTTTCCTGAAATCTCAGCACACTTTTTTTCACCCAATCTTGATGACACTTTCAGGTAATGATCAGCACCCCAATCCCACTTGGCTCACCAAATTTCGTTCTTCTAGGTTAAACCGTTGGTTGGCAGTAACAGTTTTAATTTTTAGGTTTTACTCTGTTTTCTCCTATATGGATACATGTAGTTGGAACTCTAAATCAAACACGGTTTGTGCTAGCACTTTGAAACTTGACACAATAAAGTAGCTCCAAGTTCTATCTCTATGGTTTGTTTCCTATTGATGTAGCCCTAAGCAGAGACTGGCGCAAATCACTTTCATGGAAAGGGGTTGCCAATCTTCCAAAAAACTGCGAGTTTCCTGAAATCTCAGCACACATTTTTTCACCCAATCTTGATGACACTTTCAGGTAATGATCAGTACCCCAATCCCACTTGGCTCACCAAATTTCGTTCTTCTAGGTTAAACCGTTCGTTGGCAGTAACAGTTTAAATTTTTAGGTTTCACTCTGTTTTCTCCTATATGGATACATGTAGTTGGAACTCTAAATCAAACACGGTTTGTGCTAGCTCTTTGAAACTTGACATAATAAAGTAGCTCCAAGTTCTATCTCTATGGTTTGTTTCCTATTGATGTAGCCCTATGCAGAGACTGGCGCAAATCACTTTCATTTAAAGGGGTTGCCAAGCTTCCAAAAAACTACGAGTTTCCTGAAATCTCAGCACACCTTTTTTCACCCAATCTTGATGACACTTTCAGGTAATGATCAGTACAACAAATCCCACTTGTTTCACCAAGTTTCTTTCTTTTAGGTTAAACCGTTGGTTGGCAGTAACAGTTTTAATTTTTAGGTTTCACTCTGTTTTCTCCTATATGGATACATATAGTTGGAACTCTAAATCAAACACGGTTTGTGCTAGCTCTTTGAAACTTGACACAATAAATTAGCTCCAAGTTCTATCTCTATGGTTTGTTTCCTATTGATGTAGCCCTAAGCAGAGACTGGCGCAAATCACTTTCATGGAAAGGGGTTGACAATCTTCCAAAAAACTACGAGTTTCCTGAAATCTCAGCACACATTTTTTCACCCTATCTTGATGACACTTTCAGGTAATGATCACTACCCCAATCCCACTTGGCTCACCAAAGTTCATTCTTCTAGGTTAAACCGTTCGTTGGCAGTAACAGTTTTAATTTTTAGGTTTCACTCTGTTTTCTCCTACATGGATACATGTAGTTGGAACTCTAAATCAAACACAGTTTGTGCTAGCTCTTTGAAACTTGACACAATAACGTAGCTCCAAGTTCTATCTCTATGGTTTGTTTCCTATTGATGTAGCCCTAAGCAGAGACTGGCGCAAATCACTTTCTTGGAAAGGGGTTGCCATCTTCCAAAAAACTACGAGTTTCCTGAAATCTCAGCACACATTTTTTCACCCAATCTTGATGACACTTTCAGGTAATGATCAGTACCCCAATCCCACTTGGCTCACCAAATTTCATTCTTCTAGGTTAAACCGTTCGTTGGCAGTAACAGTTTTAATTTTTAGGTTTCACTCTGTTTTCTCCTATATGGATACATGTAGTTGGAACTCTAAATCAAACACGGTTTGTGCTAGCTCTTTGAAACTTGACACAATAAAGTAGCTCCAAGTTCTATCTCTATGGTTTGTTTCCTATTGATGTAGCCCTAAGCAGAGACTGGCACAAATCACTTTCATGGAAAGGGGTTGCCAATCTTCCAAAAAACTGCGAGTTTCCTGAAATCTCAGCACACATTTTTTCACCCAAACTTGATGACACTTTCAGGTAATGATCAGTACCCCAATCCCACTTGGCTCACCAAATTTCGTTCTTCTAGGTTAATCCGTTCGTTGGCAGTAACAGTTTTAATTTTTAGGTTTCACTCTGTTTTCTCCTATATGGATACATGTAGTTGGAACTCTAAATCAAACACGGTTTGTGCTAGCTCTTTGAAACTTGTCACAATAAAGTAGCTCCAAGTTCTATCTATCTCTATGGTTTGTTTCCTATTGATGTAGCCCTAAGCAGAGACTGGCGCAAATCACTTTCATGGAAAGGGGTTGCCAGGCTTCCAAAAAACTACGAGTTTCCTGAAATCTCAGCACACATTTTTTCACCCAATCTTGATGACACTTTCAGGTAATGATGAGTACAACAAATCCCACTTGGGTCACCAAGTTTCTTTCTTTTAGGTTAAACCGTTCTTTGGCGCTAACAGTTTTAATTTTTAGGTTTCACTCTGTTTTCTCCTATATGGATACATGTAGTTGGAACTCTAAATCAAACACGGTTTGTGCTAGCTCTTTGAAACTTGAAACAATAAATTAGCTCCAAGTTCTATCTCTATGGTTTGTTTCCTATTGATGTAGCCCTAAGCAGAGACTGGCGCAAATCACTTTCATGGAAAGGGGTTGACAATCTTCCAAAAAACTAAGAGTTTCCTGAAATCTCAGCACACTTTTTTTCACCCAATCTTGATGACACTTTCAGGTAATGATCAGCACCCCAATCCCACTTGGCTCACCAAATTTCGTTCTTCTAGGTTAAACCGTTGGTTGGCAGTAACAGTTTTAATTTTTAGGTTTCACTCTGTTTTCTCCTATATGGATACATGTAGTTGGAACTCTAAATCAAACACGTTTTGTGCTAGCTCTTTGAAACTTGACACAATAACGTAGCTCCAAGTTCTATCTCTATGGTTTGTTTCCTATTGATGTAGCCCTAAGCAGAGACTGGCGCAAATCACTTTCTTGGAAAGGGGTTGCCATCTTCCAAAAAACTACGAGTTTCCTGAAATCTCAGCACACATTTTTTCACCCAATCTTGATGACACTTTCAGGTAATGATCAGTACCCCAATCCCACTTGGCTCACCAAATTTCATTCTTCTAGGTTAAACCGTTCGTTGGCAGTAACAGTTTTAATTTTTAGGTTTCACTTTGTTTTCTCCTATATGGATACATGTAGTTGGAACTCTAAATCAAACACGGTTTGTGCTAGCTCTTTGAAACTTGACACAATAAAGTAGCTCCAAGTTCTATCTCTATGGTTTGTTTCCTATTGATGTAGCCCTAAGCAGAGACTGGCACAAATCACTTTCATGGAAAGGGGTTGCCAATCTTCCAAAAAACTGCGAGTTTCCTGAAATCTCAGCACACATTTTTTCACCCAAACTTGATGACACTTTCAGGTAATGATCAGTACCCCAATCCCACTTGGCTCACCAAATTTCGTTCTTCTAGGTTAATCCGTTCGTTGGCAGTAACAGTTTTAATTTTTAGGTTTCACTCTGTTTTCTCCTATATGGATACATGTAGTTGGAACTCTAAATCAAACACGGTTTGTGCTAGCTCTTTGAAACTTGTCACAATAAAGTAGCTCCAAGTTCTATCTATCTCTATGGTTTGTTTCCTATTGATGTAGCCCTAAGCAGAGACTGGCGCAAATCACTTTCATGGAAAGGGGTTGCCAGGCTTCCAAAAAACTACGAGTTTCCTGAAATCTCAGCACACATTTTTTCACCCAATCTTGATGACACTTTCAGGTAATGATCAGTACCCCAATCCCACTTGGCTCACCAAATTTCGTTCTTCTAGGTTAAACCGTTCTTTGCAGTGACAGTTTTAATTTTTAGGTTTCCCTCTCTTTTCTCCTATATGGATACATGTAGTTGGAACTCTAAATCAAACACGGTTTGTGCTAGCTCTTTGAAACTTGAAACAATAAATTAGCTCCAAGTTCTATCTCTATGGTTTGTTTCCTATTCATGTAGCCCTAAGCAGAGACTGGCGCAAATCACTTTCATGGAAAGGGGTTGACAATCTTCCAAAAAACTAAGAGTTTCCTGAAATCTCAGCACACTTTTTTTCACCCAATCTTGATGACACTTTCAGGTAATGATCAGCACCCCAATCCCACTTGGCTCACCAAATTTCGTTCTTCTAGGTTAAACCGTTGGTTGGCAGTAACAGTTTTAATTTTTAGGTTTTACTCTGTTTTCTCCTATATGGATACATGTAGTTGGAACTCTAAATCAAACACGGTTTGTGCTAGCACTTTGAAACTTGACACAATAAAGTAGCTCCAAGTTCTATCTCTATGGTTTGTTTCCTATTGATGTAGCCCTAAGCAGAGACTGGCGCAAATCACTTTCATGGAAAGGGGTTGCCAATCTTCCAAAAAACTGCGAGTTTCCTGAAATCTCAGCACACATTTTTTCACCCAATCTTGATGACACTTTCAGGTAATGATCAGTACCCCAATCCCACTTGGCTCACCAAATTTCGTTCTTCTAGGTTAAACCGTTCGTTGGCAGTAACAGTTTAAATTTTTAGGTTTCACTCTGTTTTCTCCTATATGGATACATGTAGTTGGAACTCTAAATCAAACACGGTTTGTGCTAGCTCTTTGAAACTTGACATAATAAAGTAGCTCCAAGTTCTATCTCTATGGTTTGTTTCCTATTGATGTAGCCCTATGCAGAGACTGGCGCAAATCACTTTCATTTAAAGGGGTTGCCAAGCTTCCAAAAAACTACGAGTTTCCTGAAATCTCAGCACACCTTTTTTCACCCAATCTTGATGACACTTTCAGGTAATGATCAGTACAACAAATCCCACTTGTTTCACCAAGTTTCTTTCTTTTAGGTTAAACCGTTGGTTGGCAGTAACAGTTTTAATTTTTAGGTTTCACTCTGTTTTCTCCTATATGGATACATATAGTTGGAACTCTAAATCAAACACGGTTTGTGCTAGCTCTTTGAAACTTGACACAATAAATTAGCTCCAAGTTCTATCTCTATGGTTTGTTTCCTATTGATGTAGCCCTAAGCAGAGACTGGCGCAAATCACTTTCATGGAAAGGGGTTGACAATCTTCCAAAAAACTACGAGTTTCCTGAAATCTCAGCACACATTTTTTCACCCTATCTTGATGACACTTTCAGGTAATGATCACTACCCCAATCCCACTTGGCTCACCAAAGTTCATTCTTCTAGGTTAAACCGTTCGTTGGCAGTAACAGTTTTAATTTTTAGGTTTCACTCTGTTTTCTCCTACATGGATACATGTAGTTGGAACTCTAAATCAAACACAGTTTGTGCTAGCTCTTTGAAACTTGACACAATAAATTAGCTCCAAGTTCTATCTCTATGGTTTGTTTCCTATTGATATAGCCCTAAGCAGAGACTGGCGCAAATCACTTTCATGGAAAGGGGTTGACAATCTTCCAAAAAATTAGAGTTTCCTGAAATCTCAGCACACATTTTTTCACCCAATCTTGATGACACTTTCAGGTAATGATCAGCACCCCAATTCCACTTGGCTCACCAAATTTCGTTCTTCTAGGTTAATCCGTTCGTTGGCAGTAACAGTTTTAATTTTTAGGTTTCACTCTGTTTTCTCCTATATGGATACATGTAGTTGGAACTCTAAATCAAACACGGTTTGTGCTAGCTCTTTGAAACTTGAAACAATAAATTAGCTCCAAGTTCTATCTCTATGGTTTGTTTCCTATTGATGTAGCCCTAAGCAGAGACTGGCGCAAATCACTTTCATGGAAAGGGGTTGACAATCTTCCAAAAAACTAAGAGTTTCCTGAAATCTCAGCACACTTTTTTTCACCCAATCTTGATGACACTTTCAGGTAATGATCAGCACCCCAATCCCACTTGGCTCACCAAATTTCGTTCTTCTAGGTTAAACCGTTCGTTGGCAGTAACAGTTTTAATTTTTAGGTTTTACTCTGTTTTCTCCTATATGGATACATGTAGTTGGAACTCTAAATCAAACACGGTTTGTGCTAGCACTTTGAAACTTGACACAATAAAGTAGCTCCAAGTTCTATCTCTATGGTTTGTTTCCTATTGATGTAGCCCTAAGCAGAGACTGGCGCAAATCACTTTCATGGAAAGGGGTTGCCAATCTTCCAAAAAACTGCGAGTTTCCTGAAATCTCAGCACACATTTTTTCACCCAATCTTGATGACACTTTCAGGTAATGATCAGTACCCCAATCCCACTTGGCTCACCAAATTTCGTTCTTCTAGGTTAAACCGTTCGTTGGCAGTAACAGTTTAAATTTTTAGGTTTCACTCTGTTTTCTCCTATATGGATACATGTAGTTGGAACTCTAAATCAAACACGGTTTGTGCTAGCTCTTTGAAACTTGACACAATAAAGTAGCTCCAAGTTCTATCTCTATGGTTTGTTTCCTATTGATGTAGCCCTATGCAGAGACTGGCGCAAATCACTTTCATTTAAAGGGGTTGCCAAGCTTCCAAAAAACTACGAGTTTCCTGAAATCTCAGCACACCTTTTTTCACCCAATCTTGATGACACTTTCAGGTAATGATCAGTACAACAAATCCCACTTGTTTCACCAAGTTTCTTTCTTTTAGGTTAAACCGTTGGTTGGCAGTAACAGTTTTAATTTTTAGGTTTCACTCTGTTTTCTCCTATATGGATACATATAGTTGGAACTCTAAATCAAACACGGTTTGTGCTAGCTCTTTGAAACTTGACACAATAAATTAGCTCCAAGTTCTATCTCTATGGTTTGTTTCCTATTGATGTAGCCCTAAGCAGAGACTGGCGCAAATCACTTTCATGGAAAGGGGTTGACAATCTTCCAAAAAACTACGAGTTTCCTGAAATCTCAGCACACATTTTTTCACCCTATCTTGATGACACTTTCAGGTAATGATCACTACCCCAATCCCACTTGGCTCACCAAAGTTCATTCTTCTAGGTTAAACCGTTCGTTGGCAGTAACAGTTTTAATTTTTAGGTTTCACTCTGTTTTCTCCTATATGGACACATGTAGTTGGAACTCTAAATCAAACACGGGTTGTGCTAGCTCTTTGAAACGTGACACAATAAAGTAGCTCCAAGTTCTCTCTCTATGGTTTGTTTCCTATTGATGTAGTCCTAAGCAGAGACTGGCGCAAATCACTTTCATTGAAAGGATTTGCCAATCTTCCAAAAAACTACGAGTTTCCTGAAATCTCAGCACACTTTTTTTCACCCAATCTTGATGACACTTTCAGGTAATGATCAGTACAACAAATCCCACTTGGGTCACCAAGTTTCTTTCTTTTAGGTTAAACCGTTCGTTGGCAGTAACAGTTTTAATTTTTAGGTTTCACTCTGTTTTCTCCTACATGGATACATGTAGTTGGAACTCTAAATCAAACACGGTTTGTGCTAGCTCTTTGAAACTTGACACAATAAATTAGCTCCAAGTTCTATCTCTATGGTTTGTTTCCTATTGATATAGCCCTAAGCAGAGACTGGCGCAAATCACTTTCATGGAAAGGGGTTGACAATCTTCCAAAAAATTAGAGTTTCCTGAAATCTCAGCACACATTTTTTCACCCAATCTTGATGACACTTTCAGGTAATGATCAGCACCCCAATTCCACTTGGCTCACCAAATTTCATTCTTCTAGGTTAATCCGTTCGTTGGCAGTAACAGTTTTAATTTTTAGGTTTCACTCTGTTTTCTCCTATATGGATACATGTAGTTGGAACTCTAAATCAAACACGGTTTGTTCTAGCTCTTTGAAACTTGAAACAATAAATTAGCTCAAAGTTCTATCTCTATGGTTTGTTTCCTATTGATGTAGCCCTAAGCAGAGACTGGCGCAAATCACTTTCATGGAAAGGGGTTGACAATCTTCCAAAAAACTAAGAGTTTCCTGAAATCTCAGCACACTTTTTTTCACCCAATCTTGATGACACTTTCAGGTAATGATCAGCACCCCAATCCCACTTGGCTCACCAAATTTCGTTCTTCTAGGTTAAACCGTTCGTTGGCAGTAACAGTTTTAATTTTTAGGTTTTACTCTGTTTTCTCCTATATGGATACATGTAGTTGGAACTCTAAATCAAACACGGTTTGTGCTAGCACTTTGAAACTTGACACAATAAAGTAGCTCCAAGTTCTATCTCTATGGTTTGTTTCCTATTGATGTAGCCCTAAGCAGAGACTGGCGCAAATCACTTTCATGGAAAGGGGTTGCCAATCTTCCAAAAAACTGCGAGTTTCCTGAAATCTCAGCACACATTTTTTCACCCAATCTTGATGACACTTTCAGGTAATGATCAGTACCCCAATCCCACTTGGCTCACCAAATTTCGTTCTTCTAGGTTAAACCGTTCGTTGGCAGTAACAGTTTAAATTTTTAGGTTTCACTCTGTTTTCTCCTATATGGATACATGTAGTTGGAACTCTAAATCAAACACGGTTTGTGCTAGCTCTTTGAAACTTGACACAATAAAGTAGCTCCAAGTTCTATCTCTATGGTTTGTTTCCTATTGATGTAGCCCTATGCAGAGACTGGCGCAAATCACTTTCATTTAAAGGGGTTGCCAAGCTTCCAAAAAACTACGAGTTTCCTGAAATCTCAGCACACCTTTTTTCACCCAATCTTGATGACACTTTCAGGTAATGATCAGTACAACAAATCCCACTTGTTTCACCAAGTTTCTTTCTTTTAGGTTAAACCGTTGGTTGGCAGTAACAGTTTTAATTTTTAGGTTTCACTCTGTTTTCTCCTATATGGATACATATATTTGGAACTCTAAATCAAACATGGTTTGTGCTAGCTCTTTGAAACTTGACACAATAAATTAGCTCCAAGTTCTATCTCTATGGTTTGTTTCCTATTGATGTAGCCCTAAGCAGAGACTGGCGCAAATCACTTTCATGGAAAGGGGTTGACAATCTTCCAAAAAACTACGAGTTTCCTGAAATCTCAGCACACATTTTTTCACCCTATCTTGATGACACTTTCAGGTAATGATCACTACCCCAATCCCACTTGGCTCACCAAAGTTCATTCTTCTAGGTTAAACCGTTTGTTGGCAGTAACAGTTTTAATTTTTAGGTTTCACTCTGTTTTCTCCTATATGGACACATGTAGTTGGAACTCTAAATCAAACACGGGTTGTGCTAGCTCTTTGAAACGTGACACAATAAAGTAGCTCCAAGTTCTCTCTCTATGGTTTGTTTCCTATTGATGTAGTCCTAAGCAGAGACTGGCGCAAATCACTTTCATTGAAAGGATTTGCCAATCTTACAAAAAACTACGAGTTTCCTGAAATCTCAGCACACTTTTTTTCACCCAATCTTGATGACACTTTCAGGTAATGATCAGTACAACAAATCCCACTTGGGTAACCAAGTTTCTTTCTTTTAGGTTAAACCGTTCGTTGGCAGTAACAGTTTTAATTTTTAGGTTTCACTCTGTTTTCTCCTACATGGATACATGTAGTTGGAACTCTAAATCAAACACGGTTTGTGCTAGCTCTTTGAAACTTGACACAATAAATTAGCTCCAAGTTCTATCTCTATGGTTTGTTTCCTATTGATATAGCCCTAAGCAGAGACTGGCGCAAATCACTTTCATGGAAAGGGGTTGACAATCTTCCTAAAAATTAGAGTTTCCTGAAATCTCAGCACACATTTTTTCACCCAATCTTGATGACACTTTCAGGTAATGATCAGCACCCCAATTCCACTTGGCTCACCAAATTTCGTTCTTCTAGGTTAATCCGTTCGTTGGCAGTAACAGTTTTAATTTTTAGGTTTCACTCTGTTTTCTCCTATATGGATACATGTAGTTGGAACTCTAAATCAAACACGGTTTGTGCTAGCTCTTTGAAACTTGACACAATAAAGTAGCTCCAAGTTCTCTCTCTATGGTTTGTTTCCTATTGATGTAGCCCTAAGCAGAGACTGGCGCAAATCACTTTCATGGAAAGGGGTTGCCAATCTTCCAAAAAACTACTAGTTTCCTGAAATCTCATCACACATTTTTTCACCCAATCTTGATGACACTTTCAGGTAATGATCAGTACCCCAATCCCACTTGGCTCAAGAACTTTCGTTCTAGGTTAAACCGTTCGTTGGCAGTAACGGTTTTAATTTTTAGGTTTCACTCTGTTTTCTCCTATATGGATACATGTAGTTGGAACTCTAAATCAAACACGGTTTGTGCTAGCTCTTTGAAACTTGACACAATAAAGTAGCTCCAAGTTCTATCTCTATGGTTTATTTCCTATTGATGTAGCCCTAAGCAGAGACTGGCGCAAATCACTTTTATGGAAAGGGGTTGCCAATCTTCCAAAAAACTGGGAGATTCCTGAAATCTCAGCACACATTTTTTCACGCAATCTTGATGACACTTTCAGGTAATGATCAGCACCCCAATCCCACTTGGCTCACCAAATTTCGTTCTTCTATGTTAAACCGTTCGTTGGCAGTAACAGTTTTAATTTTTAGGTTTCACTCTGTTTTCTCCTATATGGATACATGTAGTTGGAACTCTAAATCAAACACGGTTTGTGCTAGCTCTTTGAAACTTGACACAATAAAGTAGCTCCAAGTTCTATCTCTATGGTTTGTTTCCTATTGATGTAGCCCTAAGCAGAGACTGGCACAAATCACTTTCATAGAAAGGGGTTGCCAATCTTCCAAAATACTACGAGTTTCCTGAAATCTCAGCACACATTTTTTCACCCAAACTTGATGACACTTTCAGGTAATGATGAGTACCCCAATCCCACTTGGCTCACCAAATTTCGTTCTTCTAGGTTAAACCGTTCGTTGGCAGTAACAGTTTTAATTTTTAGGTTTCACTCTGTTTTCTCCTATATGGATACATGTAGTTGGAACTCTAAATCAAACACGGTTTGTGCTAGCACTTTGAAACTTGACACAATAAATTAGCTCCAAGATCTATCTCTATGGTTTGTTTCCTATTGATGTAGCCCTAAGCAGAGACTGGCGCAAATCACTTTCATGGAAAGGGGTTGACAATCTTCCAAAAAACTAAGAGTTTCCTGAAATCTCAGCACACTTTTTTTCACCCAAACTTGATGACACTTTCAGGTAATGATCAGCACCCCAATCCCACTTGGCTCACCAAATTTCGTTCTTCTAGGTTAAACCGTTGGTTGGCAGTAACAGTTTTAATTTTTAGGTTTTACTCTGTTTTCTCCTATATGGATACATGTAGTTGGAACTCTAAATCAAACACGGTTTGTGCTAGCACTTTGAAACTTGACACAATAAAGTAGCTCCAAGTTCTATCTCTATGGTTTGTTTCCTATTGATGTAGCCCTAAGCAGAGACTGGCGCAAATCACTTTCATGGAAAGGGGTTGCCAATCTTCCAAAAAACTGCGAGTTTCCTGAAATCTCAGCACACATTTTTTCACCCAATCTTGATGACACTTTCAGGTAATGATCAGTACCCCAATCCCACTTGGCTCACCAAATTTCGTTCTTCTAGGTTAAACCGTTCGTTGGCAGTAACAGTTTAAATTTTTAGGTTTCACTCTGTTTTCTCCTATATGGATACATGTAGTTGGAACTCTAAATCAAACACGGTTTGTGCTAGCTCTTTGAAACTTGACACAATAAAGTAGCTCCAAGTTCTATCTCTATGGTTTGTTTCCTATTGATGTAGCCCTATGCAGAGACTGGCGCAAATCACTTTCATTTAAAGGGGTTGCCAAGCTTCCAAAAAACTACGAGTTTCCTGAAATCTCAGCACACCTTTTTTCACCCAATCTTGATGACACTTTCAGGTAATGATCAGTACAACAAATCCCACTTGTTTCACCAAGTTTCTTTCTTTTAGGTTAAACCGTTGGTTGGCAGTAACAGTTTTAATTTTTAGGTTTCACTCTGTTTTCTCCTATATGGATACATATAGTTGGAACTCTAAATCAAACACGGTTTGTGCTAGCTCTTTGAAACTTGACACAATAAATTAGCTCCAAGTTCTATCTCTATGGTTTGTTTCCTATTGATGTAGCCCTAAGCAGAGACTGGCGCAAATCACTTTCATGGAAAGGGGTTGACAATCTTCCAAAAAACTACGAGTTTCCTGAAATCTCAGCACACATTTTTTCACCCTATCTTGATGACACTTTCAGGTAATGATGACTACCCCAATCCCACTTGGCTCACCAAAGTTCATTCTTCTAGGTTAAACCGTTCGTTGGCAGTAACAGTTTTAATTTTTAGGTTTCACTCTGTTTTCTCCTACATGGATACATGTAGTTGGAACTCTAAATCAAACACAGTTTGTGCTAGCTCTTTGAAACTTGACACAATAAATTAGCTCCAAGTTCTATCTCTATGGTTTGTTTCCTATTGATATAGCCCTAAGCAGAGACTGGCGCAAATCACTTTCATGGAAAGGGGTTGACAATCTTCCAAAAAATTAGAGTTTCCTGAAATCTCAGCACACATTTTTTCACCCAATCTTGATGACACTTTCAGGTAATGATCAGCACCCCAATTCCACTTGGCTCACCAAATTTCGTTCTTCTAGGTTAATCCGTTCGTTGGCAGTAACAGTTTTAATTTTTAGGTTTCACTCTGTTTTCTCCTATATGGATACATGTAGTTGGAACTCTAAATCAAACACGGTTTGTGCTAGCTCTTTGAAACTTGAAACAATAAATTAGCTCCAAGTTCTATCTCTATGGTTTGTTTCCTATTGATGTAGCCCTAAGCAGAGACTGGCGCAAATCACTTTCATGGAAAGGGGTTGACAATCTTCCAAAAAACTAAGAGTTTCCTGAAATCTCAGCACACTTTTTTTCACCCAATCTTGATGACACTTTCAGGTAATGATCAGCACCCCAATCCCACTTGGCTCACCAAATTTCGTTCTTCTAGGTTAAACCGTTCGTTGGCAGTAACAGTTTTAATTTTTAGGTTTTACTCTGTTTTCTCCTATATGGATACATGTAGTTGGAACTCTAAATCAAACACGGTTTGTGCTAGCACTTTGAAACTTGACACAATAAAGTAGCTCCAAGTTCTATCTCTATGGTTTGTTTCCTATTGATGTAGCCCTAAGCAGAGACTGGCGCAAATCACTTTCATGGAAAGGGGTTGCCAATCTTCCAAAAAACTGCGAGTTTCCTGAAATCTCAGCACACATTTTTTCACCCAATCTTGATGACACTTTCAGGTAATGATCAGTACCCCAATCCCACTTGGCTCACCAAATTTCGTTCTTCTAGGTTAAACCGTTCGTTGGCAGTAACAGTTTAAATTTTTAGGTTTCACTCTGTTTTCTCCTATATGGATACATGTAGTTGGAACTCTAAATCAAACACGGTTTGTGCTAGCTCTTTGAAACTTGACACAATAAAGTAGCTCCAAGTTCTATCTCTATGGTTTGTTTCCTATTGATGTAGCCCTATGCAGAGACTGGCGCAAATCACTTTCATTTAAAGGGGTTGCCAAGCTTCCAAAAAACTACGAGTTTCCTGAAATCTCAGCACACCTTTTTTCACCCAATCTTGATGACACTTTCAGGTAATGATCAGTACAACAAATCCCACTTGTTTCACCAAGTTTCTTTCTTTTAGGTTAAACCGTTGGTTGGCAGTAACAGTTTTAATTTTTAGGTTTCACTCTGTTTTCTCCTATATGGATACATATAGTTGGAACTCTAAATCAAACATGGTTTGTGCTAGCTCTTTGAAACTTGACACAATAAATTAGCTCCAAGTTCTATCTCTATGGTTTGTTTCCTATTGATGTAGCCCTAAGCAGAGACTGGCGCAAATCACTTTCATGGAAAGGGGTTGACAATCTTCCAAAAAACTACGAGTTTCCTGAAATCTCAGCACACATTTTTTCACCCTATCTTGATGACACTTTCAGGTAATGATCACTACCCCAATCCCACTTGGCTCACCAAAGTTCATTCTTCTAGGTTAAACCGTTCGTTGGCAGTAACAGTTTTAATTTTTAGGTTTCACTCTGTTTTCTCCTATATGGACACATGTAGTTGGAACTCTAAATCAAACACGGGTTGTGCTAGCTCTTTGAAACGTGACACAATAAAGTAGCTCCAAGTTCTCTCTCTATGGTTTGTTTCCTATTGATGTAGTCCTAAGCAGAGACTGGCGCAAATCACTTTCATTGAAAGGATTTGCCAATCTTCCAAAAAACTACGAGTTTCCTGAAATCTCAGCACACTTTTTTTCACCCAATCTTGATGACACTTTCAGGTAATGATCAGTACAACAAATCCCACTTGGGTCACCAAGTTTCTTTCTTTTAGGTTAAACCGTTCGTTGGCAGTAACAGTTTTAATTTTTAGGTTTCACTCTGTTTTCTCCTATATGGATACATATAGTTGGAACTCTAAATCAAACACGGTTTGTGCTAGCTCTTTGAAACTTGACACAATAAATTAGCTCCAAGTTCTATCTCTATGGTTTGTTTCCTATTGATATAGCCCTAAGCAGAGACTGGCGCAAATCACTTTCATGGAAAGGGGTTGACAATCTTCCAAAAAATTAGAGTTTCCTGAAATCTCAGCACACATTTTTTCACCCAATCTTGATGACACTTTCAGGTAATGATCAGCACCCCAATTCCACTTGGCTCACCAAATTTCGTTCTTCTAGGTTAATCCGTTCGTTGGCAGTAACAGTTTTAATTTTTAGGTTTCACTCTGTTTTCTCCTATATGGATACATGTAGTTGGAACTCTAAATCAAACACGGTTTGTTCTAGCTCTTTGAAACTTGAAACAATAAATTAGCTCCAAGTTCTATCTCTATGGTTTGTTTCCTATTGATGTAGCCCTAAGCAGAGACTGGCGCAAATCACTTTCATGGAAAGGGGTTGACAATCTTCCAAAAAACTAAGAGTTTCCTGAAATCTCAGCACACTTTTTTTCACCCAATCTTGATGACACTTTCAGGTAATGATCAGCACCCCAATCCCACTTGGCTCACCAAATTTCGTTCTTCTAGGTTAAACCGTTCGTTGGCAGTAACAGTTTTAATTTTTAGGTTTTACTCTGTTTTCTCCTATATGGATACATGTAGTTGGAACTCTAAATCAAACACGGTTTGTGCTAGCACTTTGAAACTTGACACAATAAAGTAGCTCCAAGTTCTATCTCTATGGTTTGTTTCCTATTGATGTAGCCCTAAGCAGAGACTGGCGCAAATCACTTTCATGGAAAGGGGTTGCCAATCTTCCAAAAAACTGCGAGTTTCCTGAAATCTCAGCACACATTTTTTCACCCAATCTTGATGACACTTTCAGGTAATGATCAGTACCCCAATCCCACTTGGCTCACCAAATTTCGTTCTTCTAGGTTAAACCGTTCGTTGGCAGTAACAGTTTAAATTTTTAGGTTTCACTCTGTTTTCTCCTATATGGATACATGTAGTTGGAACTCTAAATCAAACACGGTTTGTGCTAGCTCTTTGAAACTTGACACAATAAAGTAGCTCCAAGTTCTATCTCTATGGTTTGTTTCCTATTGATGTAGCCCTATGCAGAGACTGGCGCAAATCACTTTCATTTAAAGGGGTTGCCAAGCTTCCAAAAAACTACGAGTTTCCTGAAATCTCAGCACACCTTTTTTCACCCAATCTTGATGACACTTTCAGGTAATGATCAGTACAACAAATCCCACTTGTTTCACCAAGTTTCTTTCTTTTAGGTTAAACCGTTGGTTGGCAGTAACAGTTTTAATTTTTAGGTTTCACTCTGTTTTCTCCTATATGGATACATATAGTTGGAACTCTAAATCAAACACGGTTTGTGCTAGCTCTTTGAAACTTGACACAATAAATTAGCTCCAAGTTCTATCTCTATGGTTTGTTTCCTATTGATGTAGCCCTAAGCAGAGACTGGCGCAAATCACTTTCATGGAAAGGGGTTGACAATCTTCCAAAAAACTACGAGTTTCCTGAAATCTCAGCACACATTTTTTCACCCTATCTTGATGACACTTTCAGGTAATGATCACTACCCCAATCCCACTTGGCTCACCAAAGTTCATTCTTCTAGGTTAAACCGTTCGTTGGCAGTAACAGTTTTAATTTTTAGGTTTCACTCTGTTTTCTCCTATATGGACACATGTAGTTGGAACTCTAAATCAAACACGGTTTGTGCTAGCTCTTTGAAACTTGACACAATAAAGTAGCTCCAAGTTCTATCTCTATGGTTTGTTTCCTATTGATGTAGCCCTAAGCAGAGACTGGCACAAATCACTTTCATAGAAAGGGGTTGCCAATCTTCCAAAATACTACGAGTTTCCTGAAATCTCAGCACACATTTTTTCACCCAAACTTGATGACACTTTCAGGTAATGATGAGTACCCCAATCCCACTTGGCTCACCAAATTTCGTTCTTCTAGGTTAAACCGTTCGTTGGCAGTAACAGTTTTAATTTTTAGGTTTCACTCTGTTTTCTCCTATATGGATACATGTAGTTGGAACTCTAAATCAAACACGGTTTGTGCTAGCACTTTGAAACTTGACACAATAAATTAGCTCCAAGATCTATCTCTATGGTTTGTTTCCTATTGATGTAGCCCTAAGCAGAGACTGGCGCAAATCACTTTCATGGAAAGGGGTTGACAATCTTCCAAAAAACTAAGAGTTTCCTGAAATCTCAGCACACTTTTTTTCACCCAATCTTGATGACACTTTCAGGTAATGATCAGCACCCCAATCCCACTTGGCTCACCAAATTTCGTTCTTCTAGGTTAAACCGTTGGTTGGCAGTAACAGTTTTAATTTTTAGGTTTTACTCTGTTTTCTCCTATATGGATACATGTAGTTGGAACTCTAAATCAAACACGGTTTGTGCTAGCACTTTGAAACTTGACACAATAAAGTAGCTCCAAGTTCTATCTCTATGGTTTGTTTCCTATTGATGTAGCCCTAAGCAGAGACTGGCGCAAATCACTTTCATGGAAAGGGGTTGCCAATCTTCCAAAAAACTGCGAGTTTCCTGAAATCTCAGCACACATTTTTTCACCCAATCTTGATGACACTTTCAGGTAATGATCAGTACCCCAATCCCACTTGGCTCACCAAATTTCGTTCTTCTAGGTTAAACCGTTCGTTGGCAGTAACAGTTTAAATTTTTAGGTTTCACTCTGTTTTCTCCTATATGGATACATGTAGTTGGAACTCTAAATCAAACACGGTTTGTGCTAGCTCTTTGAAACTTGACACAATAAAGTAGCTCCAAGTTCTATCTCTATGGTTTGTTTCCTATTGATGTAGCCCTATGCAGAGACTGGCGCAAATCACTTTCATTTAAAGGGGTTGCCAAGCTTCCAAAAAACTACGAGTTTCCTGAAATCTCAGCACACCTTTTTTCACCCAATCTTGATGACACTTTCAGGTAATGATCAGTACAACAAATCCCACTTGTTTCACCAAGTTTCTTTCTTTTAGGTTAAACCGTTGGTTGGCAGTAACAGTTTTAATTTTTAGGTTTCACTCTGTTTTCTCCTATATGGATACATATAGTTGGAACTCTAAATCAAACACGGTTTGTGCTAGCTCTTTGAAACTTGACACAATAAATTAGCTCCAAGTTCTATCTCTATGGTTTGTTTCCTATTGATGTAGCCCTAAGCAGAGACTGGCGCAAATCACTTTCATGGAAAGGGGTTGACAATCTTCCAAAAAACTACGAGTTTCCTGAAATCTCAGCACACATTTTTTCACCCTATCTTGATGACACTTTCAGGTAATGATGACTACCCCAATCCCACTTGGCTCACCAAAGTTCATTCTTCTAGGTTAAACCGTTCGTTGGCAGTAACAGTTTTAATTTTTAGGTTTCACTCTGTTTTCTCCTACATGGATACATGTAGTTGGAACTCTAAATCAAACACAGTTTGTGCTAGCTCTTTGAAACTTGACACAATAAATTAGCTCCAAGTTCTATCTCTATGGTTTGTTTCCTATTGATATAGCCCTAAGCAGAGACTGGCGCAAATCACTTTCATGGAAAGGGGTTGACAATCTTCCAAAAAATTAGAGTTTCCTGAAATCTCAGCACACATTTTTTCACCCAATCTTGATGACACTTTCAGGTAATGATCAGCACCCCAATTCCACTTGGCTCACCAAATTTCGTTCTTCTAGGTTAATCCGTTCGTTGGCAGTAACAGTTTTAATTTTTAGGTTTCACTCTGTTTTCTCCTATATGGATACATGTAGTTGGAACTCTAAATCAAACACGGTTTGTGCTAGCTCTTTGAAACTTGAAACAATAAATTAGCTCCAAGTTCTATCTCTATGGTTTGTTTCCTATTGATGTAGCCCTAAGCAGAGACTGGCGCAAATCACTTTCATGGAAAGGGGTTGACAATCTTCCAAAAAACTAAGAGTTTCCTGAAATCTCAGCACACTTTTTTTCACCCAATCTTGATGACACTTTCAGGTAATGATCAGCACCCCAATCCCACTTGGCTCACCAAATTTCGTTCTTCTAGGTTAAACCGTTCGTTGGCAGTAACAGTTTTAATTTTTAGGTTTTACTCTGTTTTCTCCTATATGGATACATGTAGTTGGAACTCTAAATCAAACACGGTTTGTGCTAGCACTTTGAAACTTGACACAATAAAGTAGCTCCAAGTTCTATCTCTATGGTTTGTTTCCTATTGATGTAGCCCTAAGCAGAGACTGGCGCAAATCACTTTCATGGAAAGGGGTTGCCAATCTTCCAAAAAACTGCGAGTTTCCTGAAATCTCAGCACACATTTTTTCACCCAATCTTGATGACACTTTCAGGTAATGATCAGTACCCCAATCCCACTTGGCTCACCAAATTTCGTTCTTCTAGGTTAAACCGTTCGTTGGCAGTAACAGTTTAAATTTTTAGGTTTCACTCTGTTTTCTCCTATATGGATACATGTAGTTGGAACTCTAAATCAAACACGGTTTGTGCTAGCTCTTTGAAACTTGACACAATAAAGTAGCTCCAAGTTCTATCTCTATGGTTTGTTTCCTATTGATGTAGCCCTATGCAGAGACTGGCGCAAATCACTTTCATTTAAAGGGGTTGCCAAGCTTCCAAAAAACTACGAGTTTCCTGAAATCTCAGCACACCTTTTTTCACCCAATCTTGATGACACTTTCAGGTAATGATCAGTACAACAAATCCCACTTGTTTCACCAAGTTTCTTTCTTTTAGGTTAAACCGTTGGTTGGCAGTAACAGTTTTAATTTTTAGGTTTCACTCTGTTTTCTCCTATATGGATACATATAGTTGGAACTCTAAATCAAACATGGTTTGTGCTAGCTCTTTGAAACTTGACACAATAAATTAGCTCCAAGTTCTATCTCTATGGTTTGTTTCCTATTGATGTAGCCCTAAGCAGAGACTGGCGCAAATCACTTTCATGGAAAGGGGTTGACAATCTTCCAAAAAACTACGAGTTTCCTGAAATCTCAGCACACATTTTTTCACCCTATCTTGATGACACTTTCAGGTAATGATCACTACCCCAATCCCACTTGGCTCACCAAAGTTCATTCTTCTAGGTTAAACCGTTCGTTGGCAGTAACAGTTTTAATTTTTAGGTTTCACTCTGTTTTCTCCTATATGGACACATGTAGTTGGAACTCTAAATCAAACACGGGTTGTGCTAGCTCTTTGAAACGTGACACAATAAAGTAGCTCCAAGTTCTCTCTCTATGGTTTGTTTCCTATTGATGTAGTCCTAAGCAGAGACTGGCGCAAATCACTTTCATTGAAAGGATTTGCCAATCTTCCAAAAAACTACGAGTTTCCTGAAATCTCAGCACACTTTTTTTCACCCAATCTTGATGACACTTTCAGGTAATGATCAGTACAACAAATCCCACTTGGGTCACCAAGTTTCTTTCTTTTAGGTTAAACCGTTCGTTGGCAGTAACAGTTTTAATTTTTAGGTTTCACTCTGTTTTCTCCTACATGGATACATGTAGTTGGAACTCTAAATCAAACACGGTTTGTGCTAGCTCTTTGAAACTTGACACAATAAATTAGCTCCAAGTTCTATCTCTATGGTTTGTTTCCTATTGATATAGCCCTAAGCAGAGACTGGCGCAAATCACTTTCATGGAAAGGGGTTGACAATCTTCCAAAAAATTAGAGTTTCCTGAAATCTCAGCACACATTTTTTCACCCAATCTTGATGACACTTTCAGGTAATGATCAGCACCCCAATTCCACTTGGCTCACCAAATTTCGTTCTTCTAGGTTAATCCGTTCGTTGGCAGTAACAGTTTTAATTTTTAGGTTTCACTCTGTTTTCTCCTATATGGATACATGTAGTTGGAACTCTAAATCAAACACGGTTTGTTCTAGCTCTTTGAAACTTGAAACAATAAATTAGCTCCAAGTTCTATCTCTATGGTTTGTTTCCTATTGATGTAGCCCTAAGCAGAGACTGGCGCAAATCACTTTCATGGAAAGGGGTTGACAATCTTCCAAAAAACTAAGAGTTTCCTGAAATCTCAGCACACTTTTTTTCACCCAATCTTGATGACACTTTCAGGTAATGATCAGCACCCCAATCCCACTTGGCTCACCAAATTTCGTTCTTCTAGGTTAAACCGTTCGTTGGCAGTAACAGTTTTAATTTTTAGGTTTTACTCTGTTTTCTCCTATATGGATACATGTAGTTGGAACTCTAAATCAAACACGGTTTGTGCTAGCACTTTGAAACTTGACACAATAAAGTAGCTCCAAGTTCTATCTCTATGGTTTGTTTCCTATTGATGTAGCCCTAAGCAGAGACTGGCGCAAATCACTTTCATGGAAAGGGGTTGCCAATCTTCCAAAAAACTGCGAGTTTCCTGAAATCTCAGCACACATTTTTTCACCCAATCTTGATGACACTTTCAGGTAATGATCAGTACCCCAATCCCACTTGGCTCACCAAATTTCGTTCTTCTAGGTTAAACCGTTCGTTGGCAGTAACAGTTTAAATTTTTAGGTTTCACTCTGTTTTCTCCTATATGGATACATGTAGTTGGAACTCTAAATCAAACACGGTTTGTGCTAGCTCTTTGAAACTTGACACAATAAAGTAGCTCCAAGTTCTATCTCTATGGTTTGTTTCCTATTGATGTAGCCCTATGCAGAGACTGGCGCAAATCACTTTCATTTAAAGGGGTTGCCAAGCTTCCAAAAAACTACGAGTTTCCTGAAATCTCAGCACACCTTTTTTCACCCAATCTTGATGACACTTTCAGGTAATGATCAGTACAACAAATCCCACTTGTTTCACCAAGTTTCTTTCTTTTAGGTTAAACCGTTGGTTGGCAGTAACAGTTTTAATTTTTAGGTTTCACTCTGTTTTCTCCTATATGGATACATATAGTTGGAACTCTAAATCAAACACGGTTTGTGCTAGCTCTTTGAAACTTGACACAATAAATTAGCTCCAAGTTCTATCTCTATGGTTTGTTTCCTATTGATGTAGCCCTAAGCAGAGACTGGCGCAAATCACTTTCATGGAAAGGGGTTGACAATCTTCCAAAAAACTACGAGTTTCCTGAAATCTCAGCACACATTTTTTCACCCTATCTTGATGACACTTTCAGGTAATGATCACTACCCCAATCCCACTTGGCTCACCAAAGTTCATTCTTCTAGGTTAAACCGTTCGTTGGCAGTAACAGTTTTAATTTTTAGGTTTCACTCTGTTTTCTCCTATATGGACACATGTAGTTGGAACTCTAAATCAAACACGGGTTGTGCTAGCTCTTTGAAACGTGACACAATAAAGTAGCTCCAAGTTCTCTCTCTATGGTTTGTTTCCTATTGATGTAGTCCTAAGCAGAGACTGGCGCAAATCACTTTCATTGAAAGGATTTGCCAATCTTCCAAAAAACTACGAGTTTCCTGAAATCTCAGCACACTTTTTTTCACCCAATCTTGATGACACTTTCAGGTAATGATCAGTACAACAAATCCCACTTGGGTCACCAAGTTTCTTTCTTTTAGGTTAAACCGTTCGTTGGCAGTAACAGTTTTAATTTTTAGGTTTCACTCTGTTTTCTCCTACATGGATACATGTAGTTGGAACTCTAAATCAAACACGGTTTGTGCTAGCTCTTTGAAACTTGACACAATAAATTAGCTCCAAGTTCTATCTCTATGGTTTGTTTCCTATTGATATAGCCCTAAGCAGAGACTGGCGCAAATCACTTTCATGGAAAGGGGTTGACAATCTTCCAAAAAATTAGAGTTTCCTGAAATCTCAGCACACATTTTTTCACCCAATCTTGATGACACTTTCAGGTAATGATCAGCACCCCAATTCCACTTGGCTCACCAAATTTCGTTCTTCTAGGTTAATCCGTTCGTTGGCAGTAACAGTTTTAATTTTTAGGTTTCACTCTGTTTTCTCCTATATGGATACATGTAGTTGGAACTCTAAATCAAACACGGTTTGTGCTAGCTCTTTGAAACTTGACACAATAAAGTAGCTCCAAGTTCTCTCTCTATGGTTTGTTTCCTATTGATGTAGCCCTAAGCAGAGACTGGCGCAAATCACTTTCATGGAAAGGGGTTGCCAATCTTCCAAAAAACTACTAGTTTCCTGAAATCTCATCACACATTTTTTCACCCAATCTTGATGACACTTTCAGGTAATGATCACTACCCCAATCCCACTTGGCTCAAGAACTTTCGTTCTAGGTTAAACCGTTCGTTGGCAGTAACGGTTTTAATTTTTAGGTTTCACTCTGTTTTCTCCTATATGGATACATGTAGTTGGAACTCTAAATCAAACACGGTTTGTGCTAGCTCTTTGAAACTTGACACAATAAAGTAGCTCCAAGTTCTATCTCTATGGTTTATTTCCTATTGATGTAGCCCTAAGCAGAGACTGGCGCAAATCACTTTTATGGAAAGGGGTTGCCAATCTTCCAAAAAAATGGGAGATTCCTGAAATCTCAGCACACATTTTTTCACGCAATCTTGATGACACTTTCAGGTAATGATCAGTACCCCAATCCCAGTTGGCTCACCAAATTTCTTTCTTTTAGGTTAAACCGTTCTTTGGCGCTAACAGTTTTAATTTTTAGGCTTCACTCTGTTTTCTCCTATATGGATTCATGTAGTTGGAACTCTAAATCAAACACGTTTTGTGCTAGCTCTTTGAAACTTGACACAATAAAGTAGCTCCAAGTTCTATCTCTATGGTTTGTTTCCTATTGATGTAGCCCTAAGCAGAGACTGGCGCAAATCACTTTCTTGGAAAGGGGTTGCCATCTTCCAAAAAACTACGAGTTTCCTGAAATCTCAGCACACATTTTTTCACCCAATCTTGATGACACTTTCAGGTAATGATCAGTACCCCAATCCCACTTGGCTCACCAAATTTCGTTCTTCTATGTTAAACCGTTCGTTGGCAGTAACAGTTTTAATTTTTAGGTTTCACTCTGTTTTCTCCTATATGGATACATGTAGTTGGAACTCTAAATCAAACACGGTTTGTGCTAGCTCTTTGAAACTTGACACAATAAAGTAGCTCCAAGTTCTATCTCTATGGTTTGTTTCCTATTGATGTAGCCCTAAGCAGAGACTGGCACAAATCACTTTCATAGAAAGGGGTTGCCAATCTTCCAAAAAACTACGAGTTTCCTGAAATCTCAGCACACATTTTTTCACCCAAACTTGATGACACTTTCAGGTAATGATGAGTACCCCAATCCCACTTGGCTCACCAAATTTCGTTCTTCTAGGTTAAACCGTTCGTTGGCAGTAACAGTTTTAATTTTTAGGTTTCACTCTGTTTTCTCCTATATGGATACATGTAGTTGGAACTCTAAATCAAACACGGTTTGTGCTAGCACTTTGAAACTTGACACAATAAAGTAGCTCCAAGTTCTATCTCTATGGTTTGTTTCCTATTGATGTAGCCCTAAGCAGAGACTGGCGCAAATCACTTTCATGGAAAGGGGTTGCCAATCTTCCAAAAAACTGCGAGTTTCCTGAAATCTCAGCACACATTTTTTCACCCAATCTTGATGACACTTTCAGGTAATGATCAGTACCCCAATCCCACTTGGCTCACCAAATTTCGTTCTTCTAGGTTAAACCGTTCGTTGGCAGTAACAGTTTAAATTTTTTGGTTTCACTGTGTTTTCTCCTATATGGATACATGTAGTTGGAACTCTAAATCAAACACGGTTTGTGCTAGCTCTTTGAAACTTGACACAATAAAGTAGCTCCAAGTTCTATCTCTATGGTTTGTTTCCTATTGATGTAGCCCTACGCAGAGACTGGCGCAAATCACTTTCATTTAAAGGGGTTGCCAAGCTTCCAAAAAACTACGAGTTTCCTGAAATCTCAGCACACATTTTTTCACCCAATCTTGATGACACTTTCAGGTAATGATCAGTACAACAAATCCCACTTGGGTCACCAAGTTTCTTTCTTTTAGGTTAAACCGTTGGTTGGCAGTAACAGTTTTAATTTTTAGGTTTCACTCTGTTTTCTCCTATATGGATACATATAGTTGGAACTCTAAATCAAACACGGTTTGTGCTAGCTCTTTGAAACTTGACACAATAAATTAGCTCCAAGTTCTATCTCTATGGTTTGTTTCCTATTGATGTAGCCCTAAGCAGAGACTGGCGCAAATCACTTTCATGGAAAGGGGTTGACAATCTTCCAAAAAACTACGAGTTTCCTGAAATCTCAGCACACATTTTTTCACCCTATCTTGATGACACTTTCAGGTAATGATCACTACCCCAATCCCACTTGGCTCACCAAAGTTCATTCTTCTAGGTTAAACCGTTCGTTGGCAGTAACAGTTTTAATTTTTAGGTTTCACTCTGTTTTCTCCTATATGGACACATGTAGTTGGAACTCTAAATCAAACACGGGTTGTGCTAGCTCTTTGAAACGTGACACAATAAAGTAGCTCCAAGTTCTCTCTCTATGGTTTGTTTCCTATTGATGTAGTCCTAAGTAGAGACTGGCGCAAATCACTTTCATTGAAAGGATTTGCCAATCTTCCAAAAAACTACGAGTTTCCTGAAATCTCAGCACACTTTTTTTCACCCAATCTTGATGACACTTTCAGGTAATGATCAGTACAACAAATCCCACTTGGGTCACCAAGTTTCTTTCTTTTAGGTTAAACCGTTCGTTGGCAGTAACAGTTTTAATTTTTAGGTTTCACTCTGTTTTCTCCTATATGGATACATGTAGTTGGAACTCTAAATCAAACACGGTATGTGCTAGCTCTTTGAAACTTGACACAATAAAGTAGCTCCAAGTTCTCTCTCTATGGTTTGTTTCCTATTGATGTAGCCCTAAGCAGAGACTGGCGCAAATCACTTTCATGGAAAGGGGTTGCCAATCTTCCAAAAAACTACTAATTTCCTGAAATCTCATCACACATTTTTTCACCCAATCTTGATGACACTTTCAGGTAATGATCACTACCCGAATCCCACTTGCCTCAAGAACTTTCGTTCTAGGGTAAACCGTTCGTTGGCAGTAACAGTTTTAATTTTTAGGTTTCACTCTGTTTTCTCCTATATGGATACATGTTGTTGGAACTCTAAATCAAACACGGTTTGTGCTAGCTCTTTGAAACGTGACACAATAACGTAGCTCCAAGTTCTATCTCTATGGTTTGTTTCCTATTGATGTAGCCCAAGGAGAGACTGGCGCAAATCACTTTCATGGAAAGGGGTTGCCAATCTTTCAAAAAACTGCTAGTTTCCTGAAATGTCAGCACACATTTTTTTACCCAATCTTGATGACACTTTCAGGTAATGATCAGTACCCCAATCCCACTTGGCTCACCAAATTTCGTTCTTCTAGGTTAAACCGTTCGTTGGCAGTAATAGTTTTAATTTTTAGGTTTCACTCTGTTTTCTCCTATATGGATACATGTAGTTGGAACTCTAAATCAAACACGGTTTGTGCTAGCTCTTTGAAACTTGACACAATAAAGTAGCTCCAACTTCTCTCTCTATGGTTTGTTTCCTATTGATGTAGCCCTAAGCAGAGACTGGCGCAAATCACTTTCATTGAAAGGATTTGCCAATCTTCCAAAAAACTACGAGTTTCCTGAAATCTCAGCACACATTTTTTCACCCAATCTTGATGACACTTTGAGGTAATGATCAGTACAACAAATCCCACTTGGGTCACCAAGTTTCTTTCTTTTAGGTTAAACCGTTCGTTGGCAGTAACAGTTTTAATTTTTAGGTTTCACTCTGTTTTCTCCTACATGGATACATGTAGTTGGAACTCTAAATCAAACACGGTTTGTGCTAGCTCTTTGAAACTTGACACAATAAATTAGCTCCAAGTTCTATCTCTATGGTTTGTTTCCTATTGATATAGCCCTAAGCAGAGACTGGCGCAAATCACTTTCATGGAAAGGGGTTGACAATCTTCCAAAAAATTAGAGTTTCCTGAAATCTCAGCACACATTTTTTCACCCAATCTTGATGACACTTTCAGGTAATGATCAGCACCCCAATTCCACTTGGCTCACCAAATTTCGTTCTTCTAGGTTAATCCGTTCGTTGGCAGTAACAGTTTTAATTTTTAGGTTTCACTCTGTTTTCTCCTATATGGATACATGTAGTTGGAACTCTAAATCAAACACGGTTTGTGCTAGCTCTTTGAAACTTGACACAATAAAGTAGCTCCAAGTTCTCTCTCTATGGTTTGTTTCCTATTGATGTAGCCCTAAGCAGAGACTGGCGCAAATCACTTTCATGGAAAGGGGTTGCCAATCTTCCAAAAAACTACTAGTTTCCTGAAATCTCATCACACATTTTTTCACCCAATCTTGATGACACTTTCAGGTAATGATCACTACCCCAATCCCACTTGGCTCAAGAACTTTCGTTCTAGGTTAAACCGTTCGTTGGCAGTAACGGTTTTAATTTTTAGGTTTCACTCTGTTTTCTCCTATATGGATACATGTAGTTGGAACTCTAAATCAAACACGGTTTGTGCTAGCTCTTTGAAACTTGACACAATAAAGTAGCTCCAAGTTCTATCTCTATGGTTTATTTCCTATTGATGTAGCCCTAAGCAGAGACTGGCGCAAATCACTTTTATGGAAAGGGGTTGCCAATCTTCCAAAAAAATGGGAGATTCCTGAAATCTCAGCACACATTTTTTCACGCAATCTTGATGACACTTTCAGGTAATGATCAGTACCCCAATCCCAGTTGGCTCACCAAATTTCTTTCTTTTAGGTTAAACCGTTCTTTGGCGCTAACAGTTTTAATTTTTAGGCTTCACTCTGTTTTCTCCTATATGGATTCATGTAGTTGGAACTCTAAATCAAACACGTTTTGTGCTAGCTCTTTGAAACTTGACACAATAAAGTAGCTCCAAGTTCTATCTCTATGGTTTGTTTCCTATTGATGTAGCCCTAAGCAGAGACTGGCGCAAATCACTTTCTTGGAAAGGGGTTGCCATCTTCCAAAAAACTACGAGTTTCCTGAAATCTCAGCACACATTTTTTCACCCAATCTTGATGACACTTTCAGGTAATGATCAGTACCCCAATCCCACTTGGCTCACCAAATTTCGTTCTTCTATGTTAAACCGTTCGTTGGCAGTAACAGTTTTAATTTTTAGGTTTCACTCTGTTTTCTCCTATATGGATACATGTAGTTGGAACTCTAAATCAAACACGGTTTGTGCTAGCTCTTTGAAACTTGACACAATAAAGTAGCTCCAAGTTCTATCTCTATGGTTTGTTTCCTATTGATGTAGCCCTAAGCAGAGACTGGCACAAATCACTTTCATAGAAAGGGGTTGCCAATCTTCCAAAAAACTACGAGTTTCCTGAAATCTCAGCACACATTTTTTCACCCAAACTTGATGACACTTTCAGGTAATGATGAGTACCCCAATCCCACTTGGCTCACCAAATTTCGTTCTTCTAGGTTAAACCGTTCGTTGGCAGTAACAGTTTTAATTTTTAGGTTTCACTCTGTTTTCTCCTATATGGATACATGTAGTTGGAACTCTAAATCAAACACGGTTTGTGCTAGCACTTTGAAACTTGACACAATAAAGTAGCTCCAAGTTCTATCTCTATGGTTTGTTTCCTATTGATGTAGCCCTAAGCAGAGACTGGCGCAAATCACTTTCATGGAAAGGGGTTGCCAATCTTCCAAAAAACTGCGAGTTTCCTGAAATCTCAGCACACATTTTTTCACCCAATCTTGATGACACTTTCAGGTAATGATCAGTACCCCAATCCCACTTGGCTCACCAAATTTCGTTCTTCTAGGTTAAACCGTTCGTTGGCAGTAACAGTTTAAATTTTTTGGTTTCACTGTGTTTTCTCCTATATGGATACATGTAGTTGGAACTCTAAATCAAACACGGTTTGTGCTAGCTCTTTGAAACTTGACACAATAAAGTAGCTCCAAGTTCTATCTCTATGGTTTGTTTCCTATTGATGTAGCCCTACGCAGAGACTGGCGCAAATCACTTTCATTTAAAGGGGTTGCCAAGCTTCCAAAAAACTACGAGTTTCCTGAAATCTCAGCACACATTTTTTCACCCAATCTTGATGACACTTTCAGGTAATGATCAGTACAACAAATCCCACTTGGGTCACCAAGTTTCTTTCTTTTAGGTTAAACCGTTGGTTGGCAGTAACAGTTTTAATTTTTAGGTTTCACTCTGTTTTCTCCTATATGGATACATATAGTTGGAACTCTAAATCAAACACGGTTTGTGCTAGCTCTTTGAAACTTGACACAATAAATTAGCTCCAAGTTCTATCTCTATGGTTTGTTTCCTATTGATGTAGCCCTAAGCAGAGACTGGCGCAAATCACTTTCATGGAAAGGGGTTGACAATCTTCCAAAAAACTACGAGTTTCCTGAAATCTCAGCACACATTTTTTCACCCTATCTTGATGACACTTTCAGGTAATGATCACTACCCCAATCCCACTTGGCTCACCAAAGTTCATTCTTCTAGGTTAAACCGTTCGTTGGCAGTAACAGTTTTAATTTTTAGGTTTCACTCTGTTTTCTCCTATATGGACACATGTAGTTGGAACTCTAAATCAAACACGGGTTGTGCTAGCTCTTTGAAACGTGACACAATAAAGTAGCTCCAAGTTCTCTCTCTATGGTTTGTTTCCTATTGATGTAGTCCTAAGTAGAGACTGGCGCAAATCACTTTCATTGAAAGGATTTGCCAATCTTCCAAAAAACTACGAGTTTCCTGAAATCTCAGCACACTTTTTTTCACCCAATCTTGATGACACTTTCAGGTAATGATCAGTACAACAAATCCCACTTGGGTCACCAAGTTTCTTTCTTTTAGGTTAAACCGTTCGTTGGCAGTAACAGTTTTAATTTTTAGGTTTCACTCTGTTTTCTCCTATATGGATACATGTAGTTGGAACTCTAAATCAAACACGGTATGTGCTAGCTCTTTGAAACTTGACACAATAAAGTAGCTCCAAGTTCTCTCTCTATGGTTTGTTTCCTATTGATGTAGCCCTAAGCAGAGACTGGCGCAAATCACTTTCATGGAAAGGGGTTGCCAATCTTCCAAAAAACTACTAATTTCCTGAAATCTCATCACACATTTTTTCACCCAATCTTGATGACACTTTCAGGTAATGATCACTACCCGAATCCCACTTGCCTCAAGAACTTTCGTTCTAGGGTAAACCGTTCGTTGGCAGTAACAGTTTTAATTTTTAGGTTTCACTCTGTTTTCTCCTATATGGATACATGTTGTTGGAACTCTAAATCAAACACGGTTTGTGCTAGCTCTTTGAAACGTGACACAATAACGTAGCTCCAAGTTCTATCTCTATGGTTTGTTTCCTATTGATGTAGCCCAAGGAGAGACTGGCGCAAATCACTTTCATGGAAAGGGGTTGCCAATCTTTCAAAAAACTGCTAGTTTCCTGAAATGTCAGCACACATTTTTTTACCCAATCTTGATGACACTTTCAGGTAATGATCAGTACCCCAATCCCACTTGGCTCACCAAATTTCGTTCTTCTAGGTTAAACCGTTCGTTGGCAGTAATAGTTTTAATTTTTAGGTTTCACTCTGTTTTCTCCTATATGGATACATGTAGTTGGAACTCTAAATCAAACACGGTTTGTGCTAGCTCTTTGAAACTTGACACAATAAAGTAGCTCCAACTTCTCTCTCTATGGTTTGTTTCCTATTGATGTAGCCCTAAGCAGAGACTGGCGCAAATCACTTTCATTGAAAGGATTTGCCAATCTTCCAAAAAACTACGAGTTTCCTGAAATCTCAGCACACATTTTTTCACCCAATCTTGATGACACTTTGAGGTAATGATCAGTACAACAAATCCCACTTGGGTCAACAAGTTTCTTTCTTTTAGGTTAAACCGTGCGTTGGAAGTAACAGTTTTAATTTTTAGGTTTCACTCTGTTTTCTCCTATATGGATACATGTAGTTGGAACTCTAAATCAAACACGGTTTGAGCTAGCTCTTTGAAACTTGACACAATAAATTAGCTCCAAGTTCTATCTCTATGGTTTGTTTCCTATTGATATAGCCCTAATCAGAGACTGGCGCAAATCATTTTCATGGAAAGGGGTTGACAATCATCCAAAAAAATTAGAGTCCTGAAATCTCAGCACACATATTTTCACCCAATCTTGATGACACTTTCAGGTAATGATCAGCACCCCAATCCCACTTGGCTCACCAAATTTCGTTCTTCTAGGTTAAACCGTTCGTTGGCAGTAACAGTTTTAATTTTTAGGTTTCACTCTGTTTTCTCCTATATGGATACATGTAGTTGGAACTCTAAATCAAACACGGTTTGTGCTAGCTCTTTGAAACTTAACACAATAAAGTAGCTCCAAGTTCTATCTCTATGGTTTGTTTCCTATTGATGTAGCCCTAAGCAGAGACTGGCGCAAATCACTTTCATGGAAAGGGGTTGCCAATCTTCCAAAAAACTGCGAGTTTCCTGAAATCTCAGCACACATTTTTTCACCCAATCTTGATGACACTTTCAGGTAATGATCAGCACCCCAATCCCACTTGGCTCACCAAATTTCGTTCTTCTAGGTTAAAGCGTTCATTGGCAGTAACAGTTTTAATTTTTAGGTTTCACTCTGTTTTCTCCTATATGGATACATGTAGTTGGAACTCTAAATCAAACACGGTTTGTGCTAGCTCTTTGAAACTTGACACAATAAAGTAGCTCCAAGTTCTATCTCTATGGTTTGTTTCCTATTGATGTAGCCCTAAGCAGAGATTGGCGCAAATCACTTTCATGGAAAGGGGTTGACAATCTTCCAAAAAAATTAGAGTTTCCTGAAATCTCAGCACACATTTTTTCACCCAATCTTGATGACACTTTCAGGTAATGATCAGCACCCCAATCCCACTTGGCTCACCAAATTTCGTTCTTCTAGGTTAAACCGTTCGTTGGCAGTAACAGTTTTAATTTTTAGGTTTCACTCTGTTTTCTCCTATATGGATTCATGTAGTTGGAAGTCTAAATCAAACACGGTTTGTGCTAGCTCTTTGAAACTTGACACAATAAAGTAGCTCCAAGTTCTCTCTCTATGGTTTGTTTCCTATTGATGTAGCCCTAAGCAGAGACTGGCGCAAATCACTTTCATGGAAATGGGTTGCCAATCTTCCAAAAAACTGCGAGTTTCCTGAAATCTCAGCACACATTTTTTCACACAAACTTGATGACACTTTCAGGTAATGATCAGTACCCCAATCCCACTTGGCTCACCAAATTTCGTTCTTCTAGGTTAAACCGTTCATTGGCAGTAACAGTTTTAATTTTTAGGTTTCACTCTGTTTTCTCCTATATGGATACATGTAGTTGGAACTCTAAATCAAACACGGTTTGTGCTAGCTCATTGAAACTTGACACAATAAAGTAGCTCTAAGTTCTATCTCTATGGTTTGTTTCCTATTGATGTAGCCCTAAGCAGAGACTGGCGCAAATCACTTTCATGGAAAGGGGTTGCCAATCTTCCAAAAAAATACGAGTTTCCTTAAATCTCAGGACACATTTTTTCACCCAATCTTGATGACACTTTCAGGTAATGATCAGTACCCCAATCCCCCTTGGCTCACCAAATTTCGTTCTTCTAGGTTAAACCGTTCGTTGGCAGTAACAGTTTTAATTTTTAGGTTTCACTCTGTTTTCTCATATATGGATACATGTAGTTGGAACTCTAAATCAAACACGGTTTGTGCTAGCTCTTTGAAACTTGACACAATAAAGTAGCTCCAAGTTCTCTCTCTATGGTTTGTTTCCTATTGATGTAGCCCTAAGCAGAGACTGGTTCAAATCACTTTCATTTAAAGGGGTTGCCAAGCTTCCAAAAACCTACGAGTTTCCTGAAATATCAGCACACATTTTCTCACCCAAACTTGATGACACTTTCAGGTAATGATCAGTACCCCAATCCCACTTGGCTCACCAAATTTCGTTCTTCTAGGTTAAACCGTTCGTTGGCAGTAACAGTTTTAACTTTTAGTTTTCACTCAATTTTCTCCTATATGAATACATGTAGTTGGAACTCTAAATCAAACACGGTTTGTGCTAGCTCTTTGAAACTTGACACAATAAAGTAGCTCCAAGTTCTCTCTCTATGGTTTGTTTCCTATTGATGTAGCCCTAAGCAGAGACTGGCTCAAATCACTTTCATGGAAAGGGGTTGCCAATCTTCCAAAAAACTACGAGTTTCCTGAAATCTCAGCACACATTTTTTCACCCAATCTTGATGACACTTTCACGTATTGATCACAACCCCAATCCCACTTGGCTCAAGAACTTTCGTTCTAGGTTAAACCGTTCGTTGGCAGTAACAGTTTTAATTTTTAGGTTTCACTCTGTTTCTCCTATATGGATACATGTATTTGGAACTCTAAATCAAACACGGTTTGTGCTAGCTCTTTGAAACTTGACATAATAAAGTAGCTCCAAGTTCTCTCTCTATGGTTTGTTTCCTATTGATGTAGTCCTAAGCAGAGACTGGCGCAAATCTCTTTCATTGAAAGGATTTGCCAATCTTCCAAAAAACTACGAGTTTCCTGAAATCTCAGCACACATTTTTTCACCCAATCTTGATGACACTTTCAGGTAATGATCAGTACAACAAATCCCACTTGGGTCACCAAGTTTCTTTCTTTTAGGTTAAACCGTTGGTTGGCAGGAACAGTTTTAATTTTTAGGTTTCACTCTGTTTTCTCCTATATGGATACATGTAGTTGGAACTCTAAATCAAACACGGTTTGTGCTAGCTCTTTTAAACTTGAGACAATAAATTAGCTCCAAGTTTTATCTCTATGGTTTGTTTCCTATTGATATAGCCCTAAGCAGAGACTGGCGCAAATCACTTTCATGGAAAGGGGTTGACAATCTTCCAAAAAACTAAGAGTTTCCTGAAATCTCAGCACACATTTTTTCACCCAATCTTGATGACACTTTCAGGTAATGATCAGTACCCCAATCCCACTTGGCTCACCAAATTTCGTTCTTCTAGGTTAAATCGTTCGTTGGCAGTAACAGTTTTAATTTTTAGGTTTCACTCTGTTTTCTCCTATATGGATACATGTAGTTGGAACTCTAAATCAAACACGGTTTTTGCTAGGTCTTTGAAACTTGACATAATAAAGTAGCTCCAAGTTCTATCTCTATGGTTTGTTTCCTATTGATGTAGCCCTAAGCAGAGACTGGCACAAATCACTTTCATTTAAAGGGGTTGCCAAGCTTCCAAAAAACTACGAGTTTCCTGAAATCTCAGCACACATTTTTTCACCCAATCTTGATGACACTTTCAGGTAATGATCAGTACAACAAATCCCACTTGGGTCACCAAGTTTCTTTCTTTTAGGTTAAACCGTTCGTTGGCAGTAACAGTTTTAATTTTTCGGTTTCACTCTGTTTTCTCCTATATGGATACATGTAGTTGGAACTCTAAATCAAACACGGTTTGTGCTAGCTCTTTGAAACTTGACACAATAAAGTAGCTCCAAGTTCTATCTCTATGGTTTGTTTCCTATTGATGTAGCCCTAAGCAGAGACTGGCGCAAATCAATTTCATGGAAAGGGGTTGCCAATCTTCCAAAAAACTACGAGTTTCCTGAAATCTCAGCACACATTTTTTTACCCAATCTTGATGACACTTTCAGGTAATGATCAGTACCCCATTCCCACTTGGCTCACCAAATTTCGTTCTTCTAGGTTAAACCGTTCGTTGGCAGTAACAGTTTTAATTTTTAGGTTTCACTCTGTTTTCTCCTATAAGGATACATGTAGTTGGAAGTCTAAATCAAACACGGTTTGTGCTAGCTCTTTGAAACTTGACACAATAAAGTAGCTCAGAGTTCTATCTCTATAGTTTGTTTCCTATTGATGTAGCCCTAAGCAGAGACTGGCGAAAATCACTTTCATGGAAAGGGGTTGCCATCTTCCAAAAAACTACGAGTTTCCTGAAATCTCAGCACACATTTTTTCACCCAAACTTGATGACACTTTCAGGTAATGATCACTACCCCAATCCCACTTGGCTCACCAAATTTCGTTCTTCTAGGTTAAACCGTTCGTTGGCAGTAACAATTTTATATTTAAGGTTTCACTCTGTTTTCTCCTATATGGATACATGTAGTTGGAACTCTAAATCAAACACGGTTTGTGCTAGCTCTTTGAAACTTGACACAATAAAGTAGCTCCAAGTTCTATCTCTATGGTTTGTTTCCTATTGAAATAGCCCTAAGAAGAGACTGGCGCAAACCACTTTCAAGGAAAGGGGTTGCCAATCTTCCAAAAAACTGCTAGTTTCCTGAAATCTCAGCACACATTTTTTCACCCAATCTTGATGACACTTTCAGGTAATGATCAGTACCCCAATCCCACTTGGCTCACCAAATTTCGTTCTTCTAAGTTAAACCGATCGTTGGCAGTAACAGTTTTAATTTTTAGGTTTCACTCTGTTTTCTCCTATATGGATACATGTAGTTGGAACTCTAAATCAAACTCGGTTTTTGCTAGGTCTTTGAAACTTGACACAATAATGTAGCTCCAAGTTCTATCTCTATGGTTTGTTTCCTTGATGTAGCCCTAAGCAGAGACTGGCACAAATCACTTTCATTTAAAGGGGTTGCCAAGCTTCCAAAAAACTACGAGTTTCCTGAAATCTCAGCACACATTTTTTCACCCAATCTTGATGACACTTTCAGGTAATGATCAGTACAACAAATCCCACTTGGGTCACCAAGTTTCTTTCTTTTAGGTTAAACCGTTCGTTGGCAGTAACAGTTTTAATTTTTCGGTTTCACTCTGTTTTCTCCTATATGGATACATGTAGTTGGAACTCTAAATCAAACACGGTTTGTGCTAGCTCTTTGAAACTTGACACAATAAAGTAGCTCCAAGTTCTATCTCTATGGTTTGCTTCCTATTGATGTAGCCCTAAGCAGAGACTGGCGCAAATCACTTTCATGGAAAGGGGTTGCCAATCTTCCAAAAAACTACGAGTTTCCTGAAATCTCAGCACACATTTTTTTACCCAATCTTGATGACACTTTCAGGTAATGATCAGTACCCCAATCCCACTTGGCTCACCAAATTTCGTTCTTCTAAGTTAAACCGTTCGTTGGCAGTAACAGTTTTAATTTTTAGGTTTCACTCTGTTTTCTCCTATAAGGATACATGTAGTTGGAAGTCTAAATCAAACACGGTTTGTGCTAGCTCTTTGAAACTTGACACAATAAAGTAGCTCAGAGTTCTATCTCTATAGTTTGTTTCCTATTGATGTAGCCCTAAGCAGAGACTGGCGAAAATCACTTTCATGGAAAGGGGTTGCCAAGCTTCCAAAAAACTACGAGTTTCCTGAAATCTCAGCACACATTTTTTCACCCAATCTTGATGACACTTTCAGGTAATGATCACTACCCCAAGCCCACTTGGCTCAAGAACTTTCGTTCTAGGTTAAACCGTTCGTTGGCAGTAACAGTTTTAATTTTTAGGTTTCACTCTGTTTTCTCCTATATGGATACATGTAGTTGGAACTCTAAATCAAGCACGGTTTTTGCTAGCTCTTTGAAACTTGACACAATAAAGTAGCTCCAAGTTCTATCTCTATGGTTTGTTTCCTATTGATGTTGCCCTAAGCAGAGACTGGCGCAAATCACTTTCATTTAAAGGGGTTGCCAAGCTTCCAAAAAACTACGAGTTTCCTGAAATCTCAGCACACATTTTTTCACCCAATCTTGATGACACGTTCAGGTAATGATCAGTACCCCAATCCCACTTGGCTCACCAAATTTCGTTCTTCTAGGTTAAACCGTTCGTTGGCAGTAACAGTTTTAACTTTTAGGTTTCACTCAATTTTCTCCTATATGGTACATGTAGTTGGAACTCTAAATCAAACACGGTTTGTGCTAGCTTTTTGAAACTTGACACAATAAAGTAGCTCCAAGTTCTCTCTCTATGGTTTGTTTCCTATTGAAGTAGCCCTAAGGAGAGACTGGTGCAAATCACTTTTATGGAAAGCGGTTGACAATCTTCCAAAAAACTACGAGTTTCCTGAAATCTCAGCACACATTTTTTCACCCAATCTTGATGACACTTTCAGGTAATGATCACTACCCCAATCCCACTTGGCTCAAGAACTTTCGTTCGAGGTAAAACCGTTCGTTGGCAGTAACAGTTTTAAATTTTAGGTTTCACTCTGTTTTCTCCTATATGGATACATGTTGTTGGAACTCTAAATCAAACACGGTTTGTGCTAGCCCTTTGAAACGTGACACAATAAAGTAGCTCCAAGTTCTATCTCTATGGTTTGTTTCCTATTGATGTAGCCCTAAGCAGAGACTGGCCCAAATCACTTTCATGGAAAGGGGTTGCCAATCTTCCAAAAAAGTACGAGTTTCCTGAAATCTCAGCACACATTTTTTTACATCTTGATGACACTTTCAGGTAATGATCAGTACCCCAATCCCACTTGGCTCACCAAATTTCGTTCTTCTAAGTTAAACCGTTCGTTGGCAGTAACAGTTTTAATTTTTAGGTTTCACTCTGTTTTCTCCTATAAGGATACATGTAGTTGGAAGTCTAAATCAAACACGGTTTGTGCTAGCTCTTTGAAACTTGACACAATAAAGTAGCTCAGAGTTCTATCTCTATAGTTTGTTTCCTATTGATGTAGCCCTAAGCAGAGACTGGCGAAAATCACTTTCATGGAAAGGGGTTGCCAAGCTTCCAAAAAACTACGAGTTTCCTGAAATCTCAGCACACATTTTTTCACCCAATCTTGATGACACTTTCAGGTAATGATCACTACCCCAAGCCCACTTGGCTCAAGAACTTTCGTTCTAGGTTAAACCGTTCGTTGGCAGTAACAGTTTTAATTTTTAGGTTTCACTCTGTTTTCTCCTATATGGATACATGTAGTTGGAACTCTAAATCAAGCACGGTTTTTGCTAGCTCTTTGAAACTTGACACAATAAAGTAGCTCCAAGTTCTATCTCTATGGTTTGTTTCCTATTGATGTTGCCCTAAGCAGAGACTGGCGCAAATCACTTTCATTTAAAGGGGTTGCCAAGCTTCCAAAAAACTACGAGTTTCCTGAAATCTCAGCACACATTTTTTCACCCAATCTTGATGACACGTTCAGGTAATGATCAGTACCCCAATCCCACTTGGCTCACCAAATTTCGTTCTTCTAGGTTAAACCGTTCGTTGGCAGTAACAGTTTTAACTTTTAGGTTTCACTCAATTTTCTCCTATATGGTACATGTAGTTGGAACTCTAAATCAAACACGGTTTGTGCTAGCTTTTTGAAACTTGACACAATAAAGTAGCTCCAAGTTCTCTCTCTATGGTTTGTTTCCTATTGAAGTAGCCCTAAGGAGAGACTGGTGCAAATCACTTTTATGGAAAGCGGTTGACAATCTTCCAAAAAACTACGAGTTTCCTGAAATCTCAGCACACATTTTTTCACCCAATCTTGATGACACTTTCAGGTAATGATCACTACCCCAATCCCACTTGGCTCAAGAACTTTCGTTCGAGGTAAAACCGTTCGTTGGCAGTAACAGTTTTAAATTTTAGGTTTCAATCTGTTTTCTCCTATATGGATACATGTTGTTGGAACTCTAAATCAAACACGGTTTGTGCTAGCCCTTTGAAACGTGACACAATAAAGTAGCTCCAAGTTCTATCTCTATGGTTTGTTTCCTATTGATGTAGCCCTAAGCAGAGACTGGCCCAAATCACTTTCATGGAAAGGGGTTGCCAATCTTCCAAAAAAGTACGAGTTTCCTGAAATCTCAGCACACATTTTTTTACATCTTGATGACACTTTCAGGTAATGATCAGTACCCCAATCCCACTTGGCTCACCAAATTTCGTTCTTCTAGGTTAAACCGTTCGTTGGCAGTAACAGTTTTAATTTTTAGGTTTCACTCTGTTTTCTCCTATAAGGATACATGTAGTTGGAAGTCTAAATCAAACACGGTTTGTGCTAGCTCTTTGAAACTTGACACAATAATGTAGCTCCAAGTTCTATCTCTATGGTTTGTTTCCTATTGATGTAGCCCTAAGCAGAGACTGGCACAAATCACTTTCATGGAAAGGGGTTGCCAATCTTCCAAAAAACTGCGAGTTTCCTGAAATCTCAGCACACATTTTTTCACCCAATCTAGATGACACTTTCAGGTAATGATCAGTACCCCAATCCCACTTGGCTCACCAAATTTCGTTCTTCTAGGTTAAACCGTTCGTTGGCAGGAACAGTTTTAATTTTTAGGTTTCACTCTGTTTTCTCCTATATGGATACATGTAGTTGGAACTCTAAATCAAACACGGTTTGTGCTAGCTTTTTGAAACTTGACACAATAAAGTAGCTCCAAGTTCTATCTCTATGGTTTGTTTCCTATTGATGTAGCCCTAAGCAGAGACTGGCGCAAATCACTTTCAAAGAAAGGGGTTGCCAATCTTCCAAAAAACTACGAGTTTCCTGAAATCTCAGCTCACATTTTTTCACCCAATCTTGATGACACTTTCAGGTAATGATCAGCACCCCAATCCCACTTGGCTCACCAAATTTCGTTCTTCTAGGTTAAACCATTCATTGGCAGTAACAGTTTTAATTTTTAGGTTTCACTCTGTTTTCTCCTATATGGATACATGTAGTTGGAACTCTAAATCAAAAACGGTTTTTGCTAGCTCTTTGATACTTGACACAATAAAGTAGCTCCAAGTTCTATCTCTATGGTTTGATTCCTATTGATGTAGCCCTAAGCAGAGACTGGCGCAAATCACTTTCATGGAAAGGGGTTGCCAATCTTCCAAAAAACTACGAGTTTCCTGAAATCTCAGCACACATTTTTTCACCCAATCTTGATGACACTTTCAGGTAATGATCAGTACCCCAATCCCACTTGGCTCACCAAATTTCGTTCTTCTAGGTTAAACCGTTCATTGGCAGTAACAGTTTTAATTTTTAGGTTTCACTCAGTTTTCTCCTATATGGATACATGTAGTTGGAACTCTAAATCCAACACTGTTTGTACTAGCTCTTTGAAACTTCACACAATAAAGTAGCTCCAAGTTCTATCTCTATGGTTTGTTTCCTATTGATGTTGCCCTAAGCAGAGACTGGCGCAAATCACTTTCATGGAAAGGGGTTGCCAATCTTCCAAAAAACTGCGAGTTTTCTGAAATCTCAGCACACTTTTTTTCACCCAATCTTGATGACACTTTCAGGTAATGATCAGTACCCCAATCCCACTTGGCTCACCAAATTTCGTTCTTCTAGGTTAAACCGTTCGTTGGCAGTAACAGTTTTAACTTTTAGGTTTCACTCAATTTTCTCCTATATGGATACATGTAGTTGGAACTCTAAATCAAACACGGTTTGTGCTAGCTCTTTGAAACTTGACACAATAAAGTAGCTCCAAGTTCTCTCTCTATGGTTTGTTTTCTATTGATGTAGCCCTAAGCAGAGACTGGCGCAAATCACTTTCATGGAAAGGGGTTGCCAATCTTCCAAAAAACTATGAGTTTCCTGAAATCTCAGCACACATTTTTTCCCCCAATCTTGATGACACTTTCAGGTAATGATCACTGCCCCAATCCCACTTGGCTCAAGAACTTTCGTTCTAGGTTAAACCGTTCGTTGCAAGTAACAGTTTTAATTTTTAGGTTTCACTCTGTTTTCTCTTATATGGATACATGTAGTTGGAACTCTAAATCAAGCACGGTTTTTGCTAGCTCTTTGAAACTTGACACAATAAAGTAGCTCCAAGTTCTATCTCTATGGTTTGTTTCCTATTGATGTTGCCCTAAGCAGAGACTGGCGCAAATCACTTTCATTTAAAGGGGTTGCCAAGGTTCAAAAAAACTACGAGTTTCCTGAAATCTCAGCACACATTTTTTCACCCAATCTTGATGACACTTTCAGGTAATGATCACTACCCCAATCCCACTTGGCTCACCAAATCTCGTTCTTCTAGGTTACACCGTTCGTTGGCAGTAACAGTTTTAACTTTTAGGTTTCACTCAATTTTCTCCTATATGGTACATGTAGTTGGAACTCTAAATCAAACACGGTTTCTGCTAGCTTTTTGAAACTTGACACAATAAAGTAGCTCCAAGTTCTCTCTCTATGGTTTGTTTCCTATTAGGTAGCCCTAAGCAGAGACTGGCGCAAATCACTTTCATGGAAAGCGGTTGACAATCTTCCAAAAAACTAAGAGTTTCCTGAAATATCAGCACACATTTTTTCACCCAATCTTGATGACACTTTCAGGTAATGATCACTACCCCAATCCCACTTGGCTCACCAAATTTCGTTCTTCTAGGTTAAACCGTTCGTTGGCAGTAACAGTTTTAACTTTTAGGTTTCACTCAATTTTCTCCTATATGGTACATGTAGTTGGAACTCTAAATCAAACACGGTTTGTGCTAGCTCGTTGAAACTTGACACAATAAAGTAGCTCCAAGTTCTCTCTCTATGGTTTGTTTCCTATTGATGTAGCCCTAAGCAGAGACTGGCGCAAATCACTTTCATGGAAAGGTGTTGCCAATCTTCCAAAAAACTACGAGTTTCCTGAAATCTCAGCACACATTTTTTCACCCAATCTTGATGACACTTTCAGGTAATGATCAGTACCCCAATCCCACTTGGCTCACCAAATTTTTTTCTTCTAGGTTAAACAGTTGGTTGGCAGTAACAGTTTTAATTTTTAGGTTTCACTCTGTTTTCTCCTATATGGATACATGTAGTTGGAACTCTAAATCAAACACGGTTTGTGCTAGCTCTTTGAAACTTGACACAATAAAGTAGCTCCAAGTTCTATCTCTATGGTTTGTTTCCTATTGATGTAGCCCTAAGCAGAGACTGGCGAAAATCCCTTTCCTGGAAAGGGGTTGCCAAGCTTCCAAAAAACTACGAGTTTCCTGAAATATCAGCACACATTTTTTCACCCAATCTTGATGACACTTTCAGGTAATGATCAGTACCCCAATCCCACTTGCCTCACCAAATTTCGTTCTTCTAGGTTAAACCGTTCGTTGGCAGTAACAGTTTTAATTTTTAGGTTTCACTCTGTTTTCTCCTATATGGATACATGTAGTTGGAACTCTAAATCAAAAACGGTTTTTGCTAGCTCTTTGATACTTGACACAATAAAGTAGCTCCAAGTTCTATCTCTATGGTTTGATTCCTATTGATGTAGCCCTAAGCAGAGACTGGCGCAAATCACTTTCATGGAAAGGGGTTGCCAATCTTCCAAAAAACTACGAGTTTCCTGAAATCTCAGCACACATTTTTTCACCCAATCATGATGACACTTTCAGGTAATGATCAGTACCCCAATCCCACTTGGCTCACCAAATTTCGTTCTTCTAGGTTAAACCGTTCATTGGCAGTAACAGTTTTAATTTTTAGGTTTCACTCAGTTTTCTCCTATATGGATACATGTAGTTGGAACTCTAAATCCAACACTGTTTGTACTAGCTCTTTGAAACTTCACACAATAAAGTAGCTCCAAGTTCTATCTCTATGGTTTGTTTCCTATTGATGTTGCCCTAAGCAGAGACTGGCGCAAATCACTTTCATGGAAAGGGGTTGCCAATCTTCCAAAAAACTGCGAGTTTCCTGAAATCTCAGCACACATTTTTTCACCCAATCTTGATGACACTTTCAGGTAATGATCAGTACCCCAATCCCACTTGGCTCACCAAATTTCGTTCTTCTAGGTTAAACCGTTCGTTGGCAGTAACAGTTTTAACTTTTAGGTTTCACTCAATTTTCTCCTATATGGATACATGTAGTTGGAACTCTAAATCAAACACGGTTTGTGCTAGCTCTTTGAAACTTGACACAATAAAGTAGCTCCAAGTTCTCTCTCTATGGTTTGTTTTCTATTGATGTAGCCCTAAGCAGAGACTGGCGCAAATCACTTTCATGGAAAGGGGTTGCCAATCTTCCAAAAAACTATGAGTTTCCTGAAATCTCAGCACACATTTTTTCCCCCAATCTTGATGACACTTTCAGGTAATGATCACTGCCCCAATCCCACTTGGCTCAAGAACTTTTGTTCTAGGTTAAACCGTTCGTTGCAAGTAACAGTTTTAATTTTTAGGTTTCACTCTGTTTTCTCTTATATGGATACATGTAGTTGGAACTCTAAATCAAGCACGGTTTTTGCTAGCTCTTTGAAACTTGACACAATAAAGTAGCTCCAAGTTCTATCTCTATGGTTTGTTTCCTATTGATGTTGCCCTAAGCAGAGACTGGCGCAAATCACTTTCATTTAAAGGGGTTGCCAAGCTTCAAAAAAACTACGAGTTTCCTGAAATCTCAGCACACATTTTTTCACCCAATCTTGATGACACTTTCAGGTAATGATCACTACCCCAATCCCACTTGGCTCACCAAATCTCGTTCTTCTAGGTTACACCGTTCGTTGGCAGTAACAGTTTTAACTTTTAGGTTTCACTCAATTTTCTCCTATATGGTACATGTAGTTGGAACTCTAAATCAAACACGGTTTCTGCTAGCTTTTTGAAACTTGACACAATAAAGTAGCTCCAAGTTCTCTCTCTATGGTTTGTTTCCTATTGAAGTAGCCCTAAGCAGAGACTGGCGCAAATCACTTTCATGGAAAGCGGTTGACAATCTTCCAAAAAACTAAGAGTTTCCTGAAATATCAGCACACATTTTTTCACCCAATCTTGATGACACTTTCAGGTAATGATCACTACCCCAATCCCACTTGGCTCAAGAACTTTCGTTCTAGGTAAAACCGTTCGTGGCAGTAACAGTTTTAATTTTTAGGTTTCACTCTGTTTTCTCCTATATGGATACATGTTGTTGGAACTCTAAATCAAACACGGTTTGTGCTAGCCCTTTGAAACGTGACACAATAAAGTAGCTCCAAGTTCTATCTCTATGGTTTGTTTCCTATTGATGTAGCCCTAAGCAGAGACTGGCCCAAATCACTTACATGGAAAGGGGTTGCCAATCTTCCAAAAAACTACGAGTTTCCTGAAATCTCAGCACACATTTTTTTACCCAATCTTGATGACACTTTCAGGTAATGATCAGTACCCCAATCCCACTTGGTTCACCAAATTTCGTTCTTCTAGGTTAAACCGTTCGTTGGCAGTAACAGTTTTAATTTTTAGGTTTCACTCTGTTTTCTCCTATAAGGATACATGTAGTTGGAAGTCTAAATCAAACACGGTTTGTGCTAGCTCTTTGAAACTTGACACAATAAAGTAGCACCAAGTTCTATCTCTATGGTTTGTTTCCTATTGATGTAGCCCTAAGCAGAGACTGGCACAAATCACTTTCATGGAAAGGGGTTGCCAATCTTCCAAAAAACTGCGAGTTTCCTGAAATGTCAGCACACATTTTTTCACCCAATCTTGATGACACTTTCAGGTAATGATCACTACCCCAATCCCACTTGGCTCAAGAAATTTCGTTCTTCTAGGTTAAACCGTTCGTTGGCAGTAACAGTTTTAATTTTTAGGTTTCACTCTGTTTTCTCCTATATGGATACATGTAGTTGGAACTCTAAATCAAACACGGTTTGTGCTAGCTCTTTGAAACTTGACACAATAGAGTAGATCGAAATTCTATCTCTATCATTTGTTTCCTATTGATGTAGCCCTAAGCAGAGACTGGCGCCAATCACTTTCATGGAAAGGGGTTGCCAATCTTCTAAAAAACTGCGAGTTTCCTGAAATCTCAGCACACATTTTTTCACCCAATCTTGATGACACTTTCAGGTAATGATCAGTACCCCAATCCCACTTGGCTCACCAAATTTCGTTCTTCTAGGTTAAACCGTTCGTTGGCAGTAACAGTTTTAATTTTTAGGTTTCACTCTGTTTTTTCCTATATGGATACATGTAGTTGGAACTCTAAATCAAACACGGTTTGTGCTAGCTCTTTGAAACTTGACACAATAATGTAGCTCCAAGTTCTATCTCTATGGTTTGTTTCCTATTGATGTAGCCCTAAGCAGAGACTGGCGCAAATCACTTTAATGGAAAGGGGTTGCCAAGCTTCCAAAAAACTACGAGTTTCCTGAAATCTCAGCACACATTTTTTCACCCAATCTTGATGACACTTTCAGGTAATGATCAGTAGCCCAATCCCACTTGGCTCACCAAATTTCGTTCTTCTAGGTTAAACCGTTTGTTGGCAGTAACAGTTTTAACTTTTAGGTTTCACTCAATTTTCTCCTATATGGATACCTGTAGTTGGAACTCTAAATCAAACACGGTTTGTGCTAGCTCTTTGAAACTTGACACAATAAAGTAGCTCCAAGTTCTATCTCTATGGTTTGTTTCCTATTGATATAGCCCTAAGCAGAGACTGGCGCAAATCACTTTCATTTAAAGGGGTTGCCAAGCTTCCAAAAAACTACGAGTTTCCTGAAATCTCAGCACACATTTTTTCACCCAATCTTGGTGACACTTTCAGGTAATGATCAGTACCCCAATCCCACTTGGCTCACCAAATTTCGTTCTTCTAGGTTAAACCGTTCGTTGGCAGTAACAGTTTTAACTTTTAGGTTTCACTCAATTTTCTCCTATATGGTACATGTAGTTGGAACTCTAAATCAAACACGGTTTGTGCTAGCTCGTTGAAACTTGACACAATAAAGTAGCTCCAAGTTCTCTCTCTATGGTTTGTTTCCTATTGATGTAGCCCTAAGCAGAGACTGGCGCAAATCACTTTCATGGAAAGGGGTTGCCAATCTTCCAAAAAACTACGAGTTTCCTGAAATCTCAGCACACATTTTTTCACCCAATCTTGATGACACTTTCAGGTAATGATCAGTACCCCAATCCCACTTGGCTCACCAAATTTTGTTCTTCTAGGTTAAATAGTTGGTTGGCAGTAACAGTTTTAATTTTTAGGTTTCACTCTGTTTTCTCCTATATGGATACATGTAGTTGGAACTCTAAATCAAACACGGTTTGTGCTAGCTCTTTGAAACTTGACACAATAAAGTAGCTCCAAGTTCTATCTCTATGGTTTGTTTCCTATTGATGTAGCCCTAAGGAGAGACTGGCGAAAATCCCTTTCCTGGAAAGGGGTTGCCAAGCTTCCAAAAAACTACGAGTTTCCTGAAATATCAGCACACATTTTTTCACCCAATCTTGATGACACTTTCAGGTAATGATCAGTACCCCAATCCCACTTGCCTCACCAAATTTCGTTCTTCTAGGTTAAACCGTTCGTTGGCAGTAACAGTTTTAATTTTTAGGTTTCACTCTGTTTTCTCCTATATGGATACATGTAGTTGGAACTCTAAATCAAACACGGTTTGTGCTAGCTCTTTGAAACTTGACACAATAAAGTAGCTCCATGTTCTATCTCTATGGTTTGTTTCCTATTGATGTAGCCCTAAGCAGAGACTGGCGCAAATCACTTTCATGGAAAGGGGTTGCCAATCTTCCAAAAAACTGCGAGTTTCCTGAAATCTCAGCACACATTTTTTCACCCAATCTTGATGACACTTTCAGGTAATGATCAGTACCCCAATCCCACTTGGCTCACCAAATTTCGTTCTTCTAGGTTAAACCGTTCGTTGGCAGTAACAGTTTTAATTTTTAGGTTTCACTCTGTTTTCTCCTATATGGATACATGTAGTTGGAACTCTAAATCAAAAACGGTTTTTGCTAGCTCTTTGATACTTGACACAATAAAGTAGCTCCAAGTTCTATCTCTATGGTTTGATTCCTATTGATGTAGCCCTAAGCAGAGACTGGCGCAAATCACTTTCATGGAAAGGGGTTGCCAATCTTCCAAAAAACTACGAGTTTCCTGAAATCTCAGCACACATTTTTTCACCCAATCTTGATGACACTTTCAGGTAATGATCAGTACCCCAATCCCACTTGGCTCACCAAATTTCGTTCTTCTAGGTTAAACCGTTCATTGGCAGTAACAGTTTTAATTTTTAGGTTTCACTCAGTTTTCTCCTATATGGATACATGTAGTTGGAACTCTAAATCCAACACTGTTTGTACTAGCTCTTTGAAACTTCACACAATAAAGTAGCTCCAAGTTCTATCTCTATGGTTTGTTTCCTATTGATGTTGCCCTAAGCAGAGACTGGCGCAAATCACTTTCATGGAAAGGGGTTGCCAATCTTCCAAAAAACTGCGAGTTTCCTGAAATCTCAGCACACATTTTTTCACCCAATATTGATGACACTTTCAGGTAATGATCAGTACCCCAATCCCACTTGGCTCACCAAATTTCGTTCTTCTAGGTTAAACCGTTCGTTGGCAGTAACAGTTTTAACTTTTAGGTTTCACTCAATTTTCTCCTATATGGATACATGTAGTTGGAACTCTAAATCAAACACGGTTTGTGCTAGCTCTTTGAAACTTGACACAATAAAGTAGCTCCAAGTTCTCTCTCTATGGTTTGTTTTCTATTGATGTAGCCCTAAGCAGAGACTGGCGCAAATCACTTTCATGGAAAGGGGTTGCCAATCTTCCAAAAAACTATGAGTTTCCTGAAATCTCAGCACACATTTTTTTCCCCAATCTTGATGACACTTTCAGGTAATGATCACTGCCCCAATCCCACTTGGCTCAAGAACTTTCGTTCTAGGTTAAACCGTTCGTTGCAAGTAACAGTTTTAATTTTTAGGTTTCACTCTGTTTTCTCTTATATGGATACATGTAGTTGGAACTCTAAATCAAGCACGGTTTTTGCTAGCTCTTTGAAACTTGTCACAATAAAGTAGCTCCAAGTTCTATCTCTATGGTTTGTTTCCTATTGATGTTGCCCTAAGCAGAGACTGGCGCAAATCACTTTCATTTAAAGGGGTTGCCAAGCTTCAAAAAAACTACGAGTTTCCTGAAATCTCAGCACACATTTTTTCACCCAATATTGATGACACTTTCAGGTAATGATCACTACCCCAATCCCACTTGGCTCACCAAATCTCATTCTTCTAGGTTACACCGTTCGTTGGCAGTAACAGTTTTAACTTTTAGGTTTCACTCAATTTTCTCCTATATGGTACATGTAGTTGGAACTCTAAATCAAACACGGTTTCTGCTAGCTTTTTGAAACTTGACACAATAAAGTAGCTCCAAGTTCTCTCTCTATGGTTTGTTTCCTATTGAAGTAGCCCTAAGCAGAGACTGGCGCAAATCACTTTCATGGAAAGCGGTTGACAATCTTCCAAAAAACTACGAGTTTCCTGAAATCTCAGCACACATTTTTTCACCCAATCTTGATGACACTTTCAGGTAATGATCAGTACCCCAATCCCACTTGGCTCACCAAATTTTGTTCTTCTAGGTTAAATAGTTGGTTGGCAGTAACAGTTTTAATTTTTAGGTTTCACTCTGTTTTCTCCTATATGGATACATGTAGTTGGAACTCTAAATCAAACACGGTTTGTGCTAGCTCTTTGAAACTTGACACAATAAAGTAGCTCCAAGTTCTATCTCTATGGTTTGTTTCCTATTGATGTAGCCCTAAGCAGAGACTGGCGAAAATCCCTTTCCTGGAAAGGGGTTGCCAAGCTTCCAAAAAACTACGAGTTTCCTGAAATATCAGCACACATTTTTTCACCCAATCTTGATGACACTTTCAGGTAATGATCAGTACCCCAATCCCACTTGCCTCACCAAATTTCGTTCTTCTAGGTTAAACCGTTCGTTGGCAGTAACAGTTTTAATTTTTAGGTTTCACTCTGTTTTCTCCTATATGGATACATGTAGTTGGAACTCTAAATCAAACACGGTTTGTGCTAGCTCTTTGAAACTTGACACAATAAAGTAGCTCCATGTTCTATCTCTATGGTTTGTTTCCTATTGATGTAGCCCTAAGCAGAGACTGGCGCAAATCACTTTCATGGAAAGGGGTTGCCAATCTTCCAAAAAACTGCGAGTTTCCTGAAATCTCAGCACACATTTTTTCACCCAATCTTGATGACACTTTCAGGTAATGATCAGTACCCCAATCCCACTTGGCTCACCAAATTTCGTTCTTCTAGGTTAAACCGTTCGTTGGCAGTAACAGTTTTAATTTTTAGGTTTCACTCTGTTTTCTCCTATATGGATACATGTAGTTGGAACTCTAAATCAAAAACGGTTTTTGCTAGCTCTTTGATACTTGACACAATAAAGTAGCTCCAAGTTCTATCTCTATGGTTTGATTCCTATTGATGTAGCCCTAAGCAGAGACTGGCGCAAATCACTTTCATGGAAAGGGGTTGCCAATCTTCCAAAAAACTACGAGTTTCCTGAAATCTCAGCACACATTTTTTCACCCAATCTTGATGACACTTTCAGGTAATGATCAGTACCCCAATCCCACTTGGCTCACCAAATTTCGTTCTTCTAGGTTAAACCGTTCATTGGCAGTAACAGTTTTAATTTTTAGGTTTCACTCAGTTTTCTCCTATATGGATACATGTAGTTGGAACTCTAAATCCAACACTGTTTGTACTAGCTCTTTGAAACTTCCCACAATAAAGTAGCTCCAAGTTCTATCTCTATGGTTTGTTTCCTATTGATGTTGCCCTAAGCAGAGACTGGCGCAAATCACTTTCATGGAAAGGGGTTGCCAATCTTCCAAAAAACTGCGAGTTTCCTGAAATCTCAGCACACATTTTTTCACCCAATCTTGATGACACTTTCAGGTAATGATCAGTACCCCAATCCCACTTGGCTCACCAAATTTCGTTCTTCTAGGTTAAACCGTTCGTTGGCAGTAACAGTTTTAACTTTTAGGTTTCACTCAATTTTCTCCTATATGGTACATGTAGTTGGAACTCTAAATCAAACACGGTTTCTGCTAGCTTTTTGAAACTTGACACAATAAAGTAGCTCCAAGTTCTCTCTCTATGGTTTGTTTCCTATTGAAGTAGCCCTAAGCAGAGACTGGCGCAAATCACTTTCATGGAAAGCGGTTGACAATCTTCCAAAAAACTAAGAGTTTCCTGAAATATCAGCACACATTTTTTCACCCAATCTTGATGACACTTTCAGGTAATGATCACTACCCCAATCCCACTTGGCTCAAGAACTTTCGTTCTAGGTAAAACCGTTCGTTGGCAGTAACAGTTTTAATTTTTAGGTTTCACTCTGTTTTCTCCTATATGGATACATGTTGTTGGAACTCTAAATCAAACACGTTTGTGCTAGCCCTTTGAAACGTGACACAATAAAGTAGCTCCAAGTTCTATCTCTATGGTTTGTTTCCTATTGATGTAGCCCTAAGCAGAGACTGGCCCAAATCACTTACATGGAAAGGGGTTGCCAATCTTCCAAAAAACTACGAGTTTCCTGAAATCTCAGCACACATTTTTTTACCCAATCTTGATGACACTTTCAGGTAATGATCAGTACCCCAATCCCACTTGGTTCACCAAATTTCGTTCTTCTAGGTTAAACCGTTCGTTGGCAGTAACAGTTTTAATTTTTAGGTTTCACTCTGTTTTCTCCTATAAGGATACATGTAGTTGGAAGTCTAAATCAAACACGGTTTGTGCTAGCTCTTTGAAACTTGACACAATAAAGTAGCACCAAGTTCTATCTCTATGGTTTGTTTCCTATTGATGTAGCCCTAAGCAGAGACTGGCACAAATCACTTTCATGGAAAGGGGTTGCCAATCTTCCAAAAAACTGCGAGTTTCCTGAAATGTCAGCACACATTTTTTCACCCAATCTTGATGACACTTTCAGGTAATGATCACTACTCCAATCCCACTTGGCTCAAGAAATTTCGTTCTTCTAGGTTAAACCGTTCGTTGGCAGTAACAGTTTTAATTTTTAGGTTTCACTCTGTTTTCTCCTATATGGATACATGTAGTTGGAACTCTAAATCAAACACGGTTTGTGCTAGCTCTTTGAAACTTGACACAATAGAGTAGATCGAAATTCTATCTCTATCATTTGTTTCCTATTGATGTAGCCCTAAGCAGAGACTGGCGCCAATCACTTTCATGGAAAGGGGTTGCCAATCTTCTAAAAAACTGCGAGTTTCCTGAAATCTCAGCACACATTTTTTCACCCAATCTTGATGACACTTTCAGGTAATGATCAGTACCCCAATCCCACTTGGCTCACCAAATTTCGTTCTTCTAGGTTAAACCGTTCGTTGGCAGTAACAGTTTTAATTTTTAGGTTTCACTCTGTTTTTTCCTATATGGATACATGTAGTTGGAACTCTAAATCAAACACGGTTTGTGCTAGCTCTTTGAAACTTGACACAATAATGTAGCTCCAAGTTCTATCTCTATGGTTTGTTTCCTATTGATGTAGCCCTAAGCAGAGACTGGCGCAAATCACTTTAATGGAAAGGGGTTGCCAAGCTTCCAAAAAACTACGAGTTTCCTGAAATCTCAGCACACATTTTTTCACCCAAACTTGATGACACTTTCAGGTAATGATCAGTACCCCAATCCCACTTGGCTCACCAAATTTCGTTTTTCTAGGTTAAACCGTTCGTTGGCAGTAACAGTTTTAACTTTTAGGTTTCACTCAATTTTCTCCTATATGGATACCTGTAGTTGGAACTCTAAATCAAACACGGTTTGTGCTAGCTCTTTGAAACTTGACACAATAAAGTAGCTCCAAGTTCTATCTCTATGGTTTGTTTCCTATTGATATAGCCCTAAGCAGAGACTGGCGCAAATCACTTTCATTTAAAGGGGTTGCCAAGCTTCCAAAAAACTACGAGTTTCCTGAAATCTCAGCACACATTTTTTCACCCAATCTTGGTGACACTTTCAGGTAATGATCAGTACCCCAATCCCACTTGGCTCACCAAATTTCGTTCTTCTAGGTTAAACCGTTCGTTGGCAGTAACAGTTTTAACTTTTAGGTTTCACTCAATTTTCTCCTATATGGTACATGTAGTTGGAACTCTAAATCAAACACGGTTTGTGCTAGCTCGTTGAAACTTGACACAATAAAGTAGCTCCAAGTTCTCTCTCTATGGTTTGTTTCCTATTGATGTAGCCCTAAGCAGAGACTGGCGCAAATCACTTTCATGGAAAGGGGTTGCCAATCTTCCAAAAAACTACGAGTTTCCTGAAATCTCAGCACACATTTTTTCACCCAATCTTGATGACACTTTCAGGTAATGATAAGTACCCCAATCCCACTTGGCTCACCAAATTTTGTTCTTCTAGGTTAAACAGTTGGTTGGCAGTAACAGTTTTAATTTTTAGGTTTCACTCTGTTTTCTCCTATATGGATACATGTAGTTGGAACTCTAAATCAAACACGGTTTGTGCTAGCTCTTTGAAACTTGACACAATAAAGTAGCTCCAAGTTCTATCTCTATGGTTTGTTTCCTATTGATGTAGCCCTAAGCAGAGACTGGCGAAAATCCCTTTCCTGGAAAGGGGTTGCCAAGCTTCCAAAAAACTATGAGTTTCCTGAAATATCAGCACACATTTTTTCACCCAATCTTGATGACACTTTCAGGTAATGATCAGTACCCCAATCCCACTTGCCTCACCAAATTTCGTTCTTCTAGGTTAAACCGTTCGTTGGCAGTAACAGTTTTAATTTTTAGGTTTCACTCTGTTTTCTCCTATATGGATACATGTAGTTGGAACTCTAAATCAAACACGGTTTGTGCTAGCTCTTTGAAACTTGACACAATAAAGTAGCTCCATGTTCTATCTCTATGGTTTGTTTCCTATTGATGTAGCCCTAAGCAGAGACTGGCGCAAATCACTTTCATGGAAAGGGGTTGCCAATCTTCCAAAAAACTGCGAGTTTCCTGAAATCTCAGCACACATTTTTTCACCCAATCTTGATGACACTTTCAGGTAATGATCAGTACCCAAATCCCACTTGGCTCACCAAATTTCGTTCTTCTAGGTTAAACCGTTCGTTGGCAGTAACAGTTTTAATTTTTAGGTTTCACTCTGTTTTCTCCTATATGGATACATGTAGTTGGAACTCTAAATCAAACACGGTTTGTGCTAGCTCTTTGAAACTTGACACAATAAATTAGCTCCAATATCTATCTCTATGGTTTGTTTCCTATTGATGTAGCCCTAAGCAGAGACTGGCGCAAATCACTTTCATGGAAAGGGGTTGACAATCTTCCAAAAAACTACGAGTTTCCTGAAATCTCAGCACATATTTTTTTACCCAATCTTGATGACACTTTCAGGTAATGATCAGTACCCCAGTCCCACTTGGCTCACCAAATTTCGTTCTTCTAGGTTAACCGTTCGTTGGCAGTAACAGTTTTAATTTTTAGGTTTCACTCTCTTTTCTCCAATATGGATACATGTAGTTAGAACTCTAATTCAAACACGGTTTGTGCTAGCTCTTTGAAACTTGACACAATAAAGTAGCTCCAAGTTCTATCTCTATGGTTTGTTTCCTATTGATGTAGCCCTAAGCAGAGACTGGCGCAAATCACTTTCATGGAAAGGGGTTGCCAAGCTTCCAAAAAACTACGAGTTTCCTGAAATCTCAGCACACATTTTTTCACCCAATCTTGATGACACTTTCAGGTAATGATCAGTACAACAAATCCCACTTGGGTCACCAAGTTTCGTTCTTCTAGGTTAAACCGTTCGTTGACAGTGACAGTTTTAATTTTTAGTTTTCACTCTGTTTTCTCCTATATGGATACATGTAGTTGGAACTCTAAATCAAACACGGTTTGTGCTAGCTCTTTGAAACTTGACACAATAAAGTAGCTCCAAGTTCTATCTCTATGGTTTGTTTCCTATTGATGTAGCCCTAAGCAGAGACTGGCGCAAATCACTTTCATGGAAAGGGGTTGCCAAGGTTCCAAAAAACTACGAGTTTCCTAAAATCTCAGCACAGATTTTTTCACCCAATCTTGATGACACTATCAGGTAATGATCACTACCCCAATTCCACTTGGCTCACCAAATTTCGTTCTTCTAGGTTAAACCGTTCGTTGGCAGTAACAGTTTTAATTTTTAGGTTTCACTCTGTTTTCTCTTATATGGATACATGTAGTTGGAACTCTAAATCAAACACGGTTTGTGCTAGCTCTTTGAAACTTGACACAATAAAGTAGCTCCAAGTTCTCTCTCTATGGTTTGTTCCTATTGATGTAGCCCTAAGCAGAGACTGGCGCAAATCACTTTCATTTAAAGGGGTTGCCAAGCTTCCAAAAAACTACGAGTTTCCTGAAATCTCAGCACACATTTTTTCACCCAATCTTGGTGCCACTTTCAGGTAATGATCAGTACCCCAATCCCACTTGGCTCACCAAATTTCGTTCTTCTAGGTTAAACCGTTCGTTGGCAGTAACAGTTTTAACTTTTAGGTTTCACTCAATTTTCTCCTATATGGATACATGTAGTTGGAACTCTAAATCAAACACGGTTTGTGCTAGCTCTTTGAAACTTGACACAATAAATTAGCTCCAAGTTCTATCTCTATGGTTTGTTTCCTATTGATATAGCCCTAAGCAGAGACTGGTGCAAATCACTTTCATGGAAAGGGGTTGACAATCTTCCAAAAAAATTAGAGTTTCCTGAAATCTAAGCACACATTTTTCCACCCAATCTTGATGACACTTTCAGGTAATGATCAGCACCCCAATCCCACTTGGCTCACCAAATTTCGTTCTTCTAGGTTAAACCGTTCGTTGGCAGTAACAGTTTTAATTTTTAGGTTTCACTCTGTTTTCTCCTATATGGATACATGTAGATGGAACTCTAAATCAAACACGGTTTGTGCTAGCTCTTTGAAACTTGACACAATAATGTAGCTCCAAGTTCTATCTCTATGGTTTGTTTCCTATTGATGTAGCCCTAAGCAGAGACTGGCGCAAATCACTTTAATGGAAAGGGGTTGCCAATCTTCCAAAAAACTACGAGTTTCCTGAAATCTCAGCACACATTTTTTCACCCAATCTTGATGACACTTTCAGGTAATGATCACTATCCCAATCCCACTTGGCTCACCAAATTTCGTTCTTCTAGGTTAAACCGTTCGTTGGCAGTAACAGTTTTAATTTTTAGGTTTCACTCTGTTTTCTCCTATATGGATACATGTAGTTGGAACTCTAAATCAAACACGGTTTGTGCTAGCTCTTTGAAACTTGACACAATAAAGTAGCTCCAAGTTCTATCTCTATGGTTTGTTTCCTATTGATGTAGCCCTAAGCAGAGACTGGCGCAAATCACTTTCATTTAAAGGGGTTGCCAAGCTTCCAAAAAACTACGAGTTTCCTGAAATCTCAGCACACATTTTTTCACCCAATCTTGATGACACTTTCAGGTAATGATCAGTACCCCAATCCCACTTGGGTCACCAACTTTCGATCTTCTAGGTTAAACCGTTTGTTGGCAGTAACAGTTTTAACTTTTAGGTTTCACTCAATTTTCTCCTATATGGATACCTGTACTTGGAACTCTAAATCAAACACGGTTTGTGCTAGCTCTTTGAAACTTGACACAATAAAGTAGCTCCAAGTTCTATCTCTATGGTTCGTTTACTATTGATGTAGCCCTAAGCAGAGACTGGCGCAAATCACTTTCATTTAAAGGGGTTGCCAAGCTTCCAAAAAACTACGAGTTTCCTGAAATCTCAGCACACATTTTTTTACCCAATCTTGATGACACTTTCAGGTAATGATCAGTACCCCATTCCCACTTGGCTCACCAAATTTCGTTCTTCTAGGTTAAACCGTTCGTTGGCAGTAACAGTTTTAATTTTTAGGTTTCACTCTGTTTTCTCCTATAAGGATACATGTAGTTGGAAGTCTAAATCAAACACGGTTTGTGCTAGCTCTTTGAAACTTGACACAATAAAGTAGCTCAGAGTTCTATCTCTATAGTTTGTTTCCTATTGATGTAGCCCTAAGCAGAGACTGGCGAAAATCACTTTCATGGAAAGGGGTTGCCATCTTCAAAAAAATACGAGTTTCCTGAAATCTCAGCACACATTTTTTCACCCAAACTTGATGACACTTTCAGGTAATGATCACTACCCCAATCCCACTTGGCTCACCAAATTTCGTTTTTCTAGGTTAAACCGTTCGTTGGCAGTAACAATTTTATATTTAAGGTTTCACTCTGTTTTCTCCTATATGGATACATGTAGTTGGAACTCTAAATCAAACACGGTTTGTGCTAGCTCTTTGAAACTTGACACAATAAAGTAGCTCCAAGTTCTATCTCTATGGTTTGTTTCCTATTGAAGTAGCCCTAAGAAGAGACTGGCGCAAACCACTTTCAAGGAAAGGGGTTGCCAATCTTCCAAAAAACTGCTAGTTTCCTGAAATCTCAGCACACATTTTTTCACCCAATCTTGATGACACTTTCAGGTAATGATCAGTACCCCAATCCCACTTGGCTCACCAAATTTCGTTCTTCTAAGTTAAACCGATCGTTGGCAGTAACAGTTTTAATTTTTAGGTTTCACTCTGTTTTCTCCTATATGGATACATGTAGTTGGAACTCTAAATCAAACACGGTTTTTGCTAGGTCTTTGAAACTTGACACAATAATGTAGCTCCAAGTTCTATCTCTATGGTTTGTTTCCTTGATGTAGCCCTAAGCAGAGACTGGCACAAATCACTTTCATTTAAAGGGGTTGCCAAGCTTCCAAAAAACTACGAGTTTCCTGAAATCTCAGCACACATTTTTTCACCCAATCTTGATGACACTTTCAGGTAATGATCAGTACAACAAATCCCACTTGGGTCACCAAGTTTCTTTCTTTTAGGTTAAACCGTTCGTTGGCAGTAACAGTTTTAATTTTTCGGTTTCACTCTGTTTTCTCCTATATGGATACATGTAGTTGGAACTCTAAATCAAACACGGTTTGTGCTAGCTCTTTGAAACTTGACACAATAAAGTAGCTCCAAGTTCTATCTCTATGGTTTGCTTCCTATTGATGTAGCCCTAAGCAGAGACTGGCGCAAATCACTTTCATGGAAAGGGGTTGCCAATCTTCCAAAAAACTACGAGTTTCCTGAAATCTCAGCACACATTTTTTTACCCAATCTTGATGACACTTTCAGGTAATGATCAGTACCCCAATCCCACTTGGCTCACCAAATTTCGTTCTTCTAAGTTAAACCGTTCGTTGGCAGTAACAGTTTTAATTTTTAGGTTTCACTCTGTTTTCTCCTATAAGGATACATGTAGTTGGAAGTCTAAATCAAACACGGTTTGTGCTAGCTCTTTGAAACTTGACACAATAAAGTAGCTCAGAGTTCTATCTCTATAGTTTGTTTCCTATTGATGTAGCCCTAAGCAGAGACTGGCGAAAATCACTTTCATGGAAAGGGGTTGCCAAGCTTCCAAAAAACTACGAGTTTCCTGAAATCTCAGCACACATTTTTTCACCCAATCTTGATGACACTTTCAGGTAATGATCACTACCCCAAGCCCACTTGGCTCAAGAATTTTCGTTCTAGGTTAAACCGTTCGTTGGCAGTAACAGTTTTAATTTTTAGGTTTCACTCTGTTTTCTCCTATATGGATACATGTAGTTGGAACTCTAAATCAAGCACGGTTTTTGCTAGCTCTTTGAAACTTGACACAATAAAGTAGCTCCAAGTTCTATCTCTATGGTTTGTTTCCTATTGATGTTGCCCTAAGCAGAGACTGGCGCAAATCACTTTCATTTAAAGGGGTTGCCAAGCTTCCAAAAAACTACGAGTTTCCTGAAATCTCAGCACACATTTTTTCACCCAATCTTGATGACACGTTCAGGTAATGATCAGTACCCCAATCCCACTTGGCTCACCAAATTTCGTTCTTCTAGGTTAAACCGTTCGTTGGCAGTAACAGTTTTAACTTTTAGGTTTCACTCAATTTTCTCCTATATGGTACATGTAGTTGGAACTCTAAATCAAACACGGTTTGTGCTAGCTTTTTGAAACTTGACACAATAAAGTAGCTCCAAGTTCTCTCTCTATGGTTTGTTTCCTATTGAAGTAGCCCTAAGCAGAGACTGGTGCAAATCACTTTTATGGAAAGCGGTTGACAATCTTCCAAAAAACTACGAGTTTCCTGAAATCTCAGCACACATTTTTTCACCCAATCTTGATGACACTTTCAGGTAATGATCACTACCCCAATCCCACTTGGCTCAAGAACTTTCGTTCGAGGTAAAACCGTTCGTTGGCAGTAACAGTTTTAAATTTTAGGTTTCACTCTGTTTTCTCCTATATGGATACATGTTGTTGGAACTCTAAATCAAACACGGTTTGTGCTAGCCCTTTGAAACGTGACACAATAAAGTAGCTCCATCTTCTATCTCTATGGTTTGTTTCCTATTGATGTAGCCCTAAGCAGAGACTGGCCCAAATCACTTTCATGGAAAGGGGTTGCCAATCTTCCAAAAAACTACGAGTTTCCTGAAATCTCAGCACACATTTTTTTACATCTTGATGACACTTTCAGGTAATGATCAGTACCCCAATCCCACTTGGCTCACCAAATTTCGTTCTTCTAGGTTAAACCGTTCGTTGGCAGTAACAGTTTTAATTTTTAGGTTTCACTCTGTTTTCTCCTATAAGGATACATGTAGTTGGAAGTCTAAATCAAACACGGTTTGTGCTAGCTCTTTGAAACTTGACACAATAATGTAGCTCCAAGTTCTATCTCTATGGTTTGTTTCCTATTGATGTAGCCCTAAGCAGAGACTGGCACAAATCACTTTCATGGAAAGGGGTTGCCAATCTTCCAAAAAACTACGAGTTTCCTGAAATCTCAGCACACATTTTTTCACCCAATCTTGATGACACTTTCAGGTAATGATCAGTACCCCAATCCCACTTGGCTCACCAAATTTCGTTCTTCTAGGTTAAACCGTTCATTGGCAGTAACAGTTTTAATTTTTAGGTTTCACTCAGTTTTCTCCTATATGGATACATGTAGTTGGAACTCTAAATCCAACACTGTTTGTACTAGCTCTTTGAAACTTCACACAATAAAGTAGCTCCAAGTTCTATCTCTATGGTTTGTTTCCTATTGATGTTGCCCTAAGCAGAGACTGGCGCAAATCACTTTCATGGAAAGGGGTTGCCAATCTTCCAAAAAACTGTGAGTTTCCTGAAATCTCAGCACACATTTTTTCACCCAATCTTGATGACACTTTCAGGTAATGATCAGTACCCCAATCCCACTTGGCTCACCAAATTTCGTTCTTCTAGGTTAAACCGTTCGTTGGCAGTAACAGTTTTAACTTTTAGGTTTCACTCAATTTTCTCCTATATGGATACATGTAGTTGGAACTCTAAATCAAACACGGTTTGTGCTAGCTCTTTGAAACTTGACACAATAAAGTAGCTCCAAGTTCTCTCTCTATGGTTTGTTTTCTATTGATGTAGCCCTAAGCAGAGACTGGCGCAAATCACTTTCATGGAAAGGGGTTGCCAATCTTCCAAAAAACTATGAGTTTCCTGAAATCTCAGCACACATTTTTTCCCCCAATCTTGATGACACTTTCAGGTAATGATCACTGCCCCAATCCCACTTGGCTCAAGAACTTTCGTTCTAGGTTAAACCGTTCGTTGCAAGTAACAGTTTTAATTTTTAGGTTTCACTCTGTTTTCTCTTATATGGATACACGTAGTTGGAACTCTAAATCAAGCACGGTTTTTGCTAGCTCTTTGAAACTTGACACAATAAAGTAGCTCCAAGTTCTATCTCTATGGTTTGTTTCCTATTGATGTTGCCCTAAGCAGAGACTGGCGCAAATCACTTTCATTTAAAGGGGTTGCCAAGCTTCAAAAAAACTACGAGTTTCCTGAAATCTCAGCACACATTTTTTCACCCAATCTTGATGACACTTTCAGGTAATGATCACTACCCCAATCCCACTTGGCTCACCAAATCTCGTTCTTCTAGGTTACACCGTTCGTTGGCAGTAACAGTTTTAACTTTTAGGTTTCACTCAATTTTCTCCTATATGGTACATGTAGTTGGAACTCTAAATCAAACACGGTTTCTGCTAGCTTTTTGAAACTTGACACAATAAAGTAGCTCCAAGTTCTCTCTCTATGGTTTGTTTCCTATTGAAGTAGCCCTAAGCAGAGACTGGCGCAAATCACTTTCATGGAAAGCGGTTGACAATCTTCCAAAAAACTACGAGTTTCCTGAAATCTCAGCACACATTTTTTCACCCAATCTTGATGACACTTTCAGGTAATGATCACTACCCCAATCCCACTTGGCTCAAGAACTTTCGTTCGAGGTAAAACCGTTCGTTGGCAGTAACAGTTTTAATTTTTAGGTTTCACTCTGTTTTCTCCTATATGGATACATGTTGTTGGAACTCTAAATCAAACACGGTTTGTGCTAGCCCTTTGAAACGTGACACAATAAAGTAGCTCCAAGTTCTATCTCTATGGTTTGTTTCCTATTGATGTAGCCCTAAGCAGAGACTGGCCCAAATCACTTACATGGAAAGGGGTTGCCAATCTTCCAAAAAACTACGAGTTTCCTGAAATCTCAGCACACATTTTTTTACCCAATCTTGATGACACTTTCAGGTAATGATCAGTACCCCAATCCCACTTGGTTCACCAAATTTCGTTCTTCTAGGTTAAACCGTTCGTTGGCAGTAACAGTTTTAATTTTTAGGTTTCACTCTGTTTTCTCCTATAAGGATACATGTAGTTGGAAGTCTAAATAAAACACGGTTTGTACTAGCTCTTTGAAACTTGACACAATAAAGTAGCACCAAGTTCTATCTCTATGGTTTGTTTCCTATTGATGTAGCCCTAAGCAGAGACTGGCACAAATCACTTTCATGGAAAGGGGTTGCCAATCTTCCAAAAAACTGCGAGTTTCCTGAAATGTCAGCACACATTTTTTCACCCAATCTTGATGACACTTTCAGGTAATGATCACTACCCCAATCCCACTTGGCTCAAGAAATTTCGTTCTTCTAGGTTAAACCGTTCGTTGGCAGTAACAGTTTTAATTTTTAGGTTTCACTCTGTTTTCTCCTATATGGATACATGTAGTTGGAACTCTAAATCAAACACGGTTTGTGCTAGCTCTTTGAAACTTGACACAATAGAGTAGATCGAAATTCTATCTCTATCATTTGTTTCCTATTGATGTAGCCCTAAGCAGAGACTGGCGCCAATCACTTTCATGGAAAGGGGTTGCCAATCTTCTAAAAAACTGCGAGTTTCCTGAAATCTCAGCACACATTTTTTCACCCAATCTTGATGACACTTTCAGGTAATGATCAGTACCCCAATCCCACTTGGCTCACCAAATTTCGTTCTTCTAGGTTAAACCGTTCGTTGGCAGTAACAGTTTTAATTTTTAGGTTTCACTCTGTTTTTTCCTATATGGATACATGTAGTTGGAACTCTAAATCAAACACGGTTTGTGCTAGCTCTTTGAAACTTGACACAATAATGTAGCTCCAAGTTCTATCTCTATGGTTTGTTTCCTATTGATGTAGCCCTAAGCAGAGACTGGCGCAAATCACTTTAATGGAAAGGGGTTGCCAAGCTTCCAAAAAACTACGAGTTTCCTGAAATCTCAGCACACATTTTTTCACCCAATCTTGATGACACTTTCAGGTAATGATCAGTACCCCAATCCCACTTGGCTCACCAAATTTCGTTCTTCTAGGTTAAACCGTTTGTTGGCAGTAACAGTTTTAACTTTTAGGTTTCACTCAATTTTCTCCTATATGGTACATGTAGTTGGAACTCTAAATCAAACACGGTTTGTGCTAGCTCGTTGAAACTTGACACAATAAAGTAGCTCCAAGTTCTCTCTCTATGGTTTGTTTCCTATTGATGTAGCCCTAAGCAGAGACTGGCGCAAATCACTTTCATGGAAAGGGGTTGCCAATCTTCCAAAAAACTACGAGTTTCCTGAAATATCAGCACACATTTTTTCACCCAATCTTGATGACACTTTCAGGTAATGATCAGTACCCCAATCCCACTTGGCTCACCAAATTTCGTTCTTCTAGGTTAAACAGTTGGTTGGCAGTAACAGTTTTAATTTTTAGGTTTCACTCTGTTTTCTCCTATATGGATACATGTAGTTGGAACTCTAAATCAAACACGGTTTGTGCTAGCTCTTTGAAACTTGACACAATAAAGTAGCTCCAAGTTCTATCTCTATGGTTTGTTTCCTATTGATGTAGCCCTAAGCAGAGACTGGCGAAAATCCCTTTCCTGGAAAGGGGTTGCCAAGCTTCCAAAAAACTACGAGTTTCCTGAAATATCAGCACACATTTTTTCACCCAATCTTGATGACACTTTCAGGTAATGATCAGTACTCCAATCCCACTTGCCTCACCAAATTTCGTTCTTCTAGGTTAAACCGTTCGTTGGCAGTAACAGTTTTAATTTTTAGGTTTCACTCTGTTTTCTCCTATATGGATACATGTAGTTGGAACTCTAAATCAAACACGGTTTGTGCTAGCTCTTTGAAACTTGACACAATAAAGTAGCTCCATGTTCTATCTCTATGGTTTGTTTCCTATTGATGTAGCCCTAAGCAGAGACTGGCGCAAATCACTTTCATGGAAAGGGGTTGCCAATCTTCCAAAAAACTGCGAGTTTCCTGAAATCTCAGCACACATTTTTTCACCCAATCTTGATGACACTTTCAGGTAATGATCAGTACCCCAATCCCACTTGGCTCACCAAATTTCGTTCTTCTAGGTTAAACCGTTCGTTGGCAGTAACAGTTTTAATTTTTAGGTTTCACTCTGTTTTCTCCTATATGGATACATGTAGTTGGAACTCTAAATCAAAAACGGTTTTTGCTAGCTCTTTGATACTTGACACAATAAAGTAGCTCCAAGTTCTATCTCTATGGTTTGATTCCTATTGATGTAGCCCTAAGCAGAGACTGGCGCAAATCACTTTCATGGAAAGGGGTTGCCAATCTTCCAAAAAACTACGAGTTTCCTGAAATCTCAGCACACATTTTTTCACCCAATCTTGATGACACTTTCAGGTAATGATCAGTACCCCAATCCCACTTGGCTCACCAAATTTCGTTCTTCTAGGTTAAACCGTTCATTGGCAGTAACAGTTTTAATTTTTAGGTTTCACTCAGTTTTCTCCTATATGGATACATGTAGTTGGAACTCTAAATCCAACACTGTTTGTACTAGCTCTTTGAAACTTCACACAATAAAGTAGCTCCAAGTTCTATCTCTATGGTTTGTTTCCTATTGATGTTGCCCTAAGCAGAGACTGGCGCAAATCACTTTCATGGAAAGGGGTTGCCAATCTTCCAAAAAACTGCGAGTTTCCTGAAATCTCAGCACACATTTTTTCACCCAATCTTGATGACACTTTCAGGTAATGATCAGTACCCCAATCCCACTTGGCTCACCAAATTTCGTTCTTCTAGGTTAAACCGTTCGTTGGCAGTAACAGTTTTAACTTTTAGGTTTCACTCAATTTTCTCCTATATGGATACATGTAGTTGGAACTCTAAATCAAACACGGTTTGTGCTAGCTCTTTGAAACTTGACACAATAAAGTAGCTCCAAGTTCTCTCTCTATGGTTTGTTTTCTATTGATGTAGCCCTAAGCAGAGACTGGCGCAAATCACTTTCATGGAAAGGGGTTGCCAATCTTCCAAAAAACTATGAGTTTCCTGAAATCTCAGCACACATTTTTTCCCCCAATCTTGATGACACTTTCAGGTAATGATCACTGCCCCAATCCCACTTGGCTCACCAAATTTTGTTCTTCTAGGTTAAACAGTTGGTTGGCAGTAACAGTTTTAATTTTTAGGTTTCACTCTGTTTTCTCCTATATGGATACATGTAGTTGGAACTCTAAATCAAACACGGTTTGTGCTAGCTCTTTGAAACTTGACACAATAAAGTAGCTCCAAGTTCTATCTCTATGGTTTGTTTCCTATTGATGTAGCCCTAAGCAGAGACTGGCGAAAATCCCTTTCCTGGAAAGGGGTTGCCAAGCTTCCAAAAAACTACGAGTTTCCTGAAATATCAGCACACATTTTTTCACCCAATCTTGATGACACTTTCAGGTAATGATCAGTACCCCAATCCCACTTGCCTCACCAAATTTCGTTCTTCTAGGTTAAACCGTTCGTTGGCAGTAACAGTTTTAATTTTTAGGTTTCACTCTGTTTTCTCCTATATGGATACATGTAGTTGGAACTCTAAATCAAACACGGTTTGTGCTAGCTCTTTGAAACTTGACACAATAAAGTAGCTCCATGTTCTATCTCTATGGTTTGTTTCCTATTGATGTAGCCCTAAGCAGAGACTGGCGCAAATCACTTTCATGGAAAGGGGTTGCCAATCTTCCAAAAAACTGCGAGTTTCCTGAAATCTCAGCACACATTTTTTCACCCAATCTTGATGACACTTTCAGGTAATGATCAGTACCCCAATCCCACTTGGCTCACCAAATTTCGTTCTTCTAGGTTAAACCGTTCGTTGGCAGTAACAGTTTTAATTTTTAGGTTTCACTCTGTTTTCTCCTATATGGATACATGTAGTTGGAACTCTAAATCAAAAACGGTTTTTGCTAGCTCTTTGATACTTGACACAATAAAGTAGCTCCAAGTTCTATCTCTATGGTTTGATTCCTATTGATGTAGCCCTAAGCAGAGACTGGCGCAAATCACTTTCATGGAAAGGGGTTGCCAATCTTCCAAAAAACTACGAGTTTCCTGAAATCTCAGCACACATTTTTTCACCCAATCTTGATGACACTTTCAGGTAATGATCAGTACCCCAATCCCACTTGGCTCACCAAATTTCGTTCTTCTAGGTTAAACCGTTCATTGGCAGTAACAGTTTTAATTTTTAGGTTTCACTCAGTTTTCTCCTATATGGATACATGTAGTTGGAACTCTAAATCCAACACTGTTTGTACTAGCTCTTTGAAACTTCACACAATAAAGTAGCTCCAAGTTCTATCTCTATGGTTTGTTTCCTATTGATGTTGCCCTAAGCAGAGACTGGCGCAAATCACTTTCATGGAAAGGGGTTGCCAATCTTCCAAAAAACTGCGAGTTTCCTGAAATCTCAGCACACATTTTTTCACCCAATCTTGATGACACTTTCAGGTAATGATCAGTACCCCAATCCCACTTGGCTCACCAAATTTCGTTCTTCTAGGTTAAACCGTTCGTTGGCAGTAACAGTTTTAACTTTTAGGTTTCACTCAATTTTCTCCTATATGGATACATGTAGTTGGAACTCTAAATCAAACACGGTTTGTGCTAGCTCTTTGAAACTTGACACAATAAAGTAGCTCCAAGTTCTCTCTCTATGGTTTGTTTTCTATTGATGTAGCCATAAGCAGAGACTGGCGCAAATCACTTTCATGGAAAGGGGTTGCCAATCTTCCAAAAAACTATGAGTTTCCTGAAATCTCAGCACACATTTTTTCCCCCAATCTTGATGACACTTTCAGGTAATGATCACTGCCCCAATCCCACTTGGCTCACCAAATTTTGTTCTTCTAGGTTAAACAGTTGGTTGGCAGTAACAGTTTTAATTTTTAGGTTTCACTCTGTTTTCTCCTATATGGATACATGTAGTTGGAACTCTAAATCAAACACGGTTTGTGCTAGCTCTTTGAAACTTGACACAATAAAGTAGCTCCAAGTTCTATCTCTATGGTTTGTTTCCTATTGATGTAGCCCTAAGCAGAGACTGGCGAAAATCCCTTTCCTGGAAAGGGGTTGCCAAGCTTCCAAAAAACTACGAGTTTCCTGAAATATCAGCACACATTTTTTCACCCAATCTTGATGACACTTTCAGGTAATGATCAGTACCCCAATCCCACTTGCCTCACCAAATTTCGTTCTTCTAGGTTAAACCGTTCGTTGGCAGTAACAGTTTTAATTTTTAGGTTTCACTCTGTTTTCTCCTATATGGATACATGTAGTTGGAAGTCTAAATCAAACACGGTTTGTGCTAGCTCTTTGAAACTTGACACAATAAAGTAGCTCCATGTTCTATCTCTATGGTTTGTTTCCTATTGATGTAGCCCTAAGCAGAGACTGGCGCAAATCACTTTCATGGAAAGGGGTTGCCAATCTTCCAAAAAACTGCGAGTTTCCTGAAATCTCAGCACACATTTTTTCACCCAATCTTGATGACACTTTCAGGTAATGATCAGTACCCCAATCCCACTTGGCTCACCAAATTTCGTTCTTCTAGGTTAAACCGTTCGTTGGCAGTAACAGTTTTAATTTTTAGGTTTCACTCTGTTTTCTCCTATATGGATACATGTAGTTGGAACTCTAAATCAAAAACGGTTTTTGCTAGCTCTTTGATACTTGACACAATAAAGTAGCTCCAAGTTCTATCTCTATGGTTTGATTCCTATTGATGTAGCCCTAAGCAGAGACTGGCGCAAATCACTTTCATGGAAAGGGGTTGCCAATCTTCCAAAAAACTACGAGTTTCCTGAAATCTCAGCACACATTTTTTCACCCAATCTTGATGACACTTTCAGGTAATGATCAGTACCCCAATCCCACTTGGCTCACCAAATTTCGTTCTTCTAGGTTAAACCGTTCATTGGCAGTAACAGTTTTAATTTTTAGGTTTCACTCAGTTTTCTCCTATATGGATACATGTAGTTGGAACTCTAAATCCAACACTGTTTGTACTAGCTCTTTGAAACTTCACACAATAAAGTAGCTCCAAGTTCTATCTCTATGGTTTGTTTCCTATTGATGTTGCCCTAAGCAGAGACTGGCGCAAATCACTTTCATGGAAAGGGGTTGCCAATCTTCCAAAAAACTGCGAGTTTCCTGAAATCTCAGCACACATTTTTTCACCCAATCTTGATGACACTTTCAGGTAATGATCAGTACCCCAATCCCACTTGGCTCACCAAATTTCGTTCTTCTAGGTTAAACCGTTCGTTGGCAGTAACAGTTTTAACTTTTAGGTTTCACTCAATTTTCTCCTATATGGATACATGTAGTTGGAACTCTAAATCAAGCACGGTTTTTGCTAGCTCTTTGAAACTTGACACAATAAAGTAGCTCCAAGTTCTCTCTCTATGGTTTGTTTCCTATTGATGTTGCCCTAAGCAGAGAATGGCGCAAATCACTTTCATTTAAAGGGGTTGCCAAGCTTCAAAAAAACTACGAGTTTCCTGAAATCTCAGCACACATTTTTTCACCCAATCTTGATGACACTTTCAGGTAATGATCACTACCCCAATCCCACTTGGCTCACCAAATCTCGTTCTTCTAGGTTACACCGTTCGTTGGCAGTAACAGTTTTAACTTTTAGGTTTCACTCAATTTTCTCCTATATGGTACATGTAGTTGGAACTCTAAATCAAACACGGTTTCTGCTAGCTTTTTGAAACTTGACACAATAAAGTAGCTCCAAGTTCTCTCTCTATGGTTTGTTTCCTATTGAAGTAGCCCTAAGCAGAGACTGGCGCAAATCACTTTCATGGAAAGCGGTTGACAATCTTCCAAAAAACTAAGAGTTTCCTGAAATATCAGCACACATTTTTTCACCCAATCTTGATGACACTTTCAGGTAATGATCACTACCCCAATCCCACTTGGCTCAAGAACTTTCGTTCTAGGTAAAACCGTTCGTTGGCAGTAACAGTTTTAATTTTTAGGTTTCACTCTGTTTTCTCCTATATGGATACATGTTGTTGGAACTCTAAATCAAACACGGTTTGTGCTAGCCCTTTGAAACGTGACACAATAAAGTAGCTCCAAGTTCTATCTCTATGGTTTGTTTCCTATTGATGTAGCCCTAAGCAGAGACTGGCCCAAATCACTTACATGGAAAGGGGTTGCCAATCTTCCAAAAAACTACGAGTTTCCTGAAATCTCAGCACACATTTTTTTACCCAATCTTGATGACACTTTCAGGTAATGATCAGTACCCCAATCCCACTTGGTTCACCAAATTTCGTTCTTCTAGGTTAAACCGTTCGTTGGCAGTAACAGTTTTAATTTTTAGGTTTCACTCTGTTTTCTCCTATATGGATACATGTTGTTGGAACTCTAAATCAAACACGGTTTGTGCTAGCCCTTTGAAACGTGACACAATAAAGTAGCTCCAAGTTCTATCTCTATGGTTTGTTTCCTATTGATGTAGCCCTAAGCAGAGACTGGCCCAAATCACTTACATGGAAAGGGGTTGCCAATCTTCCAAAAAACTACGAGTTTCCTGAAATCTCAGCACACATTTTTTTACCCAATCTTGATGACACTTTCAGGTAATGATCAGTACACCAATCCCACTTGGTTCACCAAATTTCGTTCTTCTAGGTTAAACCGTTCGTTGGCAGTAACAGTTTTAATTTTTAGGTTTCACTCTGTTTTCTCCTATAAGGATACATGTAGTTGGAAGTCTAAATCAAACACGGTTTGTGCTAGCTCTTTGAAACTTGACACAATAAAGTAGCACCAAGTTCTATCTCTATGGTTTGTTTCCTATTGATGTAGCCCTAAGCAGAGACTGGCACAAATCACATTCATGGAAAGGGGTTGCCAATCTTCCAAAAAACTGCGAGTTTCCTGAAATGTCAGCACACATTTTTTCACCCAATCTTGATGACACTTTCAGGTAATGATCACTACCCCAATCCCACTTGGCTCAAGAAATTTCGTTCTTCTAGGTTAAACCGTTCGTTGGCAGTAACACTTTTAATTTTTAGGTTTCACTCTGTTTTCTCCTATATGGATACATGTAGTTGGAACTCTAAATCAAACACGGTTTGTGCTAGCTCTTTGAAACTTGACACAATAGAGTAGATCGAAATTCTATCTCTATCATTTGTTTCCTATTGATGTAGCCCTAAGCAGAGACTGGCGCCAATCACTTTCATGGAAAGGGGTTGCCAATCTTCTAAAAAACTGCGAGTTTCCTGAAATCTCAGCACACATTTTTTCACCCAATCTTGATGACACTTTCAGGTAATGATCAGTACCCCAATCCCACTTGGCTCACCAAATTTCGTTCTTCTAGGTTAAACCGTTCGTTGGCAGTAACAGTTTTAATTTTTAGGTTTCACTCTGTTTTTTCCTATATGGATACATGTAGTTGGAACTCTAAATCAAACACGGTTTGTGCTAGGTCTTTGAAACTTGACACAATAATGTAGCTCCAAGTTCTATCTCTATGGTTTGTTTCCTATTGATGTAGCCCTAAGCAGAGACTGGCGCAAATCACTTTAATGGAAAGGGGTTGCCAAGCTTCCAAAAAACTACGAGTTTCCTGAAATCTCAGCACACATTTTTTCACCCAATCTTGATGACACTTTCAGGTAATGATCAGTACCCCAATCCCACTTGGCTCACCAAATTTCGTTCTTCTAGGTTAAACCGTTCGTTGGCAGTAACAGTTTTAACTTTTAGGTTTCACTCAATTTTCTCCTATATGGATACCTGTAGTTGGAACTCTAAATCAAACACGGTTTGTGCTAGCTCTTTGAAACTTGACACAATAAAGTAGCTCCAAGTTCTATCTCTATGGTTTGTTTCCTATTGATATAGCCCTAAGCAGAGACTGGCGCAAATCACTTTCATTTAAAGGGGTTGCCAAGCTTCCAAAAAACTACGAGTTTCCTGAAATCTCAGCACACATTTTTTCACCCAATCTTGGTGACACTTTCAGGTAATGATCAGTACCCCAATCCCACTTGGCTCACCAAATTTCGTTCTTCTAGGTTAAACCGTTCGTTGGCAGTAACAGTTTTAACTTTTAGGTTTCACTCAATTTTCTCCTATATGGTACATGTAGTTGGAACTCTAAATCAAACACGGTTTGTGCTAGCTCGTTGAAACTTGACACAATAAAGTAGCTCCAAGTTCTCTCTCTATGGTTTGTTTCCTATTGATGTAGCCCTAAGCAGAGACTGGCGCAAATCACTTTCATGGAAAGGGGTTGCCAATCTTCCAAAAAACTACGAGTTTCCTGAAATCTCAGCACACATTTTTTCACCCAATCTTGATGACACTTTCAGGTAATGATCAGTACCCCAATCCCACTTGGCTCACCAAATTTTGTTCTTCTAGGTTAAACAGTTGGTTGGCAGTAACAGTTTTAATTTTTAGGTTTCACTCTGTTTTCTCCTATATGGATACATGTAGTTGGAACTCTAAATCAAACACGGTTTGTGCTAGCTCTTTGAAACTTGACACAATAAAGTAGCTCCAAGTTCTATCTCTATGGTTTGTTTCCTATTGATGTAGCCCTAAGCAGAGACTGGCGAAAATCCCGTTCCTGGAAAGGGGTTGCCAAGCTTCCAAAAAACTACGAGTTTCCTGAAATATCAGCACACATTTTTTCACCCAATCTTGATGACACTTTCAGGTAATGATCAGTACCCCAATCCCACTTGCCTCACCAAATTTCGTTCTTCTAGGTTAAACCGTTCGTTGGCAGTAACAGTTTTAATTTTTAGGTTTCACTCTGTTTTCTCCTATATGGATACATGTAGTTGGAACTCTAAATCAAACACGGTTTGTGCTAGCTCTTTGAAACTTGACACAATAAAGTAGCTCCATGTTCTATCTCTATGGTTTGTTTCCTATTGATGTAGCCCTAAGCAGAGACTGGCGCAAATCACTTTCATGGAAAGGGGTTGCCAATCTTCCAAAAAACTGCGAGTTTCCTGAAATCTCAGCACACATTTTTTCACCCAATCTTGATGACACTTTCAGGTAATGATCAGTACCCCAATCCCACTTGGCTCACCAAATTTCGTTCTTCTAGGTTAAACCGTTCGTTAGCAGTAACAGTTTTAATTTTTAGGTTTCACTCTGTTTTCTCCTATATGGATACATGTAGTTGGAACTCTAAATCAAACACGGTTTGTGCTAGCTCTTTGAAACTTGACACAATAAATTAGCTCCAAGATCTATCTCTATGGTTTGTTTCCTATTGATGTAGCCCTAAGCAGAGACTGGCGCAAATCACTTTCATGGAAAGGGGTTGACAATCTTCCAAAAAACTACGAGTTTCCTGAAATCTCAGCACATATTTTTTTACCCAATCTTGATGACACTTTCAGGTAATGATCAGTACCCCAGTCCCACTTGGCTCACCAAATTTCGTTCTTCTAGGTTAACCGTTCCTTGGCAGTAACAGTTTTAATTTTTAGGTTTCACTCTCTTTTCTCCAATATGGATACATGTAGTTAGAACTCTAATTCAAACACGGTTTGTGCTAGCTCTTTGAAACTTGACACAATAAAGTAGCTCCAAGTTCTATCTCTATGGTTTGTTTCCTATTGATGTAGCCCTAAGCAGAGACTGGCGCAAATCAGTTTCATGGAAAGGGGTTGCCAAGCTTCCAAAAAACTACGAGTTTCCTGAAATCTCAGCACACATTTTTTCACCCAATCTTGATGACACTTTCAGGTAATGATCAGTACAACAAATCCCACTTGGGTCACCAAGTTTCGTTCTTCTAGGTTAAACCGTTCGTTGACAGTGACAGTTTTAATTTTTAGTTTTCACTCTGTTTTCTCCTATATGGATACATGTAGTTGGAACTCTAAATCAAACACGGTTTGTGCTAGCTCTTTGAAACTTGACACAATAAAGTAGCTCCAAGTTCTATCTCTATGGTTTGTTTCCTATTGATGTAGCCCTAAGCAGAGACTGGCGCAAATCACTTTCATGGAAAGGGGTTGCCAAGGTTCCAAAAAACTACGAGTTTCCTAAAATCTCAGCACAGATTTTTTCACCCAATCTTGATGACACTATCAGGTAATGATCACTACCCCAATTCCACTTGGCTCACCAAATTTCGTTCTTCTAGGTTAAACCGTTCGTTGGCAGTAACAGTTTTAATTTTTAGGTTTCACTCTGTTTTCTCTTATATGGATACATGTAGTTGGAACTCTAAATCAAACACGGTTTGTGCTAGCTCTTTGAAACTTGACACAATAAAGTAGCTCCAAGTTCTCTCTCTATGGTTTGTTCCTATTGATGTAGCCCTAAGCAGAGACTGGCGCAAATCACTTTCATGGAAAGGGGTTGCCAATCTTCCAAAAAACTACGAGTTTCCTGAAATCTCAGCACACATTTTTTCACCCAATCTTGATGACACTTTCAGGTAATGATCACTACCCCAATCCCACTTGGCTCAAGAACTTTCGTTCTAGGTTAAACCGTTCGTTGGCAGTAACAGTTTTAATTTTTAGGTTTCACTCTGTTTTCTCCTATATGGATACATGTAGATGGAACTCTAAATCAAACACGGTTTGTGCTAGCTCTTTGAAACTTGACACAATAATGTAGCTCCAAGTTCTATCTCTATGGTTTGTTTCCTATTGATGTAGCCCTAAGCAGAGACTGGCGCAAATCACTTTAATGGAAAGGGGTTGCCAATCTTCCAAAAAACTACGAGTTTCCTGAAATCTCAGCACACATTTTTTCACCCAATCTTGATGACACTTTCAGGTAATGATCACTACCCCAATCCCACTTGGCTCACCAAATTTCGTTCTTCTAGGTTAAACCGTTCGTTGGCAGTAACAGTTTTAATTTTTAGGTTTCACTCTGTTTTCTCCTATATGGATACATGTAGTTGGAACTCTAAATCAAACACGGTTTGTGCTAGCTCTTTGAAACTTGACACAATAAAGTAGCTCCAAGTTCTATCTCTATGGTTTGTTTCCTATTGATGTAGCCCTAAGCAGAGACTGGCGCAAATCACTTTCATTTAAAGGGGTTGCCAAGCTTCCAAAAAACTACGAGTTTCCTGAAATCTCAGCACACATTTTTTCACCCAATCTTGATGACACTTTCAGGTAATGATCAGTACCCCAATCCCACTTGGCTCACCAAATTTCGTTCTTCTAGGTTAAACCGTTCGTTAGCAGTAACAGTTTTAACTTTTAGGTTTCACTCAATTTTCTCCTATATGGATACCTGTACTTGGAACTCTAAATCAAACACGGTTTGTGCTAGCTCTTTGAAACTTGACACAATAAAGTAGCTCCAAGTTCTATCTCTATGGTTCGTTTCCTATTGATGTAGCCCTAAGCAGAGACTGGCGCAAATCACTTTCATTTAAAGGGGTTGCCAAGCTTCCAAAAAACTACGAGTTTCCTGAAATCTCAGCACACATTTTCTCACCCAATCTTGGTGACACTTTCAGGTAATGATCAGTACCCCAATCCCACATGGCTCACCAAATTTCGTTCTTCTAGGTTAAACCGTTCGTTGGCAGTAACAGTTTTAACTTTTAGGTTTCACTCAATTTTCTCCTATATGGTACATGTAGTTGGAACTCTAAATCAAACACGGTTTGTGCTAGCTCTTTGAAACTTGACACAATAAAGTAGCTCCAAGTTCTCTCTCTATGGTTTGTTTCCTATTGATGTAGCCCTAAGCAGAGACTGGCGCAAATCACTTTCATGGAAAGGGGTTGCCAATATTCCAAAAAACTACGAGTTTCCTGAAATCTCAGCACACATTTTTTCAACCAATCTTGATGACACTTTCAGGTAATGATCAGTACCCCAATCCCACTTGGCTCACCAAATTTCGTTCTTCTAGGTTAAACCGTTCATTGGCAGTAACAGTTTTAATTTTTAGGTTTCAATCTGTTTTCTCCTATATGGATACATGTAGTTGGAAATCTAAATAAAACACGGTTTGTGCTAGCTCTTTGAAACTTGACACAATAAATTAGCTCCAAGTTCTATCTCTATGGTTTGTTTCCTATTGATGTAGCCCTAAGCAGAGACTGGCGCAAATCACTTTCATGGAAAGGGGTTGCCAATCTTCTAAAAAACTGCGAGTTTCCTGAAATCTCAGCACACATTTTTTCACCCAATCTTGATGACACTTTCAGGTAATGTTCAGTACCCCAATCCCACTTGGCTCACCAAATTTCGTTCTTCTAGGTTAAAACGTTCGTTGGCAGTAACAGTTTTAATTTTTAGGTTTCACTCTGTTTTTTCCTATATGGATACATGTAGTTGGAACTCTAAATCAAACACGGTTTGTGCTAGCTCTTTGAAACTTGACACAATAAAGTAGCTCCAAGTTCTATCTCTATGGTTTGTTTCCTATTGATGTAGCCCTAATCAGAGACTGGCGCAAATCACTTTCATTTAAAGGGGTTGCCAAGCTTCCAAAAAACTACGAGTTTCCTTAAATCTCAGCACACATTTTTTCACCCAATCTTGATGACACTTTCAGGTAATGATCAGTACCCCAATCCCACTTGGCTCACCAAATTTCGTTCTTCTAGCTTAAACCGTTCATTGGCAGTAACAGTTTTAATTTTTAGGTTTCACTCTGTTTTCTCCTATATGGATACATGTAGTTGGAACTCTAAATCAAACAGGGTTTGTGATAGCTCTTTGAAACTTGACACAATAAATTAGCTCCAAGTTCTATCTCTATGGTTTGTTTCCTATTGATATAGCCCTAAGCAGAGACTGGTGCAAATCACTTTCATGGAAAGGGGTTGACAATCTTCCAAAAAAATTAGAGTTTCCTGAAATCTCAGCACACATTTTTTCACCCAATCTTGATGACACTTTCAGGTAATGATCAGCACCCCAATCCCACTTGGCTCACCAAATTTCGTTCTTCTAGGTTAAACCGTTCGTTGGCAGTAACAGTTTAAATTTTTAGGTTTCACTCTGTTTTCTCTTATATGGATACATGTTGTTGGAACTCTAAATCAAACACGGTTTGTGCTAGCTCTTTGAAACTTGACACAATAAAGTAGCTCCAAGTTCTCTCTCTATGGTTTGTTTCCTATTGATGTAGCCCTAAGCAGAGACTGGCGAAAATCCCTTTCCTGGAAAGGGGTTGCCAAGCTTCCAAAAAACTACGAGTTTCCTGAAATATCAGCACACATTTTTTCACCCAATCTTGATGACACTTTCAGGTAATGATAAGTACCCCAATCCCACTTGGCTCACCAAATTTCGTTCTTCTAGGTTAAACCGTTTGTTGGCAGTAACAGTTTTAATTTTTAGGTTTCACTCTGTTTTCTCCTATATGGATACATGTAGTTGGAACTCTAAATCAAACACGGTTTGTGCTAGCTCTTTGAAACTTGACACAATAAAGTAGCTCCAAGTTCTATCTCTATGGTTTGTTTCCTATTGATGTAGCCCTAAGCAGAGACTGGCGCAAATCACTTTCATTTAAAGGGGTTGCCAAGCTTCCAAAAAACTACGAGTTTCCTGAAATCTCAGCACACATTTTCTCACCCAATCTTGGTGACACTTTCAGGTAATGATCAGTACCCCAATCCCACATGGCTCACCAAATTTCGTTCTTCTAGGTTAAACCGTTCGTTGGCAGTAACAGTTTTAACTTTTAGGTTTCACTCAATTTTCTCCTATATGGTACATGTAGTTGGAACTCTAAATCAAACACGGTTTGTGCTAGCTCTTTGAAACTTGACACAATAAAGTAGCTCCAAGTTCTCTCTCTATGGTTTGTTTCCTATTGATGTAGCCCTAAGCAGAGACTGGCGCAAATCACTTTCATGGAAAGGGGTTGCCAATATTCCAAAAAACTACGAGTTTCCTGAAATCTCAGCACACATTTTTTCACCCAATCTTGATGACACTTTCAGGTAATGATCAGTACCCCAATCCCACTTGGCTCACCAAATTTCGTTCTTCTAGGTTAAACCGTTCATTGGCAGTAACAGTTTTAATTTTTAGGTTTCAATCTGTTTTCTCCTATATGGATACATGTAGTTGGAAATCTAAATAAAACATGGTTTGTGCTAGCTCTTTGAAACTTGACACAATAAATTAGCTCCAAGTTCTATCTCTATGGTTTGTTTCCTATTGATGTAGCCCTAAGCAGAGACTGGCGCAAATCACTTTCATGGAAAGGGGTTGCCAATCTTCTAAAAAACTGCGAGTTTCCTGAAATCTCAGCACACATTTTTTCACCCAATCTTGATGACACTTTCAGGTAATGTTCAGTACCCCAATCCCACTTGGCTCACCAAATTTCGTTCTTCTAGGTTAAACCGTTCGTTGGCAGTAACAGTTTTAATTTTTAGGTTTCACTCTGTTTTTTCCTATATGGATACATGTAGTTGGAACTCTAAATCAAACACGGTTTGTGCTAGCTCTTTGAAACTTGACACAATAAAGTAGCTCCAAGTTCTATCTCTATGGTTTGTTTCCTATTGATGTAGCCCTAATCAGAGACTGGCGCAAATCACTTTCATTTAAAGGGGTTGCCAAGCTTCCAAAAAACTACGAGTTTCCTTAAATCTCAGCACACATTTTTTCACCCAATCTTGATGACACTTTCAGGTAATGATCAGTACCCCAATCCCACTTGGCTCACCAAATTTCGTTCTTCTAGCTTAAACCGTTCATTGGCAGTAACAGTTTTAATTTTTAGGTTTCACTCTGTTTTCTCCTATATGGATACATGTAGTTGGAACTCTAAATCAAACAGGGTTTGTGATAGCTCTTTGAAACTTGACACAATAAATTAGCTCCAAGTTCTATCTCTATGGTTTGTTTCCTATTGATATAGCCCTAAGCAGAGACTGGTGCAAATCACTTTCATGGAAAGGGGTTGACAATCTTCCAAAAAAATTAGAGTTTCCTGAAATCTCAGCACACATTTTTTCACCCAATCTTGATGACACTTTCAGGTAATGATCAGCACCCCAATCCCACTTGGCTCACCAAATTTCGTTCTTCTAGGTTAAACCGTTCGTTGGCAGTAACAGTTTAAATTTTTAGGTTTCACTCTGTTTTCTCTTATATGGATACATGTAGTTGGAACTCTAAATCAAACACGGTTTGTGCTAGCTCTTTGAAACTTGACACAATAAAGTAGCTCCAAGTTCTATCTCTATGGTTTGTTTCCTATTGATGTAGCCCTAAGCAGAGACTGGCGCAAATCACTTTCATGGAAAGGGGTTGCCAATCTTCTAAAAAACTGCGAGTTTCCTGAAATCTCAGCACACATTTTTTCACCCAATCTTGATGACACTTTCAGGTAATGTTCAGTACCCCAATCCCACTTGGCTCACCAAATTTCGTTCTTCTAGGTTAAACCGTTCGTTGGCAGTAACAGTTTTAATTTTTAGGTTTCACTCTGTTTTTTCCTATATGGATACATGTAGTTGGAACTCTAAATCAAACACGGTTTGTGCTAGCTCTTTGAAACTTGACACAATAAAGTAGCTCCAAGTTCTATCTCTATGGTTTGTTTCCTATTGATGTAGCCCTAATCAGAGACTGGCGCAAATCACTTTCATTTAAAGGGGTTGCCAAGCTTCCAAAAAACTACGAGTTTCCTGAAATCTCAGCACACATTTTTTCACCCAATCTTGATGACACTTTCAGGTAATGATCAGTACCCCAATCCCACTTGTCTCACCAAATTTCGTTCTTCTAGGTTAAACCGTTCGTTGGCAGTAACAGTTTTAACTTTTAGGTTTCACTCAATTTTCTCCTATATGGATACATGTAGTTGGAACTCTAAATCAAACACGGTTTGTGCTAGCTCTTTGAAACTTGACACAATAAAGTAGCTCCAAGTTCTATCTCTATGGTTTGTTTCCTATTGATATAGCCCTAAGCAGAGACTGGCGCAAATCACTTTCATGGAAAGGGGTTGCCAAGCTTCCAAAAAACTACGAGTTTCCTGAAATCTCAGCACACATTCTTTCACCCAATCTTGGTGACACTTTCAGGTAATGATCAGTACCCCAATCCCACTTGGCTCACCAAATTTCGTTCTTCTAGGTTAAACCGTTCGTTGGCAGTAACAGTTTTAACTTTTAGGTTTCACTCAATTTTCTCCTATGTGGTACATGTAGTTGGAACTCTAAATCAAACACGGTTTGTGCTAGCTCGTTGAAACTTGACACAATAAAGTAGCTCCAAGTTCTATCTCTATGGTTTGTTTCCTATTGATGTAGCCCTAAGCAGAGACTGGCGCAAATCACTTTCATGGAAAGGGGTTGCCAATCTTCTAAAAAACTGCGAGTTTCCTGAAATCACAGCACACATTTTTTCACCCAATCTTGATGACACTTTCAGGTAATGATCACTACCCCAATCCCACTTGGCTCAAGAACTTTCGTTCTAGGTTAAACCGTTCGTTGGCAGTAACAGTTTTAATTTTTAGGTTTCACTCTGTTTTCTCCTATATGGATACATGTTGTTGGAACTCTAAATCAAACACGGTTTGTGCTAGCTCTTTGAAACTTGACACAATAAAGTAGCTCCAAGTTCTCTCTCTATGGTTTGTTTCCTATTGATGTAGCCCTAAGCAGAGACTGGCGAAAATCCCTTTCCTGGAAAGGGGTTGCCAAGCTTCCAAAAAACTACGAGTTTCCTGAAATCTCAGCACACATTTTTTCACCCAATCTTGATGACACTTTCAGGTAATGATCAGTACCCCAATCCCACTTGGCTCACCAAATTTCGTTCTTCTAGGTTAAACCGTTCGTTGGCAGTAACAGTTTTAATTTTTAGGTTTCACTCTGTTTTCTCCTATATGGATACATGTAGTTGGAACTCTAAATCAAACACGGTTTGTGCTAGCTCTTTGAAACTTGACACAATAAAGTAGCTCCAAGTTCTCTCTCTATGGTTTGTTTCCTATTGATGTAGCCCTAAGCAGAGACTGGCGAAAATCCCTTTCCTGGAAAGGGGTTGCCAAGCTTCCAAAAAACTACGAGTTTCCTGAAATATCAGCACACATTTTTTCACCCAATCTTGATGACACTTTCAGGTAATGATCAGTACCCCAATCCCACTTGGCTCACCAAATTTCGTTCTTCTAGGTTAAACCGTTCGTTGGCAGTAACAGTTTTAATTTTTAGGTTTCACTCTGTTTTCTCCTATATGGATACATGTAGTTGGAACTCTAAATCAAACACGGTTTGTGCTAGCTCTTTGAAACTTGACACAATAAAGTAGCTCCAAGTTCTATCTCTATGGTTTGTTTCCTATTGATGTAGCCCTAAGCAGAGACTGGCGCAAATCACTTTTATTTAAAGGGGTTGCCAAGCTTCCAAAAAACTACGAGTTTCCTGAAATCTCAGCACACATTTTCTCACCCAATCTTGGTGACATTTTCAGGTAATGATCAGTACCCCAATCCCACATGGCTCACCAAATTTCGTTCTTCTAGGTTAAACCGTTCGTTGGCAGTAACAGTTTTAACTTTTAGGTTTCACTCAATTTTCTCCTATATGGTGCATGTAGTTGGAACTCTAAATCAAACACGGTTTGTGCTAGCTCTTTGAAACTTGACACAATAAAGTAACTCCAAGTTCTCTCTCTATGGTTTGTTTCCTATTGATGTAGCCCTAAGCAGAGACTGGCGCAAATCACTTTCATGGAAAGGGGTTGCCAATATTCCAAAAAACTACGAGTTTCCTTAAATCTCAGCACACATTTTTTCACCCAATCTTGATGACACTTTCAGGTAATGATCAGTACCCCAATCCCACTTGGCTCACCAAATTTCGTTCTTCTAGGTTAAACCGTTCATTGGCAGTAACAGTTTTAATTTTTAGGTTTCACTCTGTTTTCTCCTATATGGATACATGTAGTTGGAACTCTAAATCAAACACGGTTTGTGCTAGCTCTTTGAAACTTGACACAATAAATTAGCTCCAAGTTCTATCTCTATGGTTTGTTTCCTATTGATATAGCCCTAAGCAGAGACTGGTGCAAATCACTTTCATGGAAAGGGGTTGACAATCTTCCAAAAAAATTAGAGTTTCCTGAAATCTCAGCACACATTTTTTCACCCAATCTTGATGACACTTTCAGGTAATGATCAGCACCCCAATCCCACTTGGCTCACCAAATTTCGTTCTTCTAGGTTAAACCGTTCGTTGGCAGTAACAGTTTTAATTTTTAGGTTTCACTCTGTTTTCTCCTATATGGATACATGTAGTTGGAACTCTAAATCAAACACGGTTTGTGCTAGCTCTTTGAAACTTGACACAATAAAGTAGCTCCAAGTTCTATCTCTATGGTTTGTTTCCTATTGATGTAGCCCTAAGCAGAGACTGGCGCAAATCACTTTCATGGAAAGGGGTTGCCAATCTTCTAAAAAACTGCGAGTTTCCTGAAATCTCAGCACACATTTTTTCACCCAATCTTGATGACACTTTCAGGTAATGTTCAGTACCCCAATCCCACTTGGCTCACCAAATTTCGTTCTTCTAGGTTAAACCGTTCGTTGGCAGTAACAGTTTTAATTTTTAGGTTTCACTCTGTTTTTTCCTATATGGATACATGTAGTTGGAACTCTAAATCAAACACGGTTTGTGCTAGCTCTTTGAAACTTGACACAATAAAGTAACTCCAAGTTCTATCTCTATGGTTTGTTTCCTATTGATGTAGCCCTAAGCAGAGTCTGGCGCAAATCACTTTCATTTAAAGGGGTTGCCAAGCTTCCAAAAAACTACGAGTTTCCTGAAATCTCAGCACACATTTTTTCACCCAATCTTGATGACACTTTCAGGTAATGATCACTACCCCAATCCCACTTGGCTCACCAAATTTCGTTCTTCTAGGTTAAACCGTTCGTTGGCAGTAACAGTTTTAACATTTAGGTTTCACTCAATTTTCTCCTATATGGATACCTGTAGTTGGAACTCTATATCAAACACGGTTTGTGCTAGCTCTTTGAAAGTTGACACAATAAAGTAGCTCCAAGTTCTATCTCTATGGTTTGTTTCCTATTGATGTAGCCCTAAGCAGAGACTGGCGCAAATCACTTTCATTTAAAGGGGTTGCCAAGCTTCCAAAAAACTACGAGTTTCCTGAAATCTCAGCACACATTTTCTCACCCAATCTTGGTGACACTTTCAGGTAATGATCAGTACCCCAATCCCACATGGCTCACCAAATTTCGTTCTTCTAGGTTAAACCGTTCGTTGGCAGTAACAGTTTTAACTTTTAGGTTTCACTCAATTTTCTCCTATATGGTACATGTAGTTGGAACTCTAAATCAAACACGGTTTGTGCTAGCTCTTTGAAACTTGACACAATAAAGTAGCTCCAAGTTCTCTCTCTATGGTTTGTTTCCTATTGATGTAGCCCTAAGCAGAGACTGGCGCAAATCACTTTCATGGAAAGGGGTTGCCAATATTCCAAAAAACTACGAGTTTCCTTAAATCTCAGCACACATTTTTTCACCCAATCTTGATGACACTTTCAGGTAATGATCAGTACCTCAATCCCACTTGGCTCACCAAATTTCGTTCTTCTAGGTTAAACCGTTCATTGGCAGTAACAGTTTAAATTTTTAGGTTTCACTCTGTTTTCTCCTATATGGATACATGTAGTTGGAACTCTAAATCAAACACGGTTTGTGCTAGCTCTTTGAAACTTGACACAATAAATTAGCTCCAAGTTCTATCTCTATGGTTTGTTTCCTATTGATATAGCCCTAAGCAGAGACTGGTGCAAATCACTTTCATGGAAAGGGGTTGACAATCTTCCAAAAAAATTAGTTTCCTGAAATCTCAGCACACATTTTTTCACCCAATCTTGATGACACTTTCAGGTAATGATCAGCACCCCAATCCCACTTGGCTCACCAAATTTCGTTCTTCTAGGTTAAACCGTTCGTTGGCAGTAACAGTTTAAATTTTTAGGTTTCACTCTGTTTTCTCTTATATGGATACATGTAGTTGGAACTCTAAATCAAACACGGTTTGTGCTAGCTCTTTGAAACTTGACACAATAAAGTAGCTCCAAGTTCTATCTCTATGGTTTGTTTCCTATTGATGTAGCCCTAAGCAGAGACTGGCGCAAATCACTTTCATGGAAAGGGGTTGCCAATCTTCTAAAAAACTGCGAGTTTCCTGAAATCTCAGCACACATTTTTTCACCCAATCTTGATGACACTTTCAGGTAATGTTCAGTACCCCAATCCCACTTGGCTCACCAAATTTCGTTCTTCTAGGTTAAACCGTTCGTTGGCAGTAACAGTTTTAATTTTTAGGTTTCACTCTGTTTTTTCCTATATGGATACATGTAGTTGGAACTCTAAATCAAACACGGTTTGTGCTAGCTCTTTGAAACTTGACACAATAAAGTAGCTCCAAGTTCTATCTCTATGGTTTGTTTCCTATTGATGTAGCCCTAATCAGAGACTGGCGCAAATCACTTTCATTTAAAGGGGTTGCCAAGCTTCCAAAAAACTACGAGTTTCCTGAAATCTCAGCACACATTTTTTCACCCAATCTTGATGACACTTTCAGGTAATGATCAGTACCCCAATCCCACTTGTCTCACCAAATTTCGTTCTTCTAGGTTAAACCGTTCGTTGGCAGTAACAGTTTTAACTTTTAGGTTTCACTCAATTTTCTCCTATATGGATACATGTAGTTGGAACTCTAAATCAAACACGGTTTGTGCTAGCTCTTTGAAACTTGACACAATAAAGTAGCTCCAAGTTCTATCACTATGGTTTGTTTCCTATTGATATAGCCCTAAGCAGAGACTGGCGCAAATCACTTTCATGGAAAGGGGTTGCCAAGCTTCCAAAAAACTACGAGTTTCCTGAAATCTCAGCACACATTCTTTCACCCAATCTTGGTGACACTTTCAGGTAATGATCAGTACCCCAATCCCACTTGGCTCACCAAATTTCGTTCTTCTAGGTTAAACCGTTCGTTGGCAGTAACAGTTTTAACTTTTAGGTTTCACTCAATTTTCTCCTATATGGTACATGTAGTTGGAACTCTAAATCAAACACGGTTTGTGCTAGCTCGTTGAAACTTGACACAATAAAGTAGCTCCAAGTTCTATCTCTATGGTTTTTTTCCTATTGATGTAGCCCTAAGAAGAGACTGGCGCAAATCACTTTCATGGAAAGGGGTTGCCAATCTTCTAAAAAACTGCGAGTTTCCTTAAATCTCAGCACACATTTTTTCACCCAATCTTGATGACACTTTCAGGTAATGATCACTACCCCAATCCCACTTGGCTCAAGAACTTTCGTTCTAGGTTAAACCGTTCGTTGGCAGTAACAGTTTTAATTTTTAGGTTTCACTCTGTTTTCTCCTATATGGATACTTGTTGTTGGAACTCTAAATCAAACACGGTTTGTGCTAGCTCTTTGAAACTTGACACAATAAAGTAGCTCCAAGTTCTCTCTCTATGGTTTGTTTCCTATTGATGTAGCCCTAAGCAGAGACTGGCGAAAATCCCTTTCCTGGAAAGGGGTTGCCAAGCTTCCAAAAAACTACGAGTTTCCTGAAATATCAGCACACATTTTTTCACCCAATCTTGATGACACTTTCAGGTTATGATAAGTACCCCAATCCCACTTGGCTCACCAAATTTCGTTCTTCTAGGTTAAACCGTTCGTTGGCAGTAACAGTTTTAATTTTTAGGTTTCACTCTGTTTTCTCCTATATGGATACATGTAGTTGGAACTCTAAATCAAACACGGTTTGTGCTAGCTCTTTGAAACTTGACACAATAAAGTAGCTCCAAGTTCTATCTCTATGGTTTGTTTCCTATTGATGTAGCCCTAAGCAGAGACTGGCGCAAATCACTTTCATTTAAAGGGGTTGCCAAGCTTCCAAAAAACTACGAGTTTCCTGAAATCTCAGCACACATTTTCTCACCCAATCTTGGTGACACTTTCAGGTAATGATCAGTACCCCAATCCCACATGGCTCACCAAATTTCGTTCTTCTAGGTTAAACCGTTCGTTGGCAGTAACAGTTTTAACTTTTAGGTTTCACTCAATTTTCTCCTATATGGTACATGTAGTTGGAACTCTAAATCAAACACGGTTTGTGCTAGCTCTTTGAAACTTGACACAATAAAGTAGCTCCAAGTTCTCTCTCTATGGTTTGTTTCCTATTGATGTAGCCCTAAGCAGAGACTGGCGCAAATCACTTTCATGGAAAGGGGTTGCCAATATTCCAAAAAACTACGAGTTTCCTGAAATCTCAGCACACATTTTTTCACCCAATCTTGATGACACTTTCAGGTAATGATCAGTACCCCAATCCCACTTGGCTCACCAAATTTCGTTCTTCTAGGTTAAACCGTTCATTGGCAGTAACAGTTTTAATTTTTAGGTTTCAATCTGTTTTCTCCTATATGGATACATGTAGTTGGAAATCTAAATAAAGCACGGTTTGTGCTAGCTCTTTGAAACTTGACACAATAAATTAGCTCCAAGTTCTATCTCTATGGTTTGTTTCCTATTGATATAGCCCTAAGCAGAGACTGGTGCAAATCACTTTCATGGAAAGGGGTTGACAATCTTCCAAAAAAATTAGAGTTTCCTGAAATCTCAGCACACATTTTTTCACCCAATCTTGATGACACTTTCAGGTAATGATCAGCACCCCAATCCCACTTGGCTCACCAAATTTCGTTCTTCTAGGTTAAACCGTTCGTTGGCAGTAACAGTTTTAATTTTTAGGTTTCACTCTGTTTTCTCTTATATGGATACATGTAGTTGGAACTCTAAATCAAACACGGTTTGTGCTAGCTCTTTGAAACTTGACACAATAAAGTAGCTCCAAGTTCTATCTCTATGGTTTGTTTCCTTTTGATGTAGCCCTAAGCAGAGACTGGCGCAAATCACTTTCATGGAAAGGGGTTGCCAATCTTCTAAAAAACTGCGAGTTTCCTGAAATCTCAGCACACATTTTTTCACCCAATCTTGATGACACTTTCAGGTAATGTTCAGTACCCCAATCCCACTTGGCTCACCAAATTTCGTTCTTCTAGGTTAAACCGTTCGTTGGCAGTAACAGTTTTAACTTTTAGGTTTCACTCAATTTTCTCCTATATGGATACATGTAGTTGGAACTCTAAATCAAACACGGTTTGTGCTAGCTCGTTGAAACTTGACACAATAAAGTAGCTCCAAGTTCTCTCTCTATGGTTTGTTTCCCATTGATGTAGCCCTAAGCAGAGACTGGCGCAAATCACTTTCATGGAAAAGGGTTGCCAATCTTCCAAAAAACTACGAGTTTCCTGAAATCTCAGCACACATTTTTTCACCCAATCTTGATGACACTTTCAGGTAATGATCACTACCCCAATCCCACTTGGCTCAAGAACTTTCGTTCTAGGTTAAACCGTTCGTTGGCAGTAACAGTTTTAATTTTTAGATTTCACTCTGTTTTCTCCTATATGGATACATGTTGTTGGAACTCTAAATCAAACACGGTTTGTGCTAGCTCTTTGAAACTTGACACAATAAAGTAGCTCCAAGTTCTCTCTCTATGGTTTGTTTCCTATTGATGTAGCCCTAAGCAGAGACTGGCGAAAATCCCTTACCTGGAAAGGGGTTGCCAAGCTTCCAAAAAACTACGAGTTTCCTGAAATATCAGCACACATTTTTTCACCCAATCTTGATGACACTTTCAGGTAATGATCAGTACCCCAATCCCACTTGGCTCACCAAATTTCGTTCTTCTAGGTTAAACCGTTCGTTGGCAGTAACAGTTTAAATTTTTAGGTTTCACTCTGTTTTCTCTTATATGGATACATGTAGTTGGAACTCTAAATCAAACACGGTTTGTGCTAGCTCTTTGAAACTTGACACAATAAAGTAGCTCCAAGTTCTATCTCTATGGTTTGTTTCCTATTGATGTAGCCCTAAGCAGAGACTGGCGCAAATCACTTTCATGGAAAGGGGTTGCCAATCTTCTAAAAAACTGCGAGTTTCCTGAAATCTCAGCACACATTTTTTCACCCAATCTTGATGACACTTTCAGGTAATGTTCAGTACCCCAATCCCACTTGGCTCACCAAATTTCGTTCTTCTAGGTTAAACCGTTCGTTGGCAGTAACAGTTTTAATTTTTAGGTTTCACTCTGTTTTTTCCTATATGGATACATGTAGTTGGAACTCTAAATCAAACACGGTTTGTGCTAGCTCTTTGAAACTTGACACAATAAAGTAGCTCCAAGTTCTATCTCTATGGTTTGTTTCCTATTGATGTAGCCCTAATCAGAGACTGGCGCAAATCACTTTCATTTAAAGGGGTTGCCAAGCTTCCAAAAAACTACGAGTTTCCTGAAATCTCAGCACACATTTTTTCACCCAATCTTGATGACACTTTCAGGTAATGATCAGTACCCCAATCCCACTTGTCTCACCAAATTTCGTTCTTCTAGGTTAAACCGTTCGTTGGCAGTAACAGTTTTAACTTTTAGGTTTCACTCAATTTTCTCCTATATGGTGCATGTAGTTGGAACTCTAAATCAAACACGGTTTGTGCTAGCTCTTTGAAACTTGACACAATAAAGTAACTCCAAGTTCTCTCTCTATGGTTTGTTTCCTATTGATGTAGCCCTAAGCAGAGACTGGCGCAAATCACTTTCATGGAAAGGGGTTGCCAATACTCCAAAAAACTACGAGTTTCCTTAAATCTCAGCACATATTTTTTCACCCAATCTTGATGACACTTTCAGGTAATGATCAGTACCCCAATCCCACTTGGCTCACCAAATTTCGTTCTTCTAGGTTAAACCGTTCATTGGCAGTAACAGTTTTAATTTTTAGGTTTCACTCTGTTTTCTCCTATATGGATACATGTAGTTGGAACTCTAAATCAAACACGGTTTGTGCTAGCTCTTTGAAACTTGACACAATAAATTAGCTCCAAGTTCTATCTCTATGGTTTGTTTCCTATTGATATAGCCCTAAGCAGAGACTGGTGCAAATCACTTTCATGGAAAGGGGTTGACAATCTTCCAAAAAAATTAGAGTTTCCTGAAATCTCAGCACACATTTTTTCACCCAATCTTGATGACACTTTCAGGTAATGATCAGCACCCCAATCCCACTTGGCTCACCAAATTTCGTTCTTCTAGGTTAAACCGTTCGTTGGCAGTAACAGTTTTAATTTTTAGGTTTCACTCTGTTTTCTCCTATATGGATACATGTAGTTGGAACTCTAAATCAAACACGGTTTGTGCTAGCTCTTTGAAACTTGACACAATAAAGTAGCTCCAAGTTCTCTCTCTATGGTTTGTTTCCTATTGATGTAGCCCTAAGCAGAGACTGGCGAAAATCCCTTTCCTGGAAAGGGGTTGCCAATCTTCTAAAAAACTGCGAGTTTCCTGAAATCTCAGCACACATTTTTTCACCCAATCTTGATGACACTTTCAGGTAAAGTTCAGTACCCCAATCCCACTTGGCTCACCAAATTTCGTTCTTCTAGGTTAAACCGTTCGTTGGCAGTAACAGTTTTAATTTTTAGGTTTCACTCTGTTTTTTCCTATATGGATACATGTAGTTGGAACTCTAAATCAAACACGGTTTGTGCTAGCTCTTTGAAACTTGACACAATAAAGTAGCTCCAAGTTCTATCTCTATGGTTTGTTTCCTATTGATGTAGCCCTAAGCAGAGTCTGGCGCAAATCACTTTCATTTAAAGGGGTTGCCAAGCTTCCAAAAAACTACGAGTTTCCTGAAATCTCAGAACACATTTTTTCACCCAATCTTGATGACACTTTCAGGTAATGATCACTACCCCAATCCCACTTGGCTCACCAAATTTCGTTCTTCTAGGTTAAACCGTTCGTTGGCAGTAACAGTTTTAACATTTAGGTTTCACTCAATTTTCTCCTATATGGATACCTGTAGTTGGAACTCTAAATCAAACACGGTTTGTGCTAGCTCTTTGAAACTTGACACAATAAAGTAGCTCCAAGTTCTATCTCTATGGTTTTTTTCCTATTGATGTAGCCCTAAGCAGAGACTGGCGCAAATCACTTTCATTTAAAGGGGTTGCCAAGCTTCCAAAAAACTACGAGTTTCCTGAAATCTCAGCACACATTTTCTCACCCAATCTTGGTGACACTTTCAGGTAATGATCAGTACCCCAATCCCACATGGCTCACCAAATTTCGTTCTTCTAGGTTAAACCGTTCGTTGGCAGTAACAGTTTTAACTTTTAGGTTTCACTCAATTTTCTCCTATATGGTACATGTAGTTGGAACTCTAAATCAAACACGGTTTGTGCTAGCTCTTTGAAACTTGACACAATAAAGTAGCTCCAAGTTCTCTCTCTATGGTTTGTTTCCTATTGATGTAGCCCTAAGCAGAGACTGGCGCAAATCACTTTCATGGAAAGGGGTTGCCAATCTTCCAAAAAACTACGAGTTTCCTGAAATCTCAGCACACATTTTTTCACCCAATCTTGATGACACTTTCAGGTAATGATCAGCACCCCAATCCCACTTGGCTCACCAAATTTCGTTCTTCTAGGTTAAACCGTTCATTGGCAGTAACAGTTTAAATTTTTAGGTTTCACTCTGTTTTCTCCTATATGGATACATGTATTTGGAACTCTAAATCCAACACGGTTTGTGCTAGCTCTTTGAAACTTGACACAATAAATTAGCTCCAAGTTCTATCTCTATGGTTTGTTTCCTATTGATGTAGCCCTAAGCAGAGACTGGCGCAAATCACTTTCATGGAAAGCGGTTGCCAATCTTCTAAAAAACTGCGAGTTTCCTGAAATCTCAGCACACATTTTTTCACCCAATCTTGATGACACTTTCAGGTAATGTTCAGTACCCCAATCCCACTTGGCTCACCAAATTTCGTTCTTCTAGGTTAAACCGTTCGTTGGCAGTAACAGTTTTAATTTTTAGGTTTCACTCTGTTTTTTCCTATATGGATACATGTAGTTGGAACTCTAAATCAAACACGGTTTGTGCTAGCTCTTTGAAACTTGACACAATAAAGTAGCTCCAAGTTCTATCTCTATGGTTTGTTTCCTATTGATGTAGCCCTAATCAGAGACTGGCGCAAATCACTCTCATGGAAAGGGGTTGCCAATCTTCCAAAAAACTACGAGTTTCCTGAAATCTCAGCACACATTTTTTCACCCAATCTTGATGACACTTTCAGGTAATGATCACTACCCCAATCCCACTTGGCTCAAGAACTTTCGTTCTAGGTTAAACCGTTCGTCGGCAGTAACAGTTTTAATTTTTAGGTTTCACTCTGTTTTCTCCTATATGGATACATGTTGTTGGAACTCTAAATCAAACACGGTTTGTGCTAGCTCTTTGAAACTTGACACAATAAAGTAGCTCCAAGTTCTCTCTCTATGGTTTGTTTCCTATTGATGTAGCCCTAAGCAGAGACTGGCGAAAATCCCTTTCCTGGAAAGGGGTTGCCAAGCTTCCAAAAAACTACGAGTTTCCTGAAATATCAGCACATATTTTTTCACCCAATCTTGATGACACTTTCAGGTAATCATCAGTACCCCAATCCCACTTGGCTCACCAAATTTCGTTCTTCTAGGTTAAACCGTTCGTTGGCAGTAACAGTTTTAATTTTTAGGTTTCACTCTGTTTTCTCCTATATGGATACATGTAGTTGGAACTCTAAATCAAACACGGTTTGTGCTAGCTCTTTGAAACTTGACACAATAAAGTAGCTCCAAGTTCTATCTCTATGGTTTGTTTCCTATTGATGTAGCCCTAAGCAGAGACTGGCGCAAATCACTTTCATTTAAAGGCGTTGCCAAGCTTCCAAAAAACTACGAGTTTCCTGAAATCTCAGCACACATTTTTTCACCCAATCTTGATGACACTTTCAGGTAATGATCACTACCCCAATCCCACTTGGCTCACCAAATTTCGTTCTTCTAGGTTAAACCGTTCGTTGGCAGTAACAGTTTTAATTTTTAGGTTTCACTCAATTTTCTCCTATATGGATACCTGTAGTTGGAACTCTAAATCAAACACTGTTTGTGCTAGCTCTTTGAAACTTGACACAATAAAGTAGCTCCAAGTTCTATCTCTATGGTTTGTTTCCTATTGATGTAGCCCTAAGCAGAGACTGGCGCAAATCACTTTCATTTAAAGGGGTTGCCAAGCTTCCAAAAAACTACGAGTTTCCTGAAATCTCAGCACACATTTTCTCACCCAATCTTGGTGACACTTTCAGGTAATGATCAGTACTTCAATCCCACATGGCTCACCAAATTTCGTTCTTCTAGGTTAAACCGTTCGTTGGCAGTAACAGTTTTAACTTTTAGGTTTCACTCAATTTTCTCCTATATGGTGCATGTAGTTGGAACTCTAAATCAAACACGGTTTGTGCTAGCTCTTTGAAACTTGACACAATAAAGTAGCTCCAAGTTCTCTCTCTATGGTTTGTTTCCTATTGATGTAGCCCTAAGCAGAGACTGGCGCAAATCACTTTCATGGAAAGGGGTTGCCAATATTTTAAAAAACTACGAGTTTCCTTAAATCTCAGCACACATTTTTTCACTCAATCTTGATGACACTTTCAGGTAATGATCAGAACCCCAATCCCACTTGGCTCACCAAATTTCGTTCTTCTAGGTTAAACCGTTCATTGGCAGTAACAGTTTTAATTTTTAGGTTTCACTCTGTTTTCTCCTATATGGATACATGTAGTTGGAACTCTAAATCAAACACTGTTTGTGCTAGCTCTTTGAAACTTGACACAATAAATTAGCTCCAAGTTCTATCTCTATGGTTTGTTTCCTATTGATATAGCCCTAAGCAGAGACTGGTGCAAATCACTTTCATGGAAAGGGGTTGACAATCTTCCAAAAAAATTAGAGTTTCCTGAAATCTCAGCACACATTTTTTCACCCAATCTTGATGACACTTTCAGGTAATGTTCAGTACCCCAATCCCACTTGGCTCACCAAATTTCGTTCTTCTAGGTTAAACCGTTCGTTGGCAGTAACAGTTTTAATTTTTAGGTTTCACTCAATTTTCTCCTATATGGATACCTGTATTTGGAACTCTAAATCAAACATGGTTTGTGCTAGCTCTTTGAAACTTGAAACAATAAAGTAGCTCCAAGTTCTATCTCTATGGTTTGTTTCCTATTGATATAGCCCTAAGCAGAGACTGGCGCAAATCACTTTCATTTAAAGGGTTGCCAAGCTTCTAAAAAACTACGAGTTTCCTGAAATCTCAGCACACATTTTTTCACCCAATCTTGGTGACACTTTCACGTAATGATCAGTACCCCAATCCCACTTGGCTCACCAAATTTCGTTCTTCTAGGTTAAACCGTTCGTTGGCAGTAACAGTTTTAACTTTTAGGTTTCACTCAATTTTCTCCTATATGGTACATGTAGTTGGAACTCTAAATCAAACACGGTTTGTGCTAGCTCTTTGAAACTTGACACAATAAAGTAGCTCCAAGTTCTATCTCTATGGTTTGTTTCCTATAGATGTAGCCCTAAGCAGAGACTGGCGCAAATCACTTTCATTTAAAGGGGTTGCCAAGCTTCCAAAAAACTACGAGTTTCCTGAAATCTCAGCACACATTTTCTCACCCAATCTTGGTGACACTTTCAGGTAATGATCAGTACCCCAATCCCACATGGCTCACCAAATTTCGTTCTTCTAGGTTAAACCGTTCGTTGGCAGTAACAGTTTTAACTTTTAGGTTTCACTCAATTTTCTCCTATATGGTGCATGTAGTTGGAACTCTAAATCAAACACGGTTTGTGCTAGCTCTTTGAAACTTGACACAATAAAGTAGCTCCAAGTTCTCTCTCTATGGTTTGTTTCCTATTGATGTAGCCCTAAGCAGAGACTGGCGCAAATCACTTTCATGGAAAGGGGTTGCCAATATTTTAAAAAACTACGAGTTTCCTTAAATCTCAGCACACATTTTTTCACCCAATCTTGATGACACTTTCAGGTAATGATCAGAACCCCAATCCCACTTGGCTCACCAAATTTCGTTCTTCTAGGTTAAACCGTTCATTGGCAGTAACAGTTTTAATTTTTAGGTTTCACTCTGTTTTCTCCTATATGGATACATGTAGTTGGAACTCTAAATCAAACACTGTTTGTGCTAGCTCTTTGAAACTTGACACAATAAATTAGCTCCAAGTTCTATCTCTATGGTTTGTTTCCTATTGATATAGCCCTAAGCAGAGACTGGTGCAAATCACTTTCATGGAAAGGGGTTGACAATCTTCCAAAAAAATTAGAGTTTCCTGAAATCTCAGCACACATTTTTTCACCCAATCTTGATGACACTTTCAGGTAATGTTCAGTACCCCAATCCCACTTGGCTCACCAAATTTCGTTCTTCTAGGTTAAACCGTTCGTTGGCAGTAACAGTTTTAATTTTTAGGTTTCACTCTGTTTTTTCCTATATGGATACATGTAGTTGGAACTCTAAATCAAACACGGTTTGTGCTAGCTCTTTGAAACTTGACACAATAAAGTAGCTCCAAGTTCTATCTCTATGGTTTGTTTCCTATTGATGTAGCCCTAAGCAGAGTCTGGCGCAAATCACTTTCATTTAAAGGGGTTGCCAAGCTTCCAAAAAACTACGAGTTTCCTGAAATCTCAGCACACATTTTTTCACCCAATCTTGATGACACTTTCAGGTAATGATCACTACCCCAATCCCACTTGGCTCACCAAATTTCGTTCTTCTAGGTTAAACCGTTCGTTGGCAGTAACAGTTTTAACTTTTAGGTTTCACTCAATTTTCTCCTATATGGATACCTGTAGTTGGAACTCTAAATCAAACACGGTTTGTGCTAGCTCTTTGAAACTTGACACAATAAAGTAGCTCCAAGTTCTATCTCTATGGTTTGTTTCCTATTGATATAGCCCTAAGCAGAGACTGGCGCAAATCACTTTCATTTAAAGGGGTTGCCAAGCTTCCAAAAAACTACGAGTTTCCTGAAATCTCAGCACACATTTTTTCACCCAATCTTGGTGACACTTTCAGGTAATGATCAGTACCCCAATCCCACTTGGCTCACCAAATTTCGTTCTTCTAGATTAAACCGTTCGTTGGCAGTAACAGTTTTAACTTTTAGGTTTCACTCAATTTTCTCCTATATGGTACATGTAGTTGGAACTCTAAATCAAACACGGTTTGTGCTAGCTCTTTGAAACTTGACACAATAAAGTAGCTCCAAGTTCTATCTCTATGGTTTGTTTCCTATTGATGTAGCCCTAAGCAGAGACTGGCGCAAATCACTTTCATGGAAAGGGGTTGCCAATCTTCCAAAAAACTGCGAGTTTCCTGAAATCTCAGCACACATTTTTTCACCCAATCTTGATGACACTTTCAGGTAATGATCAGTACCCCAATCCCACTTTGCTCACCAAATTTCGTTCTTCTAGGTTAAACCGTTCGTTGTCAGTAACAGTTTTAATTTTTAGGTTTCACTCTGTTTTCTCCTATATGGATACATGTAGTTGGAACTCTAAATCAAACACGGTTTGTGCTAGCTCTTTGAAACTTGACACAATAAAGAAGCTCCATGTTCTCTCTCTATGGTTTGTTCCTATTGATGTAGCCCTAAGAAGAGACTGGCGCAAATCACTTTCATGGAAAGGGGTTGCCAATCTTCCAAAAAACTACGAGTTTCCTGAAATCTCAGCACACATTTTTTCATCCAATCTTGATGACACTTTCAGGTAATGATCACTACCACAATCCCACTTGGCTCAAGAACTTTCGTTCTAGGTTAAACCGTTCGTTGGCAGTAACAGTTTTAATTTTTAGGTTTCACTCTGTTTTCTCCTATATGGATACATGTAGTTGGAACTCTAAATCAAACACGGTTTGTGCTAGCTCTTTGAAACTTGACACAATAAATTAGCTCCAATTTCTATCTCTATGGTTTGTTTCCTATTGATATAGCCCTAAGCAGAGACTGGTGCAAATCACTTTCATGGAAAGGGGTTGACAATCTTCCAAAAAAATTAGAGTTTCCTGAAATCTCAGCACACATTTTTTCACCCAATCTTGATGACACTTTCAGGTAATGATCAGCACCCCAATCCCACTTGGCTCACCAAATTTCGTTCTTCTAGGTTAAACCGTTCGTTGGCTGTAACAGTTTTAATTTTTAGGTTTCACTCTGTTTTCTCCTATATGGATACATTAGTTGGAACTCTAAATCAAACACGGTTTGTGTTAGCTCTTTGAAAATTGACACAATAAAGTAGCTCCAAGTTCTATCTCTATGGTTTGTTTCCTATTGATGTAGCCCTAAACAGAGACTGGCGCTAATCACTTTCATGGAAAGGGGTTGCCAATCTTCTAAAAAACTGCGAGTTCCCTGAAATCTCAGCACACATTTTTTCACCCAATCTTGATGACACTTTCAGGTAATGTTCAGTACCCCAATCCCACTTGGCTCACCAAATTTCGTTCTTCTAGGTTAAACCGTTCGTTGGCAGTAACAGTTTTAATTTTTAGGTTTCACTCTGTTTTTTCCTATATGAATACATGTAGTTGGAACTCTAAATCAAACACGGTTTGTGCTAGCTCTTTGAAACTTGACACAATAAAGTAGCTCCAAGTTCTATCTCTATGTTTTGTTTCCTATTGATGTAGCCCTAAGCAGAGTCTGGCGCAAATCACTTTCATTTAAAGGGGTTGCCAAGCTTCCAAAAAACTACGAGTTTCCTGAAATCTCAGCACACATTTTTTCACCCAATCTTGGTGACACTTTCACGTAATGATCAGTACCCCAATCCCACTTGGCTCACCAAATTTCGTTCTTCTAGGTTAAACCGTTCGTTGGCAGTAACAGTTTTAACTTTTAGGTTTCACTCAATTTTCTCCTATATGGTACATGTAGTTGGAACTCTAAATCAAACACGGTTTGTGCTAGCTCTTTGAAACTTGACACAATAAAGTAGCTCCAAGTTCTATCTCTATGGTTTGTTTCCTATTGATGTAGCCCTAAGCAGAGACTGGCGCAAATCACTTTCATTTAAAGGGGTTGCCAAGCTTCCAAAAAACTACGAGTTTTCTGAAATCTCAGCACACATTTTCTCACCCAATCTTGGTGACACTTTCAGGTAATGATCAGTACCCCAATCCCACATGGCTCACCAAATTTCGTTCTTCTAGGTTAAACCGTTCGTTGGCAGTAACAGTTTTAACTTTTAGGTTTTACTCAATTTTCTCCTATATGGTGCATGTAGTTGGAACTCTAAATCAAACACGGTTTGTGCTAGCTCTTTGAAACTTGACACAATAAAGTAGCTCCAAGTTCTCTCTCTATGGTTTGTTTCCTATTGATGTAGCCCTAAGCAGAGACTGGCGCAAATCACTTTCATGGAAAGGGGTTGCCAATATTTTAAAAAACTACGAGTTTCCTTAAATCTCAGCACACATTTTTTCACCCAATCTTGATGACACTTTCAGGTAATGATCAGAACCCCAATCCCACTTGGCTCACCAAATTTCGTTCTTCTAGGTTAAACCGTTCATTGGCAGTAACAGTTTTAATTTTTAGGTTTCACTCTGTTTTCTCCTATATGGATACATGTAGTTGGAACTCTAAATCAAACACTGTTTGTGCTAGCTCTTTGAAACTTGACACAATAAATTAGCTCCAAGTTCTATCTCTATGGTTTGTTTCCTATTGATATAGCCCTAAGCAGAGACTGGTGCAAATCACTTTCATGGAAAGGGGTTGACAATCTTCCAAAAAAATTAGAGTTTCCTGAAATCTCAGCACACATTTTTTCACCCAATCTTGATGACACTTTCAGGTAATGATCAGCACCCCAATCCCACTTGGCTCACCAAATTTCGTTCTTCTAGGTTAAACCGTTCGTTGGCAGTAACAGTTTTAATTTTTAGGTTTCACTCTGTTTTCTCCTATATGGATACATGTAGTTGGAACTCTAAATCAAACACGGTTTGTGCTAGCTCTTTGAAACTTGACACAATAAAGTAGCTCCAAGTTCTATCTCTATGGTTTGTTTCCTATTGATGTAGCCCTAAGCAGAGTCTGGCGCAAATCACTTACATTTAAAGGGGTTGCCAAGCTTCCAAAAAACTACGAGTTTCCTGAAATCTCAGCACACATTTTTTCACCCAATCTTGATGACACTTTCAGGTAATGATCACTACCCCAATCCCACTTGGCTCACCAAATTTCGTTCTTCTAGGTTAAACCGTTTGTTGGCAGTAACAGTTTTAACTTTTAGGTTTCACTCAATTTTCTCCTATATGGATACCTGTAGTTGGAACTCTAAATCAAACACGGTTTGTGCTAGCTCTTTGAAACTTGACACAATAAAGTAGCTCCAAGTTCTATCTCTATGGTTTGTTTCCTATTGATATAGCCCTAAGCAGAGACTGGCGCAAATCACTTTCATTTAAAGGGGTTGCCAAGCTTCCAAAAAACTACGAGTTTCCTGAAATCTCAGCACACATTTTTTCACCCAATCTTGGTGACACTTTCAGGTAATGATCAGTACCCCAATCCCACTTGGCTCACCAAATTTCGTTCTTCTAGATTAAACCGTTCGTTGGCAGTAACAGTTTTAACTTTTAGGTTTCACTCAATTTTCTCCTATATGGTACATGTAGTTGGAACTCTAAATCAAACACGGTTTGTGCTAGCTCTTTGAAACTTGACACAATAAAGTAGCTCCAAGTTCTGTCTCTATGGTTTGTTTCCTATTGATGTAGCCCTAAGCAGAGACTGGCGCAAATCACTTTCATGGAAAGGGGTTGCCAATCTTCCAAAAAACTGTGAGTTTCCTGAAATCTCAGCACACATTTTTTCACCCAATCTTGATGACACTTTCAGGTAATGATCAGTAACCCAATCCAACTTTGATCACCAAATTTCGTTCTTCTAGGTTAAACCGTTCGTTGTCAGTAACAGTTTTAATTTTTAGGTTTCACTCTGTTTTCTCCTATATGGATACATGTAGTTGGAACTCTAAATCAAACACGGTTTGTGCTAGCTCTTTGAAACTTGACACAATAAAGTAGCTCCATGTTCTCTCTCTATGGTTTGTTCCTATTGATGTAGCCCTAAGAAGAGACTGGCGCAAATCACTTTCATGGAAAGGGGTTGCCAATCTTCCAAAAAACTACGAGTTTCCTGAAATCTCAGCACACATTTTTTCACCCAATCTTGATGACACTTTCAGGTAATGATCACTACCACAATCCCACTTGGCTCAAGAACTTTCGTTCTAGGTTAAACCGTTCGTTGGCAGTAACAGTTTTAATTTTTAGGTTTCACTCTGTTTTCTCCTATATGGATACATGTAGTTGGAACTCTAAATCAAACACGGTTTGTGCTAGCTCTTTGAAACTTGACACAATAAATTAGCTCCAAGTTCTATCTCTATGGTTTGTTTCCTATTGATATAGCCCTAAGCAGAGACTGGTGCAAATCACTTTCATGGAAAGGGGTTGACAATCTTCCAAAAAAATTAGAGTTTCCTGAAATCTCAGCACACATTTTTTCACCCAATCTTGATGACACTTTCAGGTAATGATCAGCACCCCAATCCCACTTGGCTCACCAAATTTCGTTCTTCTAGGTTAAACCGTTCGTTGGCAGTAACAGTTTTAATTTTTAGGTTTCACTCTGTTTTCTCCTATATGGATACATTAGTTGGAACTCTAAATCAAACACGGTTTGTGTTAGCTCTTTGAAACTTGACACAATAAAGTAGCTCCAAGTTCTATCTCTATGGTTTTTTTCCTATTGATGTAGCCCTAAACAGAGACTGGCGCTAATCACTTTCATGGAAAGGGGTTGCCAATCTTCTAAAAAACTGCGAGTTCCCTGAAATCTCAGCACACATTTTTTCACCCAATCCTGATGACACTTTCAGGTAATGTTCAGTACCCCAATCCCACTTGGCTCACCAAATTTCGTTCTTCTAGGTTAAACCGTTCGTTGGCAGTAACAGTTTTAATTTTTAGGTTTCACTCTGTTTTTTCCTATATGAATACATGTAGTTGGAACTCTAAATCAAACACGGTTTGTGCTAGCTCTTTGAAACTTGACACAATAAAGTAGCTCCAAGTTCTATCTCTATGGTTTGTTTCCTATTGATGTAGACGTAAGCAGAGTCTGGCGCAAATCACTTTCATTTAAAGGGGTTGCCAAGCTTCCAAAAAACTACGAGTTTCCTGAAATCTCAGCACACATTTTTTCACCCAATCTTGATGACACTTTCAGGTAATGATCACTACCCCAATCCCACTTGGCTCACCAAATTTCGTTCTTCTAGGTTAAACCGTTCGTTGGCAGTAACAGTTTTAACTTTTAGGTTTCACTCAATTTTCTCCTATATGGATACCTGTAGTTGGAACTCTAAATCAAACACGGTTTGTGCTAGCTCTTTGAAACTTGAAACAATAAAGTAGCTCCAAGTTCTATCTCTATGGTTTGTTTCCTATTGATATAGCCCTAAGCAGAGACTGGCGCAAATCACTTTCATTTAAAGGGTTGCCAAGCTTCCAAAAAACTACGAGTTTCCTGAAATCTCAGCACACATTTTTTCACCCAATCTTGGTGACAATTTCACGCAATGATCAGTACCCCAATCCCACTTGGCTCACCAAATTTCGTTCTTCTAGGTTAAACCGTTCGTTGGCAGTAACAGTTTTAACTTTTAGGTTTCACTCAATTTTCTCCTATAAGGTACATGTAGTTGGAACTCTAAATCAAACACGGTTTGTGCTAGCTCTTTGAAACTTGACACAATAAAGTAGCTCCAAGTTCTCTCTCTATGGTTTGTTTCCTATTGATGCAGCCCTAAGCAGAGACTGGCGCAAATCACTTTCATGGAAAGGGGTTGCCAATCTTCCAAAAAACTACGAGTTTCCTGAAATCTCAGCACACATTTTTTCACCCAATCTTGATGACACTTTCAGGTAATGATCACTACCCCAATCCCACTTGGCTCAAGAACTTTCGTTCTAGGTTAAACCGTTCGTTGGCAGTAACAGTTTTAATTTTTAGGTTTCACTCTGTTTTCTCCTATATGGATACATGTAGTTGGAACTCTAAATCAAACACGGTTTGTGCTAGCTCTTTGAAACTTGACACAATAAATTAGCTCCAAGTTCTATCCCTATGGTTTGTTTCCTATTGATATAGCCCTAAGCAGAGACTGGTGCAAATCACTTTCATGGAAAGGGGTTGACAATCTTCCAAAAAAATTAGAGTTTCCTGAAATCTCAGCACACATTTTTTCACCCAATCTTGATGACACTTTCAGGTAATGATCAGCACCCCAATCCCACTTGGCTCACCAAATTTCGTTCTTCTAGGTTAAACCGTTCGTTGGCAGTAACAGTTTTAATTTTTAGGTTTCACTCTGTTTTCTCCTATATGGATACATGTAGTTGGAACTCTAAATCAAACACGGTTTGTGCTAGCTCTTTGAAACTTGACACAATAAAGTAGCTCCAAGTTCTATCTCTATGGTTTGTTTCCTATTGATGTAGCCCTAAGCAGAGACTGGCGCAAATCACTTTCATGGAAAGGGGTTGCCAATCTTCTAAAAAAACTGCGAGTTTCCTGAAATCTCAGCACACATTTTTTCACCCAATCTTGATGACACTTTCAGGTAATGTTCAGTACCCCAATCCCACTTGGCTCACCAAATTTCGTTCTTCTAGGTTAAACCGTTCGTTGGCAGTAACAGTTGTAATTTTTAGGTTTCACTCTGTTTTTTCCTATATGGATACATGTAGTTGGAACTCTAAATCAAACACGGTTTGTGCTAGCTCTTTGAAACTTGACACAATAAAGTAGCTCCAAGTTCTATCTCTATGGTTTGTTTCCTATTGATGTAGCCCTAAGCAGAGTCTGGCGCAAATCACTTTCATTTAAAGGGGTTGCCAAGCTTCCAAAAAACTACGGGTTTCCTGAAATCTCAGCACACATTTTTTCACCCAATCTTGATGACACTTTCAGGTAATGTTCAGTACCCCAATCCCACTTGGCTCACCAAATTTCGTTCTTCTAGGTTAAACCGTTCGTTGACAGTAACAGTTTTAATTTTTAGGTTTCACTCTGTTTTTTCCTATATGAATACATGTAGTTGGAACTCTAAATCAAACACGGTTTGTGCTAGCTCTTTGAAACTTGACACAATAAAGTAGCTCCAAGTTCTCTCTCTATGGTTTGTTTCCTATTGATGTAGCCCTAAGCAGAGACTGGCGCAAATCACTTTCATGGAAAGGGGTTGCCAATATTTTAAAAAACTACGAGTTTCCTTAAATCTCAGCACACATTTTTTCACCCAATCTTGATGACACTTTCAGGTAATGATCAGAACCCCAATCCCACTTGGCTCACCAAATTTCGTTCTTCTAGGTTAAACCGTTCATTGGCAGTAACAGTTTTAATTTTTAGGTTTCACTCTGTTTTCTCCTATATGGATACATGTAGTTGGAACTCTAAATCAAACACTGTTTGTGCTAGCTCTTTGAAACTTGACACAATAAATTAGCTCCAAGTTCTATCTCTATGGTTTGTTTCCTATTGATATAGCCCTAAGCAGAGACTGGTGCAAATCACTTTCATGGAAAGGGGTTGACAATCTTCCAAAAAAATTAGAGTTTCCTGAAATCTCAGCACACATTTTTTCACCCAATCTTGATGACACTTTCAGGTAATGATCAGCACCCCAATCCCACTTGGCTCACCAAATTTCGTTCTTCTAGGTTAAACCGTTCGTTGGCAGTAACAGTTTTAATTTTTAGGTTTCACTCTGTTTTCTCCTATATGGATACATGTAGTTGGAACTCTAAATCAAACACGGTTTGTGCTAGCTCTTTGAAACTTGACACAATAAAGTAGCTCCAAGTTCTATCTCTATGGTTTGTTTCCTATTGATGTAGCCCTAAGCAGAGTCTGGCGCAAATCACTTTCATTTAAAGGGGTTGCCAAGCTTCCAAAAAACTGCGAGTTTCCTGAAATCTCAGCACACATTTTTTCACCCAATCTTGATGACACTTTCAGGTAATGATCACTACCCCAATCCCACTTGGCTCACCAAATTTCGTTCTTCTAGGTTAATCCGTTTGTTGGCAGTAACAGTTTTAACTTTTAGGTTTCACTCAATTTTCTCCTATATGGATACCTGTAGTTGGAACTCTAAATCAAACACGGTTTGTGCTAGCTCTTTGAAACTTGACACAATAAAGTAGCTCCAAGTTCTATCTCTATGGTTTGTTTCCTATTGATATAGCCCTAAGCAGAGACTGGCGCAAATCACTTTCATTTAAAGGGGTTGCCAAGCTTCCAAAAAACTACGAGTTTCCTGAAATCTCAGCACACATTTTTTCACCCAATCTTGGTGACACTTTCAGGTAATGATCAGTACCCCAATCCCACTTGGCTCACCAAATTTCGTTCTTCTAGATTAAACCGTTCGTTGGCAGTAACAGTTTTAACTTTTAGGTTTCACTCAATTTTCTCCTATATGGTACATGTAGTTGGAACTCTAAATCAAACACGGTTTGTGCTAGCTCTTTGAAACTTGACACAATAAAGTAGCTCCAAGTTCTGTCTCTATGGTTTGTTTCCTATTGATGTAGCCCTAAGCAGAGACTGGCGCAAATCACTTTCATGGAAAGGGGTTGCCAATCTTCCAAAAAACTGCGAGTTTCCTGAAATCTCAGCACACATTTTTTCACCCAATCTTGATGACACTTTCAGGTAATGATCAGTAACCCAATCCAACTTTGATCACCAAATTTCATTCTTCTAGGTTAAACCGTTCGTTGTCAGTAACAGTTTTAATTTTTAGGTTTCACTCTGTTTTCTCCTATATGGATACATGTAGTTGGAACTCTAAATCAAACACGGTTTGTGCTAGCTCTTTGAAACTTGACACAATAAAGTAGCTCCATGTTCTCTCTCTATGGTTTGTTCCTATTGATGTAGCCCTAAGAAGAGACTGGCGCAAATCACTTTCATGGAAAGGGGTTGCCAATCTTCCAAAAAACTACGAGTTTCCTGAAATCTCAGCACACATTTTTTCACCCAATCTTGATGACACTTTCAGGTAATGATCACTACCACAATCCCACTTGGCTCAAGAACTTTCGTTCTAGGTTAAACCGTTCGTTGGCAGTAACAGTTTTAATTTTTAGGTTTCACTCTGTTTTCTCCTATATGGATACATGTAGTTGGAACTCTAAATCAAACACGGTTTGTGCTAGCTCTTTGAAACTTGACACAATAAATTAGCTCCAAGTTCTATCTCTATGGTTTGTTTCCTATTGATATAGCCCTAAGCAGAGACTGGTGCAAATCACTTTCATGGAAAGGGGTTGACAATCTTCCAAAAAAATTAGAGTTTCCTGAAATCTCAGCACACATTTTTTCACCCAATCTTGATGACACTTTCAGGTAATGATCAGCACCCCAATCCCACTTGGCTCACCAAATTTCGTTCTTCTAGGTTAAACCGTTCGTTGGCAGTAACAGTTTTAATTTTTAGGTTTCACTCTGTTTTCTCCTATATGGATACATTAGTTGGAACTCTAAATCAAACACGGTTTGTGTTAGCTCTTTGAAACTTGACACAATAAAGTAGCTCCAAGTTCTATCTCTATGGTTTTTTTCCTATTGATGTAGCCCTAAACAGAGACTGGCGCTAATCACTTTCATGGAAAGGGGTTGCCAATCTTCTAAAAAACTGCGAGTTCCCTGAAATCTCAGCACACATTTTTTCACCCAATCCTGATGACACTTTCAGGTAATGTTCAGTACCCCAATCCCACTTGGCTCACCAAATTTCGTTCTTCTAGGTTAAACCGTTCGTTGGCAGTAACAGTTTTAATTTTTAGGTTTCACTCTGTTTTTTCCTATATGAATACATGTAGTTGGAACTCTAAATCAAACACGGTTTGTGCTAGCTCTTTGAAACTTGACACAATAAAGTAGCTCCAAGTTCTATCTCTATGGTTTGTTTCCTATTGATGTAGACGTAAGCAGAGTCTGGCGCAAATCACTTTCATTTAAAGGGGTTGCCAAGCTTCCAAAAAACTACGAGTTTCCTGAAATCTCAGCACACATTTTTTCACCCAATCTTGATGACACTTTCAGGTAATGATCACTACCCCAATCCCACTTGGCTCACCAAATTTCGTTCTTCTAGGTTAAACCGTTCGTTGGCAGTAACAGTTTTAACTTTTAGGTTTCACTCAATTTTCTCCTATATGGATACCTGTAGTTGGAACTCTAAATCAAACACGGTTTGTGCTAGCTCTTTGAAACTTGAAACAATAAAGTAGCTCCAAGTTCTATCTCTATGGTTTGTTTCCTATTGATATAGCCCTAAGCAGAGACTGGCGCAAATCACTTTCATTTAAAGGGTTGCCAAGCTTCCAAAAAACTACGAGTTTCCTGAAATCTCAGCACACATTTTTTCACCCTATCTTGGTGACACTTTCACGCAATGATCAGTACCCCAATCCCACTTGGCTCACCAAATTTCGTTCTTCTAGGTTAAACCGTTCGTTGGCAGTAACAGTTTTAACTTTTAGGTTTCACTCAATTTTCTCCTATATGGTACATGTAGTTGGAACTCTAAATCAAACACGGTTTGTGCTAGCTCTTTGAAACTTGACACAATAAAGTAGCTCCAAGTTCTCTCTCTATGGTTTGTTTCCTATTGATGCAGCCCTAAGCAGAGACTGGCGCAAATCACTTTCATGGAAAGGGGTTGCCAATCTTCCAAAAAACTACGAGTTTCCTGAAATCTCAGCACACATTTTTTCACCCAATCTTGATGACACTTTCAGGTAATGATCACTACCCCAATCCCACTTGGCTCAAGAACTTTCGTTCTAGGTTAAACCGTTCGTTGGCAGTAACAGTTTTAATTTTTAGGTTTCACTCTGTTTTCTCCTATATGGATACATGTAGTTGGAACTCTAAATCAAACACGGTTTGTGCTAGCTCTTTGAAACTTGACACAATAAATTAGCTCCAAGTTCTATCCCTATGGTTTGTTTCCTATTGATATAGCCCTAAGCAGAGACTGGTGCAAATCACTTTCATGGAAAGGGGTTGACAATCTTCCAAAAAAATTAGAGTTTCCTGAAATCTCAGCACACATTTTTTCACCCAATCTTGATGACACTTTCAGGTAATGATCAGCACCCCAATCCCACTTGGCTCACCAAATTTCGTTCTTCTAGGTTAAACCGTTCGTTGGCAGTAACAGTTTTAATTTTTAGGTTTCACTCTGTTTTCTCCTATATGGATACATGTAGTTGGAACTCTAAATCAAACACGGTTTGTGCTAGCTCTTTGAAACTTGACACAATAAAGTAGCTCCAAGTTCTATCTCTATGGTTTGTTTCCTATTGATGTAGCCCTAAGCAGAGACTGGCGCAAATCACTTTCATGGAAAGGGGTTGCCAGTCTTCTAAAAAAACTGCGAGTTTCCTGAAATCTCAGCACACATTTTTTCACCCAATCTTGATGACACTTTCAGGTAATGTTCAGTACCCCAATCCCACTTGGCTCACCAAATTTCGTTCTTCTAGCTTAAACCGTTCGTTGGCAGTAACAGTTTTAATTTTTAGGTTTCACTCTGTTTTTTCCTATATGGATACATGTAGTTGGAACTCTAAATCAAACACGGTTTGTGCTAGCTCTTTGAAACTTGACACAATAAAGTAGCTCCAAGTTCTATCTCTATGGTTTGTTTCCTATTGATGTAGCCCTAAGCAGAGTCTGGCGCAAATCACTTTCATTTAAAGGGGTTGCCAAGCTTCCAAAAAACTACGGGTTTCCTGAAATCTCAGCACACATTTTTTCACCCAATCTTGATGACACTTTCAGGTAATGTTCAGTACCCCAATCCCACTTGGCTCACCAAATTTCGTTCTTCTAGGTTAAACCGTTCGTTGACAGTAACAGTTTTAATTTTTAGGTTTCACTCTGTTTTTTCCTATATGAATACATGTAGTTGGAACTCTAAATCAAACACGGTTTGTGCTAGCTCTTTGAAACTTGACACAATAAAGTAGCTCCAAGTTCTATCTCTATGGTTTGTTTCCTATTGATGTAGCCCTAAGCAGAGTCTGGCGCAAATCACTTTCATTTAAAGGGGTTGCCAAGCTTCCAAAAAACTACGAGTTTCCTGAAATCTCAGCACACATTTTTTCACCCAATCTTGATGACACTTTCAGGTAATGATCACTACCCCAATCCCACTTGGCTCACCAAATTTCGTTCTTCTAGGTTAAACCGTTCGTTGGCAGTAACAGTTTTAACTTTTATGTTTCACTCAATTTTCTCCTATATGGATACCTGTAGTTGGAACTCTAAATCAAACACGGTTTGTGCTAGCTCTTTGAAACTTGACACAATAAAGTAGCTCCAAGTTCTCTCTCTATGGTTTGTTTCCTATTGATGTAGCCCTAAGCAGAGACTGGCGAAAATCCCTTTCCTGGAAAGGGGTTGCCAAGCTTCCAAAAAACTACGAGTTTCCTGAAATATCAGCACACATTTTTTCACCCAATCTTGATGACACTTTCAGGTAATGATCAGTACCCCAATCCCACTTGGCTCACCAAATTTCGTTCTTCTAGGTTAAACCATTCGTTGTCAGTAACAGTTTTAATTTTTAGGTTTCACTCTCTTTTCTCCAATATGGATACATGTAGTTAGAACTCTAATTCAAACACGGTTTGTGCTAGCTCTTTGAAACTTGACACAATAAAGTAGCTCCAAGTTCTATCTCTATGGTTTGTTTCCTATTGATGTAGCCCTAAGCAGAGACTGGCGCAAATCACTTTCATGGAAAGGGGTTGACAATCTTCCAAAAAACTATGAGTTTCCTGAAATCTCAGCACACATTTTTTCACCCAATCTTGATGACATTTTCAGGTCATGATCAGTACCCCAATCCCACTTGGCTCACCAAATTTCGTTCTTCTAGGTTAAACCGTTCGTTGGCAGTAACAGTTTTAAATTTTAGGTTTCACTCTGTTTTCTCCTATATGGATACATGTAGTTGGAACTCTAAATCAAACACGGTTTGTGCTAGCTCTTTGAAACTTGACACAATAAAGTAGCTCCATGTTCTCTCTCTATGGTTTGTTTCCTATTGATGTAGCCCTAAGCAGAGACTGGCGCAAATCACTTTCATGGAAAGGGGTTGCCAAGCTTCCAAAAAACTTCGAGTTTCCTGAAATCTCAGCACACAATTTTTCACCCAATCTTGATGACACTTTCAGGTAATGATCAGTACAACAAATCCCACTTGGGTCACCAAGTTTCGTTCCTCTAGGTTAAACCGTTCGTTGACAGTAACAGTTTTAATTTTTAGGTTTCACTCTGTTTTCTCCTATATGGATACATGTAGTTGGAACTCTAAATCAAACACGGTTTGTGCTAGCTTTTGAAACTTGACACAATAAATTAGCTCCAAGTTCTATCTCTATGGTTTGTTTCCTATTTATGTAGAACTAAGCAGAGACTGGCGCAAATCACTTTCATAGAAAGGGGTTGACAATCTTCCAAAAAACTAAGAGTTTCCTGAAATCTCAGCACACATTTTTTCACCCAATCTTGATGACACTTTCAGGTAATGATCAGCACCCCAATCCCACTTGGCTCACCAAATTTCGTTCTTCTAGCTTAAACCGTTCGTTGGCAGTAACAGTTTTAATTTTTAGGTTTCACTCTGTTTTCTTCTATATGAATACATGTAGTTGGAACTCTAAATCAAACACGGTTTGTATTAGCTCTTTGAAACTTGACACAATAAAGTAGCTCCAAGTTCTATCTCTATGGTTTGTTTCCTATTGACGTTGCCCTAAGCAGAGACTGGCGCAAATCACTTTCATGGAAAGGGGTTGCCAATCTTCCAAAAAACTGCTAGTTTCCTGAAATCTCAGCACACATTTTTTCACCCAATCTTGATGACACTTTCAGGTAATGATCAGTACCCCAATCCCACTTGGCTCACCAAATTTCGTTCTTCTAGGTTAAACCGTTCGTTGGCAGTAACAGTTTTAATTTTTAGGTTTCACTCTGTTTTCTCCTATATGGATACATGTAGTTGGAACTCTAAATCAAACACGGTTTGTGCTAGCTCTTTGAAACTTGACACAATAAAGTAGCTCCAAGTTCTCTCTCTATGGTTTGTTTCCTATTGATGTAGCCCTAAGCAGAGACTGGCGCAAATCACTTTCATGGAAAGGGGTTGACAATCTTCCAAAAAACTGCTAGTTTCCTGAAATCTCAGCACACATTTTTTCACCCAATCTTGATGACACTTTCAGGTAATAAACAGCACCCCAATCCCACTTGGCTCACCAAATTTCGTTCTTCTAGCTTAAACCGTTCGTTGGCAGTAACAGTTTTAATTTTTAGGTTTCACTCTGTTTTCTTCTATATGGATACATGTAGTTGGAACTCTAAATCAAACACGGTTTGTATTAGTTCTTTGAAACTTGACACAATAAAGTAGCTCCAAGTTCTATCTCTATGGTTTGTTTCCTATTGATGTTGCCCTAAGCAGAGACTGGCGCAAATCACTTTCATGGAAAGGGGTTGCCAATCTTCCAAAAAACTGCTAGTTTCCTGAAATCTCAGCACACATTTTTTCACCCAATCTTGATGACACTTTCAGGTAATGATCAGTACCCCAATCCCACTTTGCTCACCAAATTTCGTTCTTCTAGGTTAAACCGTTCATTGGCAGTAACTGTTTTAATTTTTAGGTTTCACTCTGTTTTCTCCTATATGGATACATGTAGTTGGAACTCTAAATCAAACACGGTTTGTGCTAGCTCTTTGAAACTTGACACAATAAAGTAGCTCCAAGTTCTCTCTCTATGGTTTGTTCCTATTGATGTAGCACTAAGCAGAGACTGGCGCAAATCACTTTCATGGAAAGGGGTTGCCAATCTTCCAAAAAACTACGAGTTTCCTGAAATCTCAGCACACATTTTTTCACCCAATCTTGATGACACTTTCAGGTAATGATCACTACCCCAATCCCACTTGGCTCAAGAACTTTCGTTCTAGGTTAAACCGTTTGTTGGCAGTAACAGTTTTAATTTTTAGGTTTCACTCTGTTTTCTCCTATATGGATACATGTAGATGGAACTCTAAATCAAACACGGTTTGTGCTAGCTCTTTGAAACTTGACACAATAATGTAGCTCCAAGTTCTATCTCTATGGTTTGTTTCCTATTGATGTAGCCCTAAGCAGAGACTGGCGCAAATCACTTTAATGGAAAGGGGTTGCCAATCTTTCAAAAAACTACGAGTTTCCTGAAATCTCAGCACACATTTTTTCACCCAATCTTGATGACACTTTCAGGTAATGATCAGTACCCCAATCCCACTTGGCTCACCAAATTTCGTTCTTCTAGGTTAAACCGTTCGTTGGCAGTAACAGTTTTAATTTTTAGATTTCACTCTGTTTTCTCCTATATGGATACATGTAGTTGGAACTCTAAATCAAACACGGTTTGTGCTAGCTCTTTGAAACTTGACACAATAAAGTAGCTCCAAGTTCTATCTCTATGGTTTGTTTCCTATTGAAGTAGCCCTAAGAAGAGACTGGCGCAAACCACTTTCATGGAAAGGGGTTGCCAATCTACCAAAAAACTGCTAGTTTCCTGAAATCTCAGCACACATTTTTTCACCCAATCTTGATGACACTTTCAGGTAATGATCAGTACCCCATTCCCACTTGGCTCACCAAATTTCGTTCTTCTAAGTTAAACCGTTCGTTGGCAGTAACAGTTTTAATTTTTAGGTTTCACTCTGTTTTCTCCTATATGGATACATGTAGTTGGAACTTTAAATCAAACACGGTTTTTGCTAGGTCTTTGAAACTTGACACAATAAAGTAGCTCCAAGTTCTCTCTCTATGGATTGTTTCCTATTGATGTAGCCCTAAGCAGAGACTGGCGCAAATCACTTTCATGGAAAGGGGTTGCCAATCTTCCAAAAAACTACGAGTTTCCTGAAATCTCAGCACACATTTTTTCACCCAATCTTGATGACACTTTCAGGTAATGATCACTACCCCAATCCCACTTGGCTCAAGAACTTTCGTTCTAGGTTAAACCGTTCGTTGGCAGTAACAGTTTTAATTTTTAGGTTTCACTCTGTTTTCTCCTATATGGATACATGTAGTTGGAACTCTAAATCAAACACGGTTTGTGCTAGCTCTTTGAAACTTGACACAATAAAGTAGCTCCAAGTTCTATCTCTATGGTTTGTTTCCTATTGATGTAGAACTAAGCAGAGACTGGCGCAAATCACTTTCATGGAAAGGGGTTGACAATCTTCCAAAAAACTAAGAGTTTCCTGAAATCTCAGCACACATTTTTTCACCCAATCTTGATGACACTTTCAGGTAATGATCACTATTCCAATCCCACTTGGCTCAAGAACTTTCGTTCTAGGTTAAACCGTTCGTTGGCAGTAACAGTTTTAATTTTTAGGTTTCACTCTGTTTTCTCCTATATGGATACATGTAGATGGAACTCTAAATCAAACACGGTTTGTGCTAGCTCTTTGAAACTTGACACAATAATGTAGCTCCAAGTTCTATCTCTATGGTTTGTTTCCTATTGATGTAGCCCTAAGCAGAGACTGGCGCAAATCACTTTAATGGAAAGGGGTTGCCAATCTTCCAAAAAACTACGAGTTTCCTGAAATCTCAGCACACATTTTTTCACCCAATCTTGATGACACTTTCAGGTAATGATCAGTACCCCAATCCCACTTGGCTCACCAAATTTTGTTCTTCTAGGTTAAACCGTTCCTTAGCAGTAACAGTTTTAATTTTTTGGTTTCACTCTGTTTTCTCCTATATGGATACATGCAGTTGGAACTCTAAATCAAACACGGTTTGTGCTAGCTCTTTGAAACTTGACACAATAAAGTAGCTCCAAGTTCTATCTCTATGGTTTGTTTCCTATTGATGTAGAACTAAGCAGAGACTGGCGCAAATCACTTTCATGGAAAGGGGTTGACAATCTTCCAAAAAACTAAGGGTTTCCTGAAATCTCAGCACACATTTTTTCACCCAATCTTGATGACACTTTCAGGTAATGATCAGCACCCCAATCCCACTTGGCTCACCAAATTTCGTTCTTCTAGCTTAAACCGTTCGTTGGCAGTAACAGTTTTAATTTTTAGGTTTCACTCTGTTTTCTTCTATATGGATACATGTAGTTGGAACTCTAAATCAAACACGGTTTGTGCTAGCTCTTTGAAACTTGACACAATAAAGTAGCTCCAAGTTCTCTCTCTATGGTTTGTTTCCTATTGATGTAGCCCTAAGCAGAGACTGGCGCAAATCACTTTCATGGAAAGGGGTTGCCAATCTTCCAAAAAAATACGAGTTTCCTGAAATCTCAGTACACATTTTTTCACCCAATCTTGATGACACTTTCAGGTAATGATCAGCACCCCAATCCCACTTGGCTCACCAAATTTCGTTCTTCTAAGTTAAACCGTTCGTTGGCAGTAACAGTTTTAATTTTTAGGTTTCACTCTGTTTTCTCCTATATGGATACATGTAGTTGGAACTCTAAATCAAACACGGTTTTTGCTAGCTCTTTGAAACTTGACACAATAAAGTAGCTCCAAGTTCTCTCTCTATGGTTTGTTTCCTATTGATGTAGCCCTAAGCAGAGACTGGCGCAAATCACTTTCATGGAAAGGGGTTGCCAATCTTCCAAAAAACTACGAGTTTCCTGAAATCTCAGCACACATTTTTTCACCCAATCTTGATGACACTTTCAGGTAATGATCACTACCCCAATCCCACTAGGCTCAAGAACTTTCGTTCTAGGTTAAACCGTTCGTTGGCAGTAACAGTTTTAATTTTTAGGTTTCACTCTGTTTTCTCCTATATGGATACATGTTGTTGGAACTCTAAATCAAACACGGTTTGTGCTAGCTCTTTGAAACGTGACACAATAAAATAGCTCCAAGTTCTATCTCTATGGTTTGTTTCCTATTGATGTAGCCCTAAGCAGAGACTGGCGCAAATCACTTTCATGGAAAGGGGTTGACAATCTTCCAAAAAACTACGAGTTTCCTGAAATCTCAGCACACATTTTTTTACCCAATCTTGATGACACTTTCAGGTAATGATCAGTATCCCAGTCCCACTTGGCTCACCAAATTTCGTTCTTCTAGGTTAAACCGTTCGTTGGCAGTAACAGTTTGAATTTTTAGGTTTCACTCTGTTTTCTCCAATATGGATACATGTAGTTAGAACTCTAATTCAAACACGGTTTGTGCTAGCTCTTTGAAACTTGACACAATAAAGTAGCTCCAAGTTCTATCTCTATGGTTTGTTTCCTATTGATGTAGCCCTAAGCAGAGACTGGCGCAAATCACTTTCATGGAAAGGGGTTGACAATCTTCCAAAAAACTACGAGTTTCCTGAAATCTCAGCACACATTCTTTCACCCAATCTTGATGACACTTTCGGGTAATGATCAGTACCCCAGTCCCACTTGGCTCACCAAATTTCGTTCTTCTAGGTTAAACCGTTCGTTGGCAGTAACAGTTTTAATTTTTAGGTTTCACTCTGTTTTCTCCTATATGGATACATGTAGTTGGAACTCTAAATCAAACACGGTTTGTGCTAGCTCTTTGAAACTTGACACAATAAAGTAGCTCCAAGTTCTCACTCTATGGTTTTTTTACTATTGATGTAGCCCTAAGCAGAGACAGGCGCAAATCACTTTCATGGAAAGGGGTTGCCAAGCTACTAAAAAACTACGAGTTTCCTGAAATCTCAGCACACATTTTTTCACCCAATCTTGATGACACTTTCAGGTAATGATCAGTACAACAAATCCCACTTGGGTCACCAAGTTTCGTTCTTCTAGGTTAAACAGTTCGTTGACAGTAACAGTTTTAATTTTTAGGTTTCACTCTGTTTTCTCCTATATGGATACATGTAGTTGGAACTCTAAATCAAACACGGTTTGTGCTAGCTCTTTGAAACTTGACACAATAAAGTAGCTCCAAGTTCTATCTCTATGGTTTGTTTCCTATTGATGTAGCCCTAAGCAGAGACTGGCGCAAATCACTTTCATGGAAAGGGGTTGCCAAGGTTCCAAAAAACTACGAGTTTCCTAAAATCTCAGCACAGATTTTTTCACCCAATCTTGATGACACTTTCAGGTAATGATCACTATCCCAATCCCACTTGGCTCAAGAAATTTCGTTCTTCTAAGTTAAACCATTCGTTGGCAGTAACAGTTTTAATTTTTAGGTTTCACTCTGTTTTCTCCTATATGGATACATGTAGTTGGAACTCTAAATCAAACACGGTTTGTGCTAGCTCTTTGAAACTTGACACAATAGAGTAGCTCGAAATTCTATCTCTATCATTTGTTTCCTATTGATGTAGCCCTAAGCAGAGACTGGCACCAATCACTTTCATGGAAAGGGGTTGCCAAACTTCCAAAAAACTACGAGTTTCCTGAAATCTCAGCACACATTTTTTCACCCAATCTTGATGACACTTTCAGGTAATGATCAGTACCCCAATCCCACTTGGCTCACCAAATTTCGTTCTTCTAGGTTAAACCGTTGGTTGGCAGTAACAGTTTTAATTTTTAGGTTTCACTCTGTTTTCTCCTATATGGATACATGTAGTTGGAACTCTAAATCAAACACGGTTTGTGCTAGCTCTTTGAAACTTGACACAATATCGTAGCTCCAAGTTCTATCTCTATGGTTTGTTTCCTATTGAAGTAGCCCTAAGAAGAGACTGGCGCAAACCAAATTCATGGAAAGGGGTTGCCAATCTACCAAAAAACTGCTAGTTTCCTGAAATCTCAGCACACATTTTTTCACCCAATCTTGATGACACTTTCAGGTAATGATCAGTACCCCATTCCCACTTGGCTCACCAAATTTCGTTCTTCTAAGTTAAACCGTTCGTTGGCAGTAACAGTTTTAATTTTTAGGTTTCACTCTGTTTTCTCCTATATGGATACATGTAGTTGGAACTTTAAATCAAACACGGTTTTTGCTAGGTCTTTGAAACTTGACACAATAAAGTAGCTCCAAGTTCTCTCTCTATGGATTGTTTCCTATTGATGTAGCCCTAAGCAGAGACTGGCACAAATCACTTTCATGGAAAGGGGTTGCCAATCTTCCAAAAAACTACGAGTTTCCTGAAATCTCAGCACACATTTTTTCACCCAATCTTGATGACACTTTCAGGTAATGATCACTACCCCAATCCCACTTGGCTCAAGAACTTTCGTTCTAGGTTAAACCGTTCGTTGGCAGTAACAGTTTTAATTTTTAGGTTTCACTCTGTTTTCTCCTATATGGATACATGTAGTTGGAACTCTAAATCAAACACGGTTTGTGCTAGCTCTTTGAAACTTGACACAATAAAGTAGCTCCAAGTTCTATCTCTATGGTTTGTTTCCTATTGATGTAGAACTAAGCAGAGACTGGCGCAAATCACTTTCATGGAAAGGGGTTGACAATCTTCCAAAAAACTAAGAGTTTCCTGAAATCTCAGCACACATTTTTTCACCCAATCTTGATGACACTTTCAGGTAATGATCACTACCCCAATCCCACTTGGCTCAAGAACTTTCGTTCTAGGTTAAACCGTTCGTTGGCAGTAACAGTTTTAATTTTTAGGTTTCACTCTGTTTTCTTCTATATGGATACATGTAGTTGGAACTCTAAATCAAACACGGTTTGTATTAGTTCTTTGAAACTTGACACAATAAAGTAGCTCCAAGTTCTATCTCTATGGTTTGTTTCCTATTGATGTTGCCCTAAGCAGAGACTGGCGTAAATCACTTTAATGGAAAGGGGTTGCCAATCTTCCAAAAAACTGTGTGTTTCCTGAAATCTCAGCACACATTTTTTCACCCAATCTTGATGACACTTTCAGGTAATGATCAGTACCCCAATCCCACTTTTCTCACCAAATTTTGTTCTTCTAGGTTAAACCGTTCGTTGGCAGTAACAGTTTTAATTTTTTGGTTTCACTCTGTTTTCACTTATATGGATACATGTAGTTGGAACTCTAAATCAAACACGGTTTGTGCTAGCTCTTTGAAACTTAACACAATAAAGTAGCTCCAAGTTCTATCTCTATGGTTTGTTTCCTATTGATATAGAACTAAGCAGAGACCGGCGCAAATCACTTTCATTTAAAGGGGTTGACAATCTTCCAAAAAACTAAGAGTTTCCTGAAATCTCAGCACACATTTTTTCACCCAAACTTGATGACACTTTCAGGTAATGATCAGCACCCCAATCCCACTTGGCTCACCAAATTTCGTTCTTCTAGCTTAAACAGTTCGTTGGCAGGTACCGTTTTAATTTTTAGGTTTCACTCTGTTTTCTTCTATATGGATACATGTAGTTGGAACTCTAAATCAAACACGGTTTGTATTAGCTCTTTGAAACTTGACACAATAAAGTAGCTCCAAGTTCTATCTCTATGGTTTGTTTCCTATTGATGTTGCCCTAAGCAGAGACTGGCGCAAATCACTTACATGGAAAGGGGTTGCCAATCTTCCAAAAAACTGTGTGTTTCCTGAAATCTCAGCACACATTTTTTCACCCAATCTTGATGACACTTTCAGGTAATGATCAGTACCCCAATCCCACTTTTCTCACCAAATTTTGTTCTTCTAGGTTAAACCGTTCGTTGGCAGTAACAGTTTTAATTTTTTGGTTTCACTCTGTTTTCACTTATATGGATACATGTAGTTGGAACTCTAAATCAAACACGGTTTGTGCTAGCTCTTTGAAACTTAACACAATAAAGTAGCTCCAAGTTCTATCTCTATGGTTTGTTTCCTATTGATATAGAACTAAGCAGAGACTGGCGCAAATCACTTTCATTTAAAGGGGTTGACAATCTTCCAAAAAACTAAGAGTTTCCTGAAATCTCAGCACACATTTTTTCACCCAATCTTGATGACACTTTCAGGTAATGATCAGCACCCCAATCCCACTTGGCTCACCAAATTTCGTTCTTCTAGCTTAAACCGTTCGTTGGCAGTAACCGTTTTAATTTTTAGGTTTCACTCTGTTTTCTTCTATATGGATACATGTAGTTGGAACTCTAAATCAAACACGGTTTGTATTAGCTCTTTGAAACTTGACACAATAAAGTAGCTCCAAGTTCTATCTCTATGGTTTGTTTCCTATTGATGTTGCCCTAAGCAGAGACTGGCGCAAATCACTTACATGGAAAGGGGTTGCCAATCTTCCAAAAAACTGCTAGTTTCCTGAAATCTCAGCACACATTTTTTCACCCAATCTTGATGACAATTTCAGGTAATGATCAGTACCCCAATCCCACTTGGCTCACCAAATTTCGTTCTTCTAGGTTAAACCGTTCGTTTGCAGTAACAGTTTTAATTTTTTGGTTTCACTCTGTTTTCTCCTATATGGATACATGTAGTTGGAACTCTAAATCAAACACGGTTTGTGCTAGCTCTTTGAAACTTGACACAATAAAGTAGCTCCAAGTTCTCTCTCTATGGTTTGTTTCCTATTGATGTAGCCCTAAGCAGAGACTGGCGCAAATAACTTTCATGGAAAGGGGTTGACAATCTTCCAAAAAACTAGGAGTTTCCTGAAATCGCAGCACAGATTTTTTCACCCAATCTTGATGACACTTTCAGGTAATGATCACTACCCCAATCGCACTTGGCTCAAGAACTTTCGTTCTTGGTTAAACCGTTCGTTGGCAGTAACAGTTTTAATTTTTAGGTTTCACTCTGTTTTCTCCTATATGGATACATGTAGTTGGAACTCTAAATCAAACATGGTTTGTGCTAGCTCTTTGAAACTTGACACAATAAAGTAGCTCCAAGTTCTATCTCTATGGTTTGTTTCCTATTGATGTAGCCCTAAGCAGAGACGGGCGCAAATCACTTTAATGGAAGGGGTTGACAATCTTCCAAAAAACTGTGAGTTTCCTGAAATCTCAGCACACATTTTTTCACCCAATCTTGATGACACTTTCAGGTAATGATCAGTACCCCAATCCAACTTGGCTCACCAAATTTTGTTCTTCTAGGTTAAACCGTTCGTTGGCAGTAACAGTTTTAATTTTTTGGTTTCACTCTGTTTTCTCCTATATGGATACATGTAGTTGGAACTCTAAATCAAACACGGTTTGTGCTAGCTCTTTGAAACTGACACAATAAAGTAGGTCCAAGTTCTATCTCTATGGTTTGTTTCCTATTGATGTAGAACTAAGCAGAGACTGGCGCAAATCACTTTCATGGAAAGGGGTTGACAATCTTGCAAAAAAACTGTGAGTTTCCTGAAATCTCAGCACACATTTTTTCACCCAATCTTGATGACACTTTCAGGTAATGTTCAGCACCCCAATCCCACTTGGCTCACCAAATTTCGTTCTTCTAGCTTAAACCGTTCATTGGCAGTAACAGTTTTAATTTTTAGGTTTCACTCTGTTTTCTTCTATATGGATACATGTAGTTGGAACTCTAAATCAAACACGGTTTGTATTAGTTCTTTGAAACTTGACACAATAAAGTAGCTCCAAGTTCTATCTCTATGGTTTGTTTCCTATTGATGTTGCCCTAAGCAGAGACTGGCGTAAATCACTTTCATGGAAAGGGGTTGCCAATCTTCCAAAAAACTGCTAGTTTCCAGAAATCTCAGCACACATTTTTTCACCCAATCTTGATGACACTTTCAGGTAATGATCAGTACCCCAATCCCACTTTGCTCAATAAATTTCGTTCTTCTAAGTTAAACCGTTCGTTGGCAGTAACAGTTTTAATTTTTAGGTTTCACTCTGTTTTCTCCTATATGGATACATGTAGTTGGAACTCTAAATCAAACACGGTTTGTGCTAGCTCTTTGAAACTTGACACAATAAAGTAGCTCCAAGTTCTCTCTCTATGGTTTGTTCCTATTGATGTAGCCCTAAGCAGAGACTGGCGCAAATCACTTTCATGGAAAGGGGTTGCCAATCTTCCAAAAAACTACGAGTTTCCTGAAATCTCAGCAGACATTTTTTCACCCAATCTTGATGACACTTTCAGGTAATGATCACTACCCCAATCCCACTTGGCTCAAGAACTTTCGTTCTAGGTTAAACCGTTCGTTGGCAGTAACAGTTTTAATTTTTAGGTTTCACTCTGTTTTCTCCTATATGGATACATGTAGATGGAACTCTAAATCAAACACGGTTTGTGCTAGCTCTTTGAAACTTGACACAATAATGTAGCTCCAAGTTCTATCTCTATGGTTTGTTTCCTATTGATGTAGCCCTAAGCAGAGACTGGCGCAAATCACTTTAATGGAAAGGGGTTGCCAATCTTCCAAAAAACTACGAGTTTCCTGAAATCTCAGCACACATTTTTTCACCCAATCTTGATGACACTTTCAGGTAATGATCAGTATCCCAATCCCACTTTTCTCACCAAATTTTGTTCTTCTAGGTTAAACCGTTCGTTGGCAGTAACAGTTTTAATTTTTTGGTTTCACTCTGTTTTCACTTATATGGATACATGTAGTTGGAACTCTAAATCAAACACGGTTTGTGCTAGCTCTTTGAAACTTAACACAATAAAGTAGCTCCAAGTTCTATCTCTATGGTTTGTTTCCTATTGATATAGAACTAAGCAGAGACTGGCGCAAATCACTTTCATTTAAAGGGGTTGACAATCTTCCAAAAAACTAAGAGTTTCCTGAAATCTCAGCACACATTTTTTCACCCAATCTTGATGACACTTTCAGGTAATGATCAGCACCCCAATCCCACTTGGCTCACCAAATTTCGTTCTTCTAGCTTAAACCGTTCGTTGGCAGTAACCGTTTTAATTTTTAGGTTTCACTCTGTTTTCTTCTATATGGATACATGTAGTTGGAACTCTAAATCAAACACGGTTTGTATTAGCTCTTTGAAACTTGACACAACAAAGTAGCTCCAAGTTCTATCTCTATGGTTTGTTTCCTATTGATGTTGCCCTAAGCAGAGACTGGCGCAAATCACTTACATGGAAAGGGGTTGCCAATCTTCCAAAAAACTGCTAGATTCCTGAAATCTCAGCACACATTTTTTCACCCAATCTTGATGACACTTTCAGGTAATGATCAGTACCCCAATCCCACTTGGCTCACCAAATTTCGTTCTTCTAGGTTAAACCGTTCGTTGGCAGTAACAGTTTTAATTTTTTGGTTTCACTCTGTTTTCTCCTATATGGATACATGTAGTTGGAACTCTAAATCAAACACGGTTTGTGCTAGCTCTTTGAAACTTGACAGAATAAAGTAGCTCCAAGTTCTCTCTCTATGGTTTGTTTCCTATTGATGTAGCCCTAAGCAGAGACTGGCGCAAATCACTTTCATGGAAGGGGTTGACAATCTTCCAAAAAACTAGGAGTTTCCTGAAATCGCAGCACAGATTTTTTCACTCAATCTTGATGACACTTTCAGGTAATGATCACTACCCCAATCGCACTTGGCTCAAGAACTTTCGTTCTTGGTTAAACCGTTCGTTGGCAGTAACAGTTTTAATTTTTAGGTTTCACTCTGTTTTCTCCTATATGGATACATGTAGTTGGAACTCTAAATCAAACACGGTTTGTGCTAGCTCTTTGAAACTTGACACAATAAAGTAGCTCCAAGTTCTATCTCTATGGTTTGTTTCCTATTGATGTAGCCCTAAGCAGAGACGGGCGCAAATCACTTTTATGGAAAGGGGTTGACAATCTTCCAAAAAACTGTGAGTTTCCTGAAATCTCAGCACACATTTTTTCACCCAATCTTGATGACACTTTCAGGTAATGATCAGTACCCCAATCCAACTTGGCTCACCAAATTTTGTTCTTCTAGGTTAAACCGTTCGTTGGCAGTAACAGTTTTAATTTTTTGGTTTCACTCTGTTTTCTCCTATATGGATACATGTAGTTGGAACTCTAAATCAAACACGGTTTGTGCTAGCTCTTTGAAACTGACACAATAAAGTAGGTCCAAGTTCTATCTCTATGGTTTGTTTCCTATTGATGTAGAACTAAGCAGAGACTGGCGCAAATCACTTTCATGGAAAGGGGTTGACAATCTTGCAAAAAACTGTGAGTTTCCTGAAATCTCAGCACACATTTTTTCACCCAATCTTGATGACACTTTCAGGTAATGTTCAGCACCCCAATCCCACTTGGCTCACCAAATTTCGTTCTTCTAGCTTAAACCGTTCGTTGGCAGTAACAGTTTTAATTTTTAGGTTTCACTCTGTTTTCTTCTATATGGATACATGTAGTTGGAACTCTAAATCAAACACGGTTTGTATTAGTTCTTTGAAACTTGACACAATAAAGTAGCTCCAAGTTCTATCTCTATGGTTTGTTTCCTATTGATGTTGCCCTAAGCAGAGACTGGCGTAAATCACTTTCATGGAAAGGGGTTGCCAATCTTCCAAAAAACTGCTAGTTTCCAGAAATCTCAGCACACATTTTTTCACCCAATCTTGATGACACTTTCAGGTAATGATCAGTACCCCAATCCCACTTTGCTCAATAAATTTCGTTCTTCTAGGTTAAACCGTTCGTTGGCAGTAACAGTTTTAATTTTTAGGTTTCACTCTGTTTTCTCCTATATGGATACATGTAGTTGGAACTCTAAATCAAACACGGTTTGTGCTAGCTCTTTGAAACTTGACACAATAAAGTAGCTCCAAGTTCTCTCTCTATGGTTTGTTCCTATTGATGTAGCCCTAAGCAGAGACTGGCGCAAATCACTTTCATGGAAAGGGGTTGCCAATCTTCCAAAAAACTACGAGTTTCCTGAAATCTCAGCAGACATTTTTTCACCCAATCTTGATGACACTTTCAGGTAATGATCACTACCCCAATCCCACTTGGCTCAAGAACTTTCGTTCTAGGTTAAACCGTTCGTTGGCAGTAACAGTTTTAATTTTTTGGTTTCACTCTGTTTTATCCTATATGGATACATGTAGTTGGAACTCTAAATCAAACACGGTTTGTGCTAGCTCTTTGAAACTTGACACAATAAAGTAGCTCCAAGTTCTATCTCTATGGTTTCTTTCCTATTGATGTAGAACTAAGCAGAGACTGGCGCAAATCACTTTCATGGAAAGGGGTTGACAATCATCCAAAAAACTAAGGGTTTCCTGAAATCTCAGCACACATTTTTTCACCCAATCTTGATGACACTTTCAGGTAATGATCAGTATCCCAGTCCCACTTGGCTCACCAAGTTTCGTTCTTCTAGGTTAAACCGTTCGTTGGCAGTAACAGTTTTAATTTTTAGGTTTCACTCTGTTTTCTCCAATATGGATACATGTAGTTAGAACTCTAATTCAAACACGGTTTGTGCTAGCTCTTTGAAACTTGACACAATAAAGTAGCTCCAAGTTCTATCTCTATGGTTTGTTTCCTATTGATGTAGCCCTAAGCAGAGACTGGCGCAAATCACTTTCATGGAAAGGGGTTGACAATCTTCCAAAAAACTACGAGTTTCCTGAAATCTCAGCACACATTTTTTCACCCAATCTTGATGACACTTTCAGGTAATGATCAGTACCCCAGTCCCACTTGGCTCACCAAATTTCGTTCTTCTAGGTTAAACCGTTCGTTGGCAGTAACAGTTTTAATTTTTAGGTTTCACTCTGTTTTCTCCTATATGGATACATGTAGTTGGAACTCTAAATCAAACACGGTTTGTGCTAGCTCTTTGAAACTTGACACAATAAAGTAGCTCCAAGTTCTATCTCTATGGTTTGTTTCCTATTGATGTAGAACTAAGCAGAGACTGGCGCAAATCACTTTCATGGAAAAGGGTTGACAATCTTCCAAAAAACTAAGAGTTTCCTGAAATCTCAGCACACATTTTTTCACCCAATCTTGATGACACTTTCAGGTAATGATCACTACCCCAATCCCACTTGGCTCAAGAACTTTCGTTCTAGGTTAAACCGTTCGTTGGCAGTAACAGTTTTAATTTTTAGGTTTCACTCTGTTTTCTCCTATATGGATACATGTAGTTGGAACTCTAAATCAAACACGGTTTGTGCTAGCTCTTGGAAACTTGACACAATAAGGTAGCTGCAAGTTCTATCTCTATGGTTTGTTTCCTATTGATGTAGCCCTAAGCAGAGACTGGCGCAAATCACTTTAATGGAAAGGGGTTGCCAATCTTCCAAAAAACTGTGAGTTTCCTGAAATCTCAGCACACATTTTTTCACCCAATCTTGATGACACTTTCAGGTAATGATCAGTACCCCAATCCCACTTTTCTCACCAAATTTTGTTCTTCTAGGTTAAACCGTTCGTTGGCAGTAACAGTTTTAATTTTTTGGTTTCACTCTGTTTTCACTTATATGGATACAAGTAGTTGGAACTCTAAATCAAACACGGTTTGTGCTAGCTCTTTGAAACTTAACACAATAAAGTAGCTCCAAGTTCTATCTCTATGGTTTGTTTCCTATTGATATAGAACTAAGCAGAGACTGGCGCAAATCACTTTCATTTAAAGGGGTTGACAATCTTCCAAAAAACTAAGAGTTTCCTGAAATCTCAGCACACATTTTTTCACCCAATCTTGATGACACTTTCAGGTAATGATCAGCACCCCAATCCCACTTGGCTCACCAAATTTCGTTCTTCTAGCTTAAACCGTTCGTTGGTAGTAACCGTTTAAATTTTTAGGTTTCACTCTGTTTTCTTCTATATGGATACATGTAGTTGGAACTCTAAATCAAACACGGTTTGTATTAGCTCTTTGAAACTTGACACAATAAAGTAGCTCCAAGTTCTATCTCTATGGTTTGTTTCCTATTGATGTTGCCCTAAGCAGAGACTGGCGCAAATCACTTACATAAAAAGGGGTTGCCAATCTTCCAAAAAACTGCTAGTTTCCTGAAATCTCAGCACACATTTTTTCATCCAATCTTGATGACACTTTCAGGTAATGATCAGTACCCCTATCCCACTTGGCTCACCAAATTTCGTTCTTCTAGGTTAAACAGTTCGTTGGCAGTAACAGTTTTAATTTTTTGGTTTCACTCTGTTTTCTCCTATATGGATACATGTTTGATTTAAATCAAACACGGTTTGTGCTAGCTCTTTGAAACGTGACACAATAAAGTAGCTCCAAGTTCTCTCTCTATGGTTTGTTTCCTATTGATGTAGCCCTAAGCAGAGACTGCCGCAAATCACTTTCATGGAAAGGGGTTGCCAATCTTCCAAAAAACTGTGTGTTTCCTGAAATCTCAGCACACATTTTTTCACCCAATCTTGATGACACTTTCAGGTAATGATCACTACCCCAATCCCACTTGGCTCAAGAACTTTCGTTCTAGGTTAAACCGTTCGTTGGCAGTAACAGTTTTAATTTTTAGGTTTCACTCTGTTTTCTCCTATATGGATACATGTAGTTGGAACTCTAAATCAAACACGGTTTGTGCTAGCTCTTTGAAACTTGACACAATAAAGTAGCTCCAAGTTCTATCTCTATGGTTTGTTTCCTATTGATGTAGCCCTAAGCAGAGACGGGCGCAAATCACTTTAATGGAAAGGGGTTGACAATCTTCCAAAAAACTACGAGTTTCCTGAAATCTCAGCACACATTTTTTCACCCAATCTTGATGACACTTTCAGGTAATGATCAGTACCCCAATCCCACTTGGCTCACCAAATTTTGTTCTTCTAGGTTAAACCGTTCGTTGGCAGTAACAGTTTTAATTTTTTGGTTTCACTCTGTTTTCTCCTATATGGATACATGTAGTTGGAACTCTAAATCAAACACGGTTTGTGCTAGCTCTTTGAAACTGACACAATAAAGTAGGTCCAAGTTCTATCTCTATGGTTTGTTTCGTATTGATGTAGAACTAAGCAGAGACTGGCGCAAATCACTTTCATGGAAAGGGGTTGACAATCTTCCAAAAAACTAAGAGTTTCCTGAAATCTCAGCACACATTTTTTCACCCAATCTTGATGACACTTTCAGGTAATGATCAGCACCCCAATCCCACTTGGCTCACCAAATTTCGTTCTTCTAGCTTAAACCGTCCATTGGCAGTTCCAGTTTTAATTTCTAGGTTTCACTCTGTTTTCTTCTATATGGATACATGTAGTTGGAACTCTAAATCAAACACGGTTTGTATTAGCTCTTTGAAACTTGACACAATAAAGTAGCTCCAAGTTCTATCTCTATGGTTTGTTTCCTATTGATGTTGCCCTAAGCAGAGACTGGCGCAAATCACGTTCATGGAAAGGGGTTGCCAAGCTTCCAAAAAACTGCTAGTTTCCTGAAATCTCAGCACACATTTTTTCACCCAATCTTGATGACACTTTCAGGTAATGATCACTACCCCAATCCCACTTGGCTCATGAACTTTTGTTCTAGGTTAAACTGTTCGTTGGCAGTAACAGTTTTAATTTTTAGGTTTCACTCTGTTTTCTCCTATAAGGATAAATGTAGTTGGAAGTCTAAATCAAACACGGTTTGTGGTAGCTCTTTGAAACTTGACACAATAAAGTAGCTCCGAGTTCTATCTCTATATTTTGTTTCCTATTGATGTAGCCCTAAGCAGAGAGTGGCGAAAATCACTTTCATGGAAAGGGGTTGCCAAGCTTCCAAAAAACTACGAGTTTCCTAAAATCTCAATACACATTTTTTCACCCAATCTTGATGACACTTTCAGGTAATGATCAGTACCCCAATCCCACTTGGCTCACCAAATTTCGTTCTTCTAGGTAAAACCGTTCGTTGGCAGTAACAGTTTTAATTTTTTGATTTCACTCTGTTTTCTCCTATATGGATACATGTACTTGGAACTCTAAATCAAACACGGTTTGTGCTAGCTCTTTGAAACTTGACACAATAAAGTAGCTCCAAGTTCTCTCTCTATGGTTTGTTTCCTATTGATGTAGCCCTAAGCAGAGACTGGCGCAAATCACTTTCATGGAAAGGGGTTGCCAATCTTCCAAAAAACTAGGAGTTTCCTGAAATCTCAGCACAGATTTTTTCACCCAATCTTGATGACACTTTCAGGTAATGATCACTACCCCAATCCCACTTGGCTCAAGTACTTTCGTTCTAGGTTAAACCGTTCGTTGGCAGTAACAGATTTAATTTTTAGGTTTCACTCTGTTTTCTCCTATATGGATACATGTAGTTGGAACTCTAAATCAAACACGGTTTGTGCTAGCTCTTTGAAACTTGACACAATAAAGTAGCTCCAAGTTCTATCTCTATGGTTTGTTTCCTATTGATGTAGCCCTAAGCAGAGACGGGCGCAAATCACTTTAATGGAAAGGGGTTGACAATCTTCCAAAAAACTGCGAGTTTCCTGAAATCTCAGCACACATTTTTTCACCCAAACTTGATGACACTTTCAGGTAATGATCTGTACCCCAATCCCACTTTTCTCACCAAATTTTGTTCTTCTAGGTTAAACCGTTCGTTGGCAGTAACAGTTTTAATTTTTTGGTTTCACTCTGTTTTCACTTATATGGATACAAGTAGTTGGAACTCTAAATCAAACACGGTTTGTGCTAGCTCTTTGAAACTTAACACAATAAAGTAGCTCCAAGTTCTATCTCTATGGTTTGTTTCCTATTGCTATAGAACTAAGCAGAGACTGGCGCAATTCACTTTCATTTAAAGGGGTTGACAATCTTCCAAAAAACTAAGAGTTTCCTGAAATCTCAGCACACATTTTTTCACCCAATCTTGATGACACTTTCAGGTAATGATCAGCACCCCAATCCCACTTGGCTCACCAAATTTCGTTCTTCAAGCTTAAACCGTTCGTTGGCAGTAACCGTTTTAATTTTTAGGTTTCACTCTGTTTTCTTCTATATGGATACATGTAGTTGGAACTCTAAATCAAACACGGTTTGTATTAGCTCTTTGAAACTTGACACAATAAAGTAGCTCCAAGTTCTATCTCTATGGTTTGTTTCCTATTGATGTTGCCCTAAGCAGAGACTGGCGCAAATCACTTACATGGAAAGGGGTTGCCAATCTTCCAAAAAACTGCTAGTTTCCTGAAATCTCAGCACACATTTTTTCACCCAATCTTGATGACACTTTCAGGAAATGATCAGTACCCCAATCCCACTTGGCTCACCAAATTTCGTTCTTCTAGGTTAAACCGTTCGTTGGCAGTAACAGTTTTAATTTTTTGGTTTCACTCTGTTTTCTCCTATATGGATACATGTAGTTGGAACTCTAAATCAAACACGGTTTGTGCTAGCTCTTTGAAACTTGACACAATAAAGTAGCTCCAAGTTCTCTCTCTATGGTTTGTTTCCTATTGATGTAGCCCTAAGCAGAGACTGGCGCAAATCACTTTCATGGAAAGGGGTTGCCAATCTTCCAAAAAACTAGGAGTTTCCTGAAATCTCAGCACAGATTTTTTCACCCAATCTTGATGACACTTTCAGGTAATGATCACTACCCCAATCCCACTTGGCTCAAGTACTTTCGTTCTAGGTTAAACCGTTCGTTGGCAGTAACAGATTTAATTTTTAGGTTTCACTCTGTTTTCTCCTATATGGATACATGTAGTTGGAACTCTAAATCAAACACGGTTTGTGCTAGCTCTTTGAAACTTGACACAATAAAGTAGCTCCAAGTTCTATCTCTATGGTTTGTTTCCTATTGATGTAGCCCTAAGCAGAGACGGGCGCAAATCACTTTAATGGAAAGGGGTTGACAATCTTCCAAAAAACTGCGAGTTTCCTGAAATCTCAGCACACATTTTTTCACCCAAACTTGATGACACTTTCAGGTAATGATCTGTACCCCAATCCCACTTTTCTCACCAAATTTTGTTCTTCTAGGTTAAACCGTTCGTTGGCAGTAACAGTTTTAATTTTTTGGTTTCACTCTGTTTTCACTTATATGGATACAAGTAGTTGGAACTCTAAATCAAACACGGTTTGTGCTAGCTCTTTGAAACTTAACACAATAAAGTAGCTCCAAGTTCTATCTCTATGGTTTGTTTCCTATTGCTATAGAACTAAGCAGAGACTGGCGCAATTCACTTTCATTTAAAGGGGTTGACAATCTTCCAAAAAACTAAGAGTTTCCTGAAATCTCAGCACACATTTTTTCACCCAATCTTGATGACACTTTCAGGTAATGATCAGCACCCCAATCCCACTTGGCTCACCAAATTTCGTTCTTCAAGCTTAAACCGTTCGTTGGCAGTAACCGTTTTAATTTTTAGGTTTCACTCTGTTTTCTTCTATATGGATACATGTAGTTGGAACTCTAAATCAAACACGGTTTGTATTAGCTCTTTGAAACTTGACACAATAAAGTAGCTCCAAGTTCTATCTCTATGGTTTGTTTCCTATTGATGTTGCCCTAAGCAGAGACTGGCGCAAATCACTTACATGGAAAGGGGTTGCCAATCTTCCAAAAAACTGCTAGTTTCCTGAAATCTCAGCACACATTTTTTCACCCAATCTTGATGACACTTTCAGGAAATGATCAGTACCCCAATCCCACTTGGCTCACCAAATTTTGTTCTTCTAGGTTAAACCGTTCGTTGGCAGTAACAGTTTTAATTTTTTGGTTTCACTCTGTTTTCTCCTATATGGATACATGTAGTTGGAACTCTAAATCAAACACGGTTTGTGCTAGCTCTTTGAAACTTGACACAATAAAGTAGCTCCAAGTTCTCTCTCTATGGTTTGTTTCCTATTGATGTAGCCCTAAGCAGAGACTGGCGCAAATCACTTTCATGGAAAGGGGTTGCCAATCTTCAAAAAAACTAGGAGTTTCCTGAAATCTCAGCACACATTTTTTCACCCAATCTTGATGACACTTTCAGGTAATGATCACTACCCCAATCCCACTTGGCTCAAGAACTTTCGTTCTAGGTTAAACCGTTCGTTGGCAGTAACAGTTTTAATTTTTAGGTTTCACTCTGTTTTCTCCTATATGGATACATGTAGTTGGAACTCTAAATCAAACACGGTTTGTGCTAGCTCTTTGAAACTTGACACAATAAAGTAGCTCCAAGTTCTATCTCTATGGTTTGTTTCCTATTGATGTAGCCCTAAGCAGAGACGGGCGCAAATCACTTTAATGGAAAGGGGTTGACAATCTTCCAAAAAACTGTGAGTTTCCTGAAATCTCAGCACACATTTTTTCACCCAATCTTGATGACACTTTCAGGTAATGATCAGTACCCCAATCCCACTTGGCTCACCAAATTTCGTTCTTCAAGCTTAAACCGTTCGTTGGCAGTAACCGTTTTAATTTTTAGGTTTCACTCTGTTTTCTTCTATATGGATACATGTAGTTGGAACTCTAAATCAAACACGGTTTGTATTAGCTCTTTGAAACTTGACACAATAAAGTAGCTCCAAGTTCTATCTCTATGGTTTGTTTCCTATTGATGTTGCCCTAAGCAGAGACTGGCGCAAATCACTTACATGGAAAGGGGTTGCCAATCTTCCAAAAAACTGCTAGTTTCCTGAAATCTCAGCACACATTTTTTCACCCAATCTTGATGACACTTTCAGGAAATGATCAGTACCCCAATCCCACTTGGCTCACCAAATTTTGTTCTTCTAGGTTAAACCGTTCGTTGGCAGTAACAGTTTTAATTTTTTGGTTTCACTCTGTTTTCTCCTATATGGATACATGTAGTTGGAACTCTAAATCAAACACGGTTTGTGCTAGCTCTTTGAAACTTGACACAATAAAGTAGCTCCAAGTTCTCTCTCTATGGTTTGTTTCCTATTGATGTAGCCCTAAGCAGAGACTGGCGCAAATCACTTTCATGGAAAGGGGTTGCCAATCTTCAAAAAAACTAGGAGTTTCCTGAAATCTCAGCACACATTTTTTCACCCAATCTTGATGACACTTTCAGGTAATGATCACTACCCCAATCCCACTTGGCTCAAGAACTTTCGTTCTAGGTTAAACCGTTCGTTGGCAGTAACAGTTTTAATTTTTAGGTTTCACTCTGTTTTCTCCTATATGGATACATGTAGTTGGAACTCTAAATCAAACACGGTTTGTGCTAGCTCTTTGAAACTTGACACAATAAAGTAGCTCCAAGTTCTATCTCTATGGTTTGTTTCCTATTGATGTAGCCCTAAGCAGAGACGGGCGCAAATCACTTTAATGGAAAGGGGTTGACAATCTTCCAAAAAACTGTGAGTTTCCTGAAATCTCAGCACACATTTTTTCACCCAATCTTGATGACACTTTCAGGTAATGATCAGTACCCCAATCCCACTTGGCTCACCAAATTTTGTTCTTCTGGGTTAAACCGTTCGTTGGCAGTAACAGTTTTAATTTTTTGGTTTCACTCTGTTTTCTCCTATATGGATACATGTAGTTGGAACTCTAAATCAAACAAGGTTTGTGCTAGCTCTTTGAAACTGACACAATAAAGTAGGTCCAAGTTCTATCTCTATGGTTTGTTTCCTATTGATGTAGAACTAAGCAGAGACTGGCGCAAATCACTTTCATGGAAAGGGGTTGACAATCTTCCAAAAAACTAAGAGTTTCCTGAAATCTCAGCACACATTTTTTCACCCAATCTTGATGACACTTTCAGGTAATGATCAGCACCCCAATCCCACTTGGCTCACCAAATTTCGTTCTTCTAGCTTAAACCGTCCATTGGCAGTTCCAGTTTTAATTTCTAGGTTTCACTCTGTTTTCTTCTATATGGATACATGTATTTGGAACTCTAAATCAAACACGGTTTGTATTAGCTCTTTGAAACTTGACACAATAAAGTAGCTCCAAGTTCTATCTCTATGGTTTGTTTCCTATTGATGTTGCCCTAAGCAGAGACTGGCGCAAATCACGTTCATGGAAAGGGGTTGCCAATCTTCCAAAAAACTGCTAGTTTCCTGAAATCTCAGCACACATTTTTTCATCCAATCTTGATGACACTTTCAGGTAATGATCACTACCCCAATCCCACTTGGCTCATGAACTTTCGTTCTAGGTTAAACTGTTCGTTGGCAGTAACAGTTTTAATTTTTAGGTTTCACTCTGTTTTCTCCTATAAGGATAAATGTAGTTGGAAGTCTAAATCAAACACGGTTTGTGCTAGCTCTTTGAAACTTGACACAATAAAGTAGCTCCGAGTTCTATCTCTATAGTTTGTTTCCTATTGATGTAGCCCTAAGCAGAGAGTGGCGAAAATCACTTTCATGGAAAGGGGTTGCCAAGCTTCCAAAAAACTACGAGTTTCCTGAAATCTCAATACACATTTTTTCACCCAATCTTGATGACACTTTCAGGTAATGATCAGTACCCCAATCCCACTTGGCTCACCAAATTTCGTTCTTCTAGGTTAAACCGTTCGTTGGCAGTAACAGTTTTAATTTTTTGGTTTCACTCTGTTTTCTCCTATATGGATACATGTACTTGGAACTCTAAATCAAACACGGTTTGTGCTAGCTCTTTGAAACTTGACACAATAAAGTAGCTCCAAGTTCTCTCTCTATGGTTTGTTTCCTATTGATGTAGCCCTAAGCAGAGACTGGCGCAAATCACTTTCATGGAAAGGGGTTGCCAATCTTCCAAAAAACTAGGAGTTTCCTGAAATCTCAGCACACATTTTTTCACCCAATCTTGATGACACTTTCAGGTAATGATCACTACCCCAATCCCACTTGGTTCAAGAACTTTCGTTCTAGGTTAAACCGTTCGTTGGCAGTAACAGTTTTAATTTTTAGGTTTCACTCTGTTTTCTCCTATATGGATACATGTAGTTGGAACTCTAAATCAAACACGGTTTGTGCTAGCTCTTTGAAACTTGACACAATAAAGTAGCTCCAAGTTCTATCTCTATGGTTTGTTTCCTATTGATGTAGCCCTAAGCAGAGACGGGCGCAGATCACTTTAATGGAAAGGGGTTGACAATCTTCCAAAAAACTGTGAGTTTCCTGAAATCTCAGCACACATTTTTTCACCCAATCTTGATGACACTTTCAGGTAATGATCAGTACCCCAATCCCACTTGGCTCACCAAATTTTGTTATTCTAGGTTAAACCGTTCGTTGGCAGTAACAGTTTTAATTTTTTGGTTTCACTCTGTTTTCTCCTATATGGATACATGTAGTTGGAACTCTAAATCAAACACGGTTTGTGCTAGCTCTTTGAAACTGACACAATAAAGTAGGTCCAAGTTCTATCTCTATGGTTTGTTTCCTATTGATGTAGAACTAAGCAGAGACTGGCGCAAATCACTTTCATGGAAAGGGGTTGACAATCTTGCAAAAAACTGTGAGTTTCCTGAAATCTCAGCACACATTTTTTCACCCAATCTTGATGACATTTTCAGGTAATGATCAGCACCCCAATCCCACTTGGCTCACCAAATTTCGTTCTTCTAGCTTAAACCGTCCATTGGCAGTAACAGTTTTAATTTCTAGGTTTCACTCTGTTTTCTTCTATATGGATACATGTAGTTGGAACTCTACATCAAACACGGTTTGTATTAGCTCTTTGAAACTTGACACAATAAAGTAGCTCCAAGTTCTATCTCTATGGTTTGTTTCCTATTGATGTTGCCCTAAGCAGAGACTGGCGCAAATCACGATCATGGAAAGGGGTTGCCAATCTTCCAAAAAACTGCTAGTTTCCTGAAATCTCAGCACACATTTTTTCACCCAATCTTGATGACACTTTCAGGTAATGATCACTACCCCAATCCCACTTGGCTCTTGAACTATCGTTCTAGGTTAAACCGTTCGTTGGCAGTAACAGTTTTAATTTTTAGGTTTCACTCTGTTTTCTCCTATAAGGATACATGTAGTTGGAAGTCTAAATCAATCACGGTTTGTGCTAGCTCTTTGAAACTTGACACAATAAAGTAGCTCAGAGTTCTATCTCTATAGTTTGTTTCCTATGGATGTAGCCCTAAGCAGAGAGTGGCGAAAATCACTTTCATGGAAAGGGGTTGCCAAGCTCCCAAAAAACTACGAGTTTCCTGAAATCTCAATACACATTTTTTCACCCAATCTTGATGACACTTTCAGGTAATGATCAGTACCCCAATCCCACTTGGCTCACCAAATTTCGTTCTTCTAGGTTAAACCGTTCGTTGGCAGTAACAGTTTTAATTTTTTGGTTTCACTCTGTTTTCTCCTATATGGATCCATGTTCTTGGAACTCTAAATCAAACACGGTTTGTGCTAGCTCTTTGAAACTTGACACAATAAAGTAGCTCCAAGTTCTCTCTCTATGGTTTGTTTCCTATTGATGTAGCCCTAAGCAGAGACTGGCGCAAATCACTTTCATGGAAAGGGGTTGCCAATCTTCCAAAAAACTAGGAGCTTCCTGAAATCTCAGCACACATTTTTTCACCCAATCTTGATGACACTTTCAGGTAATGATCAATACCCCAATCCCACTTGGCTCAAGAACTTTCGTTCTAGGTTAAACCGTTCGTTGGCAGTAACAGTTTTAATTTTTAGGTTTCACTCTGTTTTCTCCTATATGGATACATGTAGTTGGAACTCTAAATCAAACACGGTTTGTGCTAGCTCTTTGAAACTTGACACAATAAAGTAGCTCCAAGTTCTATCTCTATGGTTTGTTTCCTATTGATGTAGCCCTAAGCAGAGACGGGCGCAAATCACTTTAATGGAAAGGGGTTGACAATCTTCCCAAAAACTGTGAGTTTCCTGAAATCTCAGCACACATTTTTTCACCCAATCTTGATGACACTTTCAGGTAATGATCAGTACCCCAATCCCACTTGGCTCACCAAATTTTGTTCTTCTAGGTTAAACCGTTCGTTGGCAGTAACAGTTTTAATTTCTGGTTTCACTCTGTTTTCTTCTATATGGATACATGTAGTTGGAACTCTACATCAAACACGGTTTGTATTAGCTCTTTGAAACTTGACACAATAAAGTAGCTCCAAGTTCTATCTCTATGGTTTGTTTCCTATTGATGTTGCCCTAAGCAGAGACTGGCGCAAATCACGATTATGGAAAGGGGTTGCCAATCTTCCAAAAAAGTGCTAGTTTCCTGAAATCTCAGCACACATTTTTTCACCCAATCTTGATGACACTTTCAGGTAATGATCACTACCCCAATCCCACTTGGCTCATGAACTTTCGTTCTAGGTTAAACCGTTCGTTGGCAGTAACAGTTTTAATTTTTAGGTTTCACTCTGTTTTCTCCTATAAGGATAAATGTAGTTGGAATTCTAAATCAATCACGGTTTGTGCTAGCTCTTTGAAACTTGACACAATAAAGTAGCTCAGAGTTCTATCTCTATAGTTTGTTTCCTATGGATGCAGCCCTAAGCAGAGAGTGGCGAAAATCACTTTCATGGAAAGGGGTTGCCAAGCTCCCAAAAAACTACGAGTTTCCTGAAATCTCAGCACACATTTTTTCACCCAATCTTGATGACACTTTCAGGTAATGATCAGTACTCCAATCCCACTTGGCTCACCAAATTTTGTTCTTTTAGGTTAAACCGTTCATTGGCAGTAACAGTTTTAATTTTTCGGTTTCACTCTGTTTTCTCCTATATGGACACATGTAGTTGGAACTCTAAATCAAACACGGTTTGTGCTAGCTCTTTGAAACTTGACACAATAAAGTAGCTCCAAGTTCTCTCTCTATGGTTTGTTTCCTATTGATGTAGCCCTAAGCAGAGACTGGAGCAAATCACTTTCATGGAAAGGGGTTCCCAATCTTCCAAAAAACTAGGAGTTTCCTGAAATCTCAGCACACATTTTTTCACCCAATCGTGATGACACTTTCAGGTAATGATCACTACCCCAATCCCACTTGGCTCAAGAACTTTCGTTCTAGGTTAAACCGTTCGTTGGCAGTAACAGTTTTAATTTTTAGGTTTCACTCTGTTTTCTCCTATATGGATACATGTATTTGGAACTCTAAATCAAACATGGTTTGTATTAGCTCTTTGAAACTTGACACAATAAAGTAGCTCCAAGTTCTATCTCTATGGTTTGTTTCCTATTGATGTAGCCCTAAGCAGAGAATGGCGCAAATCACTTTAATGGAAAGGGGTTGCCAATCTTCCAAAAAACTGTGAGTTTCCTGAAATCTCAGCACACATTTTTTCACCCAATCTTGATGACACTTTCAGGTAATGATCAGCACCCCAATCCCACTTGGCTCACCAAATTTCGTTCTTCTAGCTTAAACCGTCCATTGGCAGTAACAGTTTTAATTTTTAGGTTTCACTCTGTTTTCTTCTATATGGTTACATGTAGTTGGAACTCTAAATCAAACATGGTTTGTATTAGCTCTTAGAAACTTGACACAATAAAGTAGCTCCAACTTCTATCTCTATGGTTTGTTTCCTATTGATGTTGCCCTAAGCAGAGACTGGCGCAAATCACTTTCATGGAAAGGGGTTGCCAATCTTCCAAAAAACTGCTAGTTTCCTGAAATCTCAGCACACATTTTTTCACCCAATCTTGATGACACTTTCAGGTAATGATCAGTACCCCAATCCCACTTGGCTCACCAAATTTCGTTATTCTAGGTTAAACCGTTCGTTGGCAGTAACAGTTTTAATTTTTAGGTTTCACTCTGTTTTCTCCTATATGGATACATGTAGTTGGAACTCTAAATCAAACACGGTTTGTGCTAGCTCTTTGAAACTTGACACAATAAAGTAGCTCCAAGTTCTCTCTCTATGGTTTGTTTACTATTAATGTAGCCCTAAGCAGAGACTGGCGCAAATCACTTTCATGGAAAGGGGTTGCCAAGCTTCCAAAAAACTACGAGTTTCCTGAAATCTCAGCACACATTTTTTCACCCAATCTTGATGACACTTTCAGGTAATGATCAGTACAACAAATCCCACTTGGGTCACCAAGTTTCGTTCTTCTAGGTTAAACCGTTCATTGACAGTAACAGTTTTAATTTTTAGGTTTCACTCTGTTTTCTCCTATATGGATACATGTAGTTGGAACTCTAAATCAAACACGGTTTGTGCTAGCTCTTTGAAACTTGACACAATAAAGTAGCTCCAAGTTCTATCTCTATGGTTTGTTTCCTATTGATGTAGCCCTAAGCAGAGACTGGCGCAAATCCCTTTCATGGAAAGGGGTTGCAAATGTTCCAAAAAACTACGAGTTTCCTAAAATCTCAGCACAGATTTTTTCACCCAATCTTGATGACACTTTCAGGTAATGATCACTACCCCAATCCCACTTGGCTCAAGAAATTTCGTTCTTCTAGGTTAAACCGTTCGTTGGCAGTAACTGTTTTAATTTTTAGGTTTCACTCTGTTTTCTCCTATATGGATACATGTAGTTGGAACTCTAAATCAAACACAGTTTGTGCTAGCTCTTTGAAACTTGACGCAATAGAGTAGCTCGAAATTGTATCTCTATCATTTGTTTCCTATTGATGTAGCCCTAAGCAGAGACTGGTGCCAAACACTTTTATGGAAAGGGGTTGCCAATCTTCCAAAAAACTACGAGTTTCCTGAAATCTCAGCACACATTTTTTCACCCAATCTTGATGACACTTTCAGGTAATGATCAGTACCCCAATCCCACTTGGCTCACCAAATTTCGTTCTTCTAGGTTAAACCGTTCGTTGGCAGTAACAGTTTTAATTTTTAGGTTTCACTCTGTTCTCTCCTATATGGATACATGTAGTTGAAACTCTAAATCAAACACGGTTTGTGCTAGCTCTATGAAACTTGACACAATAAAGTAGCTCCAAGTTCTATCTCTATGGTTTGTTTCCTATTGATGTAGCCCTAAGCAGAGACTGGCACAAATCACTTTCTTTTAAAGGGGTTGCCAAGCTTCCAAAAACTACGAGTTTCCTGTAATAAAAGCACACATTTTTTCACCCATTCTTGATGAAAATTTCAGGTAATGATCAGTAACCCAATCCCACTTGGCTCACCAAACTTCGTTCTTCTAGGTTAAACCGTTCGTTGGCAGTAACAGTTTGATTTTCAGGTTTCACTCAATTTTCTCATATATGAATACATGTAGTTGGAATTCTAAATCAAACACGGTTTTTGCTAGCTCTTTGAAACTTGACACAATAAAGTAGCTCCATGTTTTATCTCTATGGTTTGTTTCCTATTGATGTAGCCCTAAGCAGAGACTGGCGCAAATCACTTTCATGGAAAGGGGTTGCCAAGCTTCCAAAAAACTACGAGTTTCCTGAAATCTCAGCACACATTTTTTCACCCAATCTTGATGACACTTTCAGGTAATGATCAGTACCCCAATCCCACTTGGGTCACCAACTTTCCTTCATCAAGGTTAAACAGATCGTTGGCAGTAACAGTTTTAATTTTTAGGTTTCACTCTGTTTTCTCCTATATGGATACATGTAGTTTTAACTCTAAATCAAACACGGTTTGTGGTAGTTCTTTGAATCTTGACACAATAAAGTAGCTCCAAGATCTATCTCTATGGTTTGTTTCCTATTGATGTAGCCCTAAGCAGAGACTGGCACAAATCACTTTCATTAAAGGGGTTGCCAATCTTCCAAAAAACTACGAGTTTCCTGAAAATCAGCACACATTTTTTCACCCAATCTTGATGACACTTTCAGGTAATGATCAGTACCCCTATCCCACTTGGCTCACCCAATTTCGTTCTTCTAGGTTAAACCATTCGTTGGCAGTAACAGTTTTAATTTTCAGGTTTCACTCAATTTTCTCCTATATGAATACATGTAGTTGAAACTCTAAATCAAACACGGTTTGTGCTAGCTCTTTGAAACTTGACACAATAAAGTAGCTCCATGTTCTATCTCTACGGTTTGTTTCCTATTGTTGTAGCCCTAAGCAGAGACTGGCGCAAATCACTTTCATGGAAAGGGGTTGCCAATCTTCCAAAAAACTGCTAGTTACCTGAAATCTCAGCACACATTTTTTCACCCAATCTTGATGACACTTTCAGGTAATGATCACTACCCCAATCCCACTTGGCTCAAGAACTTTCGTTCTAGGTTAAACCGTTCGTTGGCAGTAACAGTTTTAATTTTTAGGTTTCACTCTGTTTTCTCCTATATGGATACATGTAGTTGGAACTCTAAATGAAACACGGTTTGTGCTAGCTCTTTGAAACTTGACACAATAAAGTAGCTCCAAGTTCTATCTCTATGGTTTGTTTCCTATTGATGTAGCCCTAAGCAGAGACTGGCGCAAATCACTTTCATTGAAAGGGGTTGCCAAGGTTCCAAAAAACTACGAGTTTCCTGAAATCTCAGAACACATTTTTTTACCCAATCTTGATGACACTTTCAGGTAATGATCAGTACCCCAGTCCCACTTGGCTCACCAAATTTCGTTCTTCTAGGTTAAACCGTTCGTTGGCAGTAACAGTTTTAATTTTTAGGTTTCACTCTGTTTTCTCCAATATGGATACATGTAGTTAGAACTCTAATTCAAACACGGTTTGTGCTAGCTCTTTGAAACTTGACACAATAAAGTAGCTCCAAGTTCTATCTCTATGGTTTGTTTCCTATTGATGTAGCCCTAAGCAGAGACGGGCGCAGATCACTTTAATGGAAAGGGGTTGACAATCTTCCAAAAAACTGTGAGTTTCCTGAAATCTCAGCACACATTTTTTCACCCAATCTTGATGACACTTTCAGGTAATGATCAGTACCCCAATCCCACTTGGCTCACCAAATTTTGTTATTCTAGGTTAAACCGTTCGTTGGCAGTAACAGTTTTAATTTTTTGGTTTCACTCTGTTTTCTCCTATATGGATACATGTAGTTGGAACTCTAAATCAAACACGGTTTGTGCTAGCTCTTTGAAACTGACACAATAAAGTAGGTCCAAGTTCTATCTCTATGGTTTGTTTCCTATTGATGTAGAACTAAGCAGAGACTGGCGCAAATCACTTTCATGGAAAGGGGTTGACAATCTTGCAAAAAACTGTGAGTTTCCTGAAATCTCAGCACACATTTTTTCACCCAATCTTGATGACACTTTCAGGTAATGATCAGCACCCCAATCCCACTTGGCTCACCAAATTTCGTTCTTCTAGCTTAAACCGTCCATTGGCAGTAACAGTTTTAATTTCTAGGTTTCACTCTGTTTTCTTCTATATGGATACATGTAGTTGGAACTCTACATCAAACACGGTTTGTATTAGCTCTTTGAAACTTGACACAATAAAGTAGCTCCAAGTTCTATCTCTATGGTTTGTTTCCTATTGATGTTGCCCTAAGCAGAGACTGGCGCAAATCACGATCATGGAAAGGGGTTGCCAATCTTCCAAAAAACTGCTAGTTTCCTGAAATCTCAGCACACATTTTTTCACCCAATCTTGATGACACTTTCAGGTAATGATCACTACCCCAATCCCACTTGGCTCTTGAACTATCGTTCTAGGTTAAACCGTTCGTTGGCAGTAACAGTTTTAATTTTTAGGTTTCACTCTGTTTTCTCCTATAAGGATACATGTAGTTGGAAGTCTAAATCAATCACGGTTTGTGCTAGCTCTTTGAAACTTGACACAATAAAGTAGCTCAGAGTTCTATCTCTATAGTTTGTTTCCTATGGATGTAGCCCTAAGCAGAGAGTGGCGAAAATCACTTTCATGGAAAGGGGTTGCCAAGCTCCCAAAAAACTACGAGTTTCCTGAAATCTCAATACACATTTTTTCACCCAATCTTGATGACACTTTCAGGTAATGATCAGTACCCCAATCCCACTTGGCTCACCAAATTTCGTTCTTCTAGGTTAAACCGTTCGTTGGCAGTAACAGTTTTAATTTTTTGGTTTCACTCTGTTTTCTCCTATATGGATCCATGTTCTTGGAACTCTAAATCAAACACGGTTTGTGCTAGCTCTTTGAAACTTGACACAATAAAGTAGCTCCAAGTTCTCTCTCTATGGTTTGTTTCCTATTGATGTAGCCCTAAGCAGAGACTGGCGCAAATCACTTTCATGGAAAGGGGTTGCCAATCTTCCAAAAAACTAGGAGCTTCCTGAAATCTCAGCACACATTTTTTCACCCAATCTTGATGACACTTTCAGGTAATGATCAATACCCCAATCCCACTTGGCTCAAGAACTTTCGTTCTAGGTTAAACCGTTCGTTGGCAGTAACAGTTTTAATTTTTAGGTTTCACTCTGTTTTCTCCTATATGGATACATGTAGTTGGAACTCTAAATCAAACACGGTTTGTGCTAGCTCTTTGAAACTTGACACAATAAAGTAGCTCCAAGTTCTATCTCTATGGTTTGTTTCCTATTGATGTAGCCCTAAGCAGAGACGGGCGCAAATCACTTTAATGGAAAGGGGTTGACAATCTTCCCAAAAACTGTGAGTTTCCTGAAATCTCAGCACACATTTTTTCACCCAATCTTGATGACACTTTCAGGTAATGATCAGTACCCCAATCCCACTTGGCTCACCAAATTTTGTTCTTCTAGGTTAAACCGTTCGTTGGCAGTAACAGTTTTAATTTCTGGTTTCACTCTGTTTTCTTCTATATGGATACATGTAGTTGGAACTCTACATCAAACACGGTTTGTATTAGCTCTTTGAAACTTGACACAATAAAGTAGCTCCAAGTTCTATCTCTATGGTTTGTTTCCTATTGATGTTGCCCTAAGCAGAGACTGGCGCAAATCACGATTATGGAAAGGGGTTGCCAATCTTCCAAAAAAGTGCTAGTTTCCTGAAATCTCAGCACACATTTTTTCACCCAATCTTGATGACACTTTCAGGTAATGATCACTACCCCAATCCCACTTGGCTCATGAACTTTCGTTCTAGGTTAAACCGTTCGTTGGCAGTAACAGTTTTAATTTTTAGGTTTCACTCTGTTTTCTCCTATAAGGATAAATGTAGTTGGAATTCTAAATCAATCACGGTTTGTGCTAGCTCTTTGAAACTTGACACAATAAAGTAGCTCAGAGTTCTATCTCTATAGTTTGTTTCCTATGGATGCAGCCCTAAGCAGAGAGTGGCGAAAATCACTTTCATGGAAAGGGGTTGCCAAGCTCCCAAAAAACTACGAGTTTCCTGAAATCTCAGCACACATTTTTTCACCCAATCTTGATGACACTTTCAGGTAATGATCAGTACTCCAATCCCACTTGGCTCACCAAATTTTGTTCTTTTAGGTTAAACCGTTCATTGGCAGTAACAGTTTTAATTTTTCGGTTTCACTCTGTTTTCTCCTATATGGACACATGTAGTTGGAACTCTAAATCAAACACGGTTTGTGCTAGCTCTTTGAAACTTGACACAATAAAGTAGCTCCAAGTTCTCTCTCTATGGTTTGTTTCCTATTGATGTAGCCCTAAGCAGAGACTGGAGCAAATCACTTTCATGGAAAGGGGTTCCCAATCTTCCAAAAAACTAGGAGTTTCCTGAAATCTCAGCACACATTTTTTCACCCAATCGTGATGACACTTTCAGGTAATGATCACTACCCCAATCCCACTTGGCTCAAGAACTTTCGTTCTAGGTTAAACCGTTCGTTGGCAGTAACAGTTTTAATTTTTAGGTTTCACTCTGTTTTCTCCTATATGGATACATGTAGTTGGAACTCTAAATCAAACATGGTTTGTATTAGCTCTTTGAAACTTGACACAATAAAGTAGCTCCAAGTTCTATCTCTATGGTTTGTTTCCTATTGATGTAGCCCTAAGCAGAGAATGGCGCAAATCACTTTAATGGAAAGGGGTTGCCAATCTTCCAAAAAACTGTGAGTTTCCTGAAATCTCAGCACACATTTTTTCACCCAATCTTGATGACACTTTCAGGTAATGATCAGCACCCCAATCCCACTTGGCTCACCAAATTTCGTTCTTCTAGCTTAAACCGTCCATTGGCAGTAACAGTTTTAATTTTTAGGTTTCACTCTGTTTTCTTCTATATGGTTACATGTAGTTGGAACTCTAAATCAAACACGGTTTGTATTAGCTCTTAGAAACTTGACACAATAAAGTAGCTCCAAGTTCTATCTCTATGGTTTGTTTCCTATTGATGTTGCCCTAAGCAGAGACTGGCGCAAATCACTTTCATGGAAAGGGGTTGCCAATCTTCCAAAAAACTGCTAGTTTCCTGAAATCTCAGCACACATTTTTTCACCCAATCTTGATGACACTTTCAGGTAATGATCAGTACCCCAATCCCACTTGGCTCACCAAATTTCGTTATTCTAGGTTAAACCGTTCGTTGGCAGTAACAGTTTTAATTTTTAGGTTTCACTCTGTTTTCTCCTATATGGATACATGTAGTTGGAACTCTAAATCAAACACGGTTTGTGCTAGCTCTTTGAAACTTGACACAATAAAGTAGCTCCAAGTTCTCTCTCTATGGTTTGTTTACTATTAATGTAGCCCTAAGCAGAGACTGGCGCAAATCACTTTCATGGAAAGGGGTTGCCAAGCTTCCAAAAAACTACGAGTTTCCTGAAATCTCAGCACACATTTTTTCACCCAATCTTGATGACACTTTCAGGTAATGATCAGTACAACAAATCCCACTTGGGTCACCAAGTTTCGTTCTTCTAGGTTAAACCGTTCATTGACAGTAACAGTTTTAATTTTTAGGTTTCACTCTGTTTTCTCCTATATGGATACATGTAGTTGGAACTCTAAATCAAACACGGTTTGTGCTAGCTCTTTGAAACTTGACACAATAAAGTAGCTCCAAGTTCTATCTCTATGGTTTGTTTCCTATTGATGTAGCCCTAAGCAGAGACTGGCGCAAATCCCTTTCATGGAAAGGGGTTGCAAATGTTCCAAAAAACTACGAGTTTCCTAAAATCTCAGCACAGATTTTTTCACCCAATCTTGATGACACTTTCAGGTAATGATCACTACCCCAATCCCACTTGGCTCAAGAAATTTCGTTCTTCTAGGTTAAACCGTTCGTTGGCAGTAACTGTTTTAATTTTTAGGTTTCACTCTGTTTTCCCCTATATGGATACTTGTAGTTGGAACTCTAAATCAAACACAGTTTGTGCTAGCTCTTTGAAGCTTGACGCAATAGAGTAGCTCGAAATTGTATCTCTATCATTTGTTTCCTATTGATGTAGCCCTAAGCAGAGACTGGTGCCAAACACTTTTATGGAAAGGGGTTGCCAATCTTCCAAAAAACTACGAGTTTCCTGAAATCTCAGCACACATTTTTTCACCCAATCTTGATGACACTTTCAGGTAATGATCAGTACCCCAATCCCACTTAGCTCACCAAATTTCGTTCTTCTAGGTTAAACCGTTCGTTGGCAGTAACAGTTTTAATTTTTAGGTTTCACTCTGTTCTCTCCTATATGGATACATGTAGTTGAAACTCTAAATCAAACACGGTTTGTGCTAGCTCTATGAAACTTGACACAATAAAGTAGCTCCAAGTTCTATCTCTATGGTTTGTTTCCTATTGATGTAGCCCTAAGCAGAGACTGGCACAAATCACTTTCTTTTAAAGGGGTTGCCAAGCTTCCAAAAACTACGAGTTTCCTGTAATAAAAGCACACATTTTTTCACCCATTCTTGATGAAAATTTCAGGTAATGATCAGTAACCCAATCCCACTTGGCTCACCAAACTTCGTTCTTCTAGGTTAAACCGTTCGTTGGCAGTAACAGTTTGATTTTCAGGTTTCACTCAATTTTCTCATATATGAATACATGTAGTTGGAATTCTAAATCAAACACGGTTTTTGCTAGCTCTTTGAAACTTGACACAATAAAGTAGCTCCATGTTTTATCTCTATGGTTTGTTTCCTATTGATGTAGCCCTAAGCAGAGACTGGCGCAAATCACTTTCATGGAAAGGGGTTGCCAAGCTTCCAAAAAACTACGAGTTTCCTGAAATCTCAGCACACATTTTTTCACCCAATCTTGATGACACTTTCAGGTAATGATCAGTACCCCAATCCCACTTGGGTCACCAACTTTCCTTCATCAAGGTTAAACAGATCGTTGGCAGTAACAGTTTTAATTTTTAGGTTTCACTCTGTTTTCTCCTATATGGATACATGTAGTTTTAACTCTAAATCAAACACGGTTTGTGGTAGTTCTTTGAATCTTGACACAATAAAGTAGCTCCAAGATCTATCTCTATGGTTTGTTTCCTATTGATGTAGCCCTAAGCAGAGACTGGCACAAATCACTTTCATTAAAGGGGTTGCCAATCTTCCAAAAAACTACGAGTTTCCTGAAAATCAGCACACATTTTTTCACCCAATCTTGATGACACTTTCAGGTAATGATCAGTACCCCTATCCCACTTGGCTCACCCAATTTCGTTCTTCTAGGTTAAACCATTCGTTGGCAGTAACAGTTTTAATTTTCAGGTTTCACTCAATTTTCTCCTATATGAATACATGTAGTTGAAACTCTAAATCAAACACGGTTTGTGCTAGCTCTTTGAAACTTGACACAATAAAGTAGCTCCATGTTCTATCTCTACGGTTTGTTTCCTATTGTTGTAGCCCTAAGCAGAGACTGGCGCAAATCACTTTCATGGAAAGGGGTTGCCAATCTTCCAAAAAACTGCTAGTTACCTGAAATCTCAGCACACATTTTTTCACCCAATCTTGATGACACTTTCAGGTAATGATCACTACCCCAATCCCACTTGGCTCAAGAACTTTCGTTCTAGGTTAAACCGTTCGTTGGCAGTAACAGTTTTAATTTTTAGGTTTCACTCTGTTTTCTCCTATATGGATACATGTAGTTGGAACTCTAAATGAAACACGGTTTGTGCTAGCTCTTTGAAACTTGACACAATAAAGTAGCTCCAAGTTCTATCTCTATGGTTTGTTTCCTATTGATGTAGCCCTAAGCAGAGACTGGCGCAAATCACTTTCATTGAAAGGGGTTGCCAAGGTTCCAAAAAACTACGAGTTTCCTGAAATCTCAGAACACATTTTTTTACCCAATCTTGATGACACTTTCAGGTAATGATCAGTACCCCAGTCCCACTTGGCTCACCAAATTTCGTTCTTCTAGGTTAAACCGTTCGTTGGCAGTAACAGTTTTAATTTTTAGGTTTCACTCTGTTTTCTCCAATATGGATACATGTCGTTGGAACTCTAATTCAAACACGGTTTGTGCTAGCTCTTTGAAACTTGACACAATAAAGTAGCTCCAAGTTCTATCTCTATGGTTTGTTTTTTATTGATGTAGCCCTAAGCAGAGCCTGGCGCAAATCACTTTCATGGAAAGGGGTTGACAATCTTCCAAAAAACTACGAGTTTCCTGAAATCTCAGCACACATTTTTTCACCCAATCTTGATGACACTTTCAGGTAATGATAAGTACCCCAATCCCACTTGGCTCACCAAAGTTCGTTCTTCTAGGTTAAACCATTCGTTGAGAGTAACAGTTTTAATTTTTAGGTTTCACTCTGTTTTCTCCTATATGGATACATGTAGTTGGAACTCTAAATCAAACACGGTTTGTGCTAGCTCTTTGAAACTTGACACAATAAAGTAGCTCCAAGTTCTCTCTCTATGGTTTGTGTACTATTGATGTAGCCCTAAGCAGAGACTGGCGCAAATCACTTTCATGGAAAGGGGTTGCCAAGCTTCCAAAAAACTACGAGTTTCCTGAAATCTCAGCACACATTTTTTCACCCAATCTTGATGACACTTTCAGGTAATGATCAGTACAACAAATCCCATTTGGTCACCAAGTTTCGTTCTTCTAGGTTAAACCGTTCGTTGACAGTAACAGTTTTAATTTTTAGGTTTCACTCTGTTTTCTCCTATATGGATACATGTAGTTGGAACTGTAAATCAAACACGGTTTGTGCTAGCTCTTTGAAACTTGACACAATAAAGTAGCTCCAAGTTCTATCTCTATGGTTTGTTTTCTATTGATGTAGCCCTAAGCAGAGATTGGTGCAAATCCCTTTCATGGAAAGGGGTTGCCATGGTTCAAAAAAACTACGAGTTTCCTAAAATCTCAGCACAGATTTTTTCACCCAATCTTGATGACACTTTCAGGTAATGATCACTACCCCAATGCCTCTTGGCTCAAGAAATTTCGTTCTTCTAGGTTAAACCGTTCGTTGGCAGTAACAGTTTTAATTTTTAGGTTTCACTCTGTTTTCTCCTATATGGATACATGTAGTTGGAACTCTAAATCAAACACAGTTTGTGCTAGGTCTTTGAAACTTGACACAATAGAGTAGCTCGAAATTGTATCTCTATCATTTGTTTCCTATTGATGTAGCCCTAAGCAGAGACTGGCGCCAATCACTTTCATGGAAAGGGGTTGCCAATCTTCCAAAAAACTAGGAGTTTCCTGAAATCTCAGCACACATTTTTTCACCCAATCTTGATGACACTTTCAGGTAATGATCAGCACCCCAATCCCACTTGGCTCACCAAATTTCGTTCTTCTAGGTTAAACCGTTCGTTGGCAGTAACAGTTTTAATTTTTAGGTTTCACTCTGTTCTCTCCTATATGGATACATGTAGTTGGAACTCTAAATCAAACACGGTTTGTGCTAGCTCTATGAAACTTGACACAATAAAGTAGCTCCAAGTTCTATCTCTATGGTTTGTTTCCTATTGAAGTAGCCCTAAGAAGAGACTGGCGCAAACCACTTTCATGGAAAGGGGTTGCCAATCTACCAAAAAACTGCTAGTTTCCTGAAATCTCAGCACACATTTTTTCACCCAATCTTGATGACACTTTCAGGTAATGATCAGTACCCCATTTCCACTTGGCTCACCAAATTTCGTTCTTCTAAGTTAAACCGTTCGTTGGCAGTAACAGTTTTAATTTTTAGGTTTCACTCTGTTTTCTCCTATATGGATACATGTAGTTGGAACTCTAAATCAAACACGGTTTTTGCTAGGTCTTTGAAACTTGACACAATAAAGTAGCTCCAAGTTCTATCTCTATGGTTTGTTTCCTATTGATGTAGCCCTAAGCAGAGACTGGCACAAATCACTTTCATTTAAAGGGGTTGCCAAGCTTCCAAAATCTACGAGTTTCCTGTAATAAAAGCACACATTTTTTCACCCATTCTTGATGAAAATTTCAGGTAATGATCAGTAACCCAATCCCACTTGGCTCACCAAACTTCGTTCTTCTAGGTTAAACCGTTCGTTGGCAGTAACAGTTTTGATTTTCAGGTTTCACTCAATTTTCTCTTATATGAATACATGTAGTTGGAACTCTAAATCAAACACGGTTATGGCTAGCTCTTTGAAACTTGACACAATAAAGTAGCTCCATGTTTTATATCTATGGTTTGTTTCCTATTGATGTAGCCCTAAGCAGAGACTGGCGCAAATCACTTTCATGGAAAGGGGTTGCCAATCTTCCAAAAAACTACGAGTTTCCTGAAATCTCAGCACACATTTTTTCACCCAATCTTGATGACACTTTCAGGTAATGATCAGTACCCCAATCCCACTTGGGTCACCAACTTTCCTTCTTCAAGGTTAAACCGATCGTTGGCAGTAACAGTTTTAATTTTTATGTTTCACTCTGTTTTCTCCTATATGGATACATGTAGTTGGAAATCTAAATCAAACACGGTTTGTGCTAGCCCTTTGAAACTTGACACAATAATGTAGCTCCAAGTTCTATCTCTATGGTTTGTGTCCTATTGATGTAGCGCTAAGCAGAGACTGGCGCAAATCACTTTCAGGGAAAGGGGTTGCCAAGCTTCCAAAAAACTACGAGTTTCCTGAAATCTCAGCACACATTTTTTCACCCAATGTTGATGACACTTTCAGGTAATGATCAGTACCCCAATCCCACTTGGCTCACCAAATTTCGTTCTTCTAGGTTAAACCGTTCGTTGGCAGTAACACTTTTAATTTTTAGGTTTCACTCTGTTTTCTCCTATATGAATACATGTAGTTGGAACTCTAAATCAAACACGGATTGTGCTAGCTCTTTGAAACTTGACACAAAAGTAGCTCCAAGTTCTATCTCTATGGTTTGTTTCCTATTGATTTAGCCCTGAGCAGAGACTGGCGCAAATCACTTTCATTTAAAGGGGCTGCCAAGCTTCCAAAAAACTACGAGTTTCCGGAAATCTAAGCACACATTTTTTCACCCAAACATGATGACATTTTCAGGTAATGATCAGTACCCCAATCCCACTTGGCTCACCAAAGTTCGTTCTTCTAGGTTAAACGGTTTGTTGGCAGTAACAGTTTTAATTTTTAGGTTTCACTCTGTTTTCTCCTATATGGATACATGTAGTTGGAACTCTAAATCAAACACGGTTTGTGCTAGCTCTTTGAAACTTGACACAATAAATTAGCTCCAAGTTCTATCTCTATGGTTTGTTTCCTATTGATGTAGCCCTAAGCAGAGAATGGCGCAAATCACTATCATGGAAAGGGGTTGCCAAGCTTCCAAAAAACTACGAGTTTCCTGAAATCTCAGCACACATTTTTTCACCCAATCTTGATGACACTTTCAGGTAATGATCATTATCCCAATCCCACGTGGCTCACCAAACTTCGTTCTTCTAGGTTAAACCGTTCGTTGGCAGTAACAGTTTTAATTTTTAGGTTTCACTCTGTTTTCTCCTATATGGATACATGTAGTTGGAACTCTAAATCAAACACGGTTTGTGCTAGCTCTTGGAAACTTGACACAATAATGTAGCTCCAAGTTCTATCTCTATGGTTTGTTTTCTATTGATGTAGCCCTAAGCAGAGACTGGCGCAAATCACTTTCATGGAAAGGGGTTGCCAACCTTCCAAAAAACTACGAGTTTCCTGAAATCTCAGCACACATTTTTTCACCCAATCTTGATGACAATTTCAGGTAATGATCAGTACCCCAATCCTACTTGGCTCCCCAAATTTCGTTCTTCTAGGTTAAACCGTTCATTGGCAGTAACAGTTTTAATTTTTAGGTTTCACTCTCTTTTTTCCTATATGGATACATGTAGTTGGAACACTAAATCAAACACGGATTGTGCTAGCTCTTTGAAACTTGACACAATAAAGTAGCTCCAAGTTCTATCTCTATGGTTTGTTTCCTATTGATGTAGCCCTAAGCAGAGACTGGCGCAAATCACTTTCATAGAAAGGGGCTGGCAATCTTCCAAAAAACTACAAGTTTCCTGAAATCTCAGCACACATTTTTTCACCCAAATTTGATGACACTTTCAGGTAATGATCAGTACCCCAATCCCACTTGGCTCACCAAATTTCGTTCTTCTAGGTTAAACCGTTCGTTGGCAGTAACAGTTTTAATTTTTAGGTTTCACTCTCTTTTTTCCTATATGGATACATGTAGTTGGAACACTAAATCAAACACGGTTTGTGGTAGTTCTTTGAATCTTGACACAATAATGTAGATCCAAGATCTATCTCTATGGTTTGTTTCCTATTGATGTAGCCCTAAGCAGAGACTGGCACAAATCACTTTCATTTAAAGGGGTTGCCAATCTTCCAAAAAACTACGAATTTCCTGAAAATCAGCACACATTTTTTCACCCAATCTTGATGACACTTTCAGGTAATGATCAGTACCCCAATCCCACTTGGCTCACCAAATTTCGTTCTTCTAGGTTAAACCGTTCGTTGGCAGTAACAGTTTTAATTTTCAGGTTTCACTCAATTTTCTCCTATATGAATACATGTAGTTGGAACTCTAAATCAAACACGGTTTGTGCTAGCTCTTTGAAACTTGACACAATAAAGTATCTCCATGTTCTATCTCTATGGTTTGTTTCCTATTGATGTAGCCCTAAGCAGAGACTGGCGCAAATCACTTTCATGGAAAGGGGTTGCCAAGCTTCCAAAAAACTACGAGTTTCCTGAAATCTCAGCACACATTTTTTCACCCAATCTTGATGACACTTTCAGGTAATTATCAGTACCCCAATCCCACTTGGCTCACCAAATTTCGTTCTTCTAGGTTAAACCGTTCGTTGGCAGTAACAGTTTTAATTTTTAGGTTTCACTTTTTTTTCTCCTGTATGGATACATGTAGTTGGAACTCTAAATCAAACACGGTTTGTGCTAGCTCTTTAAAACTTGACACAATAAAGTAGCTCCAAGTTCTATCTCTACGGTTTGTTTCCTATTGATGTAGCCCTAAGCAGAGACTGGCGCAAATCACCTTCATGGAAAGGGGTTGCCAAGCTTCCAAAAACCTACGAGTTTCCTGAAAATCCGCACACATTTTTTCACCCAATCTTGATGACACTTTCAGGAAATGATCAGTACCCCAATCCTACTTGGCTCCCCAAATTTCGTTCTTCTAGGTTAAACCGTTCATTGGCAGTAACAGTTTTAATTTTTAGGTTTCACTCTCTTTTTTCCTATATGGATACATGTAGTTGGAACACTAAATCAAACACGGTTTGTGCTAGCTCTTTGAAACTTGACACAATAAAGTAGCTCCAAGTTCTATCTCTATGGTTTGTTTCCTATTGATGTAGCCCTAAGCAGAGACTGGCGCAAATCACTTTCATAGAAAGGGGCTGGCAATCTTCCAAAAAACGACGAGTTTCCTGAAATCTCAGCACACATTTTTTCACCCAAATTTGATGACACTTTCAGGTAATGATCAGTACCCCAATCCCACTTGGCTCACCAAATTTCGTTCTTCTAGGTTAAACCGTTCGTTGGAAGTAACAGTTTTAATTTTTATGTTTCACTCTGTTTTCTCCTATATAAATACATGTAGTTGGAACTCTAAATCAAACACGGTTTGTGGTAGTTCTTTGAATCTTGACACAATAAAGTAGATCCAAGATCTATCTCTATGGTTTGTTTCCTATTGATGTAGCCCTAAGCAGAGACTGGCACAAATCACTTTCATTTAAAGGGGTTGCCAATCTTCCAAAAAACTACGAGTTTCCTGAAAATCAGCACACATTTTTTCACCCAATCTTGATGACACTTTCAGGTAATGATCAGTACCCCAATCCCACTTGGCTCACCAAATTTCGTTCTTCTAGGTTAAACCGTTCGTTGGCAGTAACAGTTTTAATTTTCAGGTTTCACTCAATTTTCTCCTATATGAATACATGTAGTTGGAACTCTAAATCAAACACGGTTTGTGCTAGCTCTTTGAAACTTGACACAATAAAGTATCTCCATGTTCTATCTCTATGGTTTGTTTCCTATTGATGTAGCCCTAAGCAGAGACTGGCGCAAATCACTTTCATGGAAAGGGGTTGCCAAGCTTCCAAAAAACTACGAGTTTCCTGAAATCTCAGCACACATTTTTTCACCCAATCTTGATGACACTTTCAGGTAATTATCAGTACCCCAATCCCACTTGGCTCACCCAATTTCGTTCTTCTAGGTTAAACCGTTCGTTGGCAGTAACAGTTTTAATTTTTAGGTTTCACTTTTTTTTCTCCTGTATGGATACATGTAGTTGGAACTCTAAATCAAACACGGTTTGTGCTAGCTCTTTAAAACTTGACACAATAAAGTAGCTCCAAGTTCTATCTCTACGGTTTGTTTCCTATTGATGTAGCCCTAAGCAGAGACTGGCGCAAATCACCTTCATGGAAAGGGGTTGCCAAGCTTCCAAAAACCTACGAGTTTCCTGAAAATCCGCACACATTTTTTCAACCAATCTTGATGACACTTTCAGGAAATGATCAGTACCCCAATCCCACTTGGCTCACCAAACTTCGTTCTTCTAGGGTAAACCGTTCGTTTGCAGTAACAGTTTTAATTTTCAGGTTTCACTCAATTTTCTCCTATATGGATACATGTAGTTGGAACTCTAAATCAAACACGGTTTGTGCTAGCTCTTTGAAACTTGACACAATAAAGTAGCTCCGAGTTCTATCTCTATGGTTTGTTTCCTATTGATGTAGCCCTAATCAGAGACTGGCGCAAATCACCTTCATGGAAAGGGGTTGCCAAGCTTCCAAAAAACTACGAGTTTCCGGAAATCTCAGCACACATTTTGTCACCCAAATTTGATGACACTTTCAGGTAATGATCAGTACCCCAGTCCCACTTGGCTCACCAAATTTCGTTCTTCTAGATTAAACCGTTCATTGGCAGTAATAGTTTTAATTTTTAGGTTTCACTCTGTTTTCTCCTATATGGATACATGTAGTTGGAACTCTAAATCAAACACGGTTTGTGCAAGCTCTTTGAAACTTGACACAATAAGTAGCTCCAAGTTCTATCTCTATGGGTTGTTTCCTATTGATGTACTCCTAAGCAGAGACTGGCGCAAATCACTTTCATTCAAATGGGTTGCCAAGCTTCCACAAAACTACGAGTTTCCTGAAATCTCAGCACACAGTTTTTCACCCAATCTTGATGACACTTTCAGGTAATGATCAGTACCCAAATCCCACTTGGCTCACCAAATTTCGTTCTTCTAGCTTAATCCGTTCGTTGGCAGTAACTGTTTTAATTTTTATGTTCGACTCTGTTTTCTCCTATAGGATACATGTAGTCGGAACTCTAAATCAACACGGTTTGTGCTAGCTCTTTGAAACTTGACACAATAAAGTAGCTCCGAGTTCTAAATCTACGGTTTGTTTCCTATTGATGTAGCCCTAAGCAGAGACTGGCGCAAATCACCTTCATGGAAAGGGGTTGCCAAGCTTCCAAAAAACTACGAGTTTCCTGAAATCTCAGCACACATTTTTTCACCCAATCTTGATAACGTTTTCAGGTAATGATCAGTACCCCAATCCCACTTGGCTCACCAAATTTTGTTCTTCTAGGTTAAACCGTTCGTTGGCAGTAACAGTTTAATTTTTAGGTTTCACTCTGTTTTCTTCTATATGGATACATGTAGTTGGAACTCTAAATCAAACACGGTTTGTGCTAGCTCTTTGAAACTTGACACAATAAAGTAGTTCCAAGTTCTATCTCTATGGTTTGTTTCCTATTGATGTAGAACTAAGCAGAGACTGGCGCAAATCACTTTCATGGAAAAGGGTTGCCAAGCTTCCAGAAAACTACGAGTTTCCTGAAATCTCAGCACACATTTTTTCACCCAATCTTGATGACACTTTCAGTTAATGATCAATACCCCAATCACACTTGGCTCACCAAATTTCGTTCTTCTAGGTTAAACCGTTCGTTGACAGTAACAGTTTTAATTTTTAGGTTTCACTCTGTTTTCTCCTGTATGGATACATGTAGTTGGAACTCTAAATCAACACGGTTTGTGCTAGATCTTTGAAACTTGACACAATAAAGTAGCTCCAAGTTCTATCTCTACGGTTTGTTTCCTATTGATGTAGCCCTAAACAGAGACTGGCGCAAATCACCTTCATGGAAAGGGGTTGCCAAGCTTCCAAAAAACTATGAGTTTCCGGAAATCTCAGCACACATTTTTTCACCCAAATTTGATGACACTTTCAGGTAATGATCAGTACCCAAGTCCCACTTGGCTCACCAAATTTGGTTCTTCTAGGTTAAACCGTTCCTGGGCAGTAACAGTTTTAATTTTTAGGTTTCACTCTGTTTTCTTCCTATAAGGATACATGTAGTTGGAACTCTAAATCAAACAGTGTTTTTGCTAGCTCTTTTGAAATTGACACAATAAAGTAGTTCAAAGTTCTATCTCTATGGTTTCTTTTCTATTGATGTAGCCCTAAGCACAGACTGGCGCAAATGACTTTCATGGAGAGGGATTGCCAAGGTTCCAAAAAACTATGAGTTTCCTGAAATCTCAGCACACATTTTTCACCCAATCTTGATGACACTTTCAGGTGATGATCACTACCCCAATCCCACTTGGCTCACCAAATTTCGTTCTTCTAGGTTAAACCGTTCGTTGGCAGTAACAGTTTAAATTTTTAGGTTTCACTCTGTTTTCTCCTATATGGATACATGTAGTTGGAACTCTAAATGAAACACGGTTTGTGCTAGCTCTTTCAAACTTGACACAATAAAGTAGTTCCAAGTTCTATCTCTACGGTTTCTTTCCTATTGATGTAGCCCTATGCCCAGACTGGTGCAAATGACTTTCATGGAAAGGGATTGCCAAGATTGCAAAAAACGACGAGTTTCCTGAAATCTCAGCACACATTTTTTCAACCAATCTTGATGACCCTTTCAGGTAATGATCAGTACCCCAATCCCACTTGGCTCACCGAATTTCGTTCTTCTAGGTAAAACCGTTCGTTGGCAGTACAGTTTTAATTTTTAAGATTCACTCTGTTTTCTCCTATATGGATACATGTAGTTGGATCTCTAAATCAAACACGGTTTGTGCTAGCTCTTTAAAACTTGACACAATAAAGTAGCAGAAAGATCTATATCTATGGTTTGTTTCCTATTGATGTAACCCTAAGCAGAGACTGGGGCAAATCACTTTCATGGAAAGGGGTTGCCAAGCTTACAAAAAACTATGAGTTTCCTGAAATCTCAGCACACATTTTTTCACCCAATCTTGATGACACTTTCAGGTAATGATCAGTACACCAATCCCACTTGGCTCACCCAATTTAGTTCTTCTAGGTTAAACTGTTCGTTGGCAGTAACAGTTTTAATTTTTAGGTTTCAATCTGTTTTCTCCTATATGAATACATGTAGTTGGAACTCTAAATCAAACACGGTTTGTGCTAGCTCTTTAAAACTTGACACAATAAAGTAGCACAAAGATCTATATCTATGGTTTGTTTCCTATTGATTTAACCGTAAGCAGAGACTGGGGCAAATCACTTTCATGGAAAGGGGTTGCCAAGCTTACAAAAAACTATGAGTTTCCTGAAATCTCAGCACACATTTTTTCACCCAATCTTGATGACACTTTCAGGTAATGATCACTACCCCAATCCCACTTGGCTCACCCAATTTCATTCTTCTAGGTTAAACCGTTCGTTGGCAGTAACAGTTTTAATTTTTAGGTTTCAATCTGTTTTCTCCTATATGAATACATGTAGTTGGAACTCTAAATCAAACACGGTTTGTGCTAGCTCTTTGAAAACTGACACAGTAAAATAGCTCCATGTTCTATCTCTATGGTTTGTTTCCTATTGATGCAGCCCTAAGCAGAGACTGGCACAAATCACTTTCATGGAAAGGGGTTGCCAAGCTTCCAAAAACTACGAGTTTCCTGAAATCTCAGCACGCATTTTTTCACCAAATCTTGATGACACTTTCAGGTAATGATCAGTACCCAAATCCCACTTGGCTCACCAAATTTCGTTCTTCTAGGTTAAAGCGTTCGTTGGCAGTAACACTTTTAATTTTTAGGTTTCACTCTGTTTTCTCCTATATGGATACATGTAGTTGGAAGTCTAAATCAAACACGGTTTGTGCTAGCTCCTTGAAACTTGACACAATAATGGAGCTCCAAGTTCTATCTCTACGGTTTGTTTCCTATTGATATAGCCCTAAGTAGAGACTATTGCAAATCACTTTCATGGAAAGGCGTTGCCAAGCTTCCAAAAAACTACGAGTTTCCTGTAATTTCAGCACACATTTTTTCACCCAATCTTGATGACACTTTCAGGTAATGATCAGTACCCCAATCCCACTTGGCGCACCAAATTTCGTTCTTCTAGGTTAAACCATTCGTTGGCAGTAACAGTTTTAATTTTTAGGTTTCACTCTGTTTTCTCCTATACGGATACATGTAGTTGGAACTCTAAATCAAACACGGTTTGTGCTAGCTCTTTGAAACTTGACACAATAAAGTAGCTCCGAGTTCTATCTCTATGGTTTGTTTCCTATTGATTTAGCCCTAAGCAGAGACTGGCGCAAATCACTTTCATGGAAAGGGGTTGCCAAGCTTCCAAAAAACTACGAGTTTCCTGAAATCTCAGCACACATTTTTTTCACCCAATCTTGATGACACTTTCAGGTAATGATCAGTGCCCAAATCCCACTTGGCTCACCAAATTTCGTTCTTCTAGGTTAAAGCGTTCGTGGGCAGTAACAGTTTTAATTTTTTAGGTTTCCCTCTGTTTTCTTCCTATATGGATACATGTAGTTGGAACTCTAAATCAAACACGGTTTGTGCTAGCTCTTTGAAACTTGACACAATAAAGTAGTTCCAAGTTCTAACTCTATGGTTTCTTTCCTATTGATATAGCCCTAAGCCCAGACTGGCGCAAATGACTTTCATGGAAAGGGATTGCCAAGATTGCAAAAAACGACGAGTTTCCTGAAAACTCAGAACACATTTTTTCACCCAATCTTGATGACACTTTCAGGTAATCATCATTACCCCAATCCCACTTTGCTCACCAAGTTTCGTTCTTCTAGGTTAAACCGTTCGTTGGCAGTAACAGTTTTAATTTGTAGGTTTCACTCTGTTTTCTCCTATATGGATACATGTAGTTGGAACTCTAAATCAAACACGGTTTGTGCTAGCTCTTTGAAACTTGACACAATAAAGTAGCTCCGAGTTCTATCTCTATGGTTTGTTTCCTATTGATGTAGCCGTAAGCAGAGACTGGCGCAAATCACTTTCATGGAAAGGGGTTGCCAAGCTTCCAAAAAACTACGAGATTCCTGAAATCTCAGCACACATTTTTTTTCACCCAATCTTGATGACACATTCAGGTAATGATCAGTACCCAAATCCCACTTGGCTCACCAAATTTCGTTCTTCTAGGTTAAAGCGTTCGTGGGCAGTAACAGTTTTAATTTTTTAGGTTTCACTCTGTTTTCTCCTATATGGATACATGTAGTTGGAACTCTAAATCAAACACGGTTTGTGCTAGCTCTTTGAAACTTGACACAATTAAGTAGCACTGAGTTCTATCTCTATGGATTGTTACCTATTGATGTAGCGCTAAGCAGAGACTGGCGCAAATCACTTTCATTGAAAGGGGTTGCCAACCTTCCAAAAAACTATGAGTGTCCTGAAATCTCAGCACACATTTTTTCACCCAATCTTGATGACACTTTCAGGTAATGATCAGTACCCCAATCCCACTTGGCTCACCAAATTCCGTTCTCCTAGGTTAAACCATTCGTCGGCAGTAAAAGTTTTAATTTTTAGGATTCACTCTGTTTTCTCCTATATGGATACATGTAGTTGGAACTCTAACTCAAACATGGTTTGTGCTAGCTCTTTGAAAATTGGCACAATAAAGTAGCTCCATGTTCTATCTCTTTGATTTGTTTCCTATTGATGAAGCCCTAAGCAGAGACTGGCGCAAATCACTTTCATGGCAAGGGGTTGCCAAGCTTCCAAAAAACTACGAGTTTCCTGAAATCTCAGCACACATTTTTTCACCCAATCTTGATGACACTTTCAGGTAATGTTCAGTACCCAAATCCCACTTGGCTCACCAAATTTGGTAGTTCTAGGTTAAACCCTTTGTGGGCAGTAACAGTTTTAATTTTAGGTTTCACTCTGTTTTCTACTATATGGTTACATATTGTTGGAACTCTAAATTAAACACGGTTTGTGCTAGCTCTTTAAAACTTGACACAATAAAGTAGCACAAAGATCTATATCTATATTTTGTTTCCTATTGATGTAGCCCTAAGCAGAGAATGGGGCAAATCACTTTCATGGAAAGGGGTTGCCAAGCTTCCAAAAAAGTACGAGTTTCCTGAAATCTCAGCACACATTTTTTCACCCAATCTTGATGACACTTTCAGGTAATGATCAGTACCCCAATCGCACTGGGCTCACCCAATTTTGTTCTTCTAGCTTAAACCGTTCGTTGGCAATAACAGTTTTAATTTTTAGGTTTCACTCAATTTTCTCCTATATGGATACATGTAGTTGGAACTCTAAATCAAACACGTTTTGTGGTAGCTCTCTGAAACTTGACACAATAAAGTAGCTCCATGTTCTATCTCTATGGTTTGTTTCCTATTGATGTAGCGCTAAGCAGAGACTGGCGCAAATGACTTTCATGGAAAGGGGTTGCCGAGCTTCCAAAAAACTACGAGTTTCCTGAAATCTCAGCACACATTTTTTCACCCAATTTTGATGACACTTTCAGGTAATGATCAGTACCCCAATCCCACTTGGGTCACCAAGTTTCGTTCTTCTATGTTAAACCGTTCATTTGCAGTAACAGTTTTAATTTTTAGGTTTCACTCTGTTTTCTCCTATATGGATACATGTAGTTGGAACTCTAAATCAAACACCGTTTGTGCTAGCTCTTTGAAACTTGACACAATAAAGTACCTCCTAGTTCTATCTGTATGGTTTGTTTCCTATTGATGTAGCCCTAAACAGAGACTGGCGCAAATCACCTTCATGGAAAGGGGTTGCCAAGCTGCCAAAAAACTATGAGTTTCCGGAAATCTCAGCACACATTTTTTCACCCAATCTTGATGACACTTTCAGGTAATGATCACTACCCCAATCCCACTTTGCTCACCAAATTTCGTTCTTCTAGGTTAAGCCGTTCGTTGGCAGTAATAGTTTTAATTTTTAGGTTTCACTCTGTTTTCTCCTATATGGATACATGTAGTTGGAACTCTAAATCAACACGGTTTGTGCTAGCTCTTTGAAACTTGACACAATAAAGTACCTCCTAGTTCTATCTGTATGGTTTGTTTCCTATTGATGTAGCCCTAAACAGAGACTGGCGCAAATCACCTTCATGGAAAGGGGTTGCCAAGCTTCCAAAAAACTATGAGTTTCCGGAAATCTCAGCACACATTTTTTCACCCAAATTTGATGACACTTTCAGGTAATGATCAGTACCCAAGTCCCACTTGGCTCACCAAATTTGGTTCTTCTAGGTTAAACCGTTCGTGGGCAGTAACAGTTTTAATTTTTAGGTTTCACTCTGTTTTCTTCCTATAAGGATACATGTAGTTGGAACTCTAAATCAAACAGTGTTTTTGCTAGCTCTTTTGAAATTGACACAATAAAGTAGTTCAAAGTTCTATCTCTATGGTTTCTTTTCTATTGATGTAGCCCTAAGCACAGACTGGCGCAAATGACTTTCATGGAGAGGGGTTGCCAAGGTTCCAAAAAACTATGAGTTTCCTGAAATCTCAGCACACATTTTTCACCCAATCTTGATGACACTTTCAGGTGATGATCACTACCCCAATCCCACTTGGCTCACCAAATTTCGTTCTTCTAGGTTAAACCGTTCGTTGGCAGTAACAGTTTAAATTTTTAGGTTTCACTCTGTTTTCTCCTATATGGATACATGTAGTTGGAACTCTAAATGAAACACGGTTTGTGCTAGCTCTTTCAAACTTGACACAATAAAGTAGTTCCAAGTTCTATCTCTACGGTTTCTTTCCTATTGATGTAGCCCTATGCCCAGACTGGTGCAAATGACTTTCATGGAAAGGGATTGCCAAGATTGCAAAAAACGACGAGTTTCCTGAAATCTCAGCACACATTTTTTCAACCAATCTTGATGACCCTTTCAGGTAATGATCAGTACCCCAATCCCACTTGGCTCACCGAATTTCATTCTTCTAGGTAAAACCGTTCGTTGGCAGTACAGTTTTAATTTTTAAGATTCACTCTGTTTTCTCCTATATGGATACATGTAGTTGGATCTCTAAATCAAACACGGTTTGTGCTAGCTCTTTAAAACTTGACACAATAAAGTAGCAGAAAGATCTATATCTATGGTTTGTTTCCTATTGATGTAACCCTAAGCAGAGACTGGGGCAAATCACTTTCATGGAAAGGGGTTGCCAAGCTTACAAAAAACTATGAGTTTCCTGAAATCTCAGCACACATTTTTTCACCCAATCTTGATGACACTTTCAGGTAATGATCAGTACACCAATCCCACTTGGCTCACCCAATTTAGTTCTTCTAGGTTAAACTGTTCGTTGGCAGTAACAGTTTTAATTTTTAGGTTTCAATCTGTTTTCTCCTATATGAATACATGTAGTTGGAACTCTAAATCAAACACGGTTTGTGCTAGCTCTTTAAAACTTGACACAATAAAGTAGCACAAAGATCTATATCTATGGTTTGTTTCCTATTGATTTAACCGTAAGCAGAGACTGGGGCAAATCACTTTCATGGAAAGGGGTTGCCAAGCTTACAAAAAACTATGAGTTTCCTGAAATCTCAGCACACATTTTTTCACCCAATCTTGATGACACTTTCAGGTAATGATCACTACCCCAATCCCACTTGGCTCACCCAATTTCATTCTTCTAGGTTAAACCGTTCGTTGGCAGTAACAGTTTTAATTTTTAGGTTTCAATCTGTTTTCTCCTATATGAATACATGTAGTTGGAACTCTAAATCAAACACGGTTTGTGCTAGCTCTTTAAAACTTGACACAATAAAGTAGCACAAAGATCTATATCTATGGTGTGTTTCCTATTGATGTAACCCTAAGCATAGACTGGGGCAAATCACTTTCATGGAAACGGGTTGCCAAGCTTCCAAAAAAATACGAGTTTCCTGAAATCTCAGCACACATTTTTTCACCCAATCTTGATGAAACTTTCAGGTAATGATCAGTACACCAATCCCACTTGGCTCACCCAATTTCGTTCTTCTAGGTTAAACCGTTCGTTGGCAGTAACAGTTTTAATTTTTAGGTTTCACTCTGTTTTCTCCTATATGGATACATGTAGTTGGAACTCTAAATCAAACACGGTTTGTGCTAGCTCTTTGAAAACTGACACAGTAAAATAGCTCCATGTTCTATCTCTATGGTTTGTTTCCTATTGATGCAGCCCTAAGCAGAGACTGGCACAAATCACTTTCATGGAAAGGGGTTGCCAAGCTTCCAAAAACTACGAGTTTCCTGAAATCTCAGCACGCATTTTTTCACCAAATCTTGATGACACTTTCAGGTAATGATCAGTACCCAAATCCCACTTGGCTCACCAAATTTCGTTCTTCTAGGTTAAAGCGTTCGTTGGCAGTAACACTTTTAATTTTTAGGTTTCACTCTGTTTTCTCCTATATGGATACATGTAGTTGGAAGTCTAAATCAAACACGGTTTGTGCTAGCTCCTTGAAACTTGACACAATAATGGAGCTCCAAGTTCTATCTCTACGGTTTGTTTCCTATTGATATAGCCCTAAGTAGAGACTATTGCAAATCACTTTCATGGAAAGGCGTTGCCAAGCTTCCAAAAAACTACGAGTTTCCTGTAATTTCAGCACACATTTTTTCACCCAATCTTGATGACACTTTCAGGTAATGATCAGTACCCCAATCCCACTTGGCGCACCAAATTTCGTTCTTCTAGGTTAAACCATTCGTTGGCAGTAACAGTTTTAATTTTTAGGTTTCACTCTGTTTTCTCCTATACGGATACATGTAGTTGGAACTCTAAATCAAACACGGTTTGTGCTAGCTCTTTGAAACTTGACACAATAAAGTAGCTCCGAGTTCTATCTCTATGGTTTGTTTCCTATTGATTTAGCCCTAAGCAGAGACTGGCGCAAATCACTTTCATGGCAAGGGGTTGCCAAGCTTCCAAAAAACTACGAGTTTCCTGAAATCTCAGCACACATTTTTTCACCCAATCTTGATGACACTTTCAGGTAATGTTCAGTACCCAAATCCCACTTGGCTCACCAAATTTGGTAGTTCTAGGTTAAACCCTTTGTGGGCAGTAACAGTTTTAATTTTAGGTTTCACTCTGTTTTCTACTATATGGTTACATATTGTTGGAACTCTAAATTAAACACGGTTTGTGCTAGCTCTTTAAAACTTGACACAATAAAGTAGCACAAAGATCTATATCTATATTTTGTTTCCTATTGATGTAGCCCTAAGCAGAGAATGGGGCAAATCACTTTCATGGAAAGGGGTTGCCAAGCTTCCAAAAAAGTACGAGTTTCCTGAAATCTCAGCACACATTTTTTCACCCAATCTTGATGACACTTTCAGGTAATGATCAGTACCCCAATCGCACTGGGCTCACCCAATTTTGTTCTTCTAGCTTAAACCGTTCGTTGGCAATAACAGTTTTAATTTTTAGGTTTCACTCAATTTTCCACTATATGGATACATGTAGTTGGAACTCTAAATCAAACACGTTTTGTGGTAGCTCTCTGAAACTTGACACAATAAAGTAGCTCCATGTTCTATCTCTATGGTTTGTTTCCTATTGATGTAGCGCTAAGCAGAGACTGGCGCAAATGACTTTCATGGAAAGGGGTTGCCGAGCTTCCAAAAAACTACGAGTTTCCTGAAATCTCAGCACACATTTTTTCACCCAATTTTGATGACACTTTCAGGTAATGATCAGTACCCCAATCCCACTTGGGTCACCAAGTTTCGTTCTTCTATGTTAAACCGTTCATTTGCAGTAACAGTTTTAATTTTTAGGTTTCACTCTGTTTTCTCCTATATGGATACATGTAGTTGGAACTCTAAATCAAACACCGTTTGTGCTAGCTCTTTGAAACTTGACACAATAAAGTACCTCCTAGTTCTATCTGTATGGTTTGTTTCCTATTGATGTAGCCCTAAACAGAGACTGGCGCAAATCACCTTCATGGAAAGGGGTTGCCAAGCTGCCAAAAAACTATGAGTTTCCGGAAATCTCAGCACACATTTTTTCACCCAATCTTGATGACACTTTCAGGTAATGATCACTACCCCAATCCCACTTTGCTCACCAAATTTCGTTCTTCTAGGTTAAGCCGTTCGTTGGCAGTAATAGTTTTAATTTTTAGGTTTCACTCTGTTTTCTCCTATATGGATACATGTAGTTGGAACTCTAAATCAACACGGTTTGTGCTAGCTCTTTGAAACTTGACACAATAAAGTACCTCCTAGTTCTATCTGTATGGTTTGTTTCCTATTGATGTAGCCCTAAACAGAGACTGGCGCAAATCACCTTCATGGAAAGGGGTTGCCAAGCTTCCAAAAAACTATGAGTTTCCGGAAATCTCAGCACACATTTTTTCACCCAAATTTGATGACACTTTCAGGTAATGATCAGTACCCAAGTCCCACTTGGCTCACCAAATTTGGTTCTTCTAGGTTAAACCGTTCGTGGGCAGTAACAGTTTTAATTTTTAGGTTTCACTCTGTTTTCTTCCTATAAGGATACATGTAGTTGGAACTCTAAATCAAACAGTGTTTTTGCTAGCTCTTTTGAAATTGACACAATAAAGTAGTTCAAAGTTCTATCTCTATGGTTTCTTTTCTATTGATGTAGCCCTAAGCACAGACTGGCGCAAATGACTTTCATGGAGAGGGATTGCCAAGGTTCCAAAAAACTATGAGTTTCCTGAAATCTCAGCACACATTTTTCACCCAATCTTGATGACACTTTCAGGTGATGATCACTACCCCAATCCCACTTGGCTCACCAAATTTCGTTCTTCTAGGTTAAACCGTTCGTTGGCAGTAACAGTTTAAATTTTTAGGTTTCACACTGTTTTCTCCTATATGGATACATGTAGTTGGAACTCTAAATGAAACACGGTTTGTGCTAGCTCTTTCAAACTTGACACAATAAAGTAGTTCCAAGTTCTATCTCTACGGTTTCTTTCCTATTGATGTAGCCCTATGCCCAGACTGGTGCAAATGACTTTCATGGAAAGGGATTGCCAAGATTGCAAAAAACGACGAGTTTCCTGAAATCTCAGCACACATTTTTTCAACCAATCTTGATGACCCTTTCAGGTAATGATCAGTACCCCAATCCCACTTGGCTCACCGAATTTCGTTCTTCTAGGTAAAACCGTTCGTTGGCAGTACAGTTTTAATTTTTAAGATTCACTCTGTTTTCTCCTATATGGATACATGTAGTTGGATCTCTAAATCAAACACGGTTTGTGCTAGCTCTTTAAAACTTGACACAATAAAGTAGCAGAAAGATCTATATCTATGGTTTGTTTCCTATTGATGTAACCCTAAGCAGAGACTGGGGCAAATCACTTTCATGGAAAGGGGTTGCCAAGCTTACAAAAAACTATGAGTTTCCTGAAATCTCAGCACACATTTTTTCACCCAATCTTGATGACACTTTCAGGTAATGATCAGTACACCAATCCCACTTGGCTCACCCAATTTAGTTCTTCTAGGTTAAACTGTTCGTTGGCAGTAACAGTTTTAATTTTTAGGTTTCAATCTGTTTTCTCCTATATGAATACATGTAGTTGGAACTCTAAATCAAACACGGTTTGTGCTAGCTCTTTAAAACTTGACACAATAAAGTAGCACAAAGATCTATATCTATGGTTTGTTTCCTATTGATTTAACCGTAAGCAGAGACTGGGGCAAATGACTTTCATGGAAAGGGGTTGCCAAGCTTACAAAAAACTATGAGTTTCCTGAAATCTCAGCACACATTTTTTCGCCCAATCTTGATGACACTTTCAGGTAATGATCACTACCCCAATCCCACTTGGCTCACCCAATTTCATTCTTCTAGGTTAAACCGTTCGTTGGCAGTAACAGTTTTAATTTTTAGGTTTCAATCTGTTTTCTCCTATATGAATACATGTAGTTGGAACTCTAAATCAAACACGGTTTGTGCTAGCTCTTTAAAACTTGACACAATAAAGTAGCACAAAGATCTATATCTATGGTGTGTTTCCTATTGATGTAACCCTAAGCATAGACTGGGGCAAATCACTTTCATGGAAACGGGTTGCCAAGCTTCCAAAAAAATACGAGTTTCCTGAAATCTCAGCACACATTTTTTCACCCAATCTTGATGAAACTTTCAGGTAATGATCAGTACCCCAATCCCACTTGGCGCACCAAATTTCGTTCTTCTAGGTTAAACCATTCGTTGGCAGTAACAGTTTTAATTTTTAGGTTTCACTCTGTTTTCTCCTATACGGATACATGTAGTTGGAACTCTAAATCAAACACGGTTTGTGCTAGCTCTTTGAAACTTGACACAATAAAGTAGCTCCGAGTTCTATCTCTATGGTTTGTTTCCTATTGATTTAGCCCTAAGCAGAGACTGGCGCAAATCACTTTCATGGCAAGGGGTTGCCAAGCTTCCAAAAAACTACGAGTTTCCTGAAATCTCAGCACACATTTTTTCACCCAATCTTGATGACACTTTCAGGTAATGTTCAGTACCCAAATCCCACTTGGCTCACCAAATTTGGTAGTTCTAGGTTAAACCCTTTGTGGGCAGTAACAGTTTTAATTTTAGGTTTCACTCTGTTTTCTACTATATGGTTACATATTGTTGGAACTCTAAATTAAACACGGTTTGTGCTAGCTCTTTAAAACTTGACACAATAAAGTAGCACAAAGATCTATATCTATATTTTGTTTCCTATTGATGTAGCCCTAAGCAGAGAATGGGGCAAATCACTTTCATGGAAAGGGGTTGCCAAGCTTCCAAAAAAGTACGAGTTTCCTGAAATCTCAGCACACATTTTTTCACCCAATCTTGATGACACTTTCAGGTAATGATCAGTACCCCAATCGCACTGGGCTCACCCAATTTTGTTCTTCTAGCTTAAACCGTTCGTTGGCAATAACAGTTTTAATTTTTAGGTTTCACTCAATTTTCTCCTATATGGATACATGTAGTTGGAACTCTAAATCAAACACGTTTTGTGGTAGCTCTCTGAAACTTGACACAATAAAGTAGCTCCATGTTCTATCTCTATGGTTTGTTTCCTATTGATGTAGCGCTAAGCAGAGACTGGCGCAAATGACTTTCATGGAAAGGGGTTGCCGAGCTTCCAAAAAACTACGAGTTTCCTGAAATCTCAGCACACATTTTTTCACCCAATTTTGATGACACTTTCAGGTAATGATCAGTACCCCAATCCCACTTGGGTCACCAAGTTTCGTTCTTCTATGTTAAACCGTTCATTTGCAGTAACAGTTTTAATTTTTAGGTTTCACTCTGTTTTCTCCTATATGGATACATGTAGTTGGAACTCTAAATCAAACACCGTTTGTGCTAGCTCTTTGAAACTTGACACAATAAAGTACCTCCTAGTTCTATCTGTATGGTTTGTTTCCTATTGATGTAGCCCTAAACAGAGACTGGCGCAAATCACCTTCATGGAAAGGGGTTGCCAAGCTGCCAAAAAACTATGAGTTTCCGGAAATCTCAGCACACATTTTTTCACCCAATCTTGATGACACTTTCAGGTAATGATCACTACCCCAATCCCACTTTGCTCACCAAATTTCGTTCTTCTAGGTTAAGCCGTTCGTTGGCAGTAATAGTTTTAATTTTTAGGTTTCACTCTGTTTTCTCCTATATGGATACATGTAGTTGGAACTCTAAATCAACACGGTTTGTGCTAGCTCTTTGAAACTTGACACAATAAAGTACCTCCTAGTTCTATCTGTATGGTTTGTTTCCTATTGATGTAGCCCTAAACAGAGACTGGCGCAAATCACCTTCATGGAAAGGGGTTGCCAAGCTTCCAAAAAACTATGAGTTTCCGGAAATCTCAGCACACATTTTTTCACCCAAATTTGATGACACTTTCAGGTAATGATCAGTACCCAAGTCCCACTTGGCTCACCAAATTTGGTTCTTCTAGGTTAAACCGTTCGTGGGCAGTAACAGTTTTAATTTTTAGGTTTCACTCTGTTTTCTTCCTATAAGGATACATGTAGTTGGAACTCTAAATCAAACAGTGTTTTTGCTAGCTCTTTTGAAATTGACACAATAAAGTAGTTCAAAGTTCTATCTCTATGGTTTCTTTTCTATTGATGTAGCCCTAAGCACAGACTGGCGCAAATGACTTTCATGGAGAGGGATTGCCAAGGTTCCAAAAAACTATGAGTTTCCTGAAATCTCAGCACACATTTTTCACCCAATCTTGATGACACTTTCAGGTGATGATCACTACCCCAATCCCACTTGGCTCACCAAATTTCGTTCTTCTAGGTTAAACCGTTCGTTGGCAGTAACAGTTTAAATTTTTAGGTTTCACTCTGTTTTCTCCTATATGGATACATGTAGTTGGAACTCTAAATGAAACACGGTTTGTGCTAGCTCTTTCAAACTTGACACAATAAAGTAGTTCCAAGTTCTATCTCTACGGTTTCTTTCCTATTGATGTAGCCCTATGCCCAGACTGGTGCAAATGACTTTCATGGAAAGGGATTGCCAAGATTGCAAAAAACGACGAGTTTCCTGAAATCTCAGCACACATTTTTTCAACCAATCTTGATGACCCTTTCAGGTAATGATCAGTACCCCAATCCCACTTGGCTCACCGAATTTCGTTCTTCTAGGTAAAACCGTTCGTTGGCAGTACAGTTTTAATTTTTAAGATTCACTCTGTTTTCTCCTATATGGATACATGTAGTTGGATCTCTAAATCAAACACGGTTTGTGCTAGCTCTTTAAAACTTGACACAATAAAGTAGCAGAAAGATCTATATCTATGGTTTGTTTCCTATTGATGTAACCCTAAGCAGAGACTGGGGCAAATCACTTTCATGGAAAGGGGTTGCCAAGCTTACAAAAAACTATGAGTTTCCTGAAATCTCAGCACACATTTTTTCACCCAATCTTGATGACACTTTCAGGTAATGATCAGTACACCAATCCCACTTGGCTCACCCAATTTAGTTCTTCTAGGTTAAACTGTTCGTTGGCAGTAACAGTTTTAATTTTTAGGTTTCAATCTGTTTTCTCCTATATGAATACATGTAGTTGGAACTCTAAATCAAACACGGTTTGTGCTAGCTCTTTAAAACTTGACACAATAAAGTAGCACAAAGATCTATATCTATGGTTTGTTTCCTATTGATTTAACCGTAAGCAGAGACTGGGGCAAATCACTTTCATGGAAAGGGGTTGCCAAGCTTACAAAAAACTATGAGTTTCCTGAAATCTCAGCACACATTTTTTCGCCCAATCTTGATGACACTTTCAGGTAATGATCACTACCCCAATCCCACTTGGCTCACCCAATTTCATTCTTCTAGGTTAAACCGTTCGTTGGCAGTAACAGTTTTAATTTTTAGGTTTCAATCTGTTTTCTCCTATATGAATACATGTAGTTGGAACTCTAAATCAAACACGGTTTGTGCTAGCTCTTTAAAACTTGACACAATAAAGTAGCACAAAGATCTATATCTATGGTGTGTTTCCTATTGATGTAACCCTAAGCATAGACTGGGGCAAATCACTTTCATGGAAACGGGTTGCCAAGCTTCCAAAAAAATACGAGTTTCCTGAAATCTCAGCACACATTTTTTCACCCAATCTTGATGAAACTTTCAGGTAATGATCAGTACACCAATCCCACTTGGCTCACCCAATTTCGTTCTTCTAGGTTAAACCGTTCGTTGGCAGTAACAGTTTTAATTTTTAGGTTTCACTCTGTTTTCTCCTATATGGATACATGTAGTTGGAACTCTAAATCAAACACGGTTTGTGCTAGCTCTTTGAAAACTGACACAGTAAAATAGCTCCATGTTCTATCTCTATGGTTTGTTTCCTATTGATGCAGCCCTAAGCAGAGACTGGCACAAATCACTTTCATGGAAAGGGGTTGCCAAGCTTCCAAAAACTACGAGTTTCCTGAAATCTCAGCACACATTTTTTCACCAAATCTTGATGACACTTTCAGGTAATGATCAGTACCCAAATCCCACTTGGCTCACCAAATTTCGTTCTTCTAGGTTAAAGCGTTCGTTGGCAGTAACACTTTTAATTTTTAGGTTTCACTCTGTTTTCTCCTATATGGATACATGTAGTTGGAAGTCTAAATCAAACACGGTTTGTGCTAGCTCCTTGAAACTTGACACAATAATGGAGCTCCAAGTTCTATCTCTACGGTTTGTTTCCTATTGATATAGCCCTAAGTAGAGACTATTGCAAATCACTTTCATGGAAAGGCGTTGCCAAGCTTCCAAAAAACTACGAGTTTCCTGTAATTTCAGCACACATTTTTTCACCCAATCTTGATGACACTTTCAGGTAATGATCAGTACCCCAATCCCACTTGGCGCACCAAATTTCGTTCTTCTAGGTTAAACCATTCGTTGGCAGTAACAGTTTTAATTTTTAGGTTTCACTCTGTTTTCTCCTATACGGATACATGTAGTTGGAACTCTAAATCAAACACGGTTTGTGCTAGCTCTTTGAAACTTGACACAATAAAGTAGCTCCGAGTTCTATCTCTATGGTTTGTTTCCTATTGATTTAGCCCTAAGCAGAGACTGGCGCAAATCACTTTCATGGAAAGGGGTTGCCAAGCTTCCAAAAAACTACGAGTTTCCTGAAATCTCAGCACACATTTTTTTCACCCAATCTTGATGACACTTTCAGGTAATGATCAGTGCCCAAATCCCACTTGGCTCACCAAATTTCGTTCTTCTAGGTTAAAGCGTTCGTGGGCAGTAACAGTTTTAATTTTTTAGGTTTCCCTCTGTTTTCTTCCTATATGGATACATGTAGTTGGAACTCTAAATCAAACACGGTTTGTGCTAGCTCTTTGAAACTTGACACAATAAAGTAGTTCCAAGTTCTAACTCTATGGTTTCTTTCCTATTGATATAGCCCTAAGCCCAGACTGGCGCAAATGACTTTCATGGAAAGGGATTGCCAAGATTGCAAAAAACGACGAGTTTCCTGAAAACTCAGAACACATTTTTTCACCCAATCTTGATGACACTTTCAGGTAATCATCATTACCCCAATCCCACTTTGCTCACCAAGTTTCGTTCTTCTAGGTTAAACCGTTCGTTGGCAGTAACAGTTTTAATTTGTAGGTTTCACTCTGTTTTCTCCTATATGGATACATGTAGTTGGAACTCTAAATCAAACACGGTTTGTGCTAGCTCTTTGAAACTTGACACAATAAAGTAGCTCCGAGTTCTATCTCTATGGTTTGTTTCCTATTGATGTAGCCGTAAGCAGAGACTGGCGCAAATCACTTTCATGGAAAGGGGTTGCCAAGCTTCCAAAAAACTACGAGATTCCTGAAATCTCAGCACACATTTTTTTTCACCCAATCTTGATGACACATTCAGGTAATGATCAGTACCCAAATCCCACTTGGCTCACCAAATTTCGTTCTTCTAGGTTAAAGCGTTCGTGGGCAGTAACAGTTTTAATTTTTTAGGTTTCACTCTGTTTTCTCCTATATGGATACATGTAGTTGGAACTCTAAATCAAACACGGTTTGTGCTAGCTCTTTGAAACTTGACACAATTAAGTAGCACTGAGTTCTATCTCTATGGATTGTTACCTATTGATGTAGCGCTAAGCAGAGACTGGCGCAAATCACTTTCATTGAAAGGGGTTGCCAACCTTCCAAAAAACTATGAGTGTCCTGAAATCTCAGCACACATTTTTTCACCCAATCTTGATGACACTTTCAGGTAATGATCAGTACCCCAATCCCACTTGGCTCACCAAATTCCGTTCTCCTAGGTTAAACCATTCGTCGGCAGTAAAAGTTTTAATTTTTAGGATTCACTCTGTTTTCTCCTATATGGATACATGTAGTTGGAACTCTAACTCAAACATGGTTTGTGCTAGCTCTTTGAAAATTGGCACAATAAAGTAGCTCCATGTTCTATCTCTATGATTTGTTTCCTATTGATGAAGCCCTAAGCAGAGACTGGCGCAAATCACTTTCATGGCAAGGGGTTGCCAAGCTTCCAAAAAACTACGAGTTTCCTGAAATGTCAGCACACATTTTTTCACCCAATCTTGATGACACTTTCAGGTAATGTTCAGTACCCAAATCCCACTTGGCACACCAAATTTGGTAGTTCTAGGTTAAACCCTTTGTGGGCAGTAACAGTTTTAATTTTAGGTTTCACTCTGTTTTCTACTATATGGTTACATGTTGTTGGAACTCTAAATTAAACACGGTTTGTGCTAGCTCTTTAAAACTTGACACAATAAAGTAGCACAAAGATCTATATCTATATTTTGTTTCCTATTGATGTAGCCCTAAGCAGAGAATGGGGCAAATCACTTTCATGGAAAGGGGTTGCCAAGCTTCCAAAAAAGTACGAGTTTCCTGAAATCTCAGCACACATTTTTTCACCCAATCTTGATGACACTTTCAGGTAATGATCAGTACCCTAATCGCACTGGGCTCACCCAATTTTGTTCTTCTAGCTTAAACCGTTCGTTGGCAATAACAGTTTTAATTTTTAGGTTTCACTCAATTTTCTCCTATATGGATACATGTAGTTGGAACTCTAAATCAAACACGTTTTGTGGTAGCTCTCTGAAACTTGACACAATAAAGTAGCTCCATGTTCTATCTCTATGGTTTGTTTCCTATTGATGTAGCGCTAAGCAGAGACTGGCGCAAATGACTTTCATGGAAAGGGGTTGCCGAGCTTCCAAAAAACTACGAGTTTCCTGAAATCTCAGCACACATTTTTTCACCCAATTTTGATGACACTTTCAGGTAATGATCAGTACCCCAATCCCACTTGGGTCACCAAGTTTCGTTCTTCTATGTTAAACCGTTCATTTGCAGTAACAGTTTTAATTTTTAGGTTTCACTCTGTTTTCTCCTATATGGATACATGTAGTTGGAACTCTAAATCAAACACCGTTTGTGCTAGCTCTTTGAAACTTGACACAATAAAGTACCTCCTAGTTCTATCTGTATGGTTTGTTTCCTATTGATGTAGCCCTAAACAGAGACTGGCGCAAATCACCTTCATGGAAAGGGGTTGCCAAGCTGCCAAAAAACTATGAGTTTCCGGAAATCTCAGCACACATTTTTTCACCCAATCTTGATGACACTTTCAGGTAATGATCACTACCCCAATCCCACTTTGCTCACCAAATTTCGTTCTTCTAGGTTAAGCCGTTCGTTGGCAGTAATAGTTTTAATTTTTAGGTTTCACTCTGTTTTCTCCTATATGGATACATGTAGTTGGAACTCTAAATCAACACGGTTTGTGCTAGCTCTTTGAAACTTGACACAATAAAGTACCTCCTAGTTCTATCTGTATGGTTTGTTTCCTATTGATGTAGCCCTAAACAGAGACTGGCGCAAATCACCTTCATAGAAAGGGGTTGCCAAGCTTCCAAAAAACTACGAGTATCCAGAAATCTCAGCACATATTTTTTCACCCAATCTTGATGACACTTTCAGGTAATGATCAGTACACCAGTCCCACTTGGCTCACCAAATGTTGTTCTTCTAGGTTAAACCGTTCATTGGCAGTAACAGTTTTAGTTTTTAGGTTTCACTCTGTTTTCTCCTATATGGATACATGTAGTTGGATCTCTAAATTAAACACGGTTTGTTCTACCTCTTTGAAACGTGACACAATAAAGTAGCTCCAAGTTCTAACTCTATGGTTTGTTTCCTATTGATGTAGCCATAAGCGGAGACTGCCGCAAATCCCTTTCATGGAAAGGGGTTGCCAAGCTTCCAAAAAACTACGAGTTTCCTGAAATGTCAGCACACATTTTGTCACCCAATCTTGATGACACTTTCAGGTAATGATCAGTACCCCAATCCCACTTGGCTCACCAAATGTTGTTCTTCTAGGTTAAACCGTTCGTTGGCAGTAACAGTTTTAATTTTTAGGTTTCACTCTGTTTTCTCCTATATGGATACATGTAGTTGGAACTCTAAATCACATACGGTTTGCGCTAGCTCTTTGAAACTTGCGACAATAAAGTAGCTCCAAGTTGTATCTCTATGGTTGGTTTCCTATTGCTGTAGCCCTAAGCAGAGACTGGCGCAAATCTCTTTCATGGAAAGGGGTTGCCAAGCTTCCAAAAAACTACGAGTTTCCTGAAATCTCAGCACACATTTTTTCACCCAATCTTGATGACACTTTCAGGTAATGATCAGTACCCCAATCCCACTTGGCTCACCAAATTTCGTTCTTCTAGGTTAAACCGTTCGTTGGCAGTAACTGTTTTAATTTTTAGGTTTCACTCTGTTTTCTCCTATATGGATACATGTAGTTGGAACTCTAAATCAAACACGGTTTGTGCTAGCTCTTTGAAACTTGACACAATAAAGTAGCTCCAAGTTCTATCTCTATGGTTTGTTTCCTATTGAAGCAACCCTAAGCAGAGACTGGCGCAAATCACTTTCATGGAAACGGGTTGCCAAGCTTCCAAAAAACTACGAGTTTCCGGAAATCTCAGCACACATTTTTTCACCCAATCTTGATGACACTTTCAGGTAATGATCAGTACCCCAATCCCACTTGGCTCCCCAAATTTCGTTCTTTAGGTTAAACCGTTCGTTGGCAGTAACAGTTTAATTTTTAGGTTCCACTCTGTTTTCTCCTATAGGATACATGTAGTTGGAACTCTAAATCAACACGGTTTGTGCTAGCTCTTTGAAACTTGACACAATAAAGTACCTCCGAGTTCCATCTGTATAGTTTGTTTCCTATTAATGTAGCCCTATGCAGAGAATGGTGCAAATCACTTTCATGGAAAGGGGTTGCCAAGCTTCCATAATCTATGAGTTTCCTGAAATCTCAGCACACATTTTTTCACCCAATCTTGATGACACTTTCAGGTAATGATCAGTACCCAAATCCCACTTGGCTCACCAAATTTCGTTCTTCTAGGTTCACCCGTTCGTTGGACCTAACAGTTTTAATTTTTCGGTTTCACTCTGTTTTCTTCTATATGGATACATGTAGTTGGAACTCTAAATCAACACGGTTTGTGCTAGCTCTTTGAAACTTGACACAATAAAGTAGCTCCAAGTTCTATCTCTATGGTTTGTTTCCTATTGATGTAGCCCTAAGCAGAGACTGGCGCAAATCACTTTCATGGAAAGGGGTTGCCAAGCTTGCAAAAAACTACGAGTTTCCTGAAATATCATCACATATTTTTTCACCCAATCTTGATGACACTTTCAGGTAATGATCAGTACCCCAATCCCACTTGGCTCACCCAATTTTGTTCTTATAGGTTAAACAGTTCGTTGGCAGTAACAGTGTTAATTTTTAGGTTTCACTCTGTTTTCTCCTATATGGATACATGTAGTTGGAACTCTAAATCAAACACGGTTTGTGCTAGCTCTTTGAAACTTGACACAATAAAGTAGTTCCAAGTTCTATCTCTATGGTTTCTTTCCTACTGATGTAGCCCTATGCAGAGACTGGCGCAAATCACTTTCATGGAAAGGGGTTGCCAAGCTTCCAAAAAACTACGAGTTTTTGGAAATCTCAGCACACATTTTTTCACCCAATCTTGATGACACTTTCAGTTAATGATCAGTACCCCAATCCCACTTGGCTCACCAAATTTCGTTTTTCTATATTAAACCGTTCGTTGGCAGTAACAGTTTAATTTTTAGGTTCCACTCTGTTTTCTCCTATAGGATACATGTAGTTGGACCTCTAAATTAACACGGTTTGTGCTAGCCCTTTGAAACTTGACACAATAAAGTACCTCCGAGTTCCATCTGTATGGTTTGTTTCCTATTAATGTAGCCCTATGCAGAGAAGGGTGCAAATCACTTTCATGGAAAGGGGTTGCCAAGCTTCCATAAAACTAGGAGTTTTCTGAAATCTCAGCACACATTTTTTCACCCAATCTTGATGACACTTTCAGGTAATGATCAGTACCCAAATCCCACTTGGCTCCCCAAATTTCGTTTTTCTAGGTTAACCCGTTCGTTGGACCTAACAGTTTTAATTTTTAGGTTTCACTCTGTTTTCTTCTATATGGATACATGTAGTTGGAACTCTAAATCAACCCGGTTTGTGCTAGCTCTTTGAAACTTGACACAATAAAGTAGCTCCAAGTTCTATCTCTATGGTTTGTTTCCTATTGATGTAGCCCTAAGCAGAGACTGTCGCAAATCACTTTCATGGAAAGGGGTTGCCAAGCTTCCAAAAAACTACGAGTTTCCTGAAATCTCAGCAAACATTTTTTCACCCAATCTTGATGACACTTTCAGGTAATGATCAGTACCCCAATCCCACCGGGCTCACCAAATTTTGTTCTTCTAGGTCAAACCGTTCGTTGGCAGTAACAGTTTTAATTTTTAGGTTCCACTCTGTTTTCTCCTATAGTATACATGTAGTTGGAACTCTAAATCAACACGGTTTGTGCTAGGTCTTTGAAACTTCATACAATAAAGTACCTCCGAGTTCTATCTGTATGGATTGTTTCCTATTGATGTAGCCCTAAGCAGAGACTGGCGCAAATCACTTTCAAGGAAAGGGGTTGCCAAGCTTCCAAAAAACTACGAGTTTCCTGAAATCTCAGCACACATTTTTTCACAAAATCTTGATGACACTTTCAGGTAATGATCAGTACCCCAATCCCACTTGGCTCACCAAATTTCGTTCTTCTAGTTAAACCGTTCGTTGGCAGTAACAGACTTAATTTTTAGGTTTCACTCTGTTTTCTCCTACATGGATACATGTAGTTGGAACTCTAAATCAAACACGGTTTGTGCTAGCTCTTTGAAACTTGACACAATAAAGTACTTCCAAGTTCTATCTCTATGGTTTGTTTCCTATTGATGTAGCCCTAAGCAGAGACTGGCGCAAATCACTTTCATGGAAAGGGGTTGCCAAGCTTCCAAAAAACTACGAGTTTCCTGAAATCTCAGCACACATTTTTTCACAAAATCTTGATGACACTTTCAGGTAATGATCAGTACCCCAATCCCACTTGGCTCACCAAATTTCGTTCTTCTAGTTAAACCGTTCGTTGGCAGTAACAGACTTAATTTTTAGGTTTCACTCTGTTTTCTCCTACATGGATACATGTAGTTGGAACTCTAAATCAAACACGGTTTGTACTAGCTCTTTGAAACTTGACACAATAAAGTACCTCCGAGTTCTATCTGTATGGATTGTTTCCTATTGATGTAGCCCTATGCAGAGAATGGTGCAAATCACTTTCATGGAAAGGGGTTGCCAAGCTTCCATAAAACTACGAGTTTCCTGAAATCGCAGCACACATTTTTTCACCCAAACTTGATGACACTTTCAGGTAATGATAGGTACCCAAATCCCACTTGGCTCACCAAATTTCATTCTTCTATGTTAACCCGTTCGTTGGACCTAACAGTTTTAATTTTTAGGTTTCACTCTGTTTTCTTCTATATGGATACATGTAGTTGGAACTCTAAATCAACACGGTTTGTGCTAGCTCTTTGAAACTTGACACAATAAAGTACCTCCAAGTTCTATCTCTATGGTTTGTTTCCTATTGATGTAGCCCTAAGCAGAGACTGGCGCAAATCACTTTCATGGAAAGGGGTTGCCAAGCTTCCAAAAAACTACGAGTTTCCGGAAATCTCAGCACACATTTTTTCACCCAATCTTGATGACACTTTCAGGTAATGATCAGTACCCCAATCCCACTTGGCTCACCAAATTTCGTTCTTCTAGGTTAAACCGTTCGTTGGCAGTAACAGACTTAATTTTTAGGTTTCACTCTGTTTTCTCCTATATGGACACATGTAGTTGGAACTCTAAATCAAACACGGTTTGTGCTAGCTCTTTGAAACTTGACACAATTAAGTAGTTCCAAGTTCTATCACTATGGTTTGTTTCTAATTGATGTACCCCTAAGCAGAGACTGGCACAAATCACTTTCATGGAAAGGGGTTGCCAAGCTTCCACAAAACTACGAGTTTCCTGAAATCTAAGCACACATTATTTCACCCAATCTTGATGACACTTTCAGGTAATGATCAGTACCCCAATCCCACTTGGCTAACCCAATTTCGTTCTTATAGGTTAAACCGTTCGTTGGCAGTAACAGTGTTAATTTTTAGGTTTCACTCTGTTTTCTCCTATATGGATACATGTAGTTGGAACTCTAAATCAAACACGGTTTGTGCTAGCTCTTTGCAACTTGACACAATAAAGTAGTTCCAAGTTCTATCTCTATGGATTGTTTCCTATTGATGTTGCCCAATGCAGAGACTGGCGCAAATCACTTTCATGGAAAGGGGTTGCCAAGCTTCCAAAAAACTACGAGTTTTTGGAAATCTCAGCACACATTTTTTCACCCAATCTTGATGACACTTTCAGTTAATGATCAGTACCCCAATCCCACTTGGCTCACCAAATTTCGTTTTTCTAGATTAAACCGTTCGTTGGCAGTAACAGTTTAATTTTTATGTTCCTCTCTGTTTTCTCCTATAGGATACATGTAGTTGGAACTCTAAATCAACACGGTTTGTGCTAGCTCTTTGAAACTTGACACAATAAAGTACCTCCGAGTTCCATCTGTATGGTTTGTTTCCTATTAATGTAGCCCTATGCAGAGAATGGTGCAAATCACTTTCATCGAAAGGGGTTGCCAAGCTTCCATAAAACTAGGAGTTTTCTGAAATCTCAGCACACATTTTTTCACCCAATCTTGATGACACTTTCAGGTAATGATCAGTACCCCAATCCCACTTGGCTCACCAAATTTCGTTCTTCTAGGTTAACCCGTTCGTTGGACCTAACAGTTTTAATTTTTAGGTTTCACTCTGTTTTCTTCTATATGGATACATGTAGTTGGAACTCTAAATCAACACGGTTTGTGCTAGCTCTTTGAAACTTGACACAATAAAGTAGCTCCAAGTTCTATCTCTATGGTTTGTTTCCTATTTATGTAGCTCTAAGCAGAGACTGGTGCAAATCTCTTTCATGGAAAGGGGTTGACAAGCTTCCAAAAAACTACGAGTTTCCGGAAATCTCAGCACACATTTTTTCACCCAATCTTGATGACACTTTCAGGTAATGATCAGTACCCCAATCCCACTTGGCTCACCCAATTTCGTTCTTCTAGGTTAAACCGTTCGTTGGCAGTAACAGACTTAATTTTTAGGTTTCACTCTGTTTTCTCCTATATTGGTACATGTAGTTGGAACTCTAAATCAAACACGGTTTGTGCTAGCTCTTTGAAACTTGAAACAATAAAGTAGCTCCAAATTCTATCTCTATGGTTTGTTTCCCATTTATGTAGCTCTAAGCAGAGACTGGTGCAAATCACTTTCATGGAAAGGGGTTGACAATCTTCCAAAAAACTACGAGTTTCCGGAAATCTCAGCACACATTTTTTCACCCAATCTTGATGACACTTTCAGGTAATGATCAGTACCCCAATCCCACTTGTTTCACCAAATTTCGTTCTTCTAGGTTAAACCGTTCGTTGGCAGTAACAGTTTTAATTTTTAGGTTTCAAACTGTTTTCTCCTATATGGATACATGTAGTTGGAACTCTAAATCAAACACTGTTTGTGCTAGCTCTTTGAAACTTGACACAATAAAGTACTTCCAAGTTCTATCTCTATGGTTTGTTTCCTATTGACGTAGCCCTAAGCAGAGACTCGCGCAAATCACTTTCATGGAAAGGGGTTGCCAAGGTTCCAAAAAACTACGAGTTTCCGGAAATCTCAGCACACTTTTTTTCACCCAATCTTGATGACACTTTCAGGTAATGATCAGTAACCCAATCCCAATTGGCTCACCCAATTTCGTTCTTCTAGGTTAAACCGTTCGTTGGCAGTAACAGACTTAATTTTTAGGTTTCACTCTGTTTTCTCCTATATTGGTACATGTAGTTGGAACTCTAAATCAAACACGGTTTGTGCTAGCTCTTTGAAACTTGACACAATAAAGTAGCTCCAAGTTCTATCTCTATGGTTTGTTTCCTATTGATGTAGCGCTAAGCAGAGACTGGCGCAAATCACTTTCATGGAAAGGGGTTGACAAGCTTCCAAAAAACTACGAGTTTCCGGAAATCTCAGCACACATTTTTTCACCCAATCTTGATGACACTTTCAGGTAATGATCAGTACCCCAATCCCACTTGGCTCACCCAATTACGTTTTTCTAGGTTAAACCATTCGTTGGCAGTAACAGTTTTAATTTTTAGGTTTCACTCTGTTTTCTCCTATATGGATACATGTAGTTGGAACTCTAAATCAAACACGGTTTGTGCTAGCTCTTTGAAACTTGACACAATAAAGTACCTCCGAGTTCCATCTGTATGGTTTTTTTCCTATTAATGTAGCCCTATGCAGAGAATGGTGCAAATCACTTTCATGGAAAGGGGTTGCCAAGCTTCCATAAAACTACGAGTTTCCTGAAATCTCAGCACACATTTTTTCACCCAATCATGATGACACTTTCAGGTAATGATCAGTACCCAAATCCCAATTGGCTCACCAAATTTCGTTCTTCTAGGTTAACCCGTTCGTTGGACCTAACAGTTTTAATTTTTAGGTTTCACTCTGTTTTCTTCTATATGGATACATGTAGTTGGAACTCTAAATCAACACGGTTTGTGCTAGCTCTTTGAAACTTGACACAATAAAGTACCTCCAAGTTCTATCTCTATGGTTTGTTTCCTATTGATGTAGCCCTAAGCAGAGACTGGCGCAAATCACTTTCATGGAAAGGGGTTGCCAAGCTTCCAAAAAACTACGAGTTTCCTGAAATCTCAGCACACATTTTTTCACCCAATCTTGATGACACTTTCAGGTAATGATCAGTACCCCAATCCCACTTGGCTCACCCAATTTCGTTCTTCTAGGTTAAACCGTTCGTTGGCAGTAACAGACTTAATTTTTAGGTTTCACTCTGTTTTCTCCTATATTGGTACATGTAGTTGGAACTCTAAATCAAACACGGTTTGTGCAAGCTCTTTGAAACTTGACACAATAAAGTAGCTCCAAGTTCTATCTCTATGGTTTGTTTCCTATTGATGTAGCTCTAAGCAGAGACTGGCACAAATCACTTTCATGGAAAGGGGTTGACAAGCTTCCAAAAAACTACGAGTTTCCGGAAATCTCAGCACACATTTTTTCACCCAATCTTGATGACACTTTCAGGTAATGATCAGTACCCAAATCCCAGTTGGCTCACCAAATTTCGTTCTTCTAGGTTAAACCGTTCGTTGGCAGTAACAGTTTTAATTTTTAGGTTTCACTCGGTTTTCTCCTACATGGATACATGTAGTTGGAACTCTATATAAAACACGGTTTGTGCCAGCTCTTTGAAACTTGACACAATAAAGTAGCTCCAAGTTCTATCTCTATGGTTTGTTTCCTATTGATGTAGCCCTAAGCAGAGACTGGCGCAAATCACTGTCATGGAAAGGGGTTGCCAAGGTTCGAAAATACTACGAGTTTCCGGAAATCTCAGCACACTTTTTTTCACCCAATCTTGATGACACTTTCAGGTAATGATCAGTACCCCAATCCCACTTGGCTCACCCAATTTCGTTCTTCTAGGTTAAACCGTTCGTTGGCAGTAACAGACTTAATTTTTAGGTTTCACTCTGTTTTCTCCTATATTGGTACATGTAGTTGGAACTCTAAATCAAACACGGTTTGTGCTAGCTCTTTGAAACTTGACACAATAAAGTAGCTCCAAGTTCTATCTCTATGGTTTGTTTCCTATTGATGTAGCTCTAAGCAGAGACTGGCGCAAATCACTTTCATGGAAAGGGGTTGACAAGCTTCCAAAAAACTACGAGTTTCCGGAAATCTCAGCACACATTTTTTCACCCAATCTTGATGACACTTTCAGGTAATGATCAGTACCCCAATCCCTCTTGGCTCACCAAATTTCGTTCTTCTAGGTTAAACCGTTCGTTGGCAGTAACAGTTTTAATTTTTAGGTTTCACTCGGTTTTCTCCTACATGGACACATGTAGTTGGAACTCTAAATCAAACACGGTTTGTGCTACCTCTTTGAAACTTGACACAATAAAGTAGCTCCAAGTTCTCTCTCTATGGTTTGCTTCCTATTGATGTAGCCCTAAGCAGAGACTTGCGCAAATCACTTTCATGGAAAGGGGTTGCCAAGCTTCCAAAAAACTACGAGTTTCCTGAAATCTCAGCACACAATTATCACCCAATCTTGATGACACTTTCAGGTAATGATCAGAACCCCAATCCCACTTGGCTCACCAAATTTTGTTCTTCTAGGTAAAACCGTTCGTTGGCAGTAACAGTTTTAATTTTTAGGTTCCACTCAGTTTTCTCCTATAGTATACATGTAGTTGGAACTCTAAATCAACACGGTTTGTGCTAGGTCTTTGAAACTTGATACAATAAAGTACCTCCGAGTTCTATCTGTATGGTTTGTTTCCTATTGATGTAGCCCTAAGCAGAGACTGGCGCCAATCACTTTCATGGAAAGGGGTTGCCAAGCTTCCAAAAAACTACGAGTTTCCGGAAATCTCAGCACACATTTTTTCACCCAATCTTGATGACACTTTCAGGTAATGATCAGTACCCCAATCCCACTTGGCTCACCAAATTTCGTTCTTCTAGGTTAAACCGTTCGTTGGCAGTAACAGTTTAAACTTTTTAGGTTTCACTCTGTTTTCTCCTATATGGATACATGTAGTTGGAACTCTAAATCAAACACGGTTTGTGCTAGCTCTTTGAAACTTGACACAATAAAGTAGCTCCAAGTTCTATCTCTATGGTTTGTTTCCTATTGATGTAGCGCTAAGCAGAGACTGGCGCAAATCACTTTCATGGAAAGGGGTTGACAAGCTTCCAAAAAACTACGAGTTTCCGGAAATCTCAGCACACATTTTTTCACCCAATTATGATGACACTTTCAGGTAATGATCAGTACCCAAATCCCAATTGGCTCACCAAATTTCGTTCTTCTAGGTTAACCCGTTCGTTGGACCTAACAGTTTTAATTTTTAGGTTTCACTCTGTTTTCTTCTATATGGATACATGTAGTTGGAACTCTAAATCAACAGGGTTTGTGCTAGCTCTTTGAAACTTGACACAATAAAGTAGCTCCAAGTTCTATCTCTATGGTTTGTTTCCTATTGATGTAGCCCTAAGCAGAGACTGGCGCAAATCACTTTCATGGAAAGGGGTTGCCAAGCTTCCAAAAAACTACGAGTTTCCTGAAATCTCAGCACACATTTTTTCACCCAATCTTGATGACACTTTCAGGTAATGATCAGTACCCCAATCCCACTTGGCTCACCCAATTTCGTTCTTCTAGGTTAAACCGTTCGTTGGCAGTAACAGACTTAATTTTTAGGTTTCACTCTGTTTTCTCCTATAGTGGTACATGTAGTTGGAACTCTAAATCAAACACGGTTTGTGCTAGCTCTTTGAATCTTGACACAATAAAGTAGCTCCAAGTTCTATCTCTATGGTTTGTTTCCTATTTATGTAGCTCTAAGCAGAGACTGGTGCAAATCTCTTTCATGGAAAGGGGTTGACAAGCTTCCAAAAAACTACGAGTTTCCAGAAATCTCAGCACACATTTTTTCACCCAATCTTGATGACACTTTCAGGTAATGATCAGTACCCCAATCCCACTTGGCTCACCCAATTTCGTTCTTCTAGGTTAAACCGTTCGTTGGCAGTAACAGACTTAATTTTTAGGTTTCACTCTGTTTTCTCCTATATTGGTACATGTAGTTGGAACTCTAAATCAAACACGGTTTGTGCTAGCTCTTTGAAACTTGACACAATAAAGTAGCTCCAAATTCTATCTCTATGGTTTGTTTCCCATTTATGTAGCTCTAAGCAGAGACTGGTGCAAATCACTTTCATGGAAAGGGGTTGACAAGCTTCCAAAAAACTACGAGTTTCCGGAAATCTCAGCACACATTTTTTCACCCAATCTTGATGACACTTTCAGGTAATGATCAGTACCCCAATCCCACTTGTTTCACCAAATTTCGTTCTTCTAGGTTAAACCGTTCGTTGGCAGTAACAGTTTTAATTTTTAGGTTTCAAACTGTTTTCTCCTATATGGATACATGTAGTTGGAACTCTAAATCAAACACTGTTTGTGCTAGCTCTTTGAAACTTGACACAATAAAGTACTTCCAAGTTCTATCTCTATGGTTTGTTTCCTATTGACGTAGCCCTAAGCAGAGACTCGCGCAAATCACTTTCATGGAAAGGGGTTGCCAAGGTTCCAAAAAACTACGAGTTTCCGGAAATCTCAGCACACTTTTTTTCACCCAATCTTGATGACACTTTCAGGTAATGATCAGTAACCCAATCCCATTTGGCTCACCCAATTTCGTTCTTCTAGGTTAAACCGTTCGTTGGCAGTAACAGACTTAATTTTTAGGTTTCACTCTGTTTTCTCCTATATTGGTACATGTAGTTGGAACTCTAAATCAAACACGGTTTGTGCTAGCTCTTTGAAACTTGACACAATAAAGTAGCTCCAAGTTCTATCTCTATGGTTTGTTTCCTATTGATGTAGCTCTAAGCAGAGACTGGCACAAATCACTTTCATGGAAAGGGGTTGACAAGCTTCCAAAAAACTACGAGTTTCCGGAAATCTCAGCACACATTTTTTCACCCAATCTTGATGACACTTTCAGGTAATGATCAGTACCCCAATCCCAGTTGGCTCACCAAATTTCGTTCTTCTAGGTTAAACCGTTCGTTGGCAGTAACAGTTTTAATTTTTAGGTTTCACTCGGTTTTCTCCTACATGGATACATGTAGTTGGAACTCTATATAAAACAAGGTTTGTGCCAGCTCTTTGAAACTTGACACAATAAAGTAGCTCCAAGTTCTATCTCTATGGTTTGTTTCCTATTGATGTAGCCCTAAGCAGAGACTGGCGCAAATCACTGTCATGGAAAGGGGTTGCCAAGGTTCCAAAATACTACGAGTTTCCGGAAATCTCAGCACACTTTTTTTCACCCAATCTTGATGACACTTTCAGGTAATGATCAGTACCCCAATCCCACTTGGCTCACCCAATTTCGTTCTTCTAGGTTAAACCGTTCGTTGGCAGTAACAGACTTAATTTTTAGGTTTCACTCTGTTTTCTCCTATATTGGTACATGTAGTTGGAACTCTAAATCAACCACGGTTTGTGCTAGCTCTTTGAAACTTGACACAATAAAGTAGCTCCAAGTTCTATCTCTATGGTTTGTTTCCTATTGATGTAGCTCTAAGCAGAGACTGGCGCAAATCACTTTCATGGAAAGGGGTTGACAAGCTTCCAAAAAACTACGAGTTTCCGGAAATCTCAGCACACATTTTTTCACCCAATCTTGATGACACTTTCAGGTAATGATCAGTACCCCAATCCCTCTTGGCTCACCAAATTTCGTTCTTCTAGGTTAAACCGTTCGTTGGCAGTAACAGTTTTAATTTTTAGGTTTCACTCGGTTTTCTCCTACATGGATACATGTAGTTGGAACTCTAAATCAAACACGGTTTGTGCTACCTCTTTGAAACTTGACACAATAAAGTAGCTCCAAGTTCTCTCTCTATGGTTTGCTTCCTATTGATGTAGCCCTAAGTAGAGACTGGCGCAAATCACTTTCATGGAAAGGGGTTGCCAAGCTTCCAAAAAACTACGAGTTTCCTGAAATCTCAGCACACAATTTTCACCCAATCTTGATGACACTTTCAGGTAATGATCAGAACCCCAATCCCACTTGGCTCACCAAATTTTGTTCTTCTAGGTCAAACCGTTCGTTGGCAGTAACAGTTTTAATTTTTAGGTTCCACTCAGTTTTCTCCTATAGTATACATGTAGTTGGAACTCTAAATCAACACGGTTTGTGCTAGGTCTTTGAAACTTGATACAATAAAGTACCTCCGAGTTCTATCTGTATGGTTTGTTTCCTATTGATGTAGCCCTAAGCAGAGACTGGCGCCAATCACTTTCATGGAAAGGGGTTGCCAAGCTTCCAAAAAACTACGAGTTTCCGGAAATCTCAGCACACATTTTTTCACCCAATCTTGATGACACTTTCAGGTAATGATCAGTACCCCAATCCCACTTGGCTCACCAAATTTCGTTCTTCTAGGTTAAACCGTTCGTTGGCAGTAACAGTTTAAACTTTTTAGGTTTCACTCTGTTTTCTCCTATATGGATACATGTAGTTGGAACTCTAAATCAAACACGGTTTGTGCTAGCTCTTTGAAACTTGACACAATAAAGTAGCTCCAAGTTCTATCTCTATGGTTTGTTTCCTATTGATGTAGCGCTAAGCAGAGACTGGCGCAAATCACTTTCATGGAAAGGGGTTGACAAGCTTCCAAAAAACTACAAGTTTCCGGAAATCTCAGCACACATTTTTTCACCCAATCATGATGACACTTTCAGGTAATGATCAGTACCCAAATCCCAATTGGCTCACCAAATTTCGTTCTTCTAGGTTAACCCGTTCGTTGGACCTAACAGTTTTAATTTTTAGGTTTCACTCTGTTTTCTTCTATATGGATACATGTAGTTGGAACTCTAAATCAACAGGGTTTGTGCTAGCTCTTTGAAACTTGACACAATAAAGTAGCTCCAAGTTCTATCTCTATGGTTTGTTTCCTATTGATGTAGCCCTAAGCAGAGACTGGCGCAAATCACTTTCATGGAAAGGGGTTGCCAAGCTTCCAAAAAACTACGAGTTTCCTGAAATCTCAGCACACATTTTTTCACCCAATCTTGATGACACTTTCAGGTAATGATCAGTACCCCAATCCCACTTGGCTCACCCAATTTCGTTCTTCTAGGTTAAACCGTTCGTTGGCAGTAACAGACTTAATTTTTAGGTTTCACTCTGTTTTCTCCTATAGTGGTACATGTAGTTGGAACTCTAAATCAAACACGGTTTGTGCTAGCTCTTTGAATCTTGACACAATAAAGTAGCTCCAAGTTCTATCTCTATGGTTTGTTTCCTATTGATGTAGCTCTAAGCAGAGACTGGCACAAATCACTTTCATGGAAAGGGGTTGACAAGCTTCCAAAAAACTACGAGTTTCCGGAAATCTCAGCACACATTTTTTCACCCAATCTTGATGACACTTTCAAGTAATGATCAGTACCCCAATCCCACTTGGCTCACCAAATTTCGTTCTTCTAGGTTAAACCGTTCGTTGGCAGTAACAGTTTTAATTTTTAGGTTTCATTCTGTTTTCTCCTACATGGATACATGTAGTTGGAACTCTATATCAAACACGGTTTGTGCTAGCTCTTTGAAACTTGACACAATAAAGTACATCCAAGTTCTATCTCTATGGTTTGTTTCCTATTGATGTAGCTCTAAGCAGAGACTGGCGCAAATCACTTTCATGGAAAGGGGTTGACAAGCTTCCAAAAAACTACGAGTTTCCGGAAATCTTAGCACACATTTTTTCACCCAATCTTGATGACACTTTCAGGTAATGATCAGTACCCCAATCCCACTTGGCTCACCCAATTTCGTTCTTCTAGGTTAAACCGTTCGTTGGCAGTAACAGTGTTAATTTTTAGGTTTCACTCTGTTTTCTCCTATATGGATACATGTAGTTGGAACTCTAAATCAAACACGGTTTGTGCTAGCTCTTTGAAACTTGACACAATAAAGTAGTTCCAAGTTCTATCTCTATGGTTTGTTTCCTATTGATGTAGCCCTAAGCAGAGACTGGCGCAAATCCCTTTCATGGAAAGGGGTTGCCAAGCATCCAAAAAACTACGAGTTTTTGGAAATCTCAGCACACATTTTTTCACCCAATCTTGATGACACTTTCAGTTAATGATCAGTACCCCAATCCCACTTGGCTCACCAAATTTCATTTTTCTAGATTAAACCGTTCGTTGGCAGTAACAGTTTAATTTTTAGGTTCCACACTGTTTTCTCCTATAGGATACATGTAGTTGGAACTCTAAATCAACACGGTTTGTGCTAGCTCTTTGAAACTTGACACAATAAAGTACCTCCGAGTTCCATCTGTATGGTTTGTTTCCTATTAATGTAGCCCTATGCAGAGAATGGTGCAAATCACTTTCATGGAAAGGGGTTCCCAAGCTTCCATAAAACTACGAGTTTCCTGAAATCTCAGCACACATTTTTTCACCCAATCTTGATGACACTTTCAGGTAATGATCAGTACCCAAATCCCACTTCGCTCACCAAATTTCGTTCTTCTAGGTTAAACCGTTTGTTGTACCTAACAGTTTTAATTTTTAGGTTTCACTCTGTTTTCTTCTATATGGATACATGTAGTTGGAACTCTAAATCAACACGGTTTGTGCTAGCTCTTTGAAACTTGACACAATAAAGTAGCTCCAAGTTCTATCTCTATGGTTTGTTTCCTATTGATGTAGCCGTAAGCAGAGACTGGCGCAAATCACTTTCATGGAAAGGGGTTGCCAAGCTTCCAAAAAACTACGAGTTTCCTGAAATCTCAGCACACATTTTTTCACCCAATCTTAATGACACTTTCAGGTAATGATCAGTACCCCAATCCCACTTGGCTCACCAAATTTCGTTCTTCTAGGTTAAAACGTTCGTTGGCAGTAACAGTTTTAATTTTTAGGTTTCACTCTGTTTTCTTCTATATGGAGACATGTAGTTGGAACTCTAAATCAAACACGGTTTGTGCTAGCTCTTTGAAGCTTGACACAATAAAGTACTTCCAAGTTCTATCTCTATGGTTTGTTTCCTATTGATGTAGCCCTAAGCAGAGACTCGCACAACTCACTTTCATGGAAAGGGGTTGCCAAGGTTCCAAAAAACTACGAGTTTCCTGAAATCTCAGCACACTTTTTTTCACCCAATCTTGATGACACTTTCAGGTAATGATCAGTACCCCAATTTCACTTGGCTCACCCAATTTCGTTCTTCTAGGTTAAACCGTTCGTTGGCAGTAACAGTTTTAATTTTTAGGTTTCACTCTGTTTTCTCCTATATTGGTACATGTAGTTGGAACTCTAAATCAAACACGGTTTGTGCTAGCTCTTTGAAACTTGACACAATAAAGTACCTCCAAGTTCTATCTCTATGGTTTGTTTCCTATTGATGTAGCCCTAAGCAGAGACTGGCGCAAATCACTTTCATGGAAAGGGGTTGCCAAGGTTCCAAAAAACTACGAGTTTCCTAAAATCTCAGCACAGATTTTTTCACCCAATCTTGATGACACTATCAGGTAATGATCACTACCCCAATTCCACTTGGCTCAAGAAATTTCGTTCTTCTAGGTTAAACCGTTCGTTGGCAGTAACAGTTTTAATTTTTAGGTTTCACTCTGTTTTCTCCTACATGGATACATGTAGTTGGAACTCTATATCAAACACGGTTTGTGCTAGCTCTTTGAAACTTGACACAATAAAGTACATCCAAGTTCTATCTCTATGGTTTGTTTCCTATTGATGTAGCCCTAAGCAGAGACTGGCGCAAATCACTTTCATGGAAAGGGGTTGACAAGCTTCCAAAAAACTACGAGTTTCCGGAAATCTTAGCACACATTTTTTCACCCAATCTTGATGACACTTTCAGGTAATGATCAGTACCCCAATCCCACTTGGCTCACCCAATTTCGTTCTTCTAGGTTAAACCGTTCGTTGGCAGTAACAGTGTTAATTTTTAGGTTTCACTCTGTTTTCTCCTATATGGATACATGTAGTTGGAACTCTAAATCAAACACGGTTTGTGCTAGCTCTTTGAAACTTGACACAATAAAGTAGTTCCAAGTTCTATCTCTATGGTTTGTTTCCTATTGATGTAGCCCTAAGCAGAGACCGGCGCAAATCCCTTTCATGGAAAGGGGTTGCCAAGCATCCAAAAAACTACGAGTTTTTGGAAATCTCAGCACACATTTTTTCACCCAATCTTGATGACACTTTTAGTTAATGATCAGTACCCAAATCCCACTTCGCTCACCAAATTTCGTTCTTCTAGGTTAAACCGTTCGTTGGACCTAACAGTTTTAATTTTTAGGTTTCACTCTGTTTTCTTCTATATGGATACATGTAGTTGGAACTCTAAATCAACACGGTTTGTGCTAGCTCTTTGAAACTTGACACAATAAAGTAGCTCCAAGTTCTATCTCTATGGTTTGTTTCCTATTGATGTAGCCCTAAGCAGAGACTGGCGCAAATCACTTTCATTTAAAGGGGTTGCCAAGCTTCCAAAAAACTACGAGTTTCCTGAAATCTCAGCACACATTTTTTCACCCAATCTTGATGACACTTTCAGGTAATGATCAGTACGCCAATCCCACTTGGCTCACCAAATTTCGTTCTTCTAGCTTAAACCGTTCGTTGGCAGTCACAGTGTTAATTTTTAGGTTTCACTCTGTTTTCTCCTATATGGATACATGTAGTTGGAACTCTAAATCAAACATGGTTTGTGCTAGCTCTTTGAAACTTGACACAATAAAGTAGCTCCAAGTTCTATCTCTATGGTTTGTTCCTATTGATGTAGACCTAAGCATAGACTGGCGCAAATCACTTTCATGGAAAGCGGTTGCCAAACTTTTAAAAAACTACAAGTTTCCTGAAATCTCAGCAAACATTTTTTCACCCAATGTTGATGACACTTTCAGGTAATGATAAGTACCCCAATCCTACTTGGCTCACCAAATTTCGTTCTTCAAGGTTAAATGGTTCGTTGGCAGTAACAGTTTTAATTTTTAGGTTTCTCTCTGTTTTCTCCTATATGGATACATGTAGTTGGAACTCTAAATCAAACAAGGTTTGTGCTAGCTCTTTGAAACTTGACACAATAAAGTAGCTCTAACTTCTGTCTGTATGGATTGTTTCCTATTGATGTAGCCCTAAGCAGAGACTGGCGCAAATCACTTTCATGGAAAGGGGTTGCCAAGCTTCCAAAAACCTACGAGATTTCTGAAATCTCAGCACACATTTTTTCACCCAATCTTGATGACACTTTCAGGTAATGATCAGTACCCCAATCCCACTTGGCTCACCAAATTACGGTCTTCTAGGATAAACCGTTCGTTGGCAGTAACAGTGTTAATTTTTAGGTTTCACTCTGTTTTCTCCTATATGGGTACATGTAATTGGAACTCTGAATCAAACACGGTTTGTGCTAGCTCTTTGAAACTTCACACAATAAAGTAGCTCCAAGTTCTCTCTCTATGGTTTGTTTCCTATTGATGTAGCCCTAAGTAGAGACTGGCGCAAATCACTTTCGTTTAAAGGGGTTGCAAAGCTTCCAAAAAACTACGAGTTTCCGGAAATCTCAGCACATATTTTTTCACCCAATCTTGATGACACTTTCAGGTAATGATCAGTACCCCAATCCCACTTGGCTCACCAAATTTCGGTATTCTAGATAAACCGTTCGTTGGCAGTAACAGTTTTAATTTTTAGTTTTCACTCCGTTTTCTCCTATGTGGCAACATGTAGTTGGAACTCTAAATCAAACACGGTTTGTGCTAGCTCTTTGAAACTTGACACAATAAAGTAGCTTCAAGTTCTGTCTATATGGTTTATTTCCTATTGATGTAGCCCTAAGTAGAGACTGGTGCAAATCACTTTCATGGAACGGGGTTGCCAAGCTTCCAAACAACAAAGAATCCTGAAATCTCAGCACACATTTTTTCACCCAATCATGATGACACTTTCAGGTAATGGTCACTACCCCAATCCCACTTGGCTCACCAAATTTCGTTCATCTAGGTTAAACCGTTCGTTGGCAGTAACAGTTTTAATTTTTAGGTTTCACTCTGTTCTCTCCTATATGGATACATGTAGTTGGAACTCTAAATCAGACATGGTTTGTGCTAGCTCTTTGAAACATGACACAATAAAGTAGCTACAAGTTCTATCTCTATGGTTTGTTTCCTATTCATGTAGCCCTAAGCAGAGACTGGCGCAAGTCACTTTCATGGAAAGGGCTTGCCAAGCTTATAAAAAACTACGAGTTTCCTGAAATCTCAGCACACATTTTTTCACCCAATCTTGATGACACATTCAGGTAATGATCAGTACGCCAATCCCACTTGGCTCACCAAATTTAGTTCTTCTAGCTTAACCCGTTCGTTGGCAGTAACAGTTTTAATTTTTAGGTTTCACTCTGTTTTCTCCTATATGGATACATGTAGTTGGAACTCTAAATCAAACACGGTTTGTGCTAGCTCTTTGAAACCTGACACAATAAAGTAGCTCCAAGTTCTATCTCTATGGTTTGTTCCTATTGATGTAGACCTAAGCAGAGACTGGCGCAAATCACTTTCATGGAAAGGGGTTGCCAAGTTTTTAAAAAACTACAAGTTTCCTGAAATCTCAGCACACATTTTTTCACCCAATGTTGATGACACTTTCAGGTAATGATCAGTACCCCAATCCCACTGGGCTCACCAAATTTCGTTCTTCTAGGTTAAACCGTTCATTGGCAGTATCAGTTTTAATTTTTAGGTTTCACTCTGTTTTCTCCTATATGGATACAGGTAGTTGGAACTCTAAATCAACACGGTTTGTGCTAGCTCTTTGAAACTTGACACAATAAAGTAGCTCCAAGTTCTATCTCTATGGTTTGTTTCCTATTGATGTAGCCCTAAGCAGAGACTGGCGCAAATCACCTTCAGGGAAAGGGGTTGACAAGCTTCCAAAAAACTACGACTTTCCGGAAATCTCAGCACACATTTTTTCACCCAATCTTGATGACACTTTCAGGTAATGATCAGTACACCAATCCCACTTGGCTCACCAAATTTCGGTCTTCTAGGATAAACCGTTCGTTGGCAGTAACAGTTTTAATTTTTAGGTTTCACTCTGTTTTCTCCTATATGGGTACATGTAGTTGGAACTCTAAATCGAAAACGGTTTGTGCTAGCTCTTTGAAACTTCACACAATAAAGTAGCTCCAAGTTCTCTCTCTATGGTTTGTTTCCTATTGATGTAGCCCTAAGTAGAGACTGGCGCAAATCACTTTCGTTTAAAGGGGTTGCAAAGCTTCCAAAAAACTACGAGTTTCCGGAAATCTCACCACAAATTTTTTCACCCAATCTTGATGACACTTTCAGGTAATGATCAGTACCCCAATCCCACTTGGCTCACCAAATTTCGGTATTCTAGATAAACCGTTCGTTGGCAGTAACAGTTTTAATTTTTAGTTTTCACTCCGTTTTCTCCTATGTGGCAACATGTAGTTGGAACTCTAAATCAACACGGTTTGTGCTAGCTCTTTGAAACTTGACACAATAAAGTAGCTCCAAGTTCTATCTCTATGGTTTGATTCCTATTGATGTAGCCCTAAGCAGAGACTGGCGCAAATCACTTTCATGGAAAGGGGTTGCCAAGCTTCCAAAAAACTACGAGTTTCCTGAAATCTCAGCACACATTTTTTCACCCAATCTTGATGACACTTTCAGGTAATGATCAGTACCCAATCCCACTTGGCTCACCAAATTTCGTTCTTCTAGGTTAAAACGTTCGTTGGCAGTAACAGTTTTAATTTTTAGGTTTCACTCTGTTTTCTCCTATATGGATACATGTAGTTGGAACTCTAAATCAAACACGGTTTGTGCTAGCTCTTTGAAACTTGACACAATAAAGTAGCTCCAAGTTCAATTTCTATGGTTTGTTTCCTATTGATGTAGACCTAAGTAGGGACTGGCGCAAATCACTTTCAATTAAAGGGGTTCCTAGCTTCCAAAAAACTACGAGTTTCCTGAAATATCAGCACACATTTTTTAACCCAATCTTAATGACACTTTCAGGTAATGATCAATAACCCAGTCCCACTTGACTCAGCAAATTTCGTTCTTCTAGGTTAAACCCTTCATTGGCAGTAACAGTTTTAATTTTTAGGTTTCACTCTGCTTTCTCCTATATGGATAGATGTAGTTGGAACTCTAAATCAAACACGGTTTGTGCTAGCTCTTTGAAACTTGAAACAATAAAGTAGCACCAAGTTCTATCTCTATGGTTTGTTTCCTATTGATGTAGCCCTAAGCAGAGACTGGCGCAAATCACTTTCATGGAAAGGGGTTGCCAAGCTTCCAAAAAACTCCGAGTTTTCTGAAATCTCTGCACACATTTTTTCACCCAATCTTGATGACCCTTTCAGGTAATGATCAGTACCCCAATCCCACTTAGCTCACCAAATTTCGTTCTTCTAGGTTAAAGCGTTCGTTGGCAGTAACAGTTTTAATTTTTAGGTTTCACTCTGTTTTCTCCTATATGGATAAATGTATTTGAAACTCTAAATCAAACACGGTTTGTGCTTGCTCTTTGAAACTTGACACAATAAAGTAGCTCCAAGTTCTATCTCTATGGTTTGTTTACTATTGATGTAGCCCTAAGCAGAGACTGGCGCAAATCACTTTCATGGAAAGGGGTTGCCAAGCTTCCAAACAACAACAAGTCCTGAAATCTCATCACACATTTTTTCACCCAATCATGATGACACTTTCAGGTAATGGTCACTACCCCAATCCCACTTGGCTCACCAAATTTCGTTCTTCTAGGTTAAACCGTTCGTTGGCAGTAACAGTTTTAATTTTTAAGTTTCACTCTGTTTTCTCCTATATGGATACATGTAGTTGGAACTCTAAATCAAACATGGTTTGTGCTAGCTCTTTGAAACATGACACAATAAAGTAGCTACAAGTTCTATCTCTATGGTTTGTTTCCTATTGATGTAGCCCTAAGCAGAGACTGGCGCAAATTACTTTCATGGAAAGGGGTTGCCAAGGTTCCAAAAAACTACGAGTTTCCTGAAATCTCAGCACACATTTTTTTCACCCAATCTTGATGACACTTTCAGGTAATGATCAGTACCCCAATCCCACTTGGCTCACCAAATTTTGTTCTTCTAGGTTAAACAGTTGGTTGGCAGTAACAGTTTTAATTTTTAGGTTTCACTCTCTTTTCTCCTATATGGATACATGTAGTTGGAACTCTAAATCAAACACGGTTTGTGCTAGCTCTTTGAAACTTGACACAATAAAGTAGCTCCAAGTTCTATCTCTATGGTTTGTTTCCTATTGATGTAGCCCTAAGCAGAGACTGGCGCAAGTCACTTTCATGGAAAGGGGTTGCCAAGCTTATAAAAAACTACGAGATTCCTGAAATCTCAGCACACATTTTTTCACCCAATCTTGAGGACACATTCAGGTAATGATCAGTACGCCAATCCCACTTGGCTCACCAAATTTAGTTCTTCTAGCTTAACCCGTTCGTTGGCAGTAACAGTTTTAATTTTTAGGTTTCACTCTGTTTTCTCCTATATGGATACATATAGTTGGAACTCTAAATCAAACACGGTTTGTGCTAGCTCTTTGAAACTTGACACAATAAAGTAGCTCCAAGTTCTATCACTATGGTTTGTTCCTATTGATGTAGACCTAAGCAGAGACTGGCACAAATCACTTTCATGGAAAGGGATTGCCAAGCTTCCAAACAACAACAAGTCCTGAAATCTCATCACACATTTTTTCACCCAATCATGATGACACTTTCAGGTAATGATCAGTACCCCAATCCTACTTGGCTCACCAAATTTCGTTCTTCAAGGTTAAACCATTCGTTGGCAGTAACAGTTTTAATTTTTAGGTTTCTCTCTGTTTTCTCCTATATGGATACATGTAGTTGGAACTCTAAATCAAACAGGGTTTGTGCTAGCTCTTTGAAACTTGACACAATATCGTAGCTCCAAACTCTATCTCTATGGTTTTTTTCCTATTGATGTACCCCTATGCAGAAACTAGCGCAAATCACTTACATGGAAAGGGGTTGCCAAGCTTCCAAAAAACTACGAGTTTCCTGAAATCTCAGCACACATTTTTTCACCCAATCTTGATGACACTTTCAGGTAATGATCAGTACCCCAATCCAACTTGGCTCACCAAATTTCGTTCTTCTAGGTTAAACCGTTCGTTGGCAGTAGCAGTTTTAATTTTTAGGTTTCACTCTGTTTTCTCCTATATGGATACATGTAGTTTGAACTCTAAATCAAACACGGTTTGTGCTAGCTCTTTGAAACTTGAAACAATAAAGTAGCACCAAGTTCTATCTCTATGGTTTGTTTCCTATTGATGTAGCACTAAGCAGAGACTTGCGCAAATCTCTTTCATGGAAAGGGGTTGCCAAGCTTCCAAAAAACTCCGAGTTTCCTGAAATCTCTGCACACATTTTTTCACCCAATCTTGATGACCCTTTCAGGTAATGATCAGTACCCCAATCCCACTTAGCTCACCAAATTTCGTTCTTCTAGGTTAAAGCGTTCGTTGGCAGTAACAGTTTTAATTTTTAGGTTTCACTCTGTTTTCTCCTATATGGATAAATGTACTTGCAACTCTAAATCAAACACGGTTTGTGCTTGCTCTTTGAAACTTGACACAATAAAGTAGCTCCAAGTTCTATCTCTATGGTTTGTTTACTATTGATGTAGCCCTAAGCAGAGACTGGCGCAAATCACTTTCATGGAAAGGGGTTGCCAAGCTTCCAAACAACAAGTCCTGAAATCTCAGCACACATTTTTTCACCCAATCATGATGACACTTTCAGGTAATGGTCACTACCCCAATCCCACTAGGCTCACCAAATTTCGTTCTTCTAGGTTAAACCGTTCGTTGGCAGTAACAGTTTTAATTTTTAGGTTTCACTCTGTTCTCTCCTATATGGATACATGTAGTTGGAACTCTAAATCAAACATGGTTTGTGCTAGCTCTTTGAAACATGACACAATAAAGTAGCTACAAGTTCTATCTCTATGGTTTGTTTCCTATTGATATAGCCCTAAGCAGAGACTGGCGCAAATCACTTTCATGGAAAGGGGTTGCCAATCTTCCAAAAAACTACGAGTTTCCTGAAATCTCAGCACACATTTTTTCACCCAATCTTGATGACACTTTCAGGTAATGATCAGTACCCCAATCCCACTTGGCTTACCAAATTTTGTTCTTCTAGGTTAAACCGTTGGTTGGCAGTAACAGTTTTAATTTTTAGGTTTCACTCTGTTTTCTCCTATATGGATACATGTAGTTGGAACTCTAAATCAAACACGGTTTGTGCTAGCTCTTTGAAACTTGACACAATAAAGTAGCTCCAAGTTCTATCTCTATGGTTTGTTTCCTATTCATGTAGCCCTAAGCAGAGACTGGCGCAAGTCACTTTCATGGAAAGGGCTTGCCAAGCTAATAAAAAACTACGAGTTTCCTGAAATCTCAGCACACATTTTTTCACCCAATCTTGATGACACATTCAGTTAATGATCAGTACGCCAATCCCACTTGGCTCACCAAATTTAGTTCTTCTAGCTTAACCCGTTCGTTGGCAGTAACAGTTTTAATTTTTAGGTTTCACTCTGTTTTCTCCTATATGGATACATGTAGTTGGAACTCTAAATCAAACACGGTTTGTGCTAGCTCTTTGAAACCTGACACAATAAAGTAGCTCCAAGTTCTATCTCTATGGTTTGTTCCTATTGATGTAGACCTAAGCAGAGACTGGCGCAAATCACTTTCATTTAAAGGGGGTGCCAAGCTTCCAAAAAACTAGGAGTTTCCTGAAATCTCTGCACACATTTTTTCACCCAATCTTGATGACACTTTCAGGTAATGATCAGTACCCCAATCCCACTGGGCTCACCAAATTTCGTTCTTCTAGGTTAAACCGTTCATTGGCAGTATCAGTTTTAATTTTTAGGTTTCACTCTGTTTTCTCCTATATGGGTATATGTAGTTGGAACTCTAAATCAAACACGGTTTGTGCTAGCTCTTTGAAACTTGACACAATAAAGTAGCTCTAAGTTCTATCTGTATGGTTTGTTTCCTATTGATGTAGTCCTAAGCAGAGACTGGCGCAAATCACTTTCATGGAAAGGGGTTGCCAAGCTTCCAAAAAACTACGAGATTTCTGAAATCTCAGCACACATTTTTTCACCCAATCTTGATGACACTTTCAGGTAATGATCAGACCCCAATCCCACTTGGCTGACCAAATTTCGTTCTTCTAGGTGAAACCGTTCGTTGGCAGTAACAGTTTTAATTTTTATGTTTCACTCTGTTTTCTCCTATATGGGTATATGTAGTTGGAACTCTAAATCAAACACGTTTTGTGCTAGCTCTTTGAAAATTGACACAATAAAGTAGCTCAAAGTTCTATCTCTATGGCTTGTTTCCTATTGATGTAGCCCTAAGCAGAGACTGGCACAAAATACTTCCATGGAAAGGGGTTGCCAAGCTTCCAAAAAACTACGAGATTCCTGAAATCTTAGCACACATTTTTTCACCCAATCATGATGACACTTTCAGGTAATGATCAGTACCCCAATCCCACTTGGCTCACCAAATTTCGTTCTTCTAGGTTCAACCGTTCGTTGGCAGTAACAGTGTTAATTTTTAGGTTTCACTCTTTTTTTCTCCTATATGGATACAGGTAGTTGGAACTCTAAATTAACACTGTTTGTGCTAGCTCTTTGAAACTTGACACAATAAAGTAGCTCCGAGTTCTATCTGTATGGTTTGTTTCCTATTGATGTAGCCATAAGCCGAGACTGGCGCAAATCACCTTCAGGGAAAGGGGTTGCCAAGCTTCCAAAAAACTACGAGTTTCTGGAAATCTCGGCACACATTTTTTCAACCAATCTTGATGACACTTTCAGGTAATGATCAGTACACCAATCCCACTTGGCTCACCAAATTTCGGTCTTCTAGGATAAACCGTTCGTTGGCAGTAACATTTTTAATTTTTAGGTTTCACTCTGTTTTCTCCTATATGGGTACATGTAGTTGGAACTATAAATCAAACACGGTTTGTGCTAGCTCTTTGAAACTTGACACAATAAAGTAGCTCCAAGTTCTATCTGTATGGTTTGTTTCCTATTGATGTAGCCCTAAGCAGAGACTGGCGCAAATCACTTCCATGGAAAGGGGTTGCCAAGCTTCCAAAAAACTACGAGATTCCTGAAATCTCAGCACACATTTTTTCACCCAATCTTGATGACACTTACAGGTAATGATCAGTACCCCAATCCCACTTGGCTCACCAAATTTCGTTCTTCTAGGTTAAACCGTTCGTTGGCAGTATCCGTTTTAATTTTTAGGTTTCACTCTGTTTTCTCCTATATGGATACAGGTAGTTGGAACTCTAAATCAACACGGTTTGTGCTAGCTCTTTGAAACTTGACACAATAAAGTAGCTCCAAGTTCTATCTCTATGGTTTGTTTCCTATTGATGTAGCCCTAAGCAGAGACTGGCGCAAATCACTTCCATGGAAAGGGGTTGCCAAGCTTCCAAAAAACTACGAGTTTCCTGAAATCTCAGCACACATTTTTTCACCCAATCTTGATGACACTTTCAGGTAATGATCAGTACCCCAATCCAACTTGGCTCACCAAATTTCGTTCTTCTAGGTTAAACCGTTCGTTGGCAGTAGCAGTTTTAATTTTTAGGTTTCACTCTGTTTTCTCCTATATGGATACATGTAGTTTGAACTCTAAATCAAACACGGTTTGTGCTAGCTCTTTGAAACTTGAAACAATAAAGTAGCACCAAGTTCTATCTCTATGGTTTGTTTCCTATTGATGTAGCACTAAGCAGAGACTTGCGCAAATCTCTTTCATGGAAAGGGGTTGCCAAGCTTCCAAAAAACTCCGAGTTTCCTGAAATCTCTGCACACATTTTTTCACCCAATCTTGATGACTCTTTCAGGTAATGATCAGTACCCCAATCCCACTTAGCTCACCAAATTTCGTTCTTCTAGGTTAAAGCGTTCGTTGGCAGTAACAGTTTTAATTTTTAGGTTTCACTCTGTTTTCTCCTATATGGATAAATGTACTTGCAACTCTAAATCAAACACGGTTTGTGCTTGCTCTTTGAAACTTGACACAATAAAGTAGCTCCAAGTTCTATCTCTATGGTTTGTTTACTATTGATGTAGCCCTAAGCAGAGACTGGCGCAAATCACTTTCATGGAAAGGGGTTGCCAAGCTTCCAAACAACAAGTCCTGAAATCTCAGCACACATTTTTTCACCCAATCATGATGACACTTTCAGGTAATGGTCACTACCCCAATCCCACTAGGCTCACCAAATTTCGTTCTTCTAGGTTAAACCGTTCGTTGGCAGTAACAGTTTTAATTTTTAGGTTTCACTCTGTTCTCTCCTATATGGATACATGTAGTTGGAACTCTAAATCAAACATGGTTTGTGCTAGCTCTTTGAAACATGACACAATAAAGTAGCTACAAGTTCTATCTCTATGGTTTGTTTCCTATTGATATAGCCCTAAGCAGAGACTGGCGCAAATCACTTTCATGGAAAGGGGTTGCCAATCTTCCAAAAAACTACGAGTTTCCTGAAATCTCAGCACACATTTTTTCACCCAATCTTGATGACACTTTCAGGTAATGATCAGTACCCCAATCCCACTTGGCTTACCAAATTTTGTTCTTCTAGGTTAAACCGTTGGTTGGCAGTAACAGTTTTAATTTTTAGGTTTCACTCTGTTTTCTCCTATATGGATACATGTAGTTGGAACTCTAAATCAAACACGGTTTGTGCTAGCTCTTTGAAACTTGACACAATAAAGTAGCTCCAAGTTCTATCTCTATGGTTTGTTTCCTATTCATGTAGCCCTAAGCAGAGACTGGCGCAAGTCACTTTCATGGAAAGGGCTTGCCAAGCTAATAAAAAACTACGAGTTTCCTGAAATCTCAGCACACATTTTTTCACCCAATCTTGATGACACATTCAGGTAATGATCAGTACGCCAATCCCACTTGGCTCACCAAATTTAGTTCTTCTAGCTTAACCCGTTCGTTGGCAGTAACAGTTTTAATTTTTAGGTTTCACTCTGTTTTCTCCTATATGGATACATGTAGTTGGAACTCTAAATCAAACACGGTTTGTGCTAGCTCTTTGAAACCTGACACAATAAAGTAGCTCCAAGTTCTATCTCTATGGTTTGTTCCTATTGATGTAGACCTAAGCAGAGACTGGCGCAAATCACTTTCATGGAAAGGGGTTGCCAAGTTTTTAAAAAACTACAAGTTTCCTGAAATCTCAGCACACATTTTTTCACCCAATGTTGATGACACTTTCAGGTAATGATCAGTACCCCCATCCTACTTGGCTCACCAAATTTAGTTCTTCAAGGTTAAACCGTTCGTTGGCAGTAACAGTTTTAATTTTTAGGTTTCACTCGGTTTTCTCCTATATGGATACATGTAGTTGGAACTCTAAATCAAACACGGTTTGTGCTAGCTCTTTGAAACTTGACACAATAAAGTAGCTCCAAGTTCTATCTCTATGGTTTGTTTCTTATTGCTGTAGACCTAAGAAGAGACTGGCGCAAATCACTTTCATTTAAAGGGGGTGCCAAGCTTCCAAAAAACTAGGAGTTTCCTGAAATCTCTGCACACATTTTTTCACCCAATCTTGATGACACTTTCAGGTAATGATCAGTACCCCAATCCCACTGGGCTCACCAAATTTCGTTCTTCTAGGTTAAACCGTTCATTGGCAGTATCAGTTTTAATTTTTAGGTTTCACTCTGTTTTCTCCTATATGGGTATATGTAGTTGGAACTCTAAATAAAACACGGTTTGTGCTAGCTCTTTGAAACTTGACACAATAAAGTAGCTCTAAGTTCTATCTGTATGGTTTGTTTCCTATTGATGTAGTCCTAAGCAGAGACTGGCGCAAATCACTTTCATGGAAAGGGGTTGCCAAGCTTCCAAAAGACTACGAGATTTCTGAAATCTCAGCACACATTTTTTCACCCAATCTTGATGACACTTTCAGGTAATGATCAGACCCCAATCCCACTTGGCTGACCAAATTTCGTTCTTCTAGGTGAAACCGTTCGTTGGCAGTAACAGTTTTAATTTTTATGTTTCACTCTGTTTTCTCCTATATGGGTATATGTAGTTGGAACTCTAAATCAAACACGTTTTGTGCTAGCTCTTTGAAAATTGACACAATAAAGTAGCTCAAAGTTCTATCTCTATGGCTTGTTTCCTATTGATGTAGCCCTAAGCAGAGACTGGCACAAAATACTTCCATGGAAAGGGGTTGCCAAGCTTCCAAAAAACTACGAGATTCCTGAAATCTTAGCACACATTTTTTCACCCAATCATGATGACACTTTCAGGTAATGATCAGTACCCCAATCCCACTTGGCTCACCAAATTTCGTTCTTCTAGGTTCAACCGTTCGTTGGCAGTAACAGTGTTAATTTTTAGGTTTCACTCTTTTTTTCTCCTATATGGATACAGGTAGTTGGAACTCTAAATCAACACTGTTTGTGCTAGCTCTTTGAAACTTGACACAATAAAGTAGCTCCGAGTTCTATCTGTATGGTTTGTTTCCTATTGATGTAGCCATAAGCCGAGACTGGCGCAAATCACCTTCAGGGAAAGGGGTTGCCAAGCTTCCAAAAAACTACGAGTTTCTGGAAATCTCGGCACACATTTTTTCAACCAATCTTGATGACACTTTCAGGTAATGATCAGTACACCAATCCCACTTGGCTCACCAAATTTCGGTCTTCTAGGATAAACCGTTCGTTGGCAGTAACATTTTTAATTTTTAGGTTTCACTCTGTTTTCTCCTATATGGGTACATGTAGTTGGAACTATAAATCAAACACGGTTTGTGCTAGCTCTTTGAAACTTGACACAATAAAGTAGCTCCAAGTTCTATCTGTATGGTTTGTTTCCTATTGATGTAGCCCTAAGCAGAGACTGGCGCAAATCACTTCCATGGAAAGGGGTTGCCAAGCTTCCAAAAAACTACGAGATTCCTGAAATCTCAGCACACATTTTTTCACCCAATCTTGATGACACTTACAGGTAATGATCAGTACCCCAATCCCACTTGGCTCACCAAATTTCGTTCTTCTAGGTTAAACCGTTCGTTGGCAGTATCAGTTTTAATTTTTAGGTTTCACTCTGTTTTCTCCTATATGGATACAGGTAGTTGGAACTCTAAATCAACACGGTTTGTGCTAGCTCTTTGAAACTTGACACAATAAAGTAGCTCCAAGTTCTATCTCTATGGTTTGTTTCCTATTGATGTAGCCCTAAGCAGAGACTGGCGCAAATCACCTTCAGGGAAAGGGGTTGACAAGCTTCCAAAAAACTACGACTTTCCGGAAATCTCAGCACACATTTTTTCACCCAATCTTGATGACACTTTCAGGTAATGATCAGTACCCCAATCCCACTTGGCTCACCAAATTTCGGTCTTCTAGGATAAACCGTTCGTTGGCAGTAACAGTTTTAATTTTTAGGTTTCACTCTGTTTTCTCCTTTATGGGTACATGTAGTTGGAACTCTAAATCGAAAACGGTTTGTGCTAGCTCTTTGAAACTTCACACAATAAAGTAGCTCCAAGTTCTCTCTCTATGGTTTGTTTCCTATTGATGTAGCCCTAAGTAGAGACTGGCGCAAATCACTTTCGTTTAAAGGGGTTGCAAAGCTTCCAAAAAACTACGAGTTTCCGGAAATCTCAGCACAAATTTTTTCACCCAATCTTGATGACACTTTCAGGTAATGATCAGTACCCCAATCCCACTTGGCTCACCAAATTTCGGTATTCTAGATAAACCGTTCGTTGGCAGTAACAGTTTTAATTTTTAGTTTTCACTCCGTTTTCTCCTATGTGGCAACATGTAGTTGGAACTCTAAATCAACACGGTTTGTGCTAGCTCTTTGAAACTTGACACAATAAAGTAGCTCCAAGTTCTATCTCTATGGTTTGTTTCCTATTGATGTAGCCCTAAGCAGAGACTGGCGCAAATCACTTTCATGGAAAGGGGTTGCCAAGCTTCCAAAAAACTACGAGTTTCCTGAAATCTCAGCACACATTTTTTCACCCAATCTTGATGACACTTTCAGGTAATGATCAGTACCCCAATCCCACTTGGCTCACCAAATTTCGTTCTTCTAGGTTAAAACGTTCGTTGGCAGTAACAGTTTTAATTTTTAGGTTTCACTCTGTTTTCTCCTATATGGGTACATGTAGTTGGTACTCTAAATCAAACAGGGTTTGTGCTAGCTCTTTGAAACTTGACACAATAAAGTAGCTCCAGGTTCTATCTCTATGGTTTCTTTCCTATTGATGTAGCCCTAAGCAGAGACTGGCACAAATCACTTTCATGGAAAGGGGTTGCCAAGCTTCCAAAAAACTACGAGATTCCTGAAATCTCAGCACACATTTTTTCACCCAAACTTGATGACACTTTCAGGTAATGATCAGTACGCCAATCCCACTTGGCTCACCAAATTTCGTTCTTCTAGCTTAAACCGTTGGTTGGCAGTAACAGTTTTAATTTTTAGGTTTCACTCTGTTTTCTCCTATATGGATACATGTAGTTGGAACTCTAAATCAAACACGGTTTGTGCTAGCTCTTTGAAACTTGACACAATAAAGTAGCTCCAAGTTCAATTTCTATGGTTTGTTTCCTATTGATGTAGACCTAAGTAGGGACTGGCGCAAATCACTTTCAATTAAAGGGGTTCCTAGCTTCCAAAAAACTACGAGTTTCCTGAAATATCAGCACACATTTTTTAACCCAATCTTAATGACACTTTCAGGTAATGATCAATACCCCAGTCCCACTTGACTCAGCAAATTTCGTTCTTCTAGGTTAAACCCTTCATTGGCAGTAACAGTTTTAATTTTTAGGTTTCACTCTGTTTTCTCCTATATGGATAGATGTAGTTGGAACTCTAAATCAAACACGGTTTGTGCTAGCTCTTTGAAACTTGACACAATAAAGTAGCTCCAAGTTCAATTTCTATGGTTTGTTTCCTATTGATGTAGCCCTAAGCAGAGACTGGCGCAAATCACTTTCATGGAAAGGGGTTGCCAAGCTTCCAAAAAACTCCGAGTTTCCTGAAATCTCTGCACACATTTTTTCACCCAATCTTGATGACCCTTTCAGGTAATGATCAGTACCCCAATCCCACTTAGCTCACCAAATTTCGTTCTTCTAGGTTAAAGCGTTCGTTGGCAGTAACAGTTTTAATTTTTAGGTTTCACTCTGTTTTCTCCTATATGGATAAATGTATTTGAAACTCTAAATCAAACACGGTTTGTGCTTGCTCTTTGAAACTTGACACAATAAAGTAGCTCCAAGTTCTATCTCTATGGTTTGTTTCCTATTGATGTAGCCCTAAGCAGAGACTGGCGCAAATCACTTTCATGGAAAGGGGTTGCCAAGCTTCCAAACAACAACAAGTCCTGAAATCTCATCACACATTTTTTCACCCAATCATGATGACACTTTCAGGTAATGGTCACTACCCCAATCCCACTTGGCTCACCAAATTTCGTTCTTCTAGGTTAAACCGTTCGTTGGCAGTAACAGTTTTAATTTTTAGGTTTCACTCTGTTTTCTCCTATATGGATACATGTAGTTGGAACTCTAAATCAAACATGGTTTGTGCTAGCTCTTTGAAACATGACACAATAAAGTAGCTACAAGTTCTATCTCTATGGTTTGTTTCCTATTGATGTAGCCCTAAGCAGAGACTGGCGCAAATTACTTTCATGGAAAGGGGTTGCCAAGCTTCCAAAAAACTAGGAGTTTCCTGAAATCTCAGCACACATTTTTTCACCCAATCTTGATGACACTTTCAGGTAATGATCAGTACCCCAATCCCACTTGGCTCACCAAATTTTGTTCTTCTAGGTTAAACAGCTGGTTGGCAGTAACAGTTTTAATTTTTAGGTTTCACTCTGTTTTCTCCTATATGGATACATGTAGTTGGAACTCTAAATCAAACACGGTTTGTGCTAGCTCTTTGAAACTTGACACAATAAAGTAGCTCCAAGTTCTATCTCTATGGTTTGTTTCCTATTGATGTAGCCCTAAGCAGAGACTGGCGCAAGTCACTTTCATGGAAAGGGGTTGCCAAGCTTATAAAAAACTACGAGATTCCTGAAATCTCAGCACACATTTTTTCACCCAATCTTGATGACACATTCAGGTAATGATCAGTACGCCAATCCCACTTGGCTCACCAAATTTAGTTCTTCTAGCTTAACCCGTTCGTTGGCAGTAACAGTTTTAATTTTTAGGTTTCACTCTGTTTTCTCCTATATGGATACATGTAGTTGGAACTCTAAATCAAACACGGTTTGTGCTAGCTCTTTGAAACTTGACACAATAAAGTAGCTCCAAGTTCTATCACTATGGTTTGTTCCTATTGATGTAGACCTAAGCAGAGACTGGCGCAAATCACTTTCATGGAAAGGGGTTGCCAACCTTCCAAACAACAACAAGTTTCCTGAAATCTCAGCACACATTTTTTCACCCAATCATGATGACACTTTCAGGTAATGGTCACTACCCCAATCCCACTTGGCTCACCAAATTTCGTTCTTCTAGTTTAAACCGTTCGTTGGCAGTAACAGTTTTAATTTTCAGGTTTCACTCGGTTTTCTCCTATATGGGTACATGTAGTTGGTACTCTAAATCAAACAGCGTTTGTGCTAGCTCTTTGAATCTTGACACAATAAAGTAGCTCCAAGTTCTATCTCTATGGTTTGTTTCCTATTGATGTAGCCCTAAGTAGAGACTGGCGCAAATCACTTTCGTTTATAGGGGTTGCAAAGCTTCCAAAAAACTACGAGGTTCCGGAAATCTCAGCACACATTTTTTCACACAATCTTGATGACACTTTCAGGTAATGATCAGTACCCCAATCCCACTTGGCTCACCAAATTTCGGTATTCTAAGATAAACCGTTCATTGGCAGTAACAGTTTTAATTTTTAGTTTTCACTCCGTTTTCTCCTATGTGGCAACATGTAGTTGGAACTCAAAATCAAACACGGTTTGTGCTAGCTCTTTGAAACTTGACACAATAAAATAGCTCCAAGTTCTATCTCTATGGTTTGTTTCCTATTGATGTAGCCCTAAGTAGAGACTGGCACAAATCACTTTCATGGAACGGGGTTGCAAAGCTTCCAAAAAACTACGAGTTTCCTGAAATCTCAGCACACATATTTTCACCCAATCTTGATGACACTTTCACGTAATGATCAGTACCCCAATCCCACTGGCTCACCAAATTTCGTTCTTCTAGGTTAAACCGTTCGTTGGCAGTAACAGTTTTAATTTTTAGGTTTCACTCTGTTTTCTCCTATATGGGTACATGTAGTTGGTACTCTAAATCAAACAGGGTTTGTGCTAGCTCTTTGAATCTTGACACAATAAAGTAGCTCCAAGTTCTATCTCTATGGTTTGTTTCCTATTGATGTAGCCCTAAGCAGAGACTGGCGCAAATCACGTTCATGGAAAGGGGTTGCCAAGCTTCCAAAAAACTACGAGTTTCCTGAAATCTCAGCACACATTTTTTCACCCAATCTTGATGACACTTTCAGGTAATGATCAATACCCCAGTCTCACTTGAATCAGCAAATTTCATTCTTCTAGGTTAAACCGTTCATTGGCAGTAACAGTTTTAATTTTTAGGTTTCACTCTGTTTTCTCCTATATGGATACATGTAGTTGGAACTCTAAATCAAACACGGTTTGTGCTAGCTCTTTGAAACTTGAAACAATAAAGTAGCACCAAGTTCTATCTCTATGGTTTGTTTCCTATTGATGTAGCCCTAAGCAGAGACTGGCGCAAGTCACTTTCATGGAAAGGGGTTGCCAAGCTTATAAAAAACTACGAGATTCCTGAAATCTCAGCACACATTTTTTCACCCAATCTTGATGACACATTCAGGTAATGATCAGTACGCCAATCCCACTTGGCTCACCAAATTTAGTTCTTCTAGCTTAACCCGTTCGTTGGCAGTAACAGTTTTAATTTTTAGGTTTCACTCTGTTTTCTCCTATATGGATACATGTAGTTGGAACTCTAAATCAAACACGGTTTGTGCTAGCTCTTTGAAACTTGACACAATAAAGTAGCTCCAAGTTCTATCACTATGGTTTGTTCCTATTGTTGTAGACCTAAGCAGAGACTGGCGCAAATCACTTTCATGGAAAGTGGTTGCCACGCTTTTAAAAAAGTACAAGTTTCCTGAAATCTCAGCACACATTTTTTCACCCAATGTTGATGACACTTTCAGGTAATGATCAGTACCCCAATCCTACTTGGCTCACCAAATTTCGTTCTTCAAGATTAAACCGTTCGTTGGCAGTAAGAGTTTTAATTTTTAGGTTTCTCTCTGTTTTCTCCTATATGGATACATGTAGTTGGAACTCTAAATCAAACAGGGTTTGTGCTAGCTCTTTGAAACTTGACACAATAAAGTAGCTCCAAACTCTATCTCTATGGTTTTTTTCCTATTGATGTACCCCTATGCAGAAACTAGCGCAAATCACTTACATGGAAAGGGGTTGCCAAGCTTCCAAAAAACTACGAGTTTCCAGTAATCTCAGCACACATTTTTTCACCCAATCTTGATGACACTTTCAGGTAATGATCAGTACCCCAATCCCACTTGGCTCACCAAATTTTGTTCTTCTAGGTTAAACCGTTCGTTGGCAGTAACAGTTTTAATTTTTAGGTTTCACTCTGTTTTCTCCTATATGGATACATGTAGTTGGAACTCTAAATCAAACACGGTTTGTGCTAGCTCTTTGAAACTTGACACAATAAAGTAGCTCCAAGTTCAATTTCTATGGTTTGTTTCCTATTGATGTAGACCTAAGTAGGGACTGGCGCAAATCACTTTCAATTAAAGGGGTTGCCTAGCTTCCAAAAAACTACGAGTTTCCTGAAATATCAGCACACATTTTTTAACCCAATCTTAATGACACTTTCAGGTAATGATCAATACCCCAGTCCCACTTGACTCAGCAAATTTCGTTCTTCTAGGTTAAACCGTTCATTGGCAGTAACAGTTTTAATTTTTAGGTTTCACTCTGTTTTCTCCTATATGGATACATGTAGTTGGAACTCTAAATCAAACACGGTTTGTGCTAGCTCTTTGAAACTTGAAACCATAAAGTAGCACCAAGTTCTATCTCTATGGTTTGTTTCCTATTGATGTAGCCCTAAGCACAGACTGGCGCAAATCACTTTCATGGAAAGGGGTTGCCAAGCTTCCAAAAAACTCCGAGTTTCCTGAAATCTCTGCACACATTTTTTCACCCAATCTTGATGACCCTTTCAGGTAATGATCAGTACCCCAATCCCACTTAGCCCACCAAATTTCGTTCTTCTAGGTTAAAGCGTTCGTTGGCAGTAACAGTTTTAATTTTTAGGTTTCACTCTGTTTTCTCCTATATGGATAAATGTATTTGAAACTCTAAATCAAACACGGTTTGTGCTTGCTCTTTGAAACTTGACACAATAAAGTAGCTCCAATTTCTATCTCTATGGTTTGTTTACTATTGATGTAGCCCTAAGCAGAGACTGGCACAAATCACTTTCATGGAAAGGGGTTGCCAAGCTTCCAAAAAACTACGAGTTTCCTGAAATCTCATCACACATTTTTTCACCCAATCATGATGACACTTTCAGGTAATGGTCACTACCCCAATCCACTTGGCTCACCAAATTTCGTTCTTCTAGGTTAAACCGTTCGTTGGCAGTAACAGTTTTAATTTTTAGGTTTCACTCTGTTTTCTCCTATATGGATACATGTAGTTGGAACTCTAAATCAAACATGGTTTGTGCTAGCTCTTTGAAACATGACACAATAAAGTAGCTACAAGTTCTATCTCTATGGTTTGTTTCCTATTGATGTAGCCCTAAGCAGAGACTGGCGCAAATCACTTTCATGGAAAGGGGTTGCCAAGCTTCCAAAAAACTACGAGTTTCCTGAAATCTCAGCACACATTTTTTCACCCAATCTTGATGACACTTTCAGGTAATGATCAGTACCCCAATCCCACTTGGCTCACCAAATTTTGTTCTTCTAGGTTAAACAGCTGGTTGGCAGTAACAGTTTTAATTTTTAGGTTTCACTCTGTTTTCTCCTATATGGATACATGTAGTTGGAACTCTAAATCAAACACGGTTTGTGCTAGCTCTTTGAAACTTGACACAATAAAGTAGCTCCAAGTTCTATCTCTATGGTTTGTTTCCTATTGATGTAGCCCTAAGCAGAGACTGGCGCAAGTCACTTTCATGGAAAGGGGTTGCCAAGCTTATAAAAAACTACGAGATTCCTGAAATCTCAGCACACATTTTTTCACCCAATCTTGATGACACATTCAGGTAATGATCAGTACGCCAATCCCACTTGGCTCACCAAATTTAGTTCTTCTAGCTTAACCCGTTCGTTGGCAGTAACAGTTTTAATTTTTAGGTTTCACTCTGTTTTCTCCTATATGGATACATGTAGTTGGAACTCTAAATCAAACACGGTTTGTGCTAGCTCTTTGAAACTTGACACAATAAAGTAGCTCCAAGTTCTATCACTATGGTTTGTTCCTATTGATGTAGACCTAAGCAGAGACTGGCGCAAATCACTTTCATGGAAAGGGGTTGCCAACCTTCCAAACAACAACAAGTTTCCTGAAATCTCAGCACACATTTTTTCACCCAATCATGATGACACTTTCAGGTAATGGTCACTACCCCAATCCCACTTGGCTCACCAAATTTCGTTCTTCTAGTTTAAACCGTTCGTTGGCAGTAACAGTTTTAATTTTCAGGTTTCACTCGGTTTTCTCCTATATGGGTACATGTAGTTGGTACTCTAAATCAAACAGCGTTTGTGCTAGCTCTTTGAATCTTGACACAATAAAGTAGCTCCAAGTTCTATCTCTATGGTTTGTTTCCTATTGATGTAGCCCTAAGTAGAGACTGGCGCAAATCACTTTCGTTTATAGGGGTTGCAAAGCTTCCAAAAAACTACGAGGTTCCGGAAATCTCAGCACACATTTTTTCACACAATCTTGATGACACTTTCAGGTAATGATCAGTACCCCAATCCCACTTGGCTCACCAAATTTCGGTATTCTAAGATAAACCGTTCATTGGCAGTAACAGTTTTAATTTTTAGTTTTCACTCCGTTTTCTCCTATGTGGCAACATGTAGTTGGAACTCAAAATCAAACACGGTTTGTGCTAGCTCTTTGAAACTTGACACAATAAAATAGCTCCAAGTTCTATCTCTATGGTTTGTTTCCTATTGATGTAGCCCTAAGTAGAGACTGGCACAAATCACTTTCATGGAACGGGGTTGCAAAGCTTCCAAAAAACTACGAGTTTCCTGAAATCTCAGCACACATATTTTCACCCAATCTTGATGACACTTTCACTTAATGATCAGTACCCCAATCCCACTTGGCTCACCAAATTTCGTTCTTCTAGGTTAAACCGTTCGTTGGCAGTAACAGTTTTAATTTTTAGGTTTCACTCTGTTTTCTCCTATATGGGTACATGTAGTTGGTACTCTAAATCAAACAGGGTTTGTGCTAGCTCTTTGAATCTTGACACAATAAAGTAGCTCCAAGTTCTATCTCTATGGTTTGTTTCCTATTGATGTAGCCCTAAGCAGAGACTGGCGCAAATCACGTTCATGGAAAGGGGTTGCCAAGCTTCCAAAAAACTACGAGTTTCCTGAAATCTCAGCACACATTTTTTCACCCAATCTTGATGACACTTTCAGGTAATGATCAATACCCCAGTCTCACTTGAATCAGCAAATTTCATTCTTCTAGGTTAAACCGTTCATTGGCAGTAACAGTTTTAATTTTTAGGTTTCACTCTGTTTTCTCCTATATGGATACATGTAGTTGGAACTCTAAATCAAACACGGTTTGTGCTAGCTCTTTGAAACTTGACACAATAAAGTAGCTCCAAGTTCTATCACTATGGTTTGTTCCTATTGATGTAGACCTAAGCAGAGACTGGCGCAAATCACTTTCATGGAAAGGGGTTGCCAACCTTCCAAACAACAACAAGTTTCCTGAAATCTCAGCACACATTTTTTCACCCAATCATGATGACACTTTCAGGTAATGGTCACTACCCCAATCCCACTTGGCTCACCAAATTTCGTTCTTCTAGTTTAAACCGTTCGTTGGCAGTAACAGTTTTAATTTTCAGGTTTCACTCGGTTTTCTCCTATATGGGTACATGTAGTTGGTACTCTAAATCAAACAGCGTTTGTGCTAGCTCTTTGAATCTTGACACAATAAAGTAGCTCCAAGTTCTATCTCTATGGTTTGTTTCCTATTGATGTAGCCCTAAGTAGAGACTGGCGCAAATCACTTTCGTTTATAGGGGTTGCAAAGCTTCCAAAAAACTACGAGGTTCCGGAAATCTCAGCACACATTTTTTCACACAATCTTGATGACACTTTCAGGTAATGATCAGTACCCCAATCCCACTTGGCTCACCAAATTTCGGTATTCTAAGATAAACCGTTCATTGGCAGTAACAGTTTTAATTTTTAGTTTTCACTCCGTTTTCTCCTATGTGGCAACATGTAGTTGGAACTCAAAATCAAACACGGTTTGTGCTAGCTCTTTGAAACTTGACACAATAAAATAGCTCCAAGTTCTATCTCTATGGTTTGTTTCCTATTGATGTAGCCCTAAGTAGAGACTGGCACAAATCACTTTCATGGAACGGGGTTGCAAAGCTTCCAAAAAACTACGAGTTTCCTGAAATCTCAGCACACATATTTTCACCCAATCTTGATGACACTTTCACGTAATGATCAGTACCCCAATCCCACTTGGCTCACCAAATTTCGTTCTTCTAGTTTAAACCGTTCGTTGGCAGTAACAGTTTTAATTTTTAGGTTTCACTCTGTTTTCTCCTATATGGGTACATGTAGTTGGTACTCTAAATCAAACAGGGTTTGTGCTAGCTCTTTGAATCTTGACACAATAAAGTAGCTCCAAGTTCTATCTCTATGGTTTGTTTCCTATTGATGTAGCCCTAAGCAGAGACTGGCGCAAATCACGTTCATGGAAAGGGGTTGCCAAGCTTCCAAAAAACTACGAGTTTCCTGAAATCTCAGCACACATTTTTTCACCCAATCTTGATGACACTTTCAGGTAATGATCAATACCCCAGTCTCACTTGAATCAGCAAATTTCATTCTTCTAGGTTAAACCGTTCATTGGCAGTAACAGTTTTAATTTTTAGGTTTCACTCTGTTTTCTCCTATATGGATACATGTAGTTGGAACTCTAAATCAAACACGGTTTGTGCTAGCTCTTTGAAACTTGAAACAATAAAGTAGCACCAAGTTCTATCTCTATGGTTTGTTTCCTATTGATGTAGCCCTAAGCAGAGACTGGCGCAAGTCACTTTCATGGAAAGGGGTTGCCAAGCTTATAAAAAACTACGAGATTCCTGAAATCTCAGCACACATTTTTTCACCCAATCTTGATGACACATTCAGGTAATGATCAGTACGCCAATCCCACTTGGCTCACCAAATTTAGTTCTTCTAGCTTAACCCGTTCGTTGGCAGTAACAGTTTTAATTTTTAGGTTTCACTCTGTTTTCTCCTATATGGATACATGTAGTTGGAACTCTAAATCAAACACGGTTTGTGCTAGCTCTTTGAAACTTGACACAATAAAGTAGCTCCAAGTTCTATCACTATGGTTTGTTCCTATTGATGTAGACCTAAGCAGAGACTGGCGCAAATCACTTTCATGGAAAGTGGTTGCCACGCTTTTAAAAAAGTACAAGTTTCCTGAAATCTCAGCACACATTTTTTCACCCAATGTTGATGACACTTTCAGGTAATGATCAGTACCCCAATCCTACTTGGCTCACCAAATTTCGTTCTTCAAGATTAAACCGTTCGTTGGCAGTAAGAGTTTTAATTTTTAGGTTTCACTCTGTTTTCTCCTATATGGATACATGTAGTTGGAACTCTAAATCAAACAGGGTTTGTGCTAGCTCTTTGAAACTTGACACAATAAAGTAGCTCCAAACTCTATCTCTATGGTTTTTTTCCTATTGATGTACCCCTATGCAGAAACTAGCGCAAATCACTTACATGGAAAGGGGTTGCCAAGCTTCCAAAAAACTACGAGTTTCCTGTAATCTCAGCACACATTTTTTCACCCAATCTTGATGACACTTTCAGGTAATGATCAGTACCCCAATCCCACTTGGCTCACCAAATTTTGTTCTTCTAGGTTAAACCGTTCGTTGGCAGTAACAGTTTTAATTTTTAGGTTTCACTCTGTTTTCTCCTATATGGATACATGTAGTTGGAACTCTAAATCAAACACGGTTTGTGCTAGCTCTTTGAAACTTGACACAATAAAGTAGCTCCAAGTTCAATTTCTATGGTTTGTTTCCTATTGATGTAGACCTAAGTAGGGACTGGCGCAAATCACTTTCAATTAAAGGGGTTGCCTAGCTTCCAAAAAACTACGAGTTTCCTGAAATATCAGCACACATTTTTTAACCCAATCTTAATGACACTTTCAGGTAATGATCAATACCCCAGTCCCACTTGACTCAGCAAATTTCGTTCTTCTAGGTTAAACCGTTCATTGGCAGTAACAGTTTTAATTTTTAGGTTTCACTCTGTTTTCTCCTATATGGATACATGTAGTTGGAACTCTAAATCAAACACGGTTTGTGCTAGCTCTTTGAAACTTGAAACCATAAAGTAGCACCAAGTTCTATCTCTATGGTTTGTTTCCTATTGATGTAGCCCTAAGCACAGACTGGCGCAAATCACTTTCATGGAAAGGGGTTGCCAAGCTTCCAAAAAACTCCGAGTTTCCTGAAATCTCTGCACACATTTTTTCACCCAATCTTGATGACCCTTTCAGGTAATGATCAGTACCCCAATCCCACTTAGCCCACCAAATTTCGTTCTTCTAGGTTAAAGCGTTCGTTGGCAGTAACAGTTTTAATTTTTAGGTTTCACTCTGTTTTCTCCTATATGGATAAATGTATTTGAAACTCTAAATCAAACACGGTTTGTGCTTGCTCTTTGAAACTTGACACAATAAAGTAGCTCCAAGTTCTATCTCTATGGTTTGTTTACTATTGATGTAGCCCTAAGCAGAGACTGGCACAAATCACTTTCATGGAAAGGGGTTGCCAAGCTTCCAAAAAACTACGAGTTTCCTGAAATCTCAGCACACATTTTTTCACCCAATCTTGATGACACTTTCAGGTAATGATCACTACCCCAATCCCACTTGGCTCACCAAATTTCATTTTTCTAGGTTAAACCGTTCGTTGGCAGTAACAGTTTTAATTTTTAGGTTTCACTCTGTTTTCTCCTATATGGATACATGTAGTTGGAACTCTAAATCAAACATGGTTTGTGCTAGCTCTTTGAAACATGACACAATATAGTAGCTACAAGTTCTATCTCTATGGTTTGTTTCCTATTGATGTAGCCCTAAGCAGAGACTGGCGCAAATCACTTTCATGGAAAGGGGTTGCCAAGCTTCCAAAAAACTACGAGTTTCCTGAAATCTCAGCACACATTTTTTCACCCAATCTTGATGACACTTTCAGGTAATGATCAGTACCCCAATCCCACTTGGCTCACCAAATTTTGTTCTTCTAGGTTAAACCATTGGTTGGCAGTAACAGTTTTAATTTTTAGGTTTCACTCTGTTTTCTCCTATATGGATACATGTAGTTGGAAATCTAAATCAAACACGGTTTGTGCTAGCTCTTTGAAACTTGACACAATAAAGTAGCTCCAAGTTCTATCTCTATGGTTTGTTTCCTATTGATGTAGCCCTAAGCAGAGACTGGCACAAGTCACTTTCATGGAAAGGGGTTGCCAAGCTTATAAAAAACTACGAGATTCCTGAAATCTCAGCACACATTTTTTCACCCAATCTTGAGGACACATTCAGGTAATGATCAGTACGCCAATCCCACTTGGCTCACCAAATTTAGTTCTTCTAGCTTAACCCGTTCGTTGGCAGTAACAGTTTTAATTTTTAGGTTTCACTCTGTTTTCTCCTATATGGATACATGTAGTTGGAACTCTAAATCAAACACGGTTTGTGCTAGCTCTTTGAAACTTGACACAATAAAGTAGCTCCAAGTTCTATCACTATGGTTTGTTCCTATTGATGTAGACCTAAGCAGAGACTGGTGCAAATCACTTTCATGGAAAGGGGTTGCCAACCTTCCAAACAACCACAAGTTTCCTGAAATCTCAGCACACATTTTTTCACCCAATCATGATGACACTTTCAGGTAATGGTCACTACCCCAATCCCACTTGGCTCACCAAATTTCGTTCTTCTAGTTTAAACCGTTCGTTGGCAGTAACAGTTTTAATTTTCAGGTTTCACTCGGTTTTCTCCTATATGGGTACATGTAGTTGGTACTCTAAATCAAACAGCGTTTGTGCTAGCTCTTTGAATCTTGACACAATAAAGTAGCTCCAAGTTCTATCTCTATGGTTTGTTTCCTATTGATGTAGCCCTAAGTAGAGACTGGCGCAAATCACTTTCGTTTATAGGGGTTGCAAAGCTTCCAAAAAACTACGAGGTTCCGGAAATCTCAGCACACATTTTTTCACACAATCTTGATGACACTTTCAGGTAATGATCAGTACCCCAATCCCACTTGGCTCACCAAATTTCGGTATTCTAAGATAAACCGTTCATTGGCAGTAACAGTTTTAATTTTTAGTTTTCACTCCGTTTTCTCCTATGTGGCAACATGTAGTTGGAACTCAAAATCAAACACGGTTTGTGCTAGCTCTTTGAAACTTGACACAATAAAATAGCTCCAAGTTCTATCTCTATGGTTTGTTTCCTATTGATGTAGCCCTAAGTAGAGACTGGCACAAATCCCTTTCATGGAAAGGGGTTGCCAAGCTTCCAAACAACAACAAGTCCTGAAATCTCATCACACATTTTTTCACCCAATCATGATGACACTTTCAGGTAATGGTCACTACCCCAATCCCACTTGGCTCACCAAATTTCGTTCTTCTAGGTTAAACCGTTCGTTGGCAGTAACAGTTTTAATTTTTAGGTTTCACTCTGTTTTCTCCTATATGGATACATGTAGTTGGAACTCTAAATCAAACATGGTTTGTGCTAGCTCTTTGAAACATGACACAATAAAGTAGCTACAAGTTCTATCTCTATGGTTTGTTTCCTATTGATGTAGCCCTAAGCAGAGACTGGCGCAAATTACTTTCATGGAAAGGGGTTGCCAAGGTTCCAAAAAACTACGAGTTTCCTGAAATCTCAGCACACATTTTTTTCACCCAATCTTGATGACACTTTCAGGTAATGATCAGTACCCCAATCCCACTTGGCTCACCAAATTTTGTTCTTCTAGGTTAAACAGTTGGTTGGCAGTAACAGTTTTAATTTTTAGGTTTCACTCTCTTTTCTCCTATATGGATACATGTAGTTGGAACTCTAAATCAAACACGGTTTGTGCTAGCTCTTTGAAACTTGACACAATAAAGTAGCTCCAAGTTCTATCTCTATGGTTTGTTTCCTATTGATGTAGCCCTAAGCAGAGACTGGCGCAAGTCACTTTCATGGAAAGGGGTTGCCAAGCTTATAAAAAACTACGAGATTCCTGAAATCTCAGCACACATTTTTTCACCCAATCTTGAGGACACATTCAGGTAATGATCAGTACGCCAATCCCACTTGGCTCACCAAATTTAGTTCTTCTAGCTTAACCCGTTCGTTGGCAGTAACAGTTTTAATTTTTAGGTTTCACTCTGTTTTCTCCTATATGGATACATGTAGTTGGAACTCTAAATCAAACACGGTTTGTGCTAGCTCTTTGAAACTTGACACAATAAAGTAGCTCCAAGTTCTATCACTATGGTTTGTTCCTATTGATGTAGACCTAAGCAGAGACTGGCACAAATCACTTTCATGGAAAGGGGTTGCCAAGCTTCCAAACAACAACAAGTCCTGAAATCTCATCACACATTTTTTCACCCAATCATGATGACACTTTCAGGTAATGATCAGTACCCCAATCCTACTTGGTTCACCAAATTTCGTTCTTCAAGGTTAAACCATTCGTTGGCAGTAACAGTTTTAATTTTTAGGTTTCTCTCTGTTTTCTCCTATATGGATACATGTAGTTGGAACTCTAAATCAAACAGGGTTTGTGCTAGCTCTTTGAAACTTGACACAATAAAGTAGCTCCAAACTCTATCTCTATGGTTTTTTTCCTATTGATGTACCCCTATGCAGAAACTAGCGCAAATCACTTACATGGAAAGGGGTTGCCAAGCTTCCAAAAAACTACGAGTTTCCTGTAATCTCAGCACACATTTTTTCACCCAATCTTGATGACACTTTCAGGTAATGATCAGTACCCCAATCCAACTTGGCTCACCAAATTTCGTTCTTCTAGGTTAAACCGTTCGTTGGCAGTAGCAGTTTTAATTTTTAGGTTTCACTCTGTTTTCTCCTATATGGATACATGTAGTTGGAACTCTAAATCAAACACGGTTTGTGCTAGCTCTTTGAAACTTGAAACAATAAAGTAGCACCAAGTTCTATCTCTATGGTTTGTTTCCTATTGATGTAGCACTAAGCAGAGACTTGCGCAAATCTCTTTCATGGAAAGGGGTTGCCAAGCTTCCAAAAAACTCCGAGTTTCCTGAAATCTCTGCACACATTTTTTCACCCAATCTTGATGACCCTTTCAGGTAATGATCAGTACCCCAATCCCACTTAGCTCACCAAATTTCGTTCTTCTAGGTTAAAGCGTTCGTTGGCAGTAACAGTTTTAATTTTTAGGTTTCACTCTGTTTTCTCCTATATGGATAAATGTACTTGCAACTCTAAATCAAACACGGTTTGTGCTTGCTCTTTGAAACTTGACACAATAAAGTAGCTCCAAGTTCTATCTCTATGGTTTGTTTACTATTGATGTAGCCCTAAGCAGAGACTGGCGCAAATCACTTTCATGGAAAGGGGTTGCCAAGCTTCCAAACAACAAGTCCTGAAATCTCAGCACACATTTTTTCACCCAATCATGATGACACTTTCAGGTAATGGTCACTACCCCAATCCCACTAGGCTCACCAAATTTCGTTCTTCTAGGTTAAACCGTTCGTTGGCAGTAACAGTTTTAATTTTTAGGTTTCACTCTGTTCTCTCCTATATGGATACATGTAGTTGGAACTCTAAATCAAACATGGTTTGTGCTAGCTCTTTGAAACATGACACAATAAAGTAGCTACAAGTTCTATCTCTATGGTTTGTTTCCTATTGATGTAGCCCTAAGCAGAGACTGGCGCAAATCACTTTCATGGAAAGGGGTTGCCAATCTTCCAAAAAACTACGAGTTTCCTGAAATCTCAGCACACATTTTTTCACCCAATCTTGATGACACTTTCAGGTAATGATCAGTACCCCAATCCCACTTGGCTTACCAAATTTTGTTCTTCTAGGTTAAACCGTTGGTTGGCAGTAACAGTTTTAATTTTTAGGTTTCACTCTGTTTTCTCCTATATGGATACATGTAGTTGGAACTCTAAATCAAACACGGTTTGTGCTAGCTCTTTGAAACTTGACACAATAAAGTAGCTCCAAGTTCTATCTCTATGGTTTGTTTCCTATTCATGTAGCCCTAAGCAGAGACTGGCGCAAGTCACTTTCATGGAAAGGGCTTGCCAAGCTAATAAAAAACTACGAGTTTCCTGAAATCTCAGCACACATTTTTTCACCCAATCTTGATGACACATTCAGGTAATGATCAGTACGCCAATCCCACTTGGCTCACCAAATTTAGTTCTTCTAGCTTAACCCGTTCGTTGGCAGTAACAGTTTTAATTTTTAGGTTTCACTCTGTTTTCTCCTATATGGATACATGTAGTTGGAACTCTAAATCAAACACGGTTTGTGCTAGCTCTTTGAAACCTGACACAATAAAGTAGCTCCAAGTTCTATCTCTATGGTTTGTTCCTATTGATGTAGACCTAAGCAGAGACTGGCGCAAATCACTTTCATGGAAAGGGGTTGCCAAGTTTTTAAAAAACTACAAGTTTCCTGAAATCTCAGCACACATTTTTTCACCCAATGTTGATGACACTTTCAGGTAATGATCAGTACCCCCATCCTACTTGGCTCACCAAATTTAGTTCTTCAAGGTTAAACCGTTCGTTGGCAGTAACAGTTTTAATTTTTAGGTTTCACTCGGTTTTCTCCTATATGGATACATGTAGTTGGAACTCTAAATCAAACACGGTTTGTGCTAGCTCTTTGAAACTTGACACAATAAAGTAGCTCCAAGTTCTATCTCTATGGTTTGTTTCTTATTGATGTAGACCTAAGAAGAGACTGGCGCAAATCACTTTCATTTAAAGGGGGTGCCAAGCTTCCAAAAAACTAGGAGTTTCCTGAAATCTCTGCACACATTTTTTCACCCAATCTTGATGACACTTTCAGGTAATGATCAGTACCCCAATCCCACTGGGCTCACCAAATTTCGTTCTTCTAGGTTAAACCGTTCATTGGCAGTATCAGTTTTAATTTTTAGGTTTCACTCTGTTTTCTCCTATATGGGTATATGTAGTTGGAACTCTAAATAAAACACGGTTTGTGCTAGCTCTTTGAAACTTGACACAATAAAGTAGCTCTAAGTTCTATCTGTATGGTTTGTTTCCTATTGATGTAGTCCTAAGCAGAGACTGGCGCAAATCACTTTCATGGAAAGGGGTTGCCAAGCTTCCAAAAAACTACGAGATTTCTGAAATCTCAGCACACATTTTTTCACCCAATCTTGATGACACTTTCAGGTAATGATCAGACCCCAATCCCACTTGGCTGACCAAATTTCGTTCTTCTAGGTGAAACCGTTCGTTGGCAGTAACAGTTTTAATTTTTATGTTTCACTCTGTTTTCTCCTATATGGGTATATGTAGTTGGAACTCTAAATCAAACACGTTTTGTGCTAGCTCTTTGAAAATTGACACAATAAAGTAGCTCAAAGTTCTATCTCTATGGCTTGTTTCCTATTGATGTAGCCCTAAGCAGAGACTGGCACAAAATACTTCCATGGAAAGGGGTTGCCAAGCTTCCAAAAAACTACGAGATTCCTGAAATCTTAGCACACATTTTTTCACCCAATCATGATGACACTTTCAGGTAATGATCAGTACCCCAATCCCACTTGGCTCACCAAATTTCGTTCTTCTAGGTTCAACCGTTCGTTGGCAGTAACAGTGTTAATTTTTAGGTTTCACTCTTTTTTTCTCCTATATGGATACAGGTAGTTGGAACTCTAAATCAACACTGTTTGTGCTAGCGCTTTGAAACTTGACACAATAAAGTAGCTCCGAGTTCTATCTGTATGGTTTGTTTCCTATTGATGTAGCCATAAGCCGAGACTGGCGCAAATCACCTTCAGGGAAAGGGGTTGCCAAGCTTCCAAAAAACTACGAGTTTCTGGAAATCTCGGCACACATTTTTTCAACCAATCTTGATGACACTTTCAGGTAATGATCAGTACACCAATCCCACTTGGCTCACCAAATTTCGGTCTTCTAGGATAAACCGTTCGTTGGCAGTAACATTTTTAATTTTTAGGTTTCACTCTGTTTTCTCCTATATGGGTACATGTAGTTGGAACTATAAATCAAACACGGTTTGTGCTAGCTCTTTGAAACTTGACACAATAAAGTAGCTCCAAGTTCTATCTGTATGGTTTGTTTCCTATTGATGTAGCCCTAAGCAGAGACTGGCGCAAATCACTTCCATGGAAAGGGGTTGCCAAGCTTCCAAAAAACTACGAGATTCCTGAAATCTCAGCACACATTTTTTCACCCAATCTTGATGACACTTACAGGTAATGATCAGTACCCCAATCCCACTTGGCTCACCAAATTTCGTTCTTCTAGGTTAAACCGTTCGTTGGCAGTATCAGTTTTAATTTTTAGGTTTCACTCTGTTTTCTCCTATATGGATACAGGTAGTTGGAACTCTAAATCAACACGGTTTGTGCTAGCTCTTTGAAACTTGACACAATAAAGTAGCTCCAAGTTCTATCTCTATGGTTTGTTTCCTATTGATGTAGCCCTAAGCAGAGACTGGCGCAAATCACCTTCAGGGAAAGGGGTTGACAAGCTTCCAAAAAACTACGACTTTCCGGAAATCTCAGCACACATTTTTTCACCCAATCTTGATGACACTTTCAGGTAATGATCAGTACCCCAATCCCACTTGGCTCACCAAATTTCGGTCTTCTAGGATAAACCGTTCGTTGGCAGTAACAGTTTTAATTTTTAGGTTTCACTCTGTTTTCTCCTATATGGGTACATGTAGTTGGAACTCTAAATCGAAAACGGTTTGTGCTAGCTCTTTGAAACTTCACACAATAAAGTAGCTCCAAGTTCTCTCTCTATGGTTTGTTTCCTATTGATGTAGCCCTAAGTAGAGACTGGCGCAAATCACTTTCGTTTAAAGGGGTTGCAAAGCTTCCAAAAAACTACGAGTTTCCGGAAATCTCAGCACAAATTTTTTCACCCAATCTTGATGACACTTTCAGGTAATGATCAGTACCCCAATCCCACTTGGCTCACCAAATTTCGGTATTCTAGATAAACCGTTCGTTGGCAGTAACAGTTTTAATTTTTAGTTTTCACTCCGTTTTCTCCTATGTGGCAACATGTAGTTGGAACTCTAAATCAACACGGTTTGTGCTAGCTCTTTGAAACTTGACACAATAAAGTAGCTCCAAGTTCTATCTCTATGGTTTGTTTCCTATTGATGTAGCCCTAAGCAGAGACTGGCGCAAATCACTTTCATGGAAAGGGGTTGCCAAGCTTCCAAAAAACTACGAGTTTCCTGAAATCTCAGCACACATTTTTTCACCCAATCTTGATGACACTTTCAGGTAATGATCAGTACCCCAATCCCACTTGGCTCACCAAATTTCGTTCTTCTAGGTTAAAACGTTCGTTGGCAGTAACAGTTTTAATTTTTAGGTTTCACTCTGTTTTCTCCTATATGGGTACATGTAGTTGGTACTCTAAATCAAACAGGGTTTGTGCTAGCTCTTTGAAACTTGACACAATAAAGTAGCTCCAGGTTCTATCTCTATGGTTTCTTTCCTATTGATGTAGCCCTAAGCAGAGACTGGCACAAATCACTTTCATGGAAAGGGGTTGCCAAGCTTCCAAAAAACTACGAGATTCCTGAAATCTCAGCACACATTTTTTCACCCAAACTTGATGACACTTTCAGGTAATGATCAGTACGCCAATCCCACTTGGCTCACCAAATTTCGTTCTTCTAGCTTAAACCGTTGGTTGGCAGTAACAGTTTTAATTTTTAGGTTTCACTCTGTTTTCTCCTATATGGATACATGTAGTTGGAACTCTAAATCAAACACGGTTTGTGCTAGCTCTTTGAAACTTGACACAATAAAGTAGCTCCAAGTTCAATTTCTATGGTTTGTTTCCTATTGATGTAGACCTAAGTAGGGACTGGCGCAAATCACTTTCAATTAAAGGGGTTCCTAGCTTCCAAAAAACTACGAGTTTCCTGAAATATCAGCACACATTTTTTAACCCAATCTTAATGACACTTTCAGGTAATGATCAATACCCCAGTCCCACTTGACTCAGCAAATTTCGTTCTTCTAGGTTAAACCCTTCATTGGCAGTAACAGTTTTAATTTTTAGGTTTCACTCTGTTTTCTCCTATATGGATAGATGTAGTTGGAACTCTAAATCAAACACGGTTTGTGCTAGCTCTTTGAAACTTGAAACAATAAAGTAGCACCAAGTTCTATCTCTATGGTTTGTTTCCTATTGATGTAGCCCTAAGCAGAGACTGGCGCAAATCACTTTCATGGAAAGGGGTTGCCAAGCTTCCAAAAAACTCCGAGTTTCCTGAAATCTCTGCACACATTTTTTCACCCAATCTTGATGACCCTTTCAGGTAATGATCAGTACCCCAATCCCACTTAGCTCACCAAATTTCGTTCTTCTAGGTTAAAGCGTTCGTTGGCAGTAACAGTTTTAATTTTTAGGTTTCACTCTGTTTTCTCCTATATGGATAAATGTATTTGAAACTCTAAATCAAACACGGTTTGTGCTTGCTCTTTGAAACTTGACACAATAAAGTAGCTCCAAGTTCTATCTCTATGGTTTGTTTCCTATTGATGTAGCCCTAAGCAGAGACTGGCGCAAATCACTTTCATGGAAAGGGGTTGCCAAGCTTCCAAACAACAACAAGTCCTGAAATCTCATCACACATTTTTTCACCCAATCATGATGACACTTTCAGGTAATGGTCACTACCCCAATCCCACTTGGCTCACCAAATTTCGTTCTTCTAGGTTAAACCGTTCGTTGGCAGTAACAGTTTTAATTTTTAGGTTTCACTCTGTTTTCTCCTATATGGATACATGTAGTTGGAACTCTAAATCAAACATGGTTTGTGCTAGCTCTTTGAAACATGACACAATAAAGTAGCTACAGGTTCTATCTCTATGGTTTGTTTCCTATTGATGTAGCCCTAAGCAGAGACTGGCGCAAATTACTTTCATGGAAAGGGGTTGCCAAGCTTCCAAAAAACTAGGAGTTTCCTGAAATCTCAGCACACATTTTTTCACCCAATCTTGATGACACTTTCAGGTAATGATCAGTACCCCAATCCCACTTGGCTCACCAAATTTTGTTCTTCTAGGTTAAACAGCTGGTTGGCAGTAACAGTTTTAATTTTTAGGTTTCACTCTGTTTTCTCCTATATGGATACATGTAGTTGGAACTCTAAATCAAACACGGTTTGTGGTAGCTCTTTGAAACTTGACACAATAAAGTAGCTCCAAGTTCTATCTCTATGGTTTGTTTCCTATTGATGTAGCCCTAAGCAGAGACTGGCGCAAGTCACTTTCATGGAAAGGGGTTGCCAAGCTTATAAAAAACTACGAGATTCCTGAAATCTCAGCACACATTTTTTCACCCAATCTTGATGACACATTCAGGTAATGATCAGTACGCCAATCCCACTTGGCTCACCAAATTTAGTTCTTCTAGCTTAACCCGTTCGTTGGCAGTAACAGTTTTAATTTTTAGGTTTCACTCTGTTTTCTCCTATATGGATACATGTAGTTGGAACTCTAAATCAAACACGGTTTGTGCTAGCTCTTTGAAACTTGACACAATAAAGTAGCTCCAAGTTCTATCACTATGGTTTGTTCCTATTGATGTAGACCTAAGCAGAGACTGGCGCAAATCACTTTCATGGAAAGGGGTTGCCAACCTTCCAAACAACAACAAGTTTCCTGAAATCTCAGCACACATTTTTTCACCCAATCATGATGACACTTTCAGGTAATGGTCACTACCCCAATCCCACTTGGCTCACCAAATTTCGTTCTTCTAGTTTAAACCGTTCGTTGGCAGTAACAGTTTTAATTTTCAGGTTTCACTCGGTTTTCTCCTATATGGGTACATGTAGTTGGTACTCTAAATCAAACAGCGTTTGTGCTAGCTCTTTGAATCTTGACACAATAAAGTAGCTCCAAGTTCTATCTCTATGGTTTGTTTCCTATTGATGTAGCCCTAAGTAGAGACTGGCGCAAATCACTTTCGTTTATAGGGGTTGCAAAGCTTCCAAAAAACTACGAGGTTCCGGAAATCTCAGCACACATTTTTTCACACAATCTTGATGACACTTTCAGGTAATGATCAGTACCCCAATCCCACTTGGCTCACCAAATTTCGGTATTCTAAGATAAACCGTTCATTGGCAGTAACAGTTTTAATTTTTAGTTTTCACTCCGTTTTCTCCTATGTGGCAACATGTAGTTGGAACTCAAAATCAAACACGGTTTGTGCTAGCTCTTTGAAACTTGACACAATAAAATAGCTCCAAGTTCTATCTCTATGGTTTGTTTCCTATTGATGTAGCCCTAAGTAGAGACTGGCACAAATCACTTTCATGGAACGGGGTTGCAAAGCTTCCAAAAAACTACGAGTTTCCTGAAATCTCAGCACACATATTTTCACCCAATCTTGATGACACTTTCACGTAATGATCAGTACCCCAATCCCACTTGGCTCACCAAATTTCGTTCTTCTAGGTTAAACCGTTCGTTGGCAGTAACAGTTTTAATTTTTAGGTTTCACTCTGTTTTCTCCTATATGGGTACATGTAGTTGGTACTCTAAATCAAACAGGGTTTGTGCTAGCTCTTTGAATCTTGACACAATAAAGTAGCTCCAAGTTCTATCTCTATGGTTTGTTTCCTATTGATGTAGCCCTAAGCAGAGACTGGCGCAAATCACGTTCATGGAAAGGGGTTGCCAAGCTTCCAAAAAACTACGAGTTTCCTGAAATCTCAGCACACATTTTTTCACCCAATCTTGATGACACTTTCAGGTAATGATCAATACCCCAGTCTCACTTGAATCAGCAAATTTCGTTCTTCTAGGTTAAACCGTTCATTGGCAGTAACAGTTTTAATTTTTAGGTTTCACTCTGTTTTCTCCTATATGGATACATGTAGTTGGAACTCTAAATCAAACACGGTTTGTGCTAGCTCTTTGAAACTTGAAACAATAAAGTAGCACCAAGTTCTATCTCTATGGTTTGTTTCCTATTGATGTAGCCCTAAGCACAGACTGGCGCAAATCACTTTCATGGAAAGGGGTTGCCAAGCTTCCAAAAAACTCCGAGTTTCCTGAAATCTCTGCACACATTTTTTCACCCAATCTTGATGACCCTTTCAGGTAATGATCAGTACCCCAATCCCACTTAGCCCACCAAATTTCGTTCTTCTAGGTTAAAGCGTTCGTTGGCAGTAACAGTTTTAATTTTTAGGTTTCACTCTGTTTTCTCCTATATGGATAAATGTATTTGAAACTCTAAATCAAACACGGTTTGTGCTTGCTCTTTGAAACTTGACACAATAAAGTAGCTCCAAGTTCTATCTCTATGGTTTGTTTACTATTGATGTAGCCCTAAGCAGAGACTGGCACAAATCACTTTCATGGAAATGGGTTGCCAAGCTTCCAAACAACAACAAGTCCTGAAATCTCATCACATATTTTTTCACCCAATCATGATGACACTTTCAGGTAATGGTCACTACCCCAATCCCACTTGGCTCACCAAATTTCGTTCTTCTAGGTTAAACCGTTCGTTGGCAGTAACAGTTTTAATTTTTAGGTTTCACTCTGTTTTCTCCTATATGGATACATGTAGTTGGAACTCTAAATCAAACATGGTTTGTGCTAGCTCTTTGAAACATGACACAATATAGTAGCTACAAGTTCTATCTCTATGGTTTGTTTCCTATTGATGTAGCCCTAAGCAGAGACTGGCGCAAATCACTTTCATGGAAAGGGGTTGCCAAGCTTCAAAAAAACTACGAGTTTCCTGAAATCTCAGCACACATTTTTTTACCCAATCTTGATGACACTTTCAGGTAATGATCAGTACCCCAATCCCACTTGGCTCACCAAATTTTGTTCTTCTAGGTTAAACCGTTGGTTGGCAGTAACAGTTTTAATTTTTAGGTTTCACTCTGTTTTCTCCTATATGGATACATGTAGTTGGAACTCTAAATCAAACGCAGTTTGTGCTAGCTCTTTGAAACTTGACACAATAAAGTAGCTCCAAGTTCTATCTCTATGGTTTGTTTCCTATTGATGTAGCCCTAAGCAGAGACTGGCGCAAATCCCTTTCATGGAAAGGGGTTGCCAAGCTTATAAAAAACTACGAGATTCCTGAAATCTCAGCACACATTTTTTCACCCAATCTTGATGACACATTCAGGTAATGATCAGTACGCCAATCCCACTTGGCTCACCAAATTTAGTTCTTCTAGCTTAACCCGTTCGTTGGCAGTAACAGTTTTAATTTTTAGGTTTCACTCTGTTTTCTCCTATATGGATACATGTAGTTGGAACTCTAAATCAAACATGGTTTGAGCTAGCTCTTTGAAACTTGACACAATAAAGTAGCTCCAAGTTCTATCACTATGGTTTGTTCCTATTGATGTAGACCTAAGCAGAGACTGGCGCAAATCACTTTCATGGAAAGGGGTTGCCAAGCTTTTAAAAAACTACAAGTTTCCTGAAATCTCAGCACACATTTTTTCACCCAATGTTGATGACACTTTCAGGTAATGATCAGTACCCCAATCCTACTTGGCTCACCAAATTTCGTTCTTCAAGGTTAAACCGTTCGTTGGCAGTAACAGTTTTAATTTTTAGGTTTCTCTCTGTTTTCTCCTATATGGATACATGTAGTTGGAACTCTAAATCAAACAGGGTTTGTGCTAGCTCTTTGAAACTTGACACAATAAAGTAGCTCCAAACTCTATCTCTATGGTTTTTTTCCTATTGATGTACCCCTATGCAGAAACTAGCGCAAATCACTTACATGGAAAGGGGTTGCCAAGCTTTTAAAAAACTACAAGTTTCCTGAAATATCAGCACACATTTTTTAACCCAATCTTAATGACACTTTCAGGTAATGATCAATACCCCAGTCCCACTTGACTCAGCAAATTTCGTTCTTCTAGGTTAAACCGTTCATTGGCAGTAACAGTTTTAATTTTTAGGTTTCACTCTGTTTTCTCCTATATGGATACATGTAGTTGGAACTCTAAATCAAACACGGTTTGTGCTAGCTCTTTGAAACTTGAAACAATAAAGTAGCACCAAGTTCTATCTCTATGGTTTGTTTCCTATTGATGTAGCCCTAAGCACAGACTGGCGCAAATCACTTTCATAGAAAGGGGTTGCCAAGCTTCCAAAAAACTCCGAGTTTCCTGAAATCTCTGCACACATTTTTTCACCCAATCTTGATGACCCTTTCAGGTAATGATCAGTACCCCAATCCCACTTAGCCCACCAAATTTCGTTCTTCTAGGTTAAAGCGTTCGTTGGCAGTAACAGTTTTAATTTTTAGGTTTCACTCTGTTTTCTCCTATATGGATAAATGTATTTGAAACTCTAAATCAAACACGGTTTGTGCTTGCTCTTTGAAACTTGACACAATAAAGTAGCTCCAAGTTCTATCTCTATGGTTTGTTTACTATTGATGTAGCCCTAAGCAGAGACTGGCACAAATCACTTTCATGGAAAGGGGTTGCCAAGCTTCCAAACAACAACAAGTCCTGAAATCTCATCACATATTTTTTCACCCAATCATGATGACACTTTCAGGTAATGGTCACTACCCCAATCCCACTTGGCTCACCAAATTTCGTTCTTCTAGGTTAAACCGTTCGTTGGCAGTAACAGTTTTAATTTTTAGGTTTCACTCTGTTTTCTCCTATATGGATACATGTAGTTGGAACTCTAAATCAAACATGGTTTGTGCTAGCTCTTTGAAACATGACACAATATAGTAGCTACAAGTTCTATCTCTATGGTTTGTTTCCTATTGATGTAGCCCTAAGCAAAGACTGGCGCAAATCACTTTCATGGAAAGGGGTTGCCAAGCTTCCAAAAACTACGAGTTTCCTGAAATCTCAGCACACATTTTTTTACCCAATCTTGATGACACTTTCAGGTAATGATCAGTACCCCAATCCCACTTGGCTCACCAAATTTTGTTCTTCTAGGTTAAACCGTTGGTTGGCAGTAACAGTTTTAATTTTTAGGTTTCACTCTGTTTTCTCCTATATGGATACATGTAGTTGGAACTCTAAATCAAACGCAGTTTGTGCTAGCTCTTTGAAACTTGACACAATAAAGTAGCTCCAAGTTCTATCTCTATGGTTTGTTTCCTATTGATGTAGCCCTAAGCAGAGACTGGCGCAAATGCCTTTCATGGAAAGGGGTTGCCAAGCTTATAAAAAACTACGAGATTCCTGAAATCTCAGCACACATTTTTTCACCCAATCTTGATGACACATTCAGGTAATGATCAGTACGCCAATCCCACTTGGCTCACCAAATTTAGTTCTTCTAGCTTAACCCGTTCGTTGGCAGTAACAGTTTTAATTTTTAGGTTTCACTCTGTTTTCTCCTATATGGATACATGTAGTTGGAACTCTAAATCAAACACGGTTTGAGCTAGCTCTTTGAAACTTGACACAATAAAGTAGCTCCAAGTTCTATCACTATGGTTTGTTCCTATTGATGTAGACCTAAGCAGAGACTGGCGCAAATCACTTTCATGGAAAGGGGTTGCCAAGCTTTTAAAAAACTACAAGTTTCCTGAAATCTCAGCACACATTTTTTCACCCAATGTTGGTGACACTTTCAGGTAATGATCAGTACCCCAATCCTACTTGGCTCACCAAATTTCGTTCTTCAAGGTTAAACCGATCGTTGGCAGTAACAGTTTTAATTTTTAGGTTTCTCTCTGTTTTCTCCTATATGGATACATGTAGTTGGAACTCTAAATCAAACACGGTTTGTGCTAGCTCTTTGAAACTTGACACAATAAAGTAGCACCAAGTTGTATCTCTATTGTTTGTTTCCTATTGATGTAGCCCTAAGCAGAGACTGCCACAAATCACTTTCATGGAAAGGGGTTGCCAAGCTTCCAAAAAACTACGAGTTTCCTGTAATCTCAGCACACATTTTTTCACCCAATCTTGATGACACTTTCAGGTAATGATCAGTACCCCAATCCCACTTGGCTCACCAAATTTTGTTCTTCTAGGTTAAACCGTTCGTTGGCAGTAACAGTTTTAATTTTTAGGTTTCACTCTGTTTTCTCCTATATGGATACATGTAGTTGGAACTCTAAATCAAACACGGTTTGTGCTAGCTCTTTGAAACTTGACACAATAAAGTAGCTCCAAGTTCAATTTCTATGGTTTGTTTCCTATTGATGTAGACCTAAGTAGGGACTGGCGCAAATCACTTTCAATTAAAGGGGTTGCCTAGCTTCCAAAAAACTACGAGTTTCCTGAATTATCAGCACACATTTTTTAACCCAATGTTAATGACACTTTCAGGTAATGATCAATACCCCAGTCCCACTTGACTCAGCAAATTTCGTTCTTCTAGTTTAAACCGTTCATTGGCAGTAACAGTTTTAATTTTTAGGTTTCACTCTGTTTTCTCCTATATGGATACATGTAGTTGGAACTCTAAATCAAACACGGTTTGTGCTAGCTCTTTGAAACTTGAAACAATAAAGTAGCACCAAGTTCTATCTCTATGGTTTGTTTCCTATTGATGTAGCCCTAAGCAAAGACTGGCGCAAATCACTTTCATGGAAAGGGGTTGCCAAGCTTCCAAAAAACTCCGAGTTTCCTGAAATCTCTGCACACATTTTTTCACCCAATCTTGATGACCCTTTCAGGTAATGATCACTACCCCAATCCCACTTAGCCCACCAAATTTCTTTCTTCTAGGTTAAAGCGTTCGTTGGCAGTAACAGTTTTAATTTTTAGGTTTCACTCTGTTTTCTCCTATATGGATAAATGTATTTGAAACTCTAAATCAAACACGGTTTGTGCTTGCTCTTTGAAACTTGACACAATAAAGTAGCTCCAAGTTCTATCTCTATGGTTTGTTTACTATTGATGTAGCCCTAAGCAGAGACTGGCACAAATCACTTTCATGGAAAGGGGTTGCCAAGCTTCCAAACAACAACAAGTCCTGAAATCTCATCACATATTTTTTCACCCAATCATGATGACACTTTCAGGTAATGGTCACTACCCCAATCCCACTTGGCTCACCAAATTTCGTTCTTCTAGGTTAAACCGTTCGTTGGCAGTAACAGTTTTAATTTTTAGGTTTCACTCTGTTTTCTCCTATATGGATACATGTAGTTGGAACTCTAAATCAAACATGGTTTGTGCTAGCTCTTTGAAACATGACACAATATAGTAGCTACAAGTTCTATCTCTATGGTTTGTTTCCTATTGATGTAGCCCTAAGCAGAGACTGGCGCAAATCACTTTCATGGAAAGGGGTTGCCAAGCTTCCAAAAAACTACGAGTTTCCTGAAATCTCAGCACACATTTTTTTACCCAATCTTGATGACACTTTCAGGTAATGATCAGTACCCCAATCCCACTTGGCTCACCAAATTTTGTTCTTCTAGGTTAAACCGTTGGTTGGCAGTAACAGTTTTAATTTTTAGGTTTCACTCTGTTTTCTCCTATATGGATACATGTAGTTGGAACTCTAAATCAAACGCAGTTTGTGCTAGCTCTTTGAAACTTGACACAATAAAGTAGCTCCAAGTTCTATCTCTATGGTTTGTTTCCTATTGATGTAGCCCTAAGCAGAGACTGGCGCAAATCCCTTTCATGGAAAGGGGTTGCCAAGCTTATAAAAAACTACGAGATTCCTGAAATCTCAGCACACATTTTTTCACCCAATCTTGATGACACATTCAGGTAATGATCAGTACGCCAATCCCACTTGGCTCACCAAATTTAGTTCTTCTAGCTTAACCCGTTCGTTGGCAGTAACAGTTTTAATTTTTAGGTTTCACTCTGTTTTCTCCTATATGGATACATGTAGTTGGAACTCTAAATCAAACACGGTTTGAGCTAGCTCTTTGAAACTTGACACAATAAAGTAGCTCCAAGTTCTATCACTATGGTTTGTTCCTATTGATGTAGACCTAAGCAGAGACTGGCGCAAATCACTTTCATGGAAAGGGGTTGCCAAGCTTTTAAAAAACTACAAGTTTCCTGAAATCTCAGCACACATTTTTTCACCCAATGTTGATGACACTTTCAGGTAATGATCAGTACCCCAATCCTACTTGGCTCACCAAATTTCGTTCTTCAAGGTTAAACCGTTCGTTGGCAGTAACAGTTTTAATTTTTAGGTTTCTCTCTGTTTTCTCCTATATGGATACATGTAGTTGGAACTCTAAATCAAACACGGTTTGTGCTAGCTCTTTGAAACTTGACACAATAAAGTAGCACCAAGTTGTATCTCTATTGTTTGTTTCCTATTGATGTAGCCCTAAGCAGAGACTGCCACAAATCACTTTCATGGAAAGGGGTTGCCAAGCTTCCAAAAAACTACGAGTTTCCTGTAATCTCAGCACACATTTTTTCACCCAATCTTGATGACACTTTCAGGTAATGATCAGTACCCCAATCCCACTTGGCTCACCAAATTTTGTTCTTCTAGGTTAAACCGTTCGTTGGCAGTAACAGTTTTAATTTTTAGGTTTCACTCTGTTTTCTCCTATATGGATACATGTAGTTGGAACTCTAAATCAAACACGGTTTGTGCTAGCTCTTTGAAACTTGACACAATAAAGTAGCTCCAAGTTCAATTTCTATGGTTTTTTTCCTATTGATGTAGACCTAAGTAGGGACTGGCGCAAATCACTTTCAATTAAAGGGGTTGCCTAGCTTCCAAAAAACTACGAGTTTCCTGAAATATCAGCACACATTTTTTAACCCAATGTTAATGACACTTTCAGGTAATGATCAATACCCCAGTCCCATTTGACTCAGCAAATTTCGTTCTTCTAGGTTAAACCGTTCATTGGCAGTAACAGTTTAAATTTTTAGGTTTCACTCTGTTTTCTCCTATATGGATACATGTAGTTGGAACTCTAAATCAAACACGGTTTGTGCTAGCTCTTTGAAACTTGAAACAATAAAGTAGCACCAAGTTCTATCTCTATGGTTTGTTTCCTATTGATGTAGCCCTAAGCACAGACTGGCGCAAATCACTTTCATGGAAAGGGGTTGCCAAGCTTCCAAAAAACTCCGAGTTTCCTGAAATCTCTGCACACATTTTTTCACCCAATCTTGATGACCCTTTCAGGTAATGATCAGTACCCCAATCCCACTTAGCTCACCAAATTTCGTTCTTCTAGGTTAAAGCGTTCGTTGGCAGTAACAGTTTTAATTTTTAGGTTTCACTCTGTTTTCTCCTATATGGATAAATGTATTTGAAACTCTAAATCAAACACGGTTTGTGCTTGCTCTTTGAAACTTGACACAATAAAGTAGCTCCAAGTTCTATCTCTATGGTTTGTTTACTATTGATGTAGCCCTAAGCAGAGACTGGCACAAATCACTTTCATGGAAAGGGGTTGCCAAGCTTCCAAACAACAACAAGTCCTGAAATCTCATCACATATTTTTTCACCCAATCATGATGACACTTTCAGGTAATTGTCACTACCCCAATCCCACTTGGCTCACCAAATTTCGTTCTTCTAGGTTAAACCGTTCGTTGGCAGTAACAGTTTTAATGTTTAGGTTTCACTCTGTTTTCTCCTATATGGATACATGTAGTTGGAACTCTAAATCAAACATGGTTTGTGCTAGCTCTTTGAAACATGACACAATATAGTAGCTACAAGTTCTATCTCTATGGTTTGTTTCCTATTGATGTAGCCCTAAGCAGAGACTGGCGCAAATCACTTTCATGGAAAGGGGTTGCCAAGCTTCCAAAAAACTACGAGTTTCCTGAAATCTCAGCACACATTTTTTCACCCAATCTTGATGACACTTTCAGGTAATGATCAGTACCCCAATCCCACTTGGCTCACCAAATTTTGTTCTTCTAGGTTAAACCGTTGGTTGGCAGTAACAGTTTTAATTTTTAGGTTTCACTCTGTTTTCTCCTATATGGATACATGTAGTTGGAACTCTAAATCAAATGCGGTTTGTGCTAGCTCTTTGAAACTTGACACAATAAAGTAGCTCCAAGTTCTATCTCTATGGTTTGTTTCCTATTGATGTAGCCCTAAGCAGAGACTGGCGCAAGTCACTTTCATGGAAAGGGGTTGCCAAGCTTATAAAAAACTACGAGATTCCTGAAATCTCAGCACACATTTTTTCACCCAATCTTGATGACACATTCAGGTAATGATCAGTACGCCAATCCCACTTGGCTCACCAAATTTAGTTCTTCTAGCTTAAACCGTTCGTTGGCAGTAACAGTTTTAATTTTTAGGTTTCACTCTGTTTTCTCCTATATGGATACATGTAGTTGGAACTCTAAATCAAACACGGTTTGAGCTAGCTCTTTGAAACTTGACACAATAAATTAGCTCCAAGTTCTATCACTATGGTTTGTTCCTATTGATGTAGACCTAAGCAGAGACTGGCGCAAATCACTTTCATGGAAAGGGGTTGCCAAGCTTTTAAAAAACTACAAGTTTCCTGAAATCTCAGCACACATTTTTTCACCCAATGTTGATGACACTTTCAGGTAATGATCAGTACCCCAATCCTACTTGGCTCACCAAATTTCGTTCTTCAAGGTTAAACCGTTCGTTGGCAGTAACAGTTTTAATTTTTAGGTTTCTCTCTGTTTTCTCCTATATGGATACATGTAGTTGGAACTCTAAATCAAACACGGTTTGTGCTAGCTCTTTGAAACTTGAAACAATAAAGTAGCACCAAGTTCTATCTCTATGGTTTGTTTCCTATTGATGTAGCCCTAAGCACAGACTGGCGCAAATCACTTTCATGGAAAGGGGTTGCCAAGCTTCCAAAAAACTCCGAGTTTCCTGAAATCTCTGCACACATTTTTTCACCCAATCTTGATGACCCTTTCAGGTAATGATCACTACCCCAATCCCACTTAGCCCACCAAATTTCGTTCTTCTAGGTTAAAGCGTTCGTTGGCAGTAACAGTTTTAATTTTTAGGTTTCACTCTGTTTTCTCCTATATGGATAAATGTATTTGAAACTCTAAATCAAACACGGTTTGTGCTTGCTCTTTGAAACTTGACACAATAAAGTAGCTCCAAGTTCTATCTCTATGGTTTGTTTACTATTGATGTAGCCCTAAGCAGAGACTGGCACAAATCACTTTCATGGAAAGGGGTTGCCAAGCTTCCAAACAACAACAAGTCCTGAAATCTCATCACATATTTTTTCACCCAATCATGATGACACTTTCAGGTAATGGTCACTACCCCAATCCCACTTGGCTCACCAAATTTCGTTCTTCTAGGTTAAACCGTTCGTTGGCAGTAACAGTTTTAATTTTTAGGTTTCACTCTGTTTTCTCCTATATGGATACATGTAGTTGGAACTCTAAATCAAACATGGTTTGTGCTAGCTCTTTGAAACATGACACAATATAGTAGCTACAAGTTCTATCTCTATGGTTTGTTTCCTATTGATGTAGCCCTAAGTAGAGACTGGCGCAAATTACTTTCATGGAACGGGGTTGCAAAGCTTCCAAAAAACTTCGAGTTTCCTGAAATCTCAGCACACATATTTTCACCCAATCTTGATGACACTTTCAGGTAATGATCAGTTCCCCAATCCCACTTGGCTCACCAAATTTCGTTCTTCTAGGTTAAACCGTTCGTTGGCAGTAACAGTTTTAATTTTTAGGTTTCACTCTGTTTTCTCCTATATGGGTACATGTAGTTGGTACTCTAAATCAAACAGGGTTTGTGCTAGCTCTTTGAGTCTTGACACAATAAAGTAGCTCCAAGTTCTATCTGTATGGTTTGTTTCCTATTGATGTAGCCCTAAGCAGAGACTGGCGCAAATCACTTTCATGGAAAGGGGTTGCCAAGCTTCCAAAAAACTACGAGATTCCTGAAATCTCAGCACACATTTTTTCAACCAAACTTGATGACACTTGCAGGTAATGATCAGTACCCCAATCCCACTTGGCTCACCAAATTTTGTTCTTCTAGGTTAAACCGTTGGTTGGCAGTAACAGTTTTAATTTTTAGGTTTCACTCTGTTTTCTCCTATATGGATACATGTAGTTGGAACTCTAAATCAAACGCGGTTTGTGCTAGCTCTTTGAAACTTGACACAATAAAGTAGCTCCATGTTCTATCTCTATGGTTTGTTTCCTATTGATGTAGCCCTAAGCAGATACTGTCGCAAATCACTTTCATGGAAATGGGTTGCCAAGCTTATAAAAACTACAAGTTTCCTGAAATCTCAGCACACATTTTTTCACCCAATGTTGATGACACTTTCAGGTAATGATAAGTACCCCAATCCCACTTGGCTCACCAAATTTTGTTCTTCTAGTTTAAACCGTTCGTTGGCAGTAACAGTTTTAATTTTTAGGTTTCACTCGGTTTTCTTCTATATTGATACATGTAGTTGGAACTCTAAATCAAACACGGTTTGTGCTAGCTCTTTGAAACTTGACACAATAAAGTAGCTCCAAGTTCTATCTCTATGGTTTGTTTCCTATTGATGTAGCCCTAAGCATAGACTGGCGCAAATCGCTTTCATGGAAAGGGGTTGCGAAGCTTCCAAAAACTACGAGTTTCCTGAAATCTCAGCACACATTTTTTCACCCAATCTTGATGACACTTTCAGGTAATGATCAGTACCCCAATCCCACTTGGCTCACCAAATTTTGTTCTTCTAGGTTAAACCGTTGGTTGGCAGTAACAGTTTTAATTTTTAGGTTTCACTCTGTTTTCTCCTATATGGATACATGTAGTTGGAACTCTAAATCAAACACGGTTTGTGCTAGCTCTTTGAAACTTGACACAATAAAGTAGCTCCAAGTTCTATCTCTATGGTTTGTTTCCTATTGATGTAGCCCTAAGAAGAGATTGGCGCAAATCACTTTCATGTAAAGGGGTTGCCAAGCTTCCAAAAAACTACGAATTTCCTGAAATCTCAGCACACATTTTTTCTCCCAATCTTGATGACACATTCAGGTAAAGATCAGTACACCAATCCCACTTGGCTCACCAAATTTCGTTCTTCTAGGTTAAACCGTTCGTTGGCAGTAACAGTTTTAATTTTTAGGTTTCACTCGGTTTTCTCCTATATGGATACATGTAGTTGGAACTCTAAATCAAACACGGTTTGTGCTAGCTCTTTGAAACTTGACACAATAAAGTAGCTCCAAGTTCGATCTGTATAGTTTGTTTCCTATTGATGTAGCCCTAAGCAGAGACTGGTGCAAATCATTTTCATGGAAAGGGGTTGCCAAGATTCCAAACAACAACAAGTTTCCTGAAATCTCAGCACACATTTTTTCACCCAATCATGATGACACTTTCAGGTAATGGTCACTACCCCAATCCCACTTGGCTCACCAAATTTCGTTCTTCTAGGTTAAACCGTTCGTTGGCAGTAACAGTTTTAATTTTTAGGTTTCACTCGGTTTTCTCCTATATTGATACATGTAGTTAGAACTCTAAATCAAATACGGTTTGTGCTTGCTCTTTGAAACTTGACACACTAAAGTAGCTCCATGTTCTGTCTCTATGGTTTCTTTCCTATTGATGTAGCGCTAAGCAGAGACTGGCACAAATCACTTTCATGAAAATGGGTTGCCAAGCTTCCAAAAAACTACGAGTTTCCTGAAATCTCAGCAAACATTTTTTCACCCAATCTTGATGACACTTTCAGGTAATGATCAATACCCCAATCCCACTTGACTCAGCAAATTTCGTTCTTCTAGGTTAAACCGTTCATTGGCAGTAACAGTTTTAATTTTTAGGTTTTACTCTGTTTTCTCCTATATGGATACATGTACTTGGAACTCTAAATCAAACACGGTTTGTGCTAGCTCTTTGAAACTTGAAACAATGAAGTAGCACCAAGTTCTATCTCTATGGTTTGTTTCCTATTGATGTAGCCCAAAGCAGAGACTTGCGCAAATCACTTTCATGGAAAGGGGTTGCCAAGCTTCCAAAAAACTCCGAGTTTCCTGAAATCTCTGCACAGATTTTTTCACCCAAACTTGATGGCACTTTCAGTTAAAGATTAGTACCCCAATCCCACTTGGCTCACCAAATTTCGTTCTTCTAGGTTAAAGCGTTCGTTGGCAGTAACAGTTTTAATTTTTTTGTTTCACTCTGTTTTCTCCTATATGGATAAATGTATTTGAAACTCTAAATCAAACATGGTTTGTGCTTGCTCTTTGAAACTTGACACAATAAAGTAGCTCCAAGTTCTATCTCTATGGTTTGTTTACTATTGATGTAGCCCTAAGCAGAGACTGGAGCAAATCACTTTCATGGAAAGGGGTTGCCAAGATTCCAAACAACAAGAAGTTTCCTGAAATCTCAGCACACATTTTTTCACCTAATCATGATGACACTTTCAGGTAATGGTCACTACCCCAATCTCACTTGGCTCAACAAATTTCGTTCTTCTAGGTTAAACCGTTCGTTGGCAGTAACAGTTTAAATTTTTAGGTTTCACTCTGTTTTCTCCTATATGGATACATGTATTTGAAACTCTAAATCAAACACAGTTTGTGCTAGCTCTTTGAAACTTGACACAATAAAGTAGTTCCAAGTTCTATCTCTATGGTTTGTTTCCTATTGATGTTGCCCTTAGCAGAGACTGGCGCAAATCACTTTCAAGGAAAGGGGTTGCCAAGCTTCCAAAAAACTACGAGTTTCCTGAAATCTCAGCACACATTTTTTCACCCAATCTTGATGACACATTCAGGTAATGATCAATACGCCAATCCCACTTTGCTCACCAAATTTCGGTCTTCTGGGATAAACCGTTCGTTGGCAGTAACAGTTTTAATTTTTAGGTTTCACTCTGGTTTCTCCTATATGGGTACATGTAGTTGGAACTCTAAATCAAACACGGTTTGTGCTAGCTCTTTGAAACTTGACACAATAAAGTAGTTCCAAGTTCTATCTCTATGGTTTGTTTCCTATTGATGTAGCCCTAAGCAGACACTGGCAGAAATCACTTTCATTGAAAGGGGTTTCCAAGCTTCCAAAAAACTACGAGTTTCCTGAAATCTCAGCACACATTTTTACACCCAATCTTGATGACACTTACAGGTAATGATCAGTACCCCAATCCCACTTGGCTCACCAAATTTCGTTCTTCTAGGTTAAACCGTTCGTTGGCAGTAACAGTGTTAATTTTTAGGTTTCACTCTGTTTTCTCCTATATGTATACATGTAGTTGGAACTCTAAATCAACACGGTTTGTGGTGGCTCTTTGAAACTTGACACAATAAAGTAGCTCCGAGTTCTATCTGTATGGTTTGTTTCCTATTGATGTAGCCCTAAGCAGAGACTGGCGCAAATAACCTTCAGGGAAAGGGGTTGACAAGCTTCCAAAAAACTACGACTTTCCGGAAATCTCAGCACACATTTTTTCACCCAATCTTGATGACACTTTCAGGTAATGATCAGTACCCCAATCCCACTTGGCTCACCAAATTTCGGTCTTCTAGGATAAACCGTTCGTTGGCAGTATCAGTTTTAATTTTTAGGTTTCACTCTGTTTTCTTCTATATGGGTACATGTAGTTGGAACTCTAAATCAAACACGGTTTGTGCTAGCTCTTTGAAACTTGACACAATAAAGTAGCTCCAAGTTCTCTCTCTATGGTTTGTTTCCTATTGATGTAGCCCTAAGTAGAGACTGGCGCAAATCACTTTCGTTTAAAGGGGTTGCAAAGCTTCCAAAAAACTACGAGTTTCCGGAAATCTCAGCACACATTTTTTCACCCAATCTTGATGACACTTTCAGGTAATGATCAGTACCCCAATCCTACTTGGCTCACCAAATTTCGGTATTCTAGGATAAACCGTTCATTGGCAGTAACAGTTTTAATTTTTAGTTTTCACTCCGTTTTCTCCTATGTGGCAACATGTAGTTGGAACTCTAAATCAAACAAGGTTTGTGCTAGCTCTTTGAAACTTGACACAATAAAGTAGCACCAAGTTCTATCTCTATTGTTTGTTTCCTATTGATGTAGCCCTAAGCAGAGACTGCCACAAATCACTTTCATGGAAAGGGGATGCCAAGCTTCCAAAAAAATACGAGTTTCCTGTAATCTCAGCACACATTTTTTCACCCAATCTTGATGACACTTTCAGGTAATGGTCACTACCCCAATCCCACTTGGCTCACCAAATTTTGTTCTTCTAGTTTAAACCGTTCGTTGGCAGTAACAGTTTTAATTTTTAGGTTTCACTCGGTTTTCTTCTATATTGATACATGTAGTTGGAACTGTAAATCAAACACGGTTTGTGCTAGCTCTTTGAAACTTGACACAATAAAGTAGCTCCAAGTTCTATCTCTATGGTTTGTTTCCTATTGATGTAGCCCTAAGCATAGACTGGCGCAAATCGCTTTCATGGAAAGGGGTTGCGAAGCTTCCAAAAACTACGAGTTTCCTGAAATCTCAGCACACATTTTTTCACCCAATCTTGATGACAATTTCAGGTAATGATCAGTACCCCAATCCCACTTGGCTCACCAAATTTTGTTCTTCTAGGTTAAACCGTTGGTTGGCAGTAACAGTTTTAATTTTTAGGTTTCACTCTGTTTTCTCCTATATGGATACATGTAGTTGGAACTCTAAATCAAACACGGTTTGTGCTAGCTCTTTGAAACTTGACACAATAAAGTAGCTCCAAGTTCTATCTCTATGGTTTGTTTCCTATTGATGTAGCCCTAAGCAGAGATTGGCGCAAATCACTTTCATGTAAAGGGGTTGCCAAGCTTCCAAAAAACTACGAATTTCCTGAAATCTCAGCACACATTTTTTCTCCCAATCTTGATGACACATTCAGGTAAAGATCAGTACACCAATCCCACTTGGCTCACCAAATTTCGTTCTTCTAGTTTAAACCGTTCTTTGGCAGTAACAGTTTTAATTTTTAGGTTTCACTCGGTTTTCTCCTATATGGATACATGTAGTTGGAACTCTAAATCAAACACGGTTTGTGCTAGCTCTTTGAAACTTGACACAATAAAGTAGCTCCAAGTTCGATCTCTATAGTTTGTTTCCTATTGATGTAGCCCTAAGCAGAGACTGGTGCAAATCACTTTCATGGAAAGGGGTTGCCAAGCTTCCAAACAACAACAAGTTTCCTGAAATCTCAGCACACATTTTTTCACCCAATCATGATGACACTTTCAGGTAATGGTCACTACCCCAATCCCACTTGGCTCACCAAATTTCGTTCTTCTAGGTTAAACCGTTCGTTGGCAGTAACAGTTTTAATTTTTAGGTTTCACTCGGTTTTCTCCTATATTGATACATGTAGTTGGAACTCTAAATCAAACACGGTTTGTGCTAGCTCTTTGAAACTTGACACATTAAAGTAGCTCCATGTTCTGTCTCTATGGTTTCTTTCCAATTGATGTAGCGCTAAGCAGAGACTGGCACAAATCACTTTCATGAAAATGGGTTGCCAAGCTTCCAAAAAACTACGATTACCTGAAATCTCAGCAAACATTTTTTCACCCAATCTTGATGACACTTTCAGGTAATGATCAATACCCCAGTCCCACTTGACTCAGCAAATTTCGTTCTTCTAGGTTAAACCGTTCATTGGCAGTAACAGTTTTAATTTTTAGGTTTCACTCTGTTTTCTCCTATATGGATACATGTACTTGGAACTCTAAATCAAACAAGGTTTGTGCTAGCTCTTTGAAACTTGAAACAATAAAGTAGCACCAAGTTCTATCTCTATGGTTTGTTTCCTATTGATGTAGCCCAAAGCAGAGACTTGCGCAAATCACTTTCATGGAAAGGGGTTGCCAAGCTTCCAAAAAACTCTGAGTTTCCTGAAATCTCTGCACAGATTTTTTCACCCAATCTTGATGGCACTTTCAGTTAATGATTAGTACCCCAATCCCACTTAGCTCACCAAATTTCGTTCTTCTAGGTTAAAGCGTTCGTTGGCAGTAACAGTTTTAATTTTTTTGTTTCACTCTGTTTTCTCCTATATGGATAAATGTATTTGAAACTCTAAATCAAACACGGTTTGTGCTTGCTCTTTGAAACTTGACACAATTAAGTAGCTCCAAGTTCTATCTCTATGGTTTGTTTACTATTGATGTAGCCCTAAGCAGAGACTGGAGCAAATCACTTTCATGGAAAGGGGTTGCCAAGATTCCAAACAACAAGAAGTTTCCTGAAATCTCAGCACACGTTTTTTCACCTAATCATGATGACACTTTCAGGTAATGGTCACTACCCCAATCCCACTTGGCTCAACAAATTTCGTTCTTCTAGGTTAAACCATTCGTTGGCAGTAACAGTTTAAATTTTTAGGTTTCACTCTGTTTTCTCCTATATGGATACATGTATTTGAAACACTAAATCAAACACAGTTTGTGCTAGCTCTTTGAAACTTGACACAATAAAGTAGTTCCAAGTTCTATCTCTATGGTTTGTTTCCTATTGATGTTGCCCTAAGCAGAGACTGGCGCAAATCACTTTCATGGAAAGGGGTTGCCAAGCTTCCAAAAAACTACGAGTTTCCTGAAATCTCAGCACACATTTTTTCACCCAATCATGATGACACTTTCAGGTAATGGTCACTACCCCAATCCCACTTGGCTCACCAAATTTCGTTCTTCTAGGTTAAACCGTTCGTTGGCAGTAACAGTTTTAATTTTTAGGTTTCACTCGGTTTTCTCCTATATAGATACATGTAGTTGGAACTCTAAATCAAACACGGTTTGTGCTAGCTCTTTGAAACTTGACACAATAAAGTAGCTCCATGTTCTGTCTCTATGGTTTCTTTCCTATTGATGTAGCGCTAAGCAGAGACTGGCGCAAATCACTTTCATGAAAATGGGTTGCCAAGCTTCCAAAAAACTACGAGTTTCCTGAAATCTCAGCACACATTTTTTCACCCAATCTTGATGACACTTTCAGGTAATGATCAGTAACCCAATCCCACTTGGGTCACCAACTTTCGATCTTCTAGGTTAAACTGTTGGTTGGCAGTAACAGTTTTAATTTTTAGGTTTCACTCTGTTTTCTCCTATATGGATACATGTAGTTGGAACTCTAAATCAAACACGGTTTGTGCTAGCTCTTTGAAACATGACACAATAAAGTAGCTACAATTTCTATCTCTATGGTTTGTTTCCTATTGATGTAGCCCTAAGCAGAGACTGGCGCAAATCACTTTCATGGAAAGGGGTTGCCAAGCTTCCAAAAAACTACGAGTTTCCTGAAATCTCAGCACACATTTTTTCACCCAATCTTGATGACACTTTCAGGTAATGATCAGTACACCAATCTCACTTGGCTCACCAAATTTCATTCTTCTAGGTTAAACCGTTCGTTGGCAGTAACAGTTTTAATTTTCGTTTCTCTCTGTTTTCTCCTATATGGATACATGTAGTTGGAACTCTAAATCAAACAGGGTTTGTGCTAGCTCTTTGAAACTTGACACAATAAAGTAGCTCCAAGTTCTATCTCTATGGTTTGTTTCCTATTGATGTAACCCTAAGCAGGGACTGGCGCAAATCACTTTCATGGAAAGGGGTTGCCAAGCTTCCAAAAACTACGAGTTTCCTGAAATCTCTGCACACATTTTTTCACCCAATCTTGATGACACTTTCAGGTAATGATCACTACCCCAATCCCACTTGGCTCATCAAATTTCGTTCTTCTAGTTTAAACCGTTCGTTGGCAGTAACAGTTTTAATTTTTAGGTTTCACTCTGTTTTCTCCTATATGGATACATGTAGTTGGAACTCTAAATCAAACACGGTTTGTGCTAGCTCTTTGAAACTTGACACAATAAAGTAGCTCCAAGTTCTATCTCTATGGTTTGTTTCTTATTGATGTAGACCAAGAAGAGACTGGCGCAAATCACTTTCATTTAAAGGGGTTGCCAAGCTTCCAAAAAACAACGAGTTTCCTGAAATCTCAGCACACATTTTTTCACCCAATCTTGATGACACTTTCAGGTAATGATCAGTACCCCAATCCCACTTGGCTCCCCATATTTCGTTCTTCTATGTTAAACCGTTCGTTGGCAGTAACAGTTTTAATTTTTAGGTTTCACTCTGTTTTCTCCTATATGGATACATGTAGTTGGAACTCTAAATCGAACACGGTTTGTGCTAGCTCTTTGAAACTTGACACAATAAAGTAGCTCCAAGTTCTATCTCTATGGTTTGTTTCCTATGGATGTAGGCCTAAGCAGAGACTGGCGCAAATCACTTTCATGGAAAGGGGTTGCCAATCTTCCAAAATTTACGTGTTTCCTGAAATCTCAGCACACATTTTTTCACCCAATCTTGATGACACTTTCAGGTAATGATCACTACCCCAATCACATTTGGCTCACCAATTTCCGTTCTTCTAGGTTAAACCGTTCGTTGGCAGTAAGAGTTTTAATTTTTAGGTTTCACTCGGTTTTCTCCTATATGGATACATGTAGTTGGAACTCTAAATCAAACACGGTTTGTGCTAGCTCTTTGAAACTTGACAAAATAAAGTAGCTCCAAGTTCCATCTCTATGGTTTGTTTCCTATTGATGTAGCCCTAAGCAGAGACTGGCGCAAATCACTTTCATGGAAAGGAGTTACCAAGCTTCCAAAAAACTACGAGTTTCCTGAAATCTCAGCACACATTTTTTCACCCAATCTTGATGACACTTTCAGGTAATGATCAGTACCCAAATCCCACTTGGCTCACCAAATTTCGTTCTTCTAGGTTAAACCGTTCGTTGGCAGTAACAGTTTAAATTTTTAGGTTTCACTGTTTTCTCCTATATGGATACATGTATTTGGAAGTCTAAATCAAACACGGTTTGTGCTAGCTCTTTGAAACTTGACACAATAAAGTATCTCCCAGTTCTATATCTATGGTTTGTTTCCTATTGATGTAGCCATAAGCAGAGACTGGCACAAATCACTTTCATGGAAAAGGGTTGCCAAGCTTCCAAAAAACTGCGAGTTCCCTGAAATCTCAGCACACATTTTTTCACCCAATCTTGATGACACTTTCAGGTAATGATCAGTACCCCAATCCCACTTGGCTCCCAAAATTTC